>NC_059383.1:15926300-16562133 GCF_019703515.2 Myxocyprinus asiaticus | reverse complement strand
TTCCAGATTTAAGTGAAAGTGACAATTTGCTTCTATGGCAACGTGCATTACCCTGCCAATCATGGCTTTACCGAAGCATATAATTTGCTAATAAAAAACAGAAAAATAACAAGCCATAAACACGTGGGATAACTTGACTTTGACAGGTATTTTACAGTGAGAGGCGAGGGTTACTGTGAGAACAAATCCATGTACTGTGTATGCTTTATGAACTGCACAAACATGTAGGAAAAATAAAAACCACAAATTAGATCTCTTTAATATCTCTTTAAGATCTCTTGTTTCTGCTGGGCAGCAATGAAACTATTGTGTTCTGCAAAAGAGAGAAAGTCATACACATCTTGGATGGCATGAGGGTGAGTAAATGATGAGTGAATTTTCATTTGTGGGTGAACTAACCCTATAAGTCAAAAAGATGCCAGCAATCTCACATGTCTCCTCTAGAGTTTCGGAAGAAAGCTCAGTTCTCAGTTTTTCCAGTACAACAAAGTCTCCAATCAAAAGTGAGAGATTCAATATGAACTCTTATTTCATTATATGAATCATTTTATAAGTATATGCTCTTACTGCATGTCAACAATTGGCTCATTTGTGTTAAGGAAAAACATCTGAGACAAAACTGATACTTTGAAAGTTAAAACAAAATTAAGAATGCCAAGTCTACCAAGCTATGAAAGAGCAACCTCTGTCTGAGCTATAAAAGTTTTCTCTGGACATATGTGTAGAGAATTTGGAAACAATGTCTGTGGTTTGCATACATTTATACTCCAAAATATGCTTTTGGATTCTGTTTGTGCCTCAGTATGTATTTGGCAAACAGCTTTGCATAGGCTCATACTGTATGTAACAGGCTCGGTAAACAAAGAATGTTATGGCATTTATCTGATATTTTGTGAAGGAACAGGAGAAAACAATAATAACAGTAGGGAAATTTCAGAGCACACAACAACTCACATCTAAACACTATCCAAACACTGCTATCCTCTCAGGTTAATAAGCAGCACTGCTTCAAACAGGGATCACACTGAAGCTCCAATCAATTAATTCTCCTCACAATCATCTCAGTGAATCCGTATTCTATCCAGACATGCAAAACCCACTCACAAAGAGCCATTTCAAAGAGAGAAACTTTTTTTTTTATGTGTGTGTGTGTGTGTGTTTGTGCCTTGAGTCAACATTCATTTTTAGTTGTGGTGCAGCTTCACTTTAAACCAATAAATTCAAACAAACCTTAGAGAGAGAAGGTCACTTTTTTTTTTTTTTTTCATTCTCTGGCCTCCCAGCAGAAAACAGAAAAATAATCCTCCCACAGCCCCTTTAGCCTAGAACTACAGCTACAACACAGGAGGAGCCGATGAAGCCCCAGGCAGGGATAGATTAGGGCCCACTGCTACTCTGAG
Organism: Myxocyprinus asiaticus; assembly: GCF_019703515.2. NCBI lineage: Eukaryota > Metazoa > Chordata > Actinopteri > Cypriniformes > Catostomidae > Myxocyprinus > Myxocyprinus asiaticus. The sequence goes on along the minus strand of NC_059383.1, from coordinate 16,560,733 downwards.
CCATACCAAACCATGTACTGACAAACTGAATTAAGGGATAAGTAGACAGCTCAGGCGAGGCTCTGCTTTTGGATTCCTCTTCCTTCAAGAAGACAGCTAAGGATAAAGTGCAGCTAGCAGGAGCAAACAACTGCATGTGAACCAAACTGCATCTTACCTCTGGACTCTAAAAGGTAGACCATTTGACCCTTTGCAGAGTATTTCAAACTGAGCCTTATTGATTGGAGGACTAGAGCTGGGCTCCCCATTCGATTCTGTTGAAGTTCTTAATTCCATTTGATTCCAGTTCGATTTGATACAATATCGATTCAGTTAGGAATATTTCAGTTAAAATTAAACAGAATTGCTCATTTTACTTAGATGTTTTGATAATCCAACTTTCTGTAGCAAGATAGTAGAATGTTAACGCACAGCGACAACTAGAAGCCTCAAAGTATGCTACAAATACCCTGTTTATTAACTAACTGAACTAGTGAGGTCAACCAGAAAACAATATGCTGGCTGACCAACATTTTTTGTCACTGAACATCATGGTTATGATGTCCTTCTAGCTAGAATAGCATCAAACCAGTAAAAACCAGCGCTTAAAGGAAAAAAAAGAGAGATTTTAAGAATCAATATAAGATCATTCAAAAGAAGATCGCAACAAATTAGATGATCAATACTTTTTTTCCCAGTTCAGCAGAGGGCATTATAATTTGATGTAATTTCCTAAACAATCTGACACACTTATTTCATATTTCCCACTTCTGTCAAAGACATCTGAAACTGTTTATAAAGTCTGACACATTTACAAAAGTATTATGAAGCTCAAATCAAAGTGATGTAAGGCTTCTGCATGTAGCTTCATACTGTAAAGCAGTATGGTCTACATCATAAAAACTGGTCACTTCTTTGGACTTTGGTTTGGGTGAGCCGCTCCCTTTGCCAATATGCTTCTATTAAAGCACAGAAAGTGGGCAGAGATGGGCTCATTTAAAAGATGGTAGAAGCAATCACTCGTCTACCGCATCTACAATTAGCACCATCTGGTTTAGGGGCCTCAAACTCTTTAATGAGCCCAAATTTATCAATTTGGGAGTGGTGGGCCCAGAGTCTTTCTGGTTAAGGTAGCAAAATATAAATTACGGCAGGATAGTATGGCATGCTATGTATGGGAATTTAGCATGTCTGTGTGAACGGTTTCGCATATGTGCAGTGTGTGATGGTGTTAGTATGTGTGTGTGTGTGTGTGCTCAAAGCAGGGGATATTTCTCCAGAGTTCCCACAAAAATGTTACCAATGAAAATGATTTTTTCCATGACCTTTCCAGTCATTTTTAACTATTTTGAAATTGACAGAGCATAACTAGAAAAGTGTATATACACTACAGAAATGTCTATGGTTTTTAATATTTAACAGCTGTTCTAGGCCTGGAAATTACTGTTTAAAAATTCTCTAGTATTTCCAGGTTTTCTATAATCATGGGAACCCTGTTTCTCTTTTGTCTAGGTGAGTTTTCATGAGATATTTAAGAGTTTGGAAGATTTTGAGAAAGAATCTTGGCACGATTGGTTGATCGCTGATCCCTATGTGTGTGTGTGTGTGTGTGCTTGTGCATAAAAGTCTTTGCCTCTGTAGCCCAGGGCAAGGTATAGCCCCATCTAAAGGCCAGTCTACAGTAGATGTCTAGCTGAGGGGATGAAAAGAGTGTGGAGAGAGTGTGTACGTGCGAGTCTGTATGGAACTGTATGTGTGTCTATGAAGCAGAGTATCAGCCTTTCTCGGCTGTCAGTTTGAGTGATGTGTATTGGAATATAGATTGCTGAGTCAGCAGGGCCTGGGGGTTCTGGCTCCTCTCTGCAATACATTAAGTGTGCAGTGGCGTGTTACATCACCTTGATCGGTCTCATCGGTCTCAACTTCATTCAGAACAATCTAGAACAACGGGGCAACGAGAGGCGCCAATTATTCAATCGCCAACACAGTGCAGGGGGAGGAAAGTGCTTACCTATGGGGGGAAAAAGGAGAGAGAGAGGACTTAAGCAGCAGCTGCATTATGTTACAGTCAGCAGTACATATTTCAGTGAAAGATTCATTAACTAGAGTTCCGAGATTATATTATCTCTACACTTATGGAAAAGCACATGCATTGGTGTTTTATATGAAACATGGTTGAAGAAAGAGGTGTAGCGTGAAGAAAAAGGCACTTTCCATAAATAGATTATAAAATATGGCCTCAAATGCTTTCAATTCAACAAATGATCAGTGAAATTAGGTGCTTTGCCTTCAGAAAATGTTGACTGTCAACTCAGGTGGTCAAACTAAATATTATATGAGCCTTTCTATTTTCTGTGAATTTTTCAACACATTCAGCCTTGTAACCAAAATCGGTACATGTCTAATAAAAACCCTTATTTCTGTGATTTTGTAATTTTCTAGTAATAAACATAAAAAAATAACAGACAAAATGTATATAAAAAAATAAAAATAAATTATAATTTATTTATTAAATTAAATATCATCTACACCAGAATAAGTAACTGGGAGGTTTAGTGTAAATTAAGGTATCACAAGGCTAGCTAGTTTGGGATCACTTTTGGTTAATAGTTACAGATAAATATATATTTCTGATATATTATCTGATATATAGTTCTTTGATAAAAAAACATTTCTTACAATAACTTGAGTAAAAGGGTTGAAAGTTCATGAATTTAGTCAACAATGTTTTTAAAAATTGAGAAAATAAAATTACTTGTGTTCTCACTGCTACTTTTAATGCTATGTTTATTTTATGTTAAATAATAGTTTACCTAACATATTTAATATGCCTACCAACATATAAAAACATGGGTTTTGTGTCTCTAATGCTTTAAAAAAGACAAAAAAAGTTAATGGGACACTAAAGTGTACCGTATTCATGGAAAGTGGGGGGGGAGAGAGAGAGAGAGAGAGAGAGAGAGAGAGAGAGAGTCCAACACAATGAGAAAGAATTGTTGGCAAATGAACTTGAAACTGCCTGTGCCCTTTAAATCCTTCCACTTGTGCCAGTAAGATTCCTCCAGGCAAATACTTTAACTGACTCTACTGATTTCTGGCCTCAGCGCAATCAGTGCACAAGAGGATGTCCGCCATCAGCCGCCCTGTTCAAACAAACACACTGTGCCGTTCTCCGCAGATTGCTGTACTGCAGCTCTGGGTAACTGCATGGCTGCTTTGACTCTGCAATCAGCATCTACATCAGATATCAGCAACTAAGCCGACCAGTTTTCCAACAACCCCATTAACTACAGGTTACTATTTTAATGGTCAAATTATGAAGGCTTTTTTGTGGGGGAAATTAAAGAGGAAACAAATTATGTAATGATCTTAAATCGCAAAAATATTATCTGCAGGCTCTGACTTTAATGCAGAAGTTCAAGCTATCAAGTGATATAAATATGTGAGGTTTCCATCAGTAGGCGCAATCAAGGCAGACATCTAAAATTGACTGTGAGAAGCAGGTACTAATGCTCAAACCAGGGGGGAGGAAGTGCACAACAGAAGCTGGAGGGATTGAATTATCAGGGATCATTTATTCCAGCGAATCCAGCTAGTGCCTGAATCAAGGCTGATCAAGTTTTCATTTTTAAAAACCAGTGCAGTGCAGCTCAAGAACTATTTCTCAAGGAATAAGAAAAATTCCACTGGCAGAGTAAAAAGAGCAGTGGTGGCAATCACATGCTATGACCTTGTTTGTCAAGAAATAAAAGTTGTTCCCTTGTAGTACACAATCCCTCTCTTGGACTGAGGACGATAGGAAGATGTGTTTTGTATCCAAAAGCGCTTAGTGTTAAAACGTCTCAGTCAGAGTGCCTGCCCCAGTACAGTGGCATATTCTTAGCTATAGATGACACAGCATTCCAGCTTTATAAAACGTTGTTAAAAAAACATGTACTATGAAGAGACATCAAGTAGCAAAGTTTGTGTTAAAGGTAACCTTTGAGTTTTTTATCCACAATATTCCTGAGTCCCATGATGCTTTGCGGGCGATGTGGGTGGAACTTCCGGTTAAGCATAAACAATTATGTTATGTACTAACGCAGCATTAAAAATGAAAGAAACTTGAGAACAAATGATCACAGAATTATAGCAAGGCGATATTGTTCTTCCCCACCTTTCTGTTAATGATTATGGATTTCAGGATGATGGCCAAATATCGCAAATAGAAGCATTTTAGTTATTTTGTTGAGTCTTTATCCATTGATGGAAGAACCTGAGCAGACTAACCTGTAAAGCTATGTAGCCTATCAGTGCCTTCACAGCCGTAAACTTGGACATGTTTTGAGAACTGTAGATAATTATCTTTATTTTAAAGCATATATTCAGTCTAGTCAGAACCTGAAGATTTTGTTGTACCGAGATTATGTACTTATTGCAGATACAGGGGAGGTCCAGACACCAGGATGCTCGTGTATTACAGGACTCAGGCGATGATACTGTCATGCTGCCATTTTTCGGATAAAATACAATTATTTTGTGGGAGATGAATGTGTAGTAAGCTCAATCTAGCTTTATAATTGTTAGTTTGCATACAATATCCGTATCTAAATGCTATAGCCTACATGAAATGTTTTAGAGTTGACTGAGCAACTGATCCTGTTGATAGATTGAATTTATTGTTCTTGTGTAGGAAATAACTATGTCTTAGCAGCCACACAATAAACTGTACCATACAAAAATAACTACATGCAATACAAGTAAACATATTTATTTGGACATTATAAACATTCTACACAAAAGTTAAATGTTCTTTGGAAAGCAACTATAAAACAGTATGTATTATTAAAAACACTGTACAAATAAATTTAATTGATACTGTATTAATGTCCACACTGTTTTCCAAATCACCTTTTCCCCTTAAGGGTAGACATGCACATTCTGCAAAGACACTCAAAAGAAAGTGAATTGCAGGCAGGAAAAATGCAGGGCAGAGGAAAATCAGAATACAGTTAATTTCAAACGTGATAAAAAAACCTCACTACTGTGCATGTCTCATCTAATAATTATGGTATTTCACTGTAGAATTTATCCATTTAGCATCACAGCATGAAAACAGTTGAAAACATCGTCACTACTCACAGACAGTTCAGGAAAAACACTGTTCCTTTTTATACTCAGTAATAATGCCATTTCAAAACATGTGAAGCATTCACAAAAAAAAAAAAAAAAAAAAAAAAAATGCTAAATGCTAAGATGCTAAATAGAAATGAACAAACTCAAAATGTCTAATAAATTTTCGGCAAATGTACACACACCTGTCTGCACAATAATGCTAGTAACTCATTGCGCTCCGTTGCTGGACGTCTATCATAGCCGGATCGTAAAGGTGGATAATATAAGTAATACTCCCCTGTTGACTTCTTGCCAATAAAGTGAAAAGAGCACACAAACTAATTATTCCAAAGCTTTTTCAAACAGATGTTCCTAAGTCAATCCTTCTGTAGGCAGCCGATGGAAGAAGCAACATCTGGGACGCGAGTGGTTTCTGATCAAACATAATGACTTAACGCAAACACACAAACAGACTGGAAATAAGTGTAATATATTTGCATATCATGTAATGTTAAGATTTATTGCACCAGTATTTACAGATTTTAATTGTGCGGGATCATAGAATGAAAAACTGTCTATTAATAGCATGTAAAGGCGGTAACACGGGATGTGGTAACTGTGAGTTCACTGTAAATGATTTTTGTTGTTTTGACAGTAGTACTGCTGTATTCCCAACTGCAACTTACTGTAGATACTGTTTACAGTATGTTGCTGTCAATTTTGTTGTTTTTACAGTATAAGTGCTGTATTTTCCACCATGCCTTACAGTAGAAACTGTTTACTTTACAGTATGTTACTCTCAAACGGAGCTGTATTCTTTAGGAAACAATGAGCAGGAAAATAATTACAGTAATTTACTGTTAAATTGCATGAGAACTGGCTCAATCTCAAACCTGTACATACACAAATTAGAGGGGAAATGTGTGGTATTATTCAGTGATCTATTATCAAAAAGACAAACCCTGGAGATTTCTCCTCTGCATTGGACGTACTCATACAATCGCATAAAAAGTAGAACTGTATGTGAATGCACCTGGCAACCTATGAACGCTGAGCCTGAACTCGACTCTATTCAGAGGAGCAGAAGCAAAGCAATCTCTTTTCAACTGAAACAGGCGAGCATCAAAAATGCACACAAAACATCTTTGAGTAGTTTATCATCATTTATATATATATATATATATATATATATATATATATATATATATATATATATATATATATATATATATTTTTTTTTACATTCAACATTTGACAGTGAAGATCTGCATGTAATTTTTGACAAGTAGCTTTGTAACGATAAAGTTTACGTTCTCAAAAAGATACTAGTATTAGTTATAATGGCCATTCTGTTTAGTATTGAAGTAAGCACTTGTGAGTTTTGAAGTACTATAAGTAACCAAATTACCTTTAGTCTGAACAAATGGTGTTTTTACAACGGTCGAACGTGTGCAACACGTTGGACACCTCGGTCTTTTTGCTTAAATGTAGCAAATTCTTGTAGCTTAAATGTCATGTTAATATAAAAGCACGACTGAAGTTACATGATATTAACTGAATTTTATCTCTAGGTCTGGACAGGCAAAGGATTGAGAGTGTTCTTTCAGTCATTTGGACATCTGGTGAACTTAATATTGAAGTTTTTGGGGGGGCTGGGTAGCTCAGCAAGTAAAGAGGCTGACTACCTCACCTGGAGTCGCAAGTTCAAGTCCAAGGCGTGCTGAGTGACTCCAGTCAGGCTTCCTAAGCAACGAGTTGGCCCAGTTGCTAGGGTGGGTAGAGTCACATTGGGTTAACCTCTTCGTGGTCGCTATAATGTGGTTCTCGCTCTCAGTGGGGCGCGTGGTGAGTTTTGCGTTATGAGTAATATTTTTGTGATATTTGAGTTGTCATTGAGTAATAAATGTTTTGTTTGCAAAAAGGCCTAAATTGTTTCTTTTATTAAATGTTTTTTTTTTTTTTTTTTTTACTTGTAATAGATTAAAAAAGTTTGTTTTTATGTGGATATGGGAGCTTCTCCGCCGGCTCAGTCCCCGCAGACCTCCCATCCCCCAGCACGCTCGTTCTGCCCAGTAGAGTTCACGAGCGAGGCAGGCAGTCCGCTGCAGGGCTGATTTAATGTCTCATTCGGGGTTCGTGACAAGGATGAGTTATCAGTCGCAGCATCAGAGGGTGGGCTCCTGCTTTTCGAAGCGGACGAGTCTACTGACGCCGAGTTGGCAGCTGTGCTTGCCCGGGCAGCTGCGAACATCGGGCTTGAGTGGAACCCTCCGCCCTGCCCTGAGCGTTCGCGGCTGGATGATTGGTTTCTCGGCCCAGTGCCTTTCTTCCCGGAAGTGCATGAGGAGCTCGTAAAGTCGTGGAAGGCAACTTTTTCTGCCCATACACGCTTCGCGAGCTCGTCCACCCTGATTACCCCGTGCAGTCCAGCTAATTTGGAAGAGATTCGGGGAGGTGGACCTGTTCGCCTCCTGAGATTCCTCCCATTGCCCCCTTTGGTACTCCCTGCCCCCTTTGGCACTCCCTGTCCGAGGCTCCCTTCGGCACGGATGCTTTGGCACACAGCTGGCCTCGGGGGCTGCGCAAGTATGCGTTTCCACCAGTGAGCCTCGTTGCACAGACGTTGTGCAAAGTCAGGGAGGATGGGCAGCAAGTCCTGATGGTTGCACTGTACTGGCCCAACTGGACTTGGTTCTCAGACCTGATGCTCCTGGTAGTAGCCCCTCCCTGGCATATTCCCCTGAGGCAGGACCTTCTCAATCAGGGGCAGGGCACGCTCCGGCACCCGTGGCCAGACCTCTGAAGCCTCCATGTCTGGTTCCTGGATGGGACGCGTAAGACCTAGCAGGCCTTCCGCCAGCGGTGATAGACACGATCTCTCAGGCCAGAGCCCCCACCAAGAGGCAGCTGTACGCACTGAAGTGGCATCTCTTCGCAAATTGGTGTTCTTCCTGAAGATACACCGAGATGCGTGGTCGGGTCTGTGTTGTCCTTCCTACAGGAGGGGCTGGAGAGATGGCTGTCTCCCTCCACCCTGAAGGTGTATGTGGCTGTTATAACTGCATATCACGATACACTGGATGGGAGACCCTCACGGCAGCACGACCTGATCACCAGGTTCCTCAAGGGCACGAGGAGATTGAATCCCCCTAGGCCATGCCTGATTCCCTCTTGGGATCTCTCTGTGGTCCTACCTGCCTTACAGAGAGCCCCCTTTGAGCCCCTGGAGCAGGCCGAGCTCAGCACTGTCACTGAAGATGGCCCTTCTGGTGGCGCTCACTTCTATCAAGAGGGCTGGGGACCTGCAGGTGCTCTCATCCACGAGTGAATGCCTGGAGTTCGGGCCGCCATACTCTCACGTGATCTTGTGACCCCGGCCCAGTTATGTGCCCAAAGTTCCCACCACTCCCTTTTGGGATCAGGTGGTGAACCTGCAAGCACTCCCTTCAGAAGAGGAAGACCCGGCCTTGTCGTTGCTGTGTCCAGTTTACGCCCTGCGCATCTATCTGGACCGCATGCAGAGCTTTAGATGCTCGGAGCAGCTCTTTGTCTGTTTTGAAGGGCAGCAGAAGGGGAAAGCTGTCTCCAAACAGAGGCTGGCCCATTGGATTGTGGATGCCATTTCTCTGGCTTACCAATCATAAGAACTGCCATGTCCTTTGGGAGTCCGGGCGCACTCCACTAGAGGTGTTGTGTCCTCCTGGGCACTGGCGAGGGGCGCCTCTCTAACAGACATATGCAGCGCAGCGGGTTGGGCAACACCCAATACCACTGCGAGATTCAACAACCTGCGCATAGAACTGGTTTCAACCCAAGTGTTACGGGGTAACAACAGGTAGGCCGGGCAGCTGGTCAGGTGTATCCTGCCCATGTCCGCTCCTCTGTACATCGTGACATGGTTCAGCGCCTTCGTATACGGAGTTTCGTATAGGAACCCCTAGTGTCACAACATCGACACAGCGTCGAGTGAGTGACAGACAGGGAACGTCTTGGTTACTGATGTAACCTCTGTTCCCTGATGGAGGGAACGAGACATTGTGTCCCTCCTGCCACGGCACTGAACAATCTATCAATCAGTCAATCAATCTATCAATTGGTGATTTTGATTTTATAAAAAAATAATAAAAAAAAAAAATCACTCTATTACTCACCCCCCCTTATGATATCAAAACACTTTTACTTAAATGCATGATTTGAAAAATGAAATATTTTAACACTTGTATTACAGTCCCACCTACATATACACACTTATTCATATGTCATTAGCTTGCATGGAAGCTCACCTGATAAAGCGTTGGAATTAGGGCATGACGGCCGTGGTTCGAGTCCAGCCAAAGTCGAAGGAAAGTGAAAGTGGCATAGAAGCAACACAAAATGACGTGGTTGCTTCTGTTAATGTGTGTTTTCTTTCTTTCTTTTTTCATTTATTTATTTTTTATTCTAAAACACTATTTAAAACTGCAACTAAAATTCACCTTAAAAACCTTGTCTGATTACAACCTCATTTCACTCGGTTTTGGCACCCCTGTTGGACAATTTACTTAAAAACTGCAGCCAAACGTGTAATGAAGCACGCAATTTCAGCTTTGCTAAAATATTGCAATGCTCACGTAAATTTCATGAGATCTATCTATCTATCTATCTATCTATCTATTCATCCATCCATCCATCCATCCAGTCTTATGTAGATTTGCGGGGTGAACTCAGCTGCATAAACTTTCTTTATTTCAAAGTGTACTTTCTGTCCCTTTAATCTTGCATGTGCTCTGCTCCGTGTCTGTTGCGAGAAGGCTCGTGTAATATGAGACAGACATATTGGGTATTAATATACAGTTTAATACAAATGTATTCTTAAATTTCGTAATCGATACATCAAAATGTATTTAATATACCGATGCAACGCGATGCATCAATGCATTTTTCCACCTCTAGTTTCTTACCTATTTGGCTTCAAGCCGTTACCAAGGCAGTAGTGTTACTGAGACATTAAAAAACCCATCGAGTCAAAATTGCAGTTTTGTCCATGTCTATTGAAGAAATTCCTGGCTCAATACAAGTTAAGGTCAATCGACAGCATTTGTGGCATAATGTTGATTACCACAATCTAACTGTTCAGCATTTACTTTATTTATATAAAAAAAGCACAAATCTGGGTTAGAGTAAGGCACTTACAATGGAAGTGAAGGGGAAAATCTGTAAACATTAAAATGCTCACTGATTCAAAAGTACAGCAAGAATTAATGTGTGCTTTTATAAAATGATAGGCTTCACATTTCTGCCTTTAAACCCTCCAAAAATTGGTCCCATTCTCTTCCAATGTAAGTGCCTCACTGTAACCTTTTTTTGTATTTATTTTTTTTTTTTTATTATTTATTTTTAGAAAAGGAGGGACAAATATTTTTTTTTTTCATGGTAATTAACAGTATGCCATAAATGCTGTCAATTGAGCTTAAAGGAGCAATATGTAACATTGACATCAAGCATTTAAAATGGGATCACACAGGCCGAAACACAAACAGAAATTCCAGCCCGGAACGGACATATACTGGCTGTAGCATTGTTTTCGGAGAAGCCAGTATTTCAACTTAGCATGTTTCCTAAATCTCTGATAACATATTATGATAATTATATGCTTTAGTACAGTAAATATATTACATATTGCACCTTTAAGTTAGTTCACCCAAAAATGAAAATTCTCTCATGATACCTTTAAGCCATCCCAGATGTATATGACTTTCCTTCTTTAGCAGAACCGAAATGAAGAATTTAATAAGCCATTTCAGCTCTGTTTGTCCATACAATGCAAGTAAACGTCTCGGTTACTGTCGTAACCTCCCTTCCCTGATAGAGGGAACGAGACGTTGTGTCAATGTAGCGACACTAGGGGTCGCTCTTGAGAGCCCCGATCACCTCAGATCTTTGAGAAAAGGCCAATGAGAATTGGTGAGTGGAATTTGCATGCCACTCCCCCGGACATACGGGTATAAATGGGAGCTGGAATGCAGGATTCATTCAGGTTTTGTGCTGAGGAGCCGAGACACAGTCCCGGCCATTTCAGTGGCTAGTACAGTGTTGTGGCAAGAGAAACACAATGTCTCGTTCCCTCCATCAGGGAACAGAGGTTACGATAGTAACCGAGACTTTCCCCTTCTGTCACTCACTCGACATTGTGTCGATGTAGTGACACTAGGGGTCCCTATGAAAAAAAACGCTACAACAGCTGAACCATGTTACGTGAACTGCCGATGCAGGTGCAAGCAAGCTGCTGCGTGCGTAATAGCAGGTGCATCAGACTGCACGTAACCTCCCCCAACGCCCCAAAAGACATCATGTAGTTCCCCACATCCCTGAGGGGGGGAAACAACATAACTAGCATGGGAGCAGTCTGTGCCAGCCACTGCCTTTTCTCTCTGTTTTCTCTCCACAGAGTATTAGATTCAGCTGGGGCCATCTAACGCTATCATACACATCGGGGAAGGTGTTCTTTTCCTTTCCTATTCTTTCAGTGGGAAAAGACCCCGGGAGACCACATCCTGCCCAAAATTGGAGGTCAACATGTGGCAATACAACACACGGGCTCAGCAGCCGCACATGGAAGAGGCACGGTGGTAGTCCTGTCACGAAAAAGGTGGGGGGGGGACTCTACAAACACATCAACCGGGGGCAGAGAGAGCTCTACCCAAGGGAGATGCAGGTCCGCCGACAGGGAGACTGTACCGCGGAATATACATCACAGGGGTTACTGGAGTAATCGGCACCTGTGGAGCACCTATCCCAGTACAGGGCATATTAGACCCCATAGTGGGGCTGGCTGCGAACTCCTCCGCCGAGTTCGCGAACCATAGAGCTAGGGAGGAAGGACATCCAGGGTCCACGACTTTGTGAACTCGACTGGGGGTAAAAGCGCACGTTTTCGCCTCAGGGGAGGGGAAAGGCGCTATATGCAAGCGATACACCCGGCCAGCTGTTCCGTATTACTGAACACTACCTGTTCGTACCCGAAAGAACACGGGACGAAACCGGCTCAACCCGGAGATTGTAAAATCTTGCGAAAGTATTGGGTGTTGCCCAGCCCGCTGCTCTGCAGATGTCTGCTAGAGAGGTGCCATTGGCCAGTGCCCATGAGGACTCCACACTGCTTGTAGAGTGTGCTCGAACCCGCAAGGGGGCGGGCACGGCCTGGGTCTGGTAGGCCAATGCAATGGTGTCCACGATCCAGTGGGCAAGCCTCTGTTTGGAGACGACGTTCCCTTTCCGCTGTCCACCAAAGCAGACAAAAAGCTGCTCAGAGCGTCTAAAGCTCTGCGTGCGATCCAAGTAGGTCTGCAAAGCACGAACCGGACACAGCAACTGCCTCCTCCTGGGGCAACGCTTGCAGGTTCACCACCTGATCCCTGAAGGGGGTCGTGGGAACCTTGGGCACATAGCCTGGTCGGGGTCTCAGGATCATGTGAGAATCTGCCGGACCGAACTCCAGGCAAGTTTTGCTGACAGAGAACGCTTGTAGGTCCCCCACCCTCTTGATGGAGGTGAGTGCAATCAGGAGGGCCATCTTTAAGGAGAGGGCTTTCAGCTCGACTGACTCTAGCGGATCAAATGGGGCTCCCCGAAGGCCCAGGAGGACAACGTTGAGATCCCATGAGAGGAAGAGGCATGGCCTGGGAGGATTAAGCCTCCGGGCGCCTTTGAGGAACCTGATGATCAGGTCGTGCTGTCCAAGGGACTTACCATCGACTGAGTCGTGGTGAGCCGCTATAGTGGCTACATAAAACTTCAAGGTGGAGGGGGACAGCCGCCCCTCCAGCCTCTCCTGCAGAAATGAGAGCAGTGACCCGACTGCGCATCTCTGGGGGTCTTCGGCTCAGGAAGAACACCAATTCGCGAATAAGCACCAATTTAGGGCATAAATCTGCCTGGTAGAGGGTGCTCTGGCTTGAGTGATTGTGTCTACGACTGCTGGTGGGAATGCGTATTTGTGCAGCCCCTGGGGCCAGCTGTGTGCCAGCACGTCTGTCCCGAGGGGGGCTCCCTTCAGGGAATACCAGAGCAGGCAGTGGGAGAATTCCCGGGAAGTGAACAGGTCTACCTGTGCTCTACCGGATCGACTCCAAATCAGCTGGACCACCTGGGGGTGGAGTCTATACTCTCCGCTGAGTGTTGCCTGCCACGACAGCGCGTCCGCTGTGGCGTTGAGGCTGTCCGGGATATGAGTGGCCTGCAGCGACCTCAGCCGCTGCTGACTCCAGAGGAGGAGATGGCGGGCGAGTTGTGACATGCGATGAGAGCTAACGCTGCCTTGGTGATTTATATATGCTACTGTCGCTGTGTTGTCAGACCAGACCAACACATGCTTGCCCTGGATCAATGGCAATAGCCTCCGCAGGGCAAGTAGTACAGCCAGCAACTCTAGGTGTTGATGTGCCAACCCAGATGCGGTCCTGACCAGGAACCGGCGACTGCATGCCCGTTGCACACGGCACCCCAGCCCAGTTTGGAGGTTTCTGTGGTGACCACGACATGTCTGGACACTAGCTGAAGGGGAACTCCTGCCCGTAGAAATGCAAGGTCTGTCCAAGGGCTGAATAAGTGGCGGCAGAGCGGCGTGAGAGTTATGCGATGTGTGCCGCGGTGCCATGCCCATCTCGGGACTAGAGTCTGAAGCCAGTGCGGAAGCAGTCTTATATGCATCAACCCGAGCGGAGTGACTGCTGCTGAGGAAGCCATATGCCCCAGGAGCCTCTGAAAGTGTTTCAGTGGAACCGCTGTCCTCCGCCTGAATGGCTTCAGGCAGTTCAGCACCGACTGCGCATGCTTGCTTGTGAGGCGCCCTTGCATAGAAGGGTTGCGATCTCCGCACGCAGGGTGGCGGAGTTCTTGCCCTGTACTGAAGTGAAGTGGATGCCGCTGAACCGGGGCGGGCGCCTGGCGAACTGAATCACGTAGCCAAGTCTGATGGTCCTGGCCAGCTACCACGACGGGTTGGAAAGCGTTAGCCACGCGTCCAAGTTCCGGGCATGGGGCACTAAGGGGACGATTGCAACTGACGTACCTGGGGGTGGGGCCTTGCGGCGGGGGGAGCAGGCAATGCCACGTCGAGGAGCACTTACCTTGCTCTGCGTACCCGGCATAGGCGGGTTAGCGACTGAGGAGGAGGACCTCTTGGGCCGTCCTCGAGACTCGTCACAACCGGCTGGCCGTAGGTCAATCAAATACTCTCTAGAATGAGAATGTCATTACTCCAACTAATACCACCTGCAACTGACTAGCAAGTAGCAAATCATGGTTCATGGATGTGTTTGGCAATTAAAATTACAGTATATTTGTCCTGCCTAAACTCCCCATTTTAATAGGTAATATTTCAACACAGGAAAGAAAACTGTGTTCTTCAAGCAATTTTATGAGGTTATTAGGATTCATCACGATGAATAACATAACCAAATCTCATCCATCTCATTAGTTTATATGGAGAGCCAATCCCAGCAAGCCATGCTGTCCCCCAGGGTTGGACTGGGAAGAAAATTCTGCCCGGGATTTTACATAGAAACTGGCCCAAAAGTTATTGAGCGTGGGGGGTGCTGTCCTTTTCTGCATATCGCTGCCCTCTTCCGCATATTGCGGCGCCATTTTGCACGTTCTGCATAACGCGGCAGCCCATGCAGCCCCATTCCATGGCCGGTCACCAGTTCTCCCAGTGGCCAGTCCGCCACTGCTGTCCCCTCAATGAACTCATGGCAGAAAAGACAATGCATTGTGCTATTCAAATGCTGAGCTTTATTTTTCAGTATTGTTATTGGTTAATCCTTGGAGAGCTTTGAACACAGTCAGTCAGACAACAGCAGGCCTCAGGGGGATTAGGCCAATCAATGGTCATGATGCAAGTGTCTCTCCTGTCCTCTTAACCACTCAAATCGAGCCAACTAATAAATGAGACCTCATACACTCAAACAGTCCAATGATAAAACAATTGCTTGAGGAGGACTCTAAAGGGTTTTCAAAACATTCATAAAATAGGGCAGAGATCCCTGACGATGGCAGACAGCTCTCCAAATGCTAATTTGTAGAACAGGCTAGAGATGATACAGAACCAGACATTCACCTACGCCTGCCATAAATTATTCATACTATTGACTCGTGAAGCAATGCCACTTTCATGCACTGGGTGAGCACTGGGGTGCCACTTTCACACACTAAGACAAGCCAACGAATCCCAACCAACTGTGCTGCTCCACAAGGCCAACAGCGCAAAGCGCAATGGAGGAAAAAAAACTACAGACAAAAACATTAAAGCTGAATGGTTTAATGGAACAGTTTTCATCATATTTATACGAGTAAACTACACAAACTGTATGTACTGTACATGAAAGCCAGAGTACAATGCAGCGATTGTATACACAGTCTAGAATTATTAATGGGTTGCTGCACCACTCCCAAAGGGTACATGAAAAATAAATTGTGTGCTCCTCCATCTGACCCACTTTGAAATATCCCTCTGCAGAGAACAAAAAGACAGATTGTGGCTCTGGTACTTGATGAACAAGTAGAGTAAAATTACAAAAAAACAAAAGCACTTCAAAGCCATTTATTCTGATGTAAGAATGAACAGGCAGGCTTGTGGAAAGGGAGTTGTTGCTGTTCACACTCAACTGACGACAAAGAGAAAAAAAAACTTGTCCCTCTCATACCCATATCTGCTGCACAGATGGTACCCGACACTGGAGCAACTCAGCTAAATCTGATAGTTGGAGACTATTCTGAGCCCATATGTAACAGAACAGCATAGCGATTCCACAAAAACTAAAAAAAAAAAAAAAAAAAAACCCTTGCCTACTGAGTCTTTCGCTGTTTTTTTTTTTTTCCATTACTGGAAAGCTGAGCTGTTCAACAAAACTAAGGCATCATCACTCTATAAGCCGTAAGCTATTTTTTGTAAATGCAGTTAAACTTGAGAAAGTTAGTGCTTTGTTAACTAGCTCACTTGACCCACTGATTAGCACTGGGCTAGAATGCTCAGACCTCCCCATTCTGTGCTAATAGGACATTGATTGAAAGTTGCTTACTAAAAGCTTTTATTTTTTTATAGAAGTCATTTGAGACACACACATGTTGTTAGTTTGATAAATCGCCCCAATTAATAAAATGCAGTGCAGGGGCCTGCACTACACCACCAGTTGCTATGCTAATTAAAGTCATCCATGTATAATTGTGATACTTAAGGAGACTTCCCTTTGAATACTGTCATATCCATTTGAGTTAGGCGATAAACAAATTGAAGACTACGCACAAAGCCAACCCAGCAAGCCATGACACATGCCAAAAACAGGAGGGAAGCTTTTGTGTACAATCATTATGATTACTGTACTTCATCAAATACATGTTTTTACAAAGCTGAACAAGTCAAACATTCCTATCGGAGCCTTGATGAGAATGACTGACGTCTCTCAAGAGCATGGGCATGGAGCGTTGCTGCAGCATGTGGTCTTTGAATAAACATCTGCAGGAAAATGTCTCTGTCAAAACAAGTCCTTGTAAAGGACTGCTTTGTTGAACTTCTGCCATGCTGAATGGCAACTGATAGACTGGGAATGCGATTTTATTAGCTGGATTTGCATAGCACTTAAAATGTTCACCAGCACCTCTTATCTTTGTGATGTGAATTAAGACTGACAATGGCCTATCATATAGACAATTTCAGGAGTTGATCCGAGCTTTTGATATAGCGGCATTCCAGGTGTTGCTGTGCTGACTTGCAGTCATTTCAAATTATCATCTTCCTTGAATTAATGGCTTAAAGTCTCATGTCAAAATGGGGAATGATTTATGCAGGGTTCCCTCTCCTTTTGACCAAAGAATTTCCATGATTTTCCCATGATTTACCAATTTGTTTGTGATTACAGCATAAGTTTTATTATTATTATTATTTATGTATATACAGTGCTGTATATGCACTATGGAATATTTTTTTTAGGTTAAAAAAGAACAAAATGCCATTATGGATTGAGAACATGAAAAAAAAAAAACTTTACATAGTAAATTATTTGTATTTTGAGCTGTTGGGTCGGATTTGCAGTGAAATCGCTGGCTTATGTCATTCGTCCTTGCATTGTTACATCATGTCCGTAAACCTAGAAAAGAAGTACTGGCTGTTCCATGTTCCGGCTAAGGAAATTATGCTGTTTAGTTCAGTCAGTCACTATCACACAGTTCAGGACAGCATTGCTGCAGTCTGGATGTATGTTTATCTGTTGACTTGTTTGGCAAAATTCTTTACTTGCTACAATGCTTGGATATGTTGTCTCTTAGAGTGGTTGAAGCTTATATTGCTTGTCATGCTCGTATGAATCGAACATTACCTGTGTTTTAACCAATCTCGATGTATCTGCATTGTCCGGTGAAGTTACTGTAACATGTTTACTAATATTCATAACTTCTAAATCTTTTATAACATTGATGTAGTGTCCAGGTTCCCAAAGAGATGCACAAGCTATCACATATTGTCCTTTTGGCAGTCTGTTTACAAGTCTGTTTAAAAGCTACTATAGGTAAAAGATACTAAAAGGTATAGTTCCCCATGAAATGTATAATCATCTCAAGCTGTTTCAAATTTACCGATTTCATAGCACAGAAATGTAAATATTAATTTATTCAATTCATAACCATCTAACTATTATAACTTTACTGCTAAAGAAATTATTAATTAAAGGCATTATTGCAATTGTTATTGCATAAATCTGCATATTATTTTAATTTTAATAAAGTATATTTTATTCCCTTCATTATTAAACCCTTGGTTTATATTTTTAGTTTACAGTGTTATTTTTTGCAGTGCATAGACTTGCTATTGTAGTATTACGGTTTTACTTGCATTATCAACTAAGGCTGCACAATATAATATAAAATAAAGTCTTCCATTTAACTCATTTCAACCATATCCCAAGTTTCACCTCTTAAATTGATAAGCGTAGTACAATACAAACATTAATAAATAAAACATCTGAAAAACAATTACTGGTAATATATTATTGTGGTAACTAGATGGTGATTGAGGAGAGTCTACTGTTCTCTATGCAAAATCGCTTTAAATGTAGTGTCAGAAAAGTGCTACAAGAGTAAAATTCATTCATTCAAAATATGTAAATAAGAGTGTTGTTTATCTTTATTAAAGCAAGTAATATTTGGTTTTAAATGTTTAATAGAATAACAATGTTAACATGAAAATAGAAAATTATGACTCTGACTCTGAATATCTCCCAGTCAGGATCACACACAGACGATCTCCATGAAAGCTCAAACCATGAGATTCATCCATGCAGAAGAGCAGTGCCAAAATACAACTCACATAAAGTTCTTCAGCAAATTGCTTGCAATTTTAGGTTTCAACCACAGATGTTACTAGAGAGCACAAAGTTCTGTAGTGCAGCTTTAAAAACATTTAAAAACTAAATTGTTATCCAGTGTTTTCACTCTTTTCATCATATGTTCTTAAAGGATAATCTGATGGTTAGCATATTCAATTTGTAAAACTTGTGCCCCCCCACCAAAAAAAAATAAAAATAATAAATACATCTTGAGGCTCCATTATGTGGATACTTTACAGAGTCACGATGAGCATCTTTTGACATTGCCACACCTGTTAGAGTGTATCAGTGGATGGATGATGTGAAGCTAGTATGGACCCAGGTTAGTTATGTTGATTACATAAATTACTCCGAGGTAAGACAGCCAACAACTGAACAATTTGAGACTGAACTTAAATTTACTCCAACTAACTTTTAAAATGTTGTTTATCTCTGATTGGAATGACCGTATAGGTAGTTTTATATTGCTTCTTATGGACACCGGAAACAAAAAAACAGTCCAGCAGCAATTAGAATCATCATGGTGGTGCTTAGTGGTTGGTCAGGAAAACTGGATAATATTTTAGAAAATTGCACACAGAAATCGATGCGACAACATTAGAACTCTCCCATTATAATCACCACGGCGAGTCTACAGTGAGTTGAATAAAATGGGAGCGTTCTTGTTTTGTCGCTTTGCTCGTTTGCACTGTATGTACGTCTACATTGCAAGCGAGCTGCAAGATATGTAACGAATCCAAAATAATTCCAAATTACAGACTGTTTTTCGCTTTTGTTCTAAAGCTTCTTTTGGAGTGTCAAGTGATGTTTCTTCTGCACAGTTTTTTTGTATGCCATCACAAACAAAGAACTGGTTAAAACTTGTGTTCGGTTGTAATTACTGATAGGACTAACCATGTATATGGTAAGAATTACATATGGAAAAGGAACATAGCTCTGTCACCAGCATTCTTTGATCAGATACAGCTGTGGAGGAGAGATTAATGGAAATTTAAACACTTCACATTCAATGGGAACCCTTCAAGAATGTTGACAGAGCCCAGTCATGGAGGGACCAGGCACTACCACTGAAAACCAGCCTCTCAAGAAACAACATGGTGATTAAACAGATCATTAAAGCAAAATTACTTAAATTATTATCTGCCAATGTCAGAGTTGTCCTTCACAAGTCAAATTTAATTTCCTCTCAGTGCAGCTGTGGCATTTTAAGATTGGCCTTATCAGTGAACCAATTTCACCTCAGGATGAGTAGAAGATCACGTGCACCTCACATGGTCATGGCACACTGTTTCTACACTTCTAAATCCCCCAGTGCTCAGAACAAACCATCAGAAATAAGGCTTAAGCTTCCAAACCAGAGGCCTAAAAGCTTCTAGCAAGCCGTGAAATATCAGGCAATTACTTTCAAAAATCAATCGACTTAGAATTATTCTGACTGTATACAAAAATGAGTCCCAGAAGATAAAAAATAAATAAATAAAAAAAACATTTTGTGTTTTGTTTTTCCAATGTGATTTACAACCTCTGTTTATAAAAAATTAATCTGCCATTGAGTCTGGAGAGGAAATGAATAATCATGCATGCATTATTTCATTTTGTAATTCAAATGTTGACTTATCACCTTGTGTCATAAATGAATAATTCTTCCTCGACCACATCCATTTTATACAGTCGTAAACTGCCAACTGTGGTTATTAGTCGAAGGTTACAGAACATGAGAATGCTTTTTAAAACAGATGCTAGTATGTCATTGAGCAGTCTGTCAGAGGGCTCTACAAACATCTCTGTAATGATGAGGGATGGTTAAAAAAAAAGGAACATGAATGTCTCTTCCCCAATAATTGAGGGTCTAAGAAAAAATGGCATATCATTGACTTGGGTTATCTTTCTCGCAGCATCTGGAGAAGGTGCTGACTAGATACTCCTGCTGCTGTGTGCCCCCGCTGAGTACCTGATGTTTGGAATAATGTACAGATTTTGCTCTTATGGAAAGAAATTGGTACTTTTATTCACCAAAGTGGCATTCAACTGATCACAATGTATAGTCAGGACATTAATAACGTGAAAAATTACTATTACAATTTGAAAAACTACTTCAAAGAGTTCTCATCAAAAAATCCTCCACATGCAGAAATGACAGCTTTGCAGATCCTTGGCATACTAGCTGTCAGTTTGTCCAGATACTCAGGTGACATTTCACCCCACGCTTCCTGTAGCACTTGCCATAGATGTGGCTGTCTTGTCAGGCACTTCTCACGCATCTTACAGTCTAGCTGATCCCACAAAAGCTCAATGGGGTTAAGATCAATAGAACTCTTTTCCAATTATCTGCTGTCCAATGTCTGTGTTTCTTTGCCCACTCTAACCTTTTCTTTTTGTTTTTCTGTTTCAAAAGTGGCTTTTTCTTTTAAATTATTCCCATAAGGCCTGCATGCCCGAGTCTTCTTTTTACTGTTGTACATGAAACGTCCTGGTTACTTTCGTAACCTCTGTTCCCTAATGGAGGGAACGAGACGTTGTGTGGATGTAGTGACACTAGGGGTCACCCTTGGGAGCCCCAAACACCTCTGATCTTTGAGAAAAGGCCAATGGCAATTGGCGAGTGGAATTTGCATGCCACTCCCCCGGACATACGGGTATAAAAGGAGCTGGCTCACAACCACTCATTCAGGTTTTGTGCTGAGGAGCTGAGATAGGGTCCCAGCCATTTCAGCGGGTAGTTCAGAGTTGTGGCAGGAGGGACACAACGTCTCGTTCCCTCCATCAGGGAACGGAGGTTACGAAAGTAACCAGGACGTTCCCTATTTGTCACTCACTCGACGTTGTGTCAATGTAGTGACACTAGGGGTCCCTATATGAAATGCTACAACTAGCTGAACTGTGTTATGTGGACTGGTGTTGCGAGACAGGCAAACCATCACGTGCCTCGTAGCCAGCGCATCTGACCATCACGTAACCTCCCCCAATGCTCCTATGAGCGTCGTACAGTCCCCCGCACCTCGGGGACAAGTCGTCTGCCCAAAATGTGGACAGGCCGCCCCAGCTGTGGCCTCTTCTCTTTTTTTCTCCCCAAAAAAGAATGGAAATCGTTCAGCTGGGGCCCATACATTTCCGCATCGGGAGGGTATCCATTCCCAAGGGGAAGACACCGCAGAGACCACATCCTGCCCGAAGGGGATGCAATTGTGTGGAAATATGTCACATGGTCTTACCGAGTCTTGTCGGCAGTGTCGCATGTTGAGAAGTTCCCATGGTAGGTCCTACCCAGAGGAGACGGAGCGCTACAAACACGGCGACCAGTGGCAGAAAGAAACTCTGCCCAAGGAAGACATGGGTTTACCAACAGGGAAACCTTCTCATGGAAGATACATCACATGGGGTTACAAACAGGCAACCAGCACATGTGGAGCACCTTCCCCAGTACAGGGCCTAATAGCACACTGGGCCAGCATCGAGTTTCTCCACAAACTCGCCTGCCACAGGACTAAGGAGGAAGGACATCCAGGGTCCATGACCTCGTGAACACGGCTGGGGGATAACAAGTGCACATCTCCCCCTCCAGTAGGGGAAAGGCGCTATACGCAAGTGGTACACCCTGCCAGTTGTCCCGCCAACTTACCTGTTTGTACCTGACAACACACAGGACGAACCGGCTCAACCCGGAGATTGAGGAACCTCACGAAGGTATTGGGTGTTGCCCAGCCCGCTGCTCTACTGATGTCTGCCAAAGAGGCCCCACTGGTCGGGGCCCATGATGCCGCCACACTCCTGGTGGAGTGTGCCCGAAGCCCCAAGGGGGGCGGCACGTCCTGGGCGTGGTATGCCAAAGCAATGGCGTCAACCACCCAGTGGGCGATCCTCTGTTTGGAGGCAGCGCTCCCATTCCGTTGTCCTCCGAAGCAGACAAAGAGCTGCTCAGAGCCTCTAAAGCTCTGCGTGCGATCCAAGTAGATGTGCAAAGCACGCACCAGACACAGCAATGAAAAGGCAGAGTCTGCCTCCTCCTGGGGCATCTTTGCTTGCAGTTTCACCACCTGATCCCTAAACAGGGTCGTGGAAACCTTGGACAAATAGCTCGGTCGGGGCCTCAGGACCACGTGAGAGCATTCCGGACCGAACTCCAGGCACGTGTCGCTGACAGAGAATGCCTACAGGTCCCCTACCCTCTTGATGGATGTGAGCTCAGTCAGGAGGGCAGTCTTCAATAGACTGCCTTTAGCTCAACTAACTCCAGGGCTCAAACGGGGCTCCCTGCAGGACTACGGAGAGATCCCATGAGGGAATGAGTCGCTGTCTGGGAGGATTCAACATCCTCGCACCTCTAAGTAACTTGTTGATCAGGTCATGCTTCCCTAAATACTTACCGTCAACTGCATTGTGGTGCGCTGCCACAGCGGTCGAATGAAATCCCAAACTCGCCCTGAGACGAGCCGGCAGTCTCATCCCAGAACTCGAACGGGGAAAACAAGCATACTGGGGAATGGGAGGTCCGTGGGGAGTTACCCGGTGGAGCGGCTCCCATGGGGGTCCCCAAATCGCCCCCAGTGCTAACCGACATGGCATCAAACCTGTAGGTAGAAGGACCGAGGCGGGGAGCCACTGGGGTGGCTTTCCCTCTAACGAAGGAGAGCCGCAACTGCAACGTTGACATGGTCATGTTCTCGCAGTGAGAACATGACCCGTCCACGAACGCTGTCTCCGCGTGGGCAGCGCCCAAGCACGTAAGTGTTGGGCCTCATGTATTTAGATAGAACACAAAGGCAGGCCTAACACAGTCGTAAAAACTTAACTCAAGCCCCCACATACCAGGTCATAAATTATACTGATAAAAATTGCGCCAAAATCAAACAAAGGGAGTCCAAAACAGACTACAAATCCCATGAAGCCTTGCTCACTAAAGGATCAAACTCTCAACTCCTATTGGATGAGGCACACAACAGAACGTCCCTCAAACCATGACATCATCAGGAGTAGAAATACCTCTGAAATGCTTCCGGGATTTGCTTCCAGCAAGTTTGTTCACCGAGTATAGACGTAGCTCATCGCTGCTCTCAGGTGCAACCTCGTGGCATAAGGAAGTAACGTCTGACTTGAAACTGTGGCCATACAATCTCCATCTCGCTGGACGAGTTGAGATTACTCTGTGTTCAACCGAACACTCTAACGGATCCGAAGGAGACCGCCGAGCAATCCGCATCTTCATCCGTTTGTCTGCAGAAGTGAAGAGATTAAAGATTTCTCTTCAATCTTCAATCAAGTCGACATTTCTGAAGTTCTCCGCCAGCCCGCCGAGAATCAACAGCCGTACCCGCCAACAGAGCGAGGAAACGGCCTCCCGTCATCACACGAGCCTCAAGGAACTGGGTCGGAGTTAAAGAATGGAGGGACACACATTCTACCTGTGTCCTCATGCGATTCAAGTAAGAGGTTTACGTCTGGGCAGAGATAGAATATTATAGTGCGTTATTCTTGTGTTTCAAGGTTTTTTGCTTGTACAGTTTACGGACCGCCATGTCCGCTCATTATTAATACTCAGGGTATTAATTATCACGAATTTGTTTTGCTGTATTTTGGTCCAACCAAATTGGACTGTTGTGCATTTTCGCCATCGCGGGTGAGACCGGCAAACTGTTTTGATCCATTAAGAGTCAAAGAACGCGGGACTGTTTACGAGCCATCCACCGCATCTCTGAGTGATAAACTAACAGCTGCTTTCTCTCCCATGATCGCGAAATCGGCTTTAGGGCCGTCACTTTATTCTCTCTCTCTCATACTAATCCCCCCCCCCCCCACACACACACACACACACCTTATGTATTATAGGATTATTTTAGTTTCCATATCTAATCATATCACTGTTTAGTTTGTAGTTGTAAGTCGGAAGTTTATTGACTGCATTGTATTAATTATTAATTGATATTACTGCATAAATAAACTTTGTTATATTACAAAGAGAAGTGTTTTGGTTTGTTTTGCATACCCCTGTGTCATGCTGACGGGATGTCAGTGCTCGGATTCAAGCCTTCATTCATTGTTTTTTCCCGAAAATCGATATTCTTCGGATGTCGATTTTCCTAAGAAAACAATCTAATATTGAGACTGTTATACTATCTGGTTATTAGTCCCTAATTCCAGGGTGGTGCCCCGTCAATGTTAATCCTTATTAATATTCTATTGATTTTTGATAACTGATAATTATCTTTGATGATTGTTGAACTTGAATGATCAATAAGCTAGTGTTAATTTTAATGTTTCATCGATGTTAACAATTAACGATTATCTTTGATAATTGTTGATCTAAAGGATTAAAAAAGCTAACATTGATTCTCATCAATGTTCTATTGATTTTAATAATTAATAATTGTCTTTGATAATTATTAATTATTGCTAATAACCAAACCCGCTCCTAAACGTAGCGCACTACATTTACTGGAGCCCCATATGAGGTTTTAATGAGTTAGATTCAATTAATTAATTTAAATATTAATTAATAACTAAAGAAATAATTATTAATTATTTCTGATAGTAACACTGATCTAAACAGCGATCATGGCCATCGGAAGCGGAGAGGTAATGACCGCAACCAGGAAATAAACACAGATGGAAAGGCATCTTTAAAGACGTTCTCCGTCAGTGCCACTCTTTTAGTAGGGAAAATATACTCTTTTATCGCAAGAATATATACTCTTTTAGACTGTCGAAGCGCCCAGGGGCATTCTCTGCACTTCACCGGTGCACGAGGGGGAGAAGCCGCTGTAATGCGCTGTAAATCCAACAGTTTTATAGAGGTGAATGGAACGGCAGAGGATTCAGCTCACTGAACACAACCGCTCGGCTCCGAAGAAAAAATCTGAATGAGTGTTTGCGAGCCAGCTCCTTTTATACCCGTATGTCTGGGGGAGTGGCATGCAAATTCCACCTGCCAATTCCAATTGGCCTTTTCTCAAAGATCAGAGGTGTTTGAGGCTCCCAAGGGCGACCCCAAGTGTCACTACATCGACACAACGTCAAGTGAGTGACAGATAGGGACCTGGTGTTGAGCAGGTAGAATTCAATGAAGCTGTCATCTGAGGACATGTGAGGTGTCTATTTCTCAAACTAGAGACTCTGATGTACTTATCCTCTTGTTTTGTTGTATCTGGGCCTTCCACATCTCTTTCTGTCCTTGTTAGAGCCAGTTGTCCTTTGTCTTTGAAGACTGTAGTGTACACATTTGTATGAAATCTTTAGCTTTTTGGCAATTTCAAGCATTGTATAGCCTTCATTCCTCAAAACAATGATTGACTGACGAGTTTCTAAAGAAAGCTGTTTATTTTTGCCATTTTTGACCCAATATTGACCTTAAGACATGCCAGTCCATTGCATACTGTGGCATCTCAAAAACAAACACAAAGACAATGTGTTCATTTAACGAACCAAATAGCTTTCAGCTGTTTTTGATATAATGGCAAGTGATTTTTTAGTACCAAATTAGCAATATAGCATGATTACTCAAGGATAAGGTGTTGCAGTGATGGCTGCTGGAAATGGGGCCTGTCTAGATTTGATCAAAAATGACTTTTTTTACAAATAGTGATGATGCTGTTCACTTTGTGATCAGCTGAATGCCATTTTGGTGAATTGAAGTACCAATTTCCTTCTGAAACAGCAAAATCTGTACATTATTCCAAATGTTTGGCTGCCAGTGTGTGTATGTATGTATGTATGTATATATATATATATATATATATATATAAACAACCCCCCCCCAAAAAAATTTAAATAACCGTTGCACTTCACCTCTGTGAATCAATCTTTACACATAGCTACGCCAGTCACACTCACTCAAGGACTACAGACAGTAACTGGACAGCATTGTTTTGCATACCACATAATTGGTGGCGTATGCAATTTGCATTGCTAACATGACCACAGTGTTAATGTTGTTAAAAGCGTCTTAAAGTGGAACAGGTGTATCAGAGTAACGTCTGAAAGGAGGTCATGAGAGCAGGATCCAAGTGCAGCAAGGTTTAATGATAAATTAATAAATCAAAATACAAGACAGGGTAAAACTGGGGACCATGAAGCAAGAACAAAACATAAACAAACAAGAACTAACCGGGAACATGAACTTGAGAAACACATGCATAAACACAACAACTCACAAGGACTGAACAGAAATCAGGGCATTATATACATAAGGGATAATGAGTTCATGAAATACAAGTGAGGACAATCAAGGACAGCTGGCAGTGATGATGGCAGGGAATTATGGGAGGTGTAGTCCGGGAGGAACAGATGACGGGATTCACAACAGTGAATCGTGACAATCAGCTTCAAAATCCACCAGTGCTGACATTCTGATTAATATTTATCACATGACTACATGCTTAAAGCAGCAGTGTGTATTTTCTGTGCCACTAGCAACACCAAATGGAATTGCAAAGATAGTTCAAAACTCACACCATTTGTTAAGACAATGTTGCCAAGTTAGACCGCTCAAACAAAAAGAGCACGTTGAAAGTAACACAGTGTTTATAATTTTCAGGGAAATCACCCTATGAATAGTTCACTTACAGTTGTCTGTATGCATTAAGCTGGGGTGGGAGAAAGTATTTTAACTTTAAAAAAAAAAAAACAACACCAGCAGCTTTACAGTGTGCCCTAACCAGGCGTGATACAACAAGTCTCCAGTGACAAGAAATAGAAATTTTTTTTTTCCAAATGCCCTGTTGCTCATCTTGGCTGACAAGGACAACAATTTAGATGTACATGGAAGAGAGAATTTTAAATGATTGTGGCTTTATTGTGTTGTTTCTTGTTAAGACACACTGATAAAGCTGAAGTGTATATTTTTTTCTGATGTTACTTTGCTCTAACCCAGTTTAATATGTAATGACAACTATCAAGTAAGCCATTTGTAGGCAGATTATCCCCCTATGCTACCATTTTGAACGCTATCAAAACATCTGTTTATCTGTTTGTTTGAGCATTCCAGCCTGACACAGCAAAATTGGCTCAACTACTGGCAACCAATATAATGTTCAGGAAACCTTTTTGGAAACAAACATTGTTTTTCCAATTCCATTTGATGATGCTAGTGGTGCAAAAATTACATACTTCACTTAAGGCTTTAATTTCATGATTTCGCATGACGCATCCTGAAAGGATGAGATCTATCCTATGTAGTTTAATCAAGATCTTTCTTTTTTCCCCTCCTTGTTGTCATTATAATCTGCCCCCCTAAAAGATTCTTAAGCATTGAGCCGGAAGCATCCCCCAGTGCTGCATGTTTGTTGGCCCCCAGACACTCAGTCTGCCATCTTCCAGGAAGTGCTAAATTGGGTGAGCTGGATGAGTATTGCCTTGAGAGCTCCTCAGTCCAGCAGGAGCGGGCAGACTGCAGGAGGTCAACACAGGAGAGGAAGTGTGTGTGGGCGGTAATGCCAGAGGGGAGGGGGACATGGGGACCGTAATCTCTACCTCCTCAATGATGGGGGCACATTAGCTCACTTCTGTACAGGTTTGACAATGGAGAAAAAAAAAAAAAAAAAAAAAATCCAGCAGTGACAGGTGCTGGCTCATTTCCTTCTGTGATGTGCTCCCGGTGGTGGTGAGGGATGGTGAGGAGAGGGGAGATAACTAATCCACATGACATCCTCTCCCAGAAAGTGAATATGCACTTAAATGAAACTCAGGTTGATTCAAATCTAAATTGGTTACTCTAGTCCAGGACGCACCTGTAAGGCTGGTGCGCAAAATTATCGAGGAAGGTCAATAAGAAGGCAAGGCTCTCAACCCCAATCTGCATTTAACACTGACACAAACCTTGTAGTCCCTCCATTTTCATTCTGGGTTTCCACACTCTTAGACCAATTAATGATTTTCATGACTTTTACAGTTGTTTGAGATTACAGGATAAGGAATTAAAATAATCATTTAAAATCAGAGAAATTTCGCCAGTGAATCATTTAGACCAATTTGTGAACTTGTCTGACCAATAAATTAAAAAAAGGAATGATTTAAAAGAATAATTTGCCCACAAATTGGACATCACTATGGTTTGCGAGCAAGTTTTATTCTACATAAACTCAAAACAACAAAAATATCTAGTGTGGCAGAATGACTTGCCCCTCCCTCTTGTTTTCATTTCCCTACCTATGAGGGCCGTCTTTCAGCCAGGCTCACACATGCTCCTCCAAGTCCTGATGTCACACCCACTGTGACTGTCTAATGCTCACCCCACCACACTAGTCATTTATACAGTATATAGATATAATATCTAGCTAAACAAAAGAAGAAAAATATATAGGTTATTTACTATAGAGATTTCCTGTGAATTTCATTAATTTTCATTAGAGCCCGACCGATATGGGATTTTTGAGACCGATACCGATGGAATAAAAACAGACATTTTCTATGTGGATTGTGCACTGATTTTGCACCGATATGACTATACAAAGGTACTCAGAAGGCTGCTTTCTTAAACAAATATTTTTATCAAAGAATATTTTACATTATTATTATACATTGTCAACAAATTCTAGAAATGAACACAGAGAAAATAAAGAATAAATAAAAACACAGTAAATAGCTAAATAAACATCAGTACTGTTTAGTATGTCAATTGCTGAACATTTAAATAAAGAATAAATAAAAATACAATAAACAGCTAAATAAAAATCAGTACTGTATGTTTAGTATCAGTCAAAGGCTGACCATTTAAATAAAGAATAAATAAAAATACAATAAATAGCTAAATAAAAATCAGTACTGTATGTTTAGTATAAGTCAACTGCTGACCATTTAAATAAAGAATAAATAGAAATAAAATAAATAGCTAAATAAACATCAGTACTGTTTAGTATCAGTCAAATGCTGACCGTTAAAATAAAGAATAAATAAAAATAAAATAAACAGCTAAATAAACGTCAGTACTGTTTAGTATCAGTCAAATGCTGACCATTAAAATAAAGAATAAATAAAAATAAAATAAATAGCTAAATAAACATCAGTACTGTTTAGTATCAGTCAAATGCTGACTATTTTAATACTGCCAGTCTATTAGGGGCAGGATGTAAAACAAGAAGCATTTATACCTGCCGAGACAAGAGATAAACTGCGGCAGCAGTGTTACACGGTATTCTGCTATACAAGTTCAGGGGAAACTTTCAATGGTTGAAAACCAGACTTTTAAATATTACATTTCATAAATGCACTGGAATTGTTCGGTTGAAGGGGGTACCAAACTGTGAATCCTGAACAAAACAGTTTGTTGAATACATGTTTACACATTAGCTTCCACTCATCTGACAAGCAATGAAAGTAGCTATGTGGTTAGCTAGTTAGCCATAAGTTCATTGTCACGGAGAGCAAAAGATGGACTTTATTTCCTTTCCAGCATTGTGTCTCACCAACTAACAACATAGCGTGAAATCAACACTCAACAGACACAATCCACCACCACACTGTTGTCTGCTGAGCTGCAAAAAGATGCTCTGATGTTTACCTTTCCATCTGCTACATTACTGACTGCACTGACAAACTATAGCTGGCTAACAGCAAACATATGCGATAAACATGAGTGACAGGTTGTCAGGGACAGGGTTAACATTATATTAGTTATACTGAAAATGGAAAATGATGGGGTCATTGTTTATTAACTTTCCAGTATGTATTTCACAAACTAGTTAGCAACTTACTGAGAAGACACCGCTTAACTCCATACCGCTTAACTCCGCCCTGTCTGCAGAGCCACCGTCAGCTCAGCTCTGTAAACAATGAAGTCAGAGCGCGCTCTGCTGGACAAACTACGCTATGACACCAATTCAAGCATTGTTTTCTGCATTATATGTTCTGAAAAAAGTTTTCATATCTGCGCATCAGTTATACGCGATACCGATATATCGGCTGACCGATATATCGGTCGGGCACTAATTTTCATAACTTTTCCAGAGCTGGAAAACTTCATTTACAAATTCTGATATTTTTACATTTTGATCATGGGAACCCTGTAAATGGGACATGGGATGATGGGGTGTAAATTGGTTGTGTTAGCCCATGTAGATTTTGATCAGTAAGGCTTATGCACCACATTATAGAGGAAAGTTAAGATGAAGGTAGGACTCTTGGCCCTAATCTACACAGATTAACATGGAAACAGGATTCTTAGACTTTCAATTTACAGTACATTCATTACTGTACAATATATCTGAGTCATTAAATTAAAAATTATACAAGCTGTGATATCCTGACTAGCCATGGTAGAAAGGGTTCTTCTGGGGCATGTAGAAGTGATCAGAAGATCTCAGTTGGATTGTCCAGTCTAAGGCTGAACAATTTGGCCAAAAGTAATAAAGATAGTTTTTGTTTCATATCGTTCAATATTGATATTCATCAAGAAGCTCTTTGGACTCAAGATGGCGCCGAGTATGGCTGCTGCGTTGCGAGCTCCGACACAACTTAGCAATGGTTTGTTTGTTTTGTTTACAATTCTTATGTTTCTTGTCTTGGATGTTGCCTGCCTTATTGTCTACGACAGACAAACACTTTTGGACATTGGCTCAGCGATCTCACACCGTAAACCGGACTTCACATTCCTCAATGCCGACCCGCTGTTTACAAACACGCAAGCGGAGCCCTTTGTCTGGGCAGCACGGCCGCGGAAACGCAGGAGGAAAAGGGGAAACAGAGCCGGCGTTCTCATCAGAGTAAGACGCCGCGCAAATCGACCCCCGCTACCCACTATTCTACTGGCAAATGTTCAGTCTCTGGATAACAAGCTCTGCGAGCTGAAAGCGCGGATCTCTTTCCAACGAGAGACGAGGGACTGCTGCGTTATCTGCCTTACGGAAACTTGGATGTCTGCGGAGATTCCAGACTCAGCCATTGAACCCGCGGGGTTCTCCATGCTCCGAGCGGACAGAGCGAAAGACCTCTCAGGTAAAACTAGAGGAGGTGGTGTATGTTTTATGATCAACAAATCCTGGTGTGATCAGAGGAACATACATTCTATCAAGTCTTTCTGTTCTCCTGATCTGGAATTTCTTATGCTTCTGTGTCGACCATTCTGGCTACCGAGGGAATTCACAGCGGTCATTATCACTGCTGTGTACATCCCCCCACAAGCCGACACAGACCGGGCACTCAAGGAACTGTATGGGAGTATAAGTGAGCAGGAAACCGCGCACCCTGAGGCCGCGTTCATTGTGACCGGGGACTTTAATAAAGCCAGTTTAAAATCAGTCGCACCAAAATATCACCAGCACATTAGTTTCAACACACGAGGGGACCGGGTTTTGGACCATTGCTACTCTCCGTTCCGGGATGGCTACAAATCCCTCCCCCGCCCACCATTTGGAAAATCGGACCACTCTTCCATTCTGCTTCTGCCCGCTTACAGGCAGAAACTGAAACAGGAAGCACCCACCCTCAGAACGATCCAGTGCTGGTCGGACCAATCAGACTCTACGCTACAAGACTGTTTTGATCGCACGGACTGGGAGATGTTCCGGTCCGCCTCTGATGACGACATCGAGCTTTACGCTGATAGCGTAATGTGCTTCATCAGAACGTGTGTAGAGGAAGTGATTCCGACCAGAACTGTGCGAATCTATCCGAATCAGAAGCCGTGGATCAACAGCGATGTTCGCGCAGCACTTAATGTGCGGACCTCCGCTTTTAATTCCGGGAACGCGGAGGAGCATAAACAAGCCAGTTATGCCCTCCGAAAAACTATCAAAACAGCAAAACGCCAGTACAGGAGTAAGATTGAAGGACAGTTTAACACCACCAACTCTAGAAGCATGTGGCAGGGAATTAACATCATCACGGACTTTAAAGGGAATAAAAACTCCGCCATGAACACCGCTGCCTCTCTACCGGATGAGCTAAATACTTTTTATGCTCGTTTCGAGGGAAATAACACCGCCCTCGCGGAGAGAGCTCTCACGGCCGAAGCTACAGAGGTTAGTTCACTCTCCGTCTCTGTAGCGGATGTAACCCGATCATTCCGACGGGTGAATATCCGCAAAGCCGCGGGTCCAGACGGCATTCCGGGCCGCGTCATCAGAGCGTGCGCGAACCAGCTGGCTGGTGTTTTTACGGACATTTTCAACCTCTCCCTCTCTTTGTCTGTAGTCCCCACATGCTTTAAAACATCCACCATTGTGCCTGTTCCAAAACAATCGAAAATAACTTGTTTAAATGACTGGCGTCCTGTTGCTCTGACCCCCATCATCAGCAAATGTTTTGAGAGACTAATCAGAGATTACATCTGCTCTGTATTACCACTCAATCTTGACCCGCTGCAGTTTGCTTACCGTAACAACCGCTCCACTGATGATGCCATTGCATCTACAATACACACTGCTCTCTCCCACCTGGAAAAAAAGAACACTTATGTGAGAATGCTGTTTGTAGACTACAGCTCAGCATTCAACACCATAGTGCCCTCCAAGCTAGATGAGAAACTCCGGGCTCTGGGCTTAAACAGCTCGCTGTGCAGCTGGATCCTGGACTTCCTGTCAAGCAGACGCCAGGTGGTTAGAATAGGCAGCAACATCTCCTCATCACTGACCCTCAACACTGGAGCCCCGCAGGGCTGTGTTCTCAGCCCACTACTGTATTCCCTGTACACACATGACTGTGTGGCAACACATAACTCCAATGCCATCATTAAGTTTGCTGATGACACGACGGTGGTAGGTCTGATCACTGACAATGATGAAACAGCCTACAGAGAGGAGGTGCACACTCTGACACACTGGTGTCAGGAGCACAACCTCTCCCTCAACGTCAGTAAGACAAAGGAGCTTGTGGTGGACTTCAGGAGAAAAGACAGAGAACACAGTCCAATCACCATCAATGGAGCACCAGTGGAGAGAGTCAGCAGCTTCAAGTTCCTGGGTGTCCACATCACTGAGGAACTCACATGGTCCGTCCACACTGAAGTCGTTGTGAAGAAGGCTCATCAGCGCCTTTTCTTCCTGAGACGGCTGAGGAAGTTTGGAATGAACCGCCACATCCTCACACGGTTCTACACCTGCACTGTGGAGAGCATCCTGACTGGCTGCATCTCCGCCTGGTACGGCAATAGCACTGCCCACAACCGCAAAGCACTGCAAAGGGTGGTGCGAACTGCCAGACACATCATCGGAGGTGAGCTTCCCTCCCTCCAGGAAATATATACAAGGCGGTGTGTGAAAAAAGCTCAGAGGATCATCAGAGACTCCAGCCACCCGAGCCATGGGCTGTTCTCACTGCTACCATCAGGTAGGCGGTATCGCAGCATCAGGACCCGCACCAGCCGACTCCATGATAGCTTCTTCCCCCAAGCAATCAGACTTCTGAACTCTTGATCTCCCACGATCAAAATACATCATCCCTGCACTTTATTACTCTTTTATCTCACACCGGACTGTCATAAATTATATTACTGTCATTATATTATGTCTCTCTTAACAACTGACTATCAACCGACATATATATTATTAGATATATATAATTAATGGGGGAGGAAATTGTATTCACATGTTTGTTAGACCTCAAGAATTAAACATAACTTGTTTGTTTACAAGTAAATTCCACAGGGTAAGCTACCTTTTAATTTCAAGTTCAAGAAGTATACTTAGTTTAGGATTTAATCCTATATAAGTTGTGAAACCTCTTTTTGATGAAATTTCACCAATTTCATTGTCTTCAGTGGACGTTTGACTCCACTGAAAAACTTTCTTATGACACTTCACACTCCAGCTCAGTAGGTAGCAGTAATGCACCATAAGATGGATTGTCAACAGCCAATAAACATCATATGAGGAAGAAATAATTTTTTGCCTGTGTCAAAAGATAGCAGACGTGACAGTGCTTTGGATCATGAACATTTTTTTAAACTAAATTGTACATAAATAAACAGCAATGGTGTTGATGTTGGAGTTGTTGTTGTGTTCGTTTGACAGCATTACTTCATTTTCAGTGCTGGCTTGTTCGGTACACAATGATATTAGCCTAATACCTGAAGCTACCTAGCCCCATTTGACTGGATTACATGGCAACAGTGCGAGTTAGCTGTTAGTCCACTGTCTGACTTCATGACTGTGATTTAGTTAGCTAGTTTTGTGTATAACTTTGCTGAAGTGCTTGTGATTTTAGTGACACGTACCTGATCCGATTGTCTAGATTTAGAACATAAGCTGAATATCGAAAATTATTCAAAAGTTTATAATTTTATATATTCTTTTGTTCCCCCTAATAAATATTGATATCATTTTATCGGCCAGTCCTAGTCCAGTCTGTAGCAGTTAGCACAAAGACAGGAGGCAATGGTTGCAGACAACCTGAACATTAATTAGCGCCTGGCTGAACCTGTGCTGTCTTTCATGTCAGGCTTAAGACAGTGCTTTACATTATGGGCCAGTTTTACTTCAAAGTAATTTACCTTGCTTCACACTGTTGAATTCTCCATTCGTCTTTTGAAAAAATTAAGGCCCATACTCTCTCTTATAAGCTACCTTCAAATTAGATTGGAGGAAGTACATCCAATATTTTGGGACAATGAAACTGCACTAAAAGGTTTTCAAAGGCATTTGATGTTACGAGACTCATAAAAGAGCAATTGAGTTGAGTGACTTTGTATTCATACATCTTTCTATCTGCGCTCCATTCATTAAGAACATCATCATTTCGTACCCCACTCTTTCAGAGCACAGACCGAATGAATGAAGCAGAAATATAATCAGTCCAAAATGGTGTTCTGCCTAGATCAGTTATTAGCATATCTGCAACACAAACAAAACATCTCTACTCAGTACTTTCTTTCAGCTGTCTGAATCAGTGCAGATTTAGAAATAATCCCCAACCAGCTTCCAGTGACTCTTTCAATAAGTCATAACAATAAAAGCCCTTTATTACTATCAAACTGCCCTTAAAGATGTGCTTAAAGAGCACATAGATATATTCATGTGGACCTGTACATGTATGCATATAAACTCAAGCCAGGCAAAGGCATTAATCAAGACTTATTCTGGGAAGGAAATTAAATAAGTAGACAAAGAAACTGCAACCCTTTTCACCCCAGAATATGGAAAGATGGCGCACTTGGCCCTAGCTTCTCATCTATTTATCATTGACATAAAGGTAATAGAGCTTCATAGAACCACTAACGATCAACGACAGCCTCCCTCCAAAATAGATGAAAGCTTGCGAGCAATGAGTGGGGCTTATAAAACTAAAGACAGTGCAGCTAATGAGTAATTAGGCCACTGTGTAGGGGGACAGGCCTGGGGCTTAAAGGCCACCAGTAATTTGAGGAACTCGACATGGAGATGACACTAATTGTGTCCGTCAGAATGGCATTGATTCTCATTTGAAATAAAACTGGCCCGAGTGTCTTTTTGATGTGCTGTGCTGACAGCTACTGTCTGCCACTGAGCTAGCTATCCACAAGCCCTAGTTTGCTGCAGAGCTTCCAAATTGGCTCTGCTTTCATTACAGGAGCTAGTGTTTTGCTGGACCAGGGGATGTTAGTCCATCGCCTGCCCTTTCTCATTCACTCTGTACCATCAAATCAGTCTCAAGACCTTAATGGACTCTGGGACTCATTGAGAAAAGCACATTAAAGAAGATTCATTAATGCACTTAAACCAGCAAGGTTTTAAAAAATAGGCTATTTTCATTACCTGTCATGAAAAGGTCTATACAAATGGCATGCAAAATGCACTATGGCAGAGGTAAGCAAGGCCCTGGCATGGGTGCTGAGTTTTAATATAGGCAATGTTGATTTATGAAGTGACTTTGCTTGTTTTCTTTGCTTTCACTTGCAGGAGTTGAGATTTGTCATGTGATATATTTCAGAATCAGAATGAGAATGAGCTTTATTGCCAAGTATGCTTACACATACAAGGAATTTGTCTTGGTGACAGAAGCTTCCTGTGCAAAAACAATACAGCAACAAGACAGCGATAATAATAATAAAGTAGAATAAAAATACAAAATGAATAGAAAATAAAGTATATAGAAATACACAATAGGACAATATATATATATATATATATATATATATATATACAGGTGCATCTCAGTAAATTAGAATGTTGTGGAAAAGTTCATTTATTTCAGTAATTCAACTCAAATTGTGAAACTCGTGTATTAAATAAATTCAATGCACACAGACTGAAGTAGTTTAAGTCTTTGGTTCTTTTAATTGTGATGATTTTGACTCACATTTAACAAAAACCCACCAATTCACTATCTCAAAAAATTAGAATACATCATAAGACCAATAAAAAAAAAACATTTTTAGTGAATTGTTGGCCTTCTGGAAAGTATGTTCATTTACTGTGTATGTACTCAAAACTTGGTAGGGGCTCCTTTTGCTTTAATTACTGCCTCAATTCAGCATGGCATGGAGGTGATCAGTTTGTGGCAATGCTGAGGTGGTATGGAAGCCCAGGTTTCTTTGACAGTGGCCTTCAGCTCATCTGCATTTTTTGGTCTCTTGTTTCTCATTTTCCTCTTGACAATACCCCATAGATTCTCTATGGGGTTCAGGTCTGGTGAGTTTGCTGGCCAGTCAAGCACACCAACACCATGGTCATTTAACCAACTTTTGGTGCTTTTGGCAGTGTGGGCAGGTGCCAAATCCTGCTGGAAAATGAAATCA
This sequence comes from Myxocyprinus asiaticus, assembly GCF_019703515.2. NCBI lineage: Eukaryota > Metazoa > Chordata > Actinopteri > Cypriniformes > Catostomidae > Myxocyprinus > Myxocyprinus asiaticus. The sequence continues at coordinate 16,523,668 of NC_059383.1, read as the reverse complement.
GCATCTTTAAAAAGCTGGTCAGCAGAAGGAAGCATGAAGTGCTCCAAAATGTCTTGGTAAACGGGTGCAGTGTCTTTGGTTTTCAAAAAATAAAATGGACCAACACCAGCAGATGACATTGCACCCCAAATCATCACTGACTGTGGAAACTTAACCCTGGACTTCAAGCAACTTGGGCTATGAGCTTCTCTACCCTTCCTCCAGACTCTAGGACCTTGGTTTCCAAATGAAATACAAAACTTGCTCTCATCTGAAAAGAGGACTTTGGACCACTGGGCAACAGTCCAGTTCTTCTTCTCCTTAGCCCAGGCAAGACGCCTCTGACATTGTCTGTGGTTCAGGAGTGGCTTAACAAGAGGAATACAACAACTGTAGCCAAATTCCTTGACACGTCTGTGTGTGGTGGCTCTTGATGCCTTGACCCCAGCCTCAGTCCATTCCTTGTGAAGTTCACCCAAATTCTTGAATCGATTTTGCTTGACAATTCTCATAAGGCTGCGGTTCTCTCGGTTGGTTGTGCATCTTTTTCTTCCACACTTTTTCCTTCCACTCAACTTTCTGTTAACATGCTTGGATACAGCACTCTGTGAACAGCCAGCTTCTTTGGCAATGAATGTTTGTGGCTTACCCTCCTTGTGAAGGGTGTCAATGATTGTCTTCTGGACAACTGTCAGATCAGCAGTCTTCCCCATCATTGTGTAGCCTAGTGAACCAAACTGAGAGACCATTTTGAAGGCTCAGGAAACCTTTGCAGGTGTTTTGAGTTGATTAGCTGATTGGCATGTCACCATATTCTAATTTTTTGAGATAGTGAATTGGTGGGTTTTTGTTAAATGTGAGCCAAAATCATCACAATTAAAAGAACCAAAGACTTAAACTACTTCAGTCTGTGTGCATTGAATTTATTTAATACACGAGTTTCACAATTTGAATTGAATTACTGAAATAAATGAACTTTTCCACGACATTCTAATTTATTGAGATGCACCTGTATATATATATATATATATGTGAGTACAATATACAAATCTGTTATATACAGAAGCAAGGGAAAGTAATGGCAGAAGAAGTACGGGGTGTTGGATAAATATAAATAGACTAAGCTGTGTATTGCACATTAATTATTGCTAATGGGGCAGTTTCAACAGTTCATGAGATGGATAGCCTGAGGGTAAAAACTGTGCCCGACGTTTCTGGTGCTCAGTGCTCTGTAGCGCCTGCCAGAAGGTGCTATATTTCAAAACTTCACACATATTCAATGGGAATGAATGCAACAGTGTGTAGTTCCCCAAGAAATCACAAATCAGCAGGGTAAACTTACTGGCTGCATCTGGCAAAAGCTTTAACTCAACATAAAAAAGTATTCGTAACCCCTTTTACTTTCGCTATATGGCTTTTTTTTTTTTTTTTTTTTTTTTTGAGTAAAACAGGATACTAAACGAGAACAATAATAAGGTGGGACTTATTCATTGTAATGTTGCGCTGGCAATCACAATGACGATGAAGTAAAGAAAAAGTGCAGTTTATTTACAAAGCGCAGTTATCCAAACGTTATCTGTTATCTGATTTGCTTTTTTGTTCAGAAGTTCATTTGCGCTTTTGGCGCTAATGCACGCAGCGCAGTCGTATCTCGCGGAACACGCGCAAATTGTTAGTTCTCACTTTTTTTCTCTGTCAGTCATCTGGCACAGAACTGCCGCTCACTGGATGTTTTTTTGATTCTGGCACCATTTGGAGTAAATTCTAGAGAACGTGAAAATCCCAGGAGATCAGCAGTTACAGAAACACTCAAACCAGCCCATCTGGCACCAACAATCATGCCACGGTCCAAATCACTGAGATCAATTAAAAAAAAAAGAAAAAAAAAGCTCCTGACCTGTATCTGCATGATTTTATGTACTACACTGCTGCCACATGATTGGCTAATTAGATAATCGCATTGGATGATTGTTGGTGCCAGAAGGGCTGGTTTGAGTATTTCTGTAACTGATCTCCTAGGATTTTCACACACAGCAGTCTCTAGAATTTACTCAGAATGGTGGCAAAAACAGTTTTGTGGATGGAAATGCCTTGTTGATGACAGAGGTCAACAGAGAATGGCCAGACTGGTTCGAACTGACAAAGTCTACGGTAACTCAGATAACTGCTCTGTACAATTGTGGTGAGAAGAATATAATCTCAGAATGCTATTCTGAGATGCAGGTTGGCGTTGTTTTGGCGGTACACGGGGCACCTACACAATATTAGACAGGTGGTTTTAATGTTGTGGCTGATCAGAGAGCTTTACCAACACCACACTCAAAGAGTTTTACATAGTGAACGGGGGTTCTCATCAATCACCACCACCAGTGTGCAGCATCCAGCTGGATGATCATATTGACTTGGCTTTGAAGGAAAGGAATTCATTCCATAAATGACCATTTGCTTGAAAGGGGCCAGCCAAGTTCTGAGAAACTGCAGCTGCAATGTAGTTTCAAACACAGTGTGCTTAAATATTTTACCAGTCTCAGTATGCCAGCTGGGGACATGAATTGTGGGCAAACATAATGACAACAAGCATTCCATCTAAGGCCAAATTCTCAAAGTCAAACAGCAGCTTTGTTTTTTCCATGCCGAGCAAAAAATAGCAACACATGGGAACAGGCAATACTGCAAACTGTTTTTCAGTGTTCTACAAGGGAGGAGGAAAACATTCATACAAAAAAAAAAACCTAAATAAGATCAGACCACAATTCCCAAATCTGTTCTCTCAAACACTGCAGCTTTGCTCCTAAATTTTAAAGTATCCTTGAACTTTAAAATCTATATAGCTCTTGACAACATGACAACATTGGAGACATATTTCAAAAAAAAAAAAAAAAAAGTGTCTTATGAGAGTTGTCTGAACAGGCAAATAACAAATGAAAGTATTTGGAGCAGTGAAGCTCAACACCTCAGAGATCTTGTACTCTTCAGTGTGTCATATCTGTGTGCTAGGGTACGTATAGGCTTATCTTAAACAATACAAACGATATGGTGGCGCATGAGCAGCATGAGGCTCGGCTTCACTCTAGAGTTAGCAGATTAGCAATCATCTTCTTACTTTTCGTCAGTCTTTTTGTATGATATAACATTGCAAGCATTGTATACAGCCGACAAATACTGTTAAACATTCGAGCACTTTTGTACAGGTGCAGATATTGACACTTCACTCAGACTCCATCAGCTACCACCGGAGATAGCCAGGACACTGGTCTTGAGTAATCCAGGCAGGTGACGAGATCGTAAACAAAAGAGGGGTAAGCGTGAAGGGCTGCGTGCTAGACTTAAGCTAAACCCACATCGACCGGCACTCCCCAGCATTTTCCTCGCTAATGTAAGATCTCTGGCGAATAAAATCGATCAACTACGGCTGTGGATTACACAGAAAATGCTCACGGACAGCAAAATTCTAATTTTCACAGCAACCTGGCTGAATGACAACATCCCTAACAGTGCAATGGAGCTAGCAGGCCGTAACATCTTCAGGTCTGACAGAACAGCTGCGGACTTCAGCAGAAGTAAAGGTGGGGGTGTATGTATTTACATGATCAAAACAAGGTGCACGGATACTGTTATTACTGAATCTAAATGCTCCGTTGATCTGGAGTGTTGCGCGATTAAATGCAGACCATTCTACCTCGTTCTGCCTGTGAATTCTCTTGCATTATTGCTATTGCTGTTTATGTCCCCCCAGAGTCTAATGCTAAACTAGCCTTGAAAGAACTGTGCACTTGCATAAACAAACCGCAAACTGCACACCTGGATGGCGCCTTCATTATTGCCGGTGATTTTAATCATGCAAATCTGAGATCTGTACTACCCAATTTCTACCTAAATGTTCTCTGCCCTACAAGAGGAGGCAAGATTTTGGACCAAGTTTACACAAACATAGCAGAAGCCTACAAAGCTATCTCCCTTCCCCATGTAGGTAAATCAGACCATAAATCCCTTTTCTTACTACCCAAATACATCCCCGTCATTAAAAGACTGAAGCCATATGTGAGGACAGTGAAGGTGTGGCAAGAGGGAGCAGATGCCTTACTACAGCACCAGTTTCAACACACAGACTGGAAAGCATTCTGTGCTCAGGCCACCCTGGACTCCCATACAGACATTCATCTATTCACCAGTGCTGTTCTGGACCATATTAACAGATGTGTTGAGACAGTAACAACCTTAAGGACAATAAAAACATTTCCAAATCAGAAGCCGTGGATGAACAAGGAGGTGCGGCTCCTACTGCTTGCGTGGGATGCTGCCTTCAGGTCCCTGACAGGATCCCAGGCTGTGTGCTTAAGACCTGTGCAGAACAGCTGTCTAGAGTTTTCCCACGACTTTTAACTATCCCAAGCAGTCATGGCCTCCCGCTTCAAAACAGCCACTATCGTGCTAGTGCCAAAAAATTCTACGGCTATGGACCTCAACGACTTCAGTCCAGTTGCCCTCACCCCAATCATAGCCAAATGTTTTGAGAAGCTGGTCCTAAAACATCTGAAAATCCTGCCTGCCCTCAACACTAGACCCCTACCAGTTCGCCTATCGTCCTAATAGGTCAACAGAGGATGCCATCATCACTGCTCTTCACTATGCCATGACACACTTGGATAACAGCAATTCCTATGTGAGAATGCTATTTATCGATTTCAGCTCAGCATGTAACACCGTCACTCCAGTGAAATTGATAAACAAGCTCACACACCTTGGCATCAGTACCTCCTCTGAAATTGGATAATGGACTTTTTCACAGACAGACCACAGTTGGTGAGGCTCGGTAACATGACTTTCTCCACCCTTACTCTGAGCACTGGTGTTCCACAGGGCTGTGTGCTCAGCCCTCTACTCCCTGTACACCCATGACTGTGTTCCTGCTTATGGTTCTAATGCCATAATCAAGTTCGCGGATGACACCACAGTGGTTGGTCTTATCAGCAATGACGATGAAACGGCCTACAGGGACAAGGTCCGCCACATGGAGGAGTGGTGTGCCAATAACAATCTGGCCCTCAATAGCCAAAAAAACAAGGAAATTATTGTAGACTTCAGACGGACCAAGAAGAGTCCACTATTCACATAAACGGACAGGAGGTGGAACGTGTGACTAGCTTTATGTTCTTGGGAGTTCATATCTCCGATGATCTGACTTGGAGCATTAACTCCACTGCCGTGGTCAAGAAGGCACAACAGTGTCTTTTTTCCTGAGGAAACTGAGGAAGGCTCGCCTATCTCCACAGATACTAATTAACTTTTATCGCTGTACCATTGAGAGCATTCTGACAAACTGCATCTCAGTGTGTCATGGCAACTGCTCAGCAGCTGACAAAAAGGCTCTCCAGCGAGTGGTGAAAACTGCTCAACATATCATCGGTGCCCAGCTCCCAACAGTTACAGAAATCTACAATAAATGCTGCCTGTAGAGGGTAAGAGGCAACCTCAAGGATCCCTCTCATCCCAATCATGGACTGTTTACCCTCTTCCCTTCAGGGAGATGCTGCAGAAGCCTATACTGTCGCACCAGCCATCTCTGGAATAGCCTCCTTCCCTCTGCTGTTGCCCTTCTGAACTCTGAGCTAATTAATTAACCTACTCCCAACACATTCTTCACACACCCTCATCCATACTTACAATGCACACACACAGTGGTCCATCTGGGACCCTCATAGACATTTTTGGACTCAAGATGGCGCCAAGTATGGCTGCTGCGTTGCGAGCTCTGACACAATATGGTAGTGTTTTGTTTGTTTTGTTTACAATTTTTATGTTTTTTTGTCTTGGATGTTGTCTGCCTTATTGTCTATGACAGACAAACACTTTTGGACATTGGTTCAGCAATTACACACCGTAAAACTTCAAATTCCTCAATGCCGACCCGCTGTTTACAAACACACCAGCGGAGCCCTTTGTCTGGGCTGCACGGCCGCGGAAACGCAGGAGGAAAAGGGGAAACAGAGCCGGCGTTCTCATCAGAGTAAGATGCCGTGCAAATCGACCCCCACTACCCAGTATTCTACTGGCAAATGTTCAGTCTCTGGATAACAAGCTCTGCAAGCTGAAAGCGTGGATCTCTTTCCAACGAGAGACGAGGAACTGCTGCATTATCTGCCTTACGGAAACTTGGATGTCTGCAGAGATTCCAGACTCAGCCATTGAACCCGCGGGGTTCTCCGTGCACTGAGCGGACAGAGCGAAAGACCTCTCAGGTAAAACCAGAGGTGGTGGTGTATGTTTTATGATCAACAAATCCTGGTGTGATCAGAGGAACGTACATTCTATCAAGTCTTTCTGCTCTCCTGATCTGGAATTTCTCATGCTTCTGTGTCGACCATTCTGGCTTACCAAGGGAATTCACAGCGGTCATTATCACTGCTGTGTACATCCCACCACAAGCCGACACAGACCGGGCACTCAAGGAACTGTACGGGATTATAAGGAAGCAGGAAACCGTGCACCCTGAGGCCGCGTTCATTGTGACTTTAATAAAGCCAGTTTCAAATCAGTCGCACCAAAATACCACCAGCACATTAGTTTCAACACACGAGGGGACCGGGTTTTGGACCATTGCTACTCTCCCTTCTGGGACGGCTACAAATCCCTCCCCTGCCCACCATTTGGAAAATCGGACCACTCTTCCATTCTGATTCTGCCCGCTTACAGGACTTCCTGTCAAGCAGATGCCAGGTGGTTAGAATAGGCAGCAACATCTCCTCATCACTGACCCTCAACACTGTCGTGCCATCAAGTTTGCTGATGACACGACGATGGTAGGTCTAATCACTGACAATGATGAAACAGCCTACATAGAGGAGGTGCACACTCTGAAACACTGGTGTCAGGAGCACAACCTCTCCCTCAACGTCAGTAAGACAAAGGAGCTTGTGGTGGACTTCAGAAGAAAAGACAGAGAACACAGTCCCATCACCATCAATGGAGCACCAGTGGAGAGAGTCAGCAGCTTCAAGTTCGTGGTTGTCCACATCACTGAGGAACTCACATGGTCCATCCACACTGAAGTCGTTGTGAAGAAGGCTCATCAGTGCCTCTTCTTCCTGAGACGGCTGAGGAAGTTTGGAATGAACCGCCACATCCTCACACTATTCTACACCTGCACTGTAGAGAGCATCCTGACTGGCTGCATCTCCGCCTGTTACGGCAATAGCACAGCCCACAACTGCAAAGCACTGCATAGGGTGCTGCGAACTGCCAGACACATCATCGGAGGTGAGCTTCCCTCCCTCCAGGACATATATGCCAGGCGGTGTGCGTAAAAAGCTCGGAGGATCATCAGAGACTCCAGCCACCCGAGCCATGGACTATTCTCACTGCTACCATCAGGCAGGCGGTATCGCAGCATCAGGACCCGCACCAGCCGACTCCATGATAGCTTCTTCCCCCAAGCAATCAGACTTTTGAACTTTTGATCTCCCATGATCAAAATACACCAGCACTGCACTTTATTACTCTTATATCTCACACCGGACTGTCATAAATTATATTATTATTATATTATATTCTCTCTTAACAACTTACTATCAACCGACAGCCTGAATGTCAATACAGTACAATACAACCTACTGTACATTCTATATATACTATATATACTTTTTTTATTGAATATTGTGTGTATTGTATACTGTACAGTGTATGTTATTATTTGTATATTGTGTTGTGTGTAATTGTGTGTATATTAGACTTTAAATTGTGTTGTGTTAATCTGATGTTTATTGTAAATTGGTATGTCTCATCACTGTCACGATGGCTATGTTGATCGGAACTGCACCCAAGAATTTCACACACCATTGCACTTGTGTATATGGCTGTGTGACAATAAAAGTGATTTGATTTGATTTGACTTGACATTTACAATGCGCATTCACCATGGTCCATTCAGGCCCATTAATCTGCCTTTGCACAGGACTACTGCAACTATTGCACCTTCCGCACTGTATTTTACAGTAGCTCGCACAGCATTTTTTTTTTTTTTTTACAGTATTTGCATAGCTAACTGTTACTGTTTATAATTACTACTGCTGTCCATAATCCGGCACTTTACTTCTACAGTGAATACTTTATTTAACTTACTTGTCATATGTATTGCTATTTGCACTTTTGGTCAGAAGCTAACTGCATTTCATTTTGTCTCTGTATGCGTACACTGCACAATGACAATAAAGCTGAATCTGAATCTTCCCTGGCTGAAGAGTTCACGTGTGAACTGCTGCCCTATGGAAGCCACTCTAGTTCCAACATGGCTTCTTTGTGTACTAGTGAATTAAAAGCAGATGAAAAGATGAAAGCTTTTCATGATGACTTCCTGAAGAAAGCACTGAAACTGTAAAAGGAGCACCTTTTACAGACATACTTGGCACTGCATCTGCCGAGCAAGATCTTCAAGTCAACATGCTGTCCTTAAGCACATAAGCCGTTCCTTACATTAGGCATAGACACAAGTGATAGATGATGAAAACAATCTTCAAAACATTTCACATAAATCGGAATTCAATAAGAACGTAACACATTTTTAATATTGTGACTTGTTAAGTCATCATATTTGGCGGGACATTGTGTTCTGATTATTCAGGCAGCAATTTAACTATTTTTTTTTTTTAAAGATGAAAAAGAACAATTAATATATATGCACTTTTTGTTTTAAAAGTTTTTTGCTTTATATGCCATATGAGCACCACAGCTAAGCATTTCTGAATAATATGTTCTAACCACTAGGCCACGGCTACAAACACTTTTGCTATTTAAAGAAAAAACTGAAAAAGACAATTCTTCAAACCGATTTGTATCTCTAAAATGTCAATCTAAAGTTTCTTCCTCAGTTCTCTCTAACAGTCAGCAGTCTTTCAGACTTATTCCTGGAAAATAAAAATGCTGCATTGCTGTACATTAGGCATGCTTCAGATACTTCCATCAGATCAACTGAGATCAGTTTCATAGATTTATACACTCCTCTCCCCCCAAAAAAAACACACACAGACACACACTCGCACACAGGAGCTAAGAGGTTAGGGCAGGATAACATTTACAATCTGTAATAATAACATACGGTAGCTGCCACTTTAATCACCCTTGAACTCAGCTTAGCCCAGCCTTATTGCAGTTATTACAGAGGTAATTCCATCCACCACTGGGAATCTTTAGATTTCATTTAAAACTTTTGGGATGATGCTGAGCAGTGACAATGGCTATCCATCTTTCTAAACACTCCTAATCTTAACGGAGGATCCCAGGCTCTGATTGTGCTGTTGATGGATAGCTCTCTTTCCCCCCCTCCTCCTTTCATCCAAGAAATTTCTGCTTCCACAGTAAACAAGCCATGTGCAAGACATGTTGAAGTGTGTGGATCTATAAGTCAAGTCATTTTTATTTGTATAGCGCTTTTCACAACACACATCATTTCAAAGCAGCTTTACAGAAAATCATGCTTTAGCTGTAATATCTATAAAGTATTAGAGTCATTATTGTGTAGTTTGATTAAATATGATTGTAAATTGAGTATAAAAATACATTATTAAATAATAATTGTATTTAGAACCCCAGTGAGCAAGCCGAAGGTGACTGTGGCAAGGAACACAAAAGGCCCTATGCAAGCGCTTATTCCTAAACAATACCATATCAAGGGAATACCGATAATTTTAACTGAGGGAGACTTTTGCCACGTTTAAATATCATACTGTTTTTAGACAGCGACATTCTTCAAAAAACATTTATTTTATGTGTGAGGAAAATGTTTCCTTTGCGCAACAAGATTTACACCCAGACTAATCACACTGTAAACTTGTCGAACGTTTTGCTTCTGAAATTGGTCTGTGCATACCTAAGTTGTTTATAGTTGTAAATTATGTATTACAGCAAACAAGACTGGGTTTTTCTTTTCATTAACTCCATCCCTAACCCAAACTCAAACCCTAAACCTAACCATCAGTGGAGTAAAAATGTCATTTTAGAGCGAAAATGCAACCTCAGAATCATGCTGGATATTGTTTATGTGAACACAAATACCTCTTTGTTCCCATGGGACAAGATACCATATCTCTATATCAGATGCTAGAAGAAAATGTGTTCACACTTGAATTGATGCTAAAATGTCAGATTGAGGATGTCGCTTGTTATTAATTCAGTTGAATGTGAACTTTTGGAAGCAACGTGCTGATTTCCAATTATTACATTATTCTACAGCATGTACATTTTATATTTATCATGGCAGTAGTATTCATCAAATGAAGAAGAAGAGAAGGGTTGGGTTGGAAGAGAACCAAGAGCCAGTTCTTGTTCAGAACCGGTTCCCTTCTTTAAAAGAATACTGTAATCATATGATCTTCACGACTTTCGCCTCTGTTAACTGTTCCCCTACTGAAATTCCCCTACATACAGTAACACATTCTAAACTGCCTCTGGAACTTTTACTGTTACGTAATGTTACATCAGACCTGTGAGACTTCAATCAAGCAGTACAGTTACTGACTGGTTCTTCATATGACAATGTGAAAAGATAAAATTTAGACACAAGTTTTTTTTTTTTTGTAACAAGTGGAATTTTATAAAAGAATGAATGAATGAATGAATGAATGAATGAATAAGTGAGAGAATGAATGAATGAATGGAATATGCCATCACATCAGATTTGTTATACTGTATCTGAAATGATCTCATCATTTGGCAACAAACTGCAGAGGGCAGTAAATCCAATATCTAATTTCCAGATAATTCTTCCTTAAAAGTACTAAGAAAATTTCTGGAATCATTAATGGAACTGTTACTGGAACCATTAAAAGGAACCAGAACTGGAATAATTTAATTCCTCACTATTCCCCAGTGATGTAGTACTCGAGATCAGTCTTGGTCTCGAGACCGATCTCAAGACCACTTCTTGAAGGTCTCAATCTAGTCTCAGAATCGACCACATTTTTACTCTGCCTTGTCTCGGTCTCAGACAAAGAGGACTCTGGATTTTATTTCAAGACCACAACTACAGGGATCCCACTAAATTGCCTGTGCATTGTCTGATTTATTTGTTAACATCATTATTGTGATTGGATGTAAAACTTCCTGCTTCAAATGCAAGCAATAACTTGACTCATTTCTAATTTGAAATTGTTGTTACTGTTAAAGGCTGTCACCCCTCACCGTCCTCCTTCACACGCACTCCAAGAAAGTGAATGTGGGAGACAGGAGAAGAAACTGTGGCTGCCTGAGAAATGTCAAACAAATCTTCTGAATTCCAATTTGGCTACCTAAACCAGCGTTTCCCAACCACTGTGCCCACTAGTGTGCCATGAAAGATTGTCTGGTGTGCCATGGAAAATTATCAAATTCCTCAAAATAAATAAATACAGTTTTTTCCAGTATTTTAGTGAAGGCATAGAGATGATAGAAGAGTTCTATTCAGTATATTTTCCATTACAAAGTATTTTATGAAACCAGTTTATATATTTTGTCCATCATTACATGATTGTTCTAACAAACTCTAGTCCGCTGTCAAACGCAACTCCTCACATGCACACAAAATGATGCTTCATCATCACACGTATAGTAAAAACATTCAGTGAACTGAATGAATAAATAGCAACAGGTGTATTGTTTTACTCAAAGACTAAAAGCTGTTTATTTGTGCACAGCATAGAGTTACAGATGTTATGAACTGATGTGGCTTACTTGTCGCGTTTCTCTCATGAAACATAAAAAAGAATATGTGAAACAGTTACATACCATTACTAAAAGCAAATTATCTTGTTTTTTAAAAAAAAGTCCAAAAACACAGTGATACGATGTGTAGATTCTGAGGTACTGTAATCTTCACGGAGTGCGTTTGACATCTGAACAGGTGAATGGAGGCCGGACGGCTGCTCCTGGGTCCTAGTGCCTGCTGGATCCAACCTCTGTCAGTGCGTCTTATCTGTTTTTTTCTCTCTCTCTCAACAATGCGATTTTGACCCGGTGCGACTTATAGTCAGGTATGACTTTATTTTCGGAAAATACAGTAAATAAATTAAAAAATTATTTGCTGTGCTGAGCTAGCTAAGCTAATGTTGGCAATCTGCCTCTTGCTTCATAAATTTCACTTCTGCAATGACTTCTGATTATTTTATCAAGACATTTATTGTGGTACACTGATACATACATACATACACATACACTCTCTCTTTCTCTCTCTCTCTCTCTCTCTCTCTCTCTCTCACACACACACACACACACACACACACACACATATATGGCAATAAAAGAGGTGAATGAAGAGGAATCTTCATTTGTTTTCTGTGGGTTTTTATGGGAATGTGGATCTTACAGATTTCAGATCAATTTGAGGAGTGCCTATGGTTTATATGTTCCTAATTTTATCATAAGTGTGTCATGCAGTGTGGGACTCACACTGGTCTGGTCTTGGTATTGACTCAGTCTCGCCCTGCCTTGGTCTTGGTCTTGACATGGTCTCAACCCTTCAAAATCTTGGTCTTGTCTCTGTACACACTGGTCTTGGTCTTGACATGGTCTCAACCCTTCAAAATCTTGGTCTTGTCTCTGTACACTCTGGTCTTGACTTGGTCTCAGTTTAGGTGGTCTTGATTACAACACTGCTATTCCCATCTCTAAAGAAGAGTGTCATAGGTGGGCACCCTGAGCGCACATTTGACATTTCAAAGATGCAATTCAGAAGCCTTGATAACAGTGTGAGTGTGATGCTGTCCCAGTAAAGTCTGCCTAATCCTGGTAGTCCACTGCATCTTACACAACCAAGCTTTAGAACCAGCTCACAAGATCTGGAATTGCACCATGCAAATTGAGTTCAGGACTGTTGTGCACAGTTACCTAATTTGCATGATTCTTTAAGTGAATAAAATAGTAAAACAACACAGACAGTGTGCAAATAAACAACACTTTCATCAGGAGCAATTTACTCCTAGTCTCTCTTCTCTCTCTGAAAAAAAGCCACTGTAACTACATCTGAAAAACCAGTAATGAAGTACTTTAAAACGTCATGGAAATGTCATTTTCCCTTTGTACCTTACTCTATTTAGTTGAATTTGTTAAGTTTTTAGTCATGCCCCAAAGAACAGAACTGATTGGAAAGGTTTTTGGCCCTTAGTCACTCCATGGCTTCCACAAGGGACTTATGTGGATTTCAGAGGCAAAACTGTCATGAATAGCAGTCACAAAATCTATGGTTTAGTCTCACAGATAGAGACACAGGACTCACTTATCCCATGGGTCCACCATAAGGCTGCCTTTGATAGGGAGATGCCAAGCTCTGTTCTACAGCGCTCAAGAAATTTTAAAACCAGTCTACCTCACCACACCAGAGAAAAATAAATAAATAAATAAAAAGAAACACCTTTGATTCAAAATTATGTGTGCATGCTCTGGGTGCATGTACGCTTAGTATGTAGTATCTCAAATGAGTGTTACAGAGCAACTTCACAACAAATATCAATTTTGAGAGTTTTATTCATCCATGTGTGAGAGACATCACCCAGAATGCCGAAGGATAAGAGGAGAAACCACGAGGGTCTTTCTTTTAGTCCTCAGAGTGTTGTCAGCCTGTCATCTCAACTAAACCATCACAGCCAGATTATAAGGCAACTATCTCCACCATTCTAAGCAGGACGATATTCACACAGGAAGACCCAGTCAAGGGGAAAACAAGCTTAACTGCTCAGGATTCAAGGTAAACAGCCCATGTTCCCTCAGGATTTAAGGCAAAGCCGACAGTTTTTTGTTTTGAAGTATCCTTGCAAACAGTGCCAGATTAACAAATGTAGCTGGTTAACAAAGGGAAACTCCATTCACTCCTCCCAGTGTGGAATTTAAGCAGATGTGGCATTGATAAAAGGGGTTGGCTGGGTTGTGATGTATTGTAATAACCATAGCTTTGACCCTCACACAGTCTCTAATAACCTGAGTTTAAACACTACACTTGACAAGCTGGAGATAACTCTAAGACGCATCTAAGCAGTAAGACTTAAAGGGGTCATGACATGAGGAATCAAATTTTCCTTGATCTTTTGACATATAAGAGTTCATTGTACTATAAAACATACTGTTTTCAGAACTCAAAACTTCCTCCTGAAAAGATAAAGAGCATTTATTTAAACCAGGCTCAAGAAATGGGCCGTTTGGAATTTGTGGAACTTATGATGTCACAAGGACCAAATACATCTGCATATGACTGTCTCTTCAGCAAGACATCAACGCCTATTTTTCATCATTGCACCCTTGGCCCCGCCCACTGGTTTTCACAGTCAATCACACAGGAGAAGTGGACAGAGATGGGCCTGTAATGGGAGATTCATCTACAGCAGAGGTGCCCAAACTTTTTCCTATGAAGGGCCAAAAAACAAACTTGATTGAGGGCAGTGGGTCAAAAGTAAACTTTGCATATATCAAACTGTATTATTTTAAAATTAAATATTAATACTGCAAAACACACAGAACTCTACAATTAAAATCATCAAGAGTCCTATACTTGCACAATGCACATAATTGATTTCAATATATTTTTTTATGGATGTTGTCTCTTTCTCATTTGTGAGTCACTTTAGATAAAATGTCTGCTAAATGACTAAATGTAAGTGTCTCTTAAAACATGGTTACTGTCTCTTTAAGAACAGCACATCTCCTCACATTTAACACACGGTAGTTCTGTGGAGTTTCTGTTGCAGAGTTTTGGAGTGAAACGTCAAGATACAATGGCATGACGTAATATTATCAAGTAGGATATTGTTTTGTTTTGTGACAAAGAAGATATTAAAGACTTTTCTTATCATAGACCTAGGCTACACACTGTCCTGGATTTCACTCAGTATTACCATTTATTGGGACTGCCAAATGAAAAAGGATTATTTAATTAAAAAATGCTGTAAAATGTTTTTGCATAGTTAATACATTTAGCCTACATACTTTTATTTGACATTAAAACTGTTTTCCTGTTGTGATATCAAAAACTTGAATTATACTTTTGCTTCTTTTCTTAAGAGGCGATGGATTAAGGCTAAATGCATTACATTATGAAAGGAAATAAAAGCTACAGAGCACATTTCTGCAAATTTAAAAATTGAGAGGCCTATTAATTTTGTTGACTCCAGAATATGATTATGATTAAGAACCTGCCGAAATATGGCATTGTATCTTATGGCTATTAAAAAACTTTCAGCTATCTGTTTTTAGGCAGATAGATGCAAGTAAATGAGATAACCTCAAGTCTGACAAATGAATTACAATATGATGCACACAGATGTTATACACACTCCAAAACGGGTTTTAGTCAGAATAAGATGATGAAATATGAAGAATTAGTTTACTGCATTACCGTTTTTGTCTAGCTGGCAGGGCAGAAAAGGGATTTTTGAGAGTACTGGTCTGTTCACATATAGTGCTTGTCGTAATGTTGTGCAGTGTTTGGAGTGAATGGAACCATTGTTTATAATGAAATGCTCCCTCACCTGACTTTATCAAGCCCGCTTCATGGGTGCGCTTCAGTGGTCATGTTCACGTAGATATGAAATGCTGCACAACGTAGAGTGCACGTTCAAGCCATATTTCATTTCAGATGGCTGTACGCACTGTTCCACGAGTCCACCTAATTACCTGTCATTTCTGTACACTGCTTCAGTTCCTGCTCCGTTTTAAACCAACTAGGTTCTGTCTGGTGTTATTGAAGGCACATTTCCGATTTTGGAGCTGGCCAATCATAGTTCAGATTTTGGGGTGACACCTGGGATGGCCAGTGGAGTGAACTTTCATACAGCATGTATTTAAAGGTCACTGAAGTACGCATATATATTTTTTAAAATTACATCACTTATACTTTTCAAATAAGCTTTTGTTTTTGTAATGCAATAATAAAAAATAAAAATGTTAAAACAAAAAGATTACTTAAAAACGAAGAGTTGCATCA
This sequence comes from Myxocyprinus asiaticus, assembly GCF_019703515.2. NCBI lineage: Eukaryota > Metazoa > Chordata > Actinopteri > Cypriniformes > Catostomidae > Myxocyprinus > Myxocyprinus asiaticus. The sequence continues at coordinate 16,507,752 of NC_059383.1, read as the reverse complement.
ATGCCATTTAAAAAAAAAAATCGTCATCTATGGCAAGGCGGGCCAAATCAAAGGTCATCACGGGCCAACTTTGGCCTGCGGGCCCTAGTTTGGGCACCTCTAATCTACAGCAAAGGGGACTTACCGTTATCATTCATCTCATGCCGCTTTTAAAAGACGCTATGTCAAGTTATAACTTTAAAAAGGAGACCTCCATTCTGTTTCATTCAGCTGTGCTGATTCTTGCTGTTTTGAAGATGTCCTGGACCGTTTTGTATCCATCTGTGCTATTTTGAATTGTTAGTCTTTTGTCAACATCCACTATATGGATGTCTTTGATTGTTTTGATGCATTTCCTGCGATGTGCGCCACGTTTTAAAAACGCATCTCATTCTGCTGCAGCCACTGACTGGGATACAGGTCTAAATGTGATCGGATCACAAAAACCACATAAGAATGTGGTCAAAAAAGCATCTGAACACATCACATTTGATGTGTAAATGCTAATCCGTCCTGTATGCATCCTGGCAGCAGCAAAGCACCACCCCTTTACCTGTCAATCAACTGCTGCGCTAAAACAAGATTTTAATCTTTGCCGGTTAAGAGCGGTTTAAAAGGAAATAACTGTCCGATCAGAAAATTTTAAAAAGCAGATATATACACAAGCATGAAAACTTTGCAGATCTTTTTCAGTGTGTCTGATATCAACATGCAGGGACACTTATGAGAAGCACAAACATCTGCAGCTCAGGTTAATACTAGGGATGGCACCGATACGATACCTGAATTGGTATCGGGTCCGATACTTATGTTTTTACCAGGATCGGATATCGGTCCGACAAGCCCGATCCAAATCCAATACCACATATTGGTTATTGACAATACTGTCAAGCTCAAATAATGGCATAAATAACCTTCAAATCACCCTTAAAGTAGTCCATATAACTTGTGCATTATATTCAGGCTCTTACAGTCATCCAAAAGCTTTGTGAATTGTAAAAGGCTGTGTTTAATAATAAATACAGAGTCAGCATGCACAGCTAAGTAGTTTCTGGCATCAGGCTTTACTGAACGAGAGCCGCTCTGCCGACACACACACATAAACACGCGCAGATGCTCGTGATGTGCTGCTCAGCGCAATATGTGGTCGCTCCACACAAACTCAATCTCAGATGTAGATGATCAATAGTTCAGTTCACCTATAACATGCATTGAGAATGGCACTGGACAAGCATTTTACCAGATGTTGAATGAGAAGCATATTGCACTACTGTGGATTAGTCTTCAAACAAACACTCAAACACAGACTTCCCGGAGCGCTCAGCACTGGACTTTCAAAATAAAAGCCTTATGAAATTACAACTGAAATGTGTCACCAATGTATCATAAAATTATTATTATTATTATTATTATTATTAGAAATGACATTAAAAACAAATTGGGTTGCAAAAATTACTGTGTGATTGAAAAGTGGACTGATATACTAATAAAACTGAAATAAATAAATAAATAACAGAGAGAGAAAGAGAAAGAGCGAGTCAGAGAGAGAGAGAGAGAGAGAGAGAGAGAGAGAGAGTTTTGCACATGCTCTTATGTAATTGTTTTTTGTTTTCCTATTTTATAATGAAATAAAGTATTGTTAGAATTTTTTGTTTCTTTACACAAAGAGTACTCCCAATCAGTTCCACACAGTGAATTACAGATGTTCTAAACTCATTAAGAAAAAAACAACACTGGTATCGGATCAGGATCGGCCAATACTGATAGTTCAGTTATCGGAATCGGATCAGAAGAGAATTTTTTTTATAGTTCCATCCCTAGTTAGTACAACTAATCCATTAAAATAAGACAATTCTGCTCGAAATGCTGATTTATTTTCGCACCTTCTTTGTCTTGTCTGACTTTGTTGCGGTTTATTATCATGCAGGAACACACTGACAGAGTGACTGATGTATGTCGTCATGAAACAGAGTCTCTCCTCTCCAAATCCAATCAAAAGTGGTCACAGGAGATGCATTTAAACGACCAGGTGTAAACAGCGATGTGTCTCACCTGACCACATGTGATCGGATCACCCGAGACGCCCGAGATACCAGGTGGAAACAGGGTCAAATTAAATACAACCAAGTGCTCCATTAAATCTCCTTAGCTATGAAGAAGCAAGCTGTGAGCAATAAAACAAGATAGACTGAAATGGTCTATTTTAAACTGGCAACAGTTAAAACATTTTTTTATAAAAGCATATAGAAGCATCATTTCACATTTTCACAAAAATAAAACATCTTTTTTACACAATTTAAAGGTCCTTGAAAGGGCCACATGCTTTAAACCACCCAGAAAGTCCAAAGTAAATTTTCTGATAGTCCAATTACTGACCTTTCTCCACAAACGTGCGAAACACCACAACTGACGCATGATGGCCTATTTCCGATGAGTAATGGCCTCCCAGAAGCTCTTTTTAAAGCACATCACTGCGGCTCAGGTGGCGCATTGTTTACCACGCATTGAGAAGAACTTTGAAAGGCTGTTTAATGCCAGTGTGGGGTACAGAGCAGTCATTAAAGAATTAAAGCAAGCTTCAATGCCTTAGGAATTAATAGATAAACGCTTTCAAGACTAAATAAACAGACACACCAAACCATCAACCATCAGAGACCTCCTGTCATCTCTCACTGTAAGGCAAACATCCCATCTGTAATTAACTCATTTTGGGACAACATGACAGAGGGGGAAAAAACTCAAATATTAGATGAAAGGAAAACAACTCAAGTAGATAAAACTGCTTAGGAAGGTTAAGGCATACAGAATTTGGCAAATCTTAATTAGTCAATTCAGATTAAGAAATAAAAAAAATTGAAAAAGGATAGTCAGACCAGACCAAAATCAAAATCATCCCAGAACAGGGAAATGGTGACAACAAATGGAAATATTAGCTAATAATTCACTGCTGATAATACAGAATTATGTTAGATACATACTGTATGCTGCTTACACACTGTCACTGATTGCATACATTTAAAATATCTTAAATTAAAATGTAATTTTTTTTTCTAAAATACAACCGTCACTGATTACATCTAAATATTATTTTCAAAAATACATAATGGAAGTGCATGCTTATCCAGTTAAGTAAGGAATAACTGACGACGGACTGTTGAATTATTGAAAAATAATGCACACCCAGAGGTGGGGAGGGGGAGAGTGAGGGTATGCATTATATCGCAATCGTATTTTAGAGCTCCTTGTGTGCAATGAAGTGATTTCCAATTGTTTGTCCATGTTACCTAGGCTTAGACTGTCGCATGTATTGAATAGAACAGATGCTAAAATAATAATAAAAAAAGTCCCATCTCCACAATATGCATCATCACATTTTTAAACCATGATATATCGTGCCATGATAAACCGTTACACCACTAATAAATAAAAAATAACACACACACTGTACTGTATAAAAGGTCAGGATTCTTACCTGAAAACTACAAACTGCCTGGCTGATTTTCTCTTTCTTTCTTTATTGGTCATTTGATCACGTTGTCTTGCACTATGTTAAATAATAATGATAATAATAATAATTAAATAAAAAAATAGGTGCCCTGTAGATCAAGGGACTGAATAAAAATATAGATTTTCTGATGTATTGTGATCTTCATTTGAACAAACTCGATATCGATTCTCAAATCCCAAGATCGATCTTTTACTCTACTACAATGAGAGAAAATCGTTCGCATTGGCAACCAAATTTTGCGCTCTGTGACTAAAATGTCTATGATTAGCCACTGGCTAATATGTCAGATTTCACTCACCAGTAATTGAGTACTATAGTGGGGAATAATTTAAGCACCATGTTGAAAGTGGTTTGACCCGCTCGTGTGTCCAAAACGAGATCTATGCAATCCATGTGTCACTGACTAATGTCTCTTTTAATACCCTTTCTGTACTTTACAGTCAGTTGCTGATCAAAAACAACAAAAATTTGAAATTGAATTCAAAATAATGTATAGCACGGGTGAGATAAAGCCATTCACGTCTTTCTTGTTAACATGCGCTCATTTACAGACACTATTTACAGAAATGGCAGTTTTCTTAAAACGACAGTGCCATTTTTTAGCATGTGTTCAACAAATCAATGTAAATACTTATAAATAGTACAAATTATGCATGTAAACAATAAACATCTACCAAAATAATATGCAATATAATATCATATTTATCGATGGAATACATGGATTTGTTTATTTTTAAAAGCTAAAATGTGACCAATATGATGAAAACCTGATCAAATATAATTAGTAAAATTAATATTTTCATAATGTACCTAGTTAGATGGTCCCCAGTATAATTAACAGCATTATCTGGGAGATAATTTCTTCCATATGTAGGCAAAGTGGACTTTATAACTGAAATACACCCATATGAATTGATATTGAATCAAAATCAGAATGTAATCCAAAGCTTGAGAATCTGATTGAACTGAGAAATCTGAATCAATACCCAGCCCAAGTAGAACGGTTTGCGACAGGAACAATGACAGTCCCAAACTTTATACAAGATCTGGAGCACAGCGTAAATATAAGCAAATGAGGGGAATATGACAAGAACATTCTCTCTCTCTTTCATGTAAATGGTGAAAGTTGTCCAAAAGCATTACAATCAGGTTCTTGTTGATGCACCTGCAGAGGTGCAATTTAAGAAGGAGGGCTCTGCTCTGCAGGAAGGCTGAGGAGGAATGGGGGGTAATGAGCTCAGTGCAATTCTCTCATTATCACTGTGTCTGTTCTCCCCTCTCCATCCTCGCATGCTAAACTGTCTCAGCCATCAATCATATTTATGGTCTATGGGGGGATTCATTAGGCCTGTTATACTTGCAGATAGAGTCAAAGATGAGATCCCCCACATTCAGATTAAGTTTTGGGAGGGCAGAGGGAGAAGGAAGAAAACAGGATATTTTGACACGCGGAACATACATCCAAACAGCTAACAATTTATCTGCCTACTGGAGGCTACTGGAGAGGAAGTGCAGAGGCAGGAGAGAGGGAGGACTGCATGAGGCACACTAAAAGCAATGTGAATAACAAATGCCTCAGTATACTGTAATGCAATTACTACTGGACATCCAGAGAAACAAGTATATGATTTGAAGACATTTAAATTTGAACAGCTTCGCTGCAAGGGATGTGCAAAAATACATATTTTTAAAATCAACTAAATGGTTGCCTGAATGGGTTTCGGGTTCAACTGAACATCAAGAAAGACCGCAATGGAATAGAACAGAATGCAGGGGTCTCAAGATGTATTTAAAAGTTTTTAGTTTGATGTCCAAAATGCAATCCAACAGCCAAAAATAAAAAGAAAAATAATTAGTCTAAATGTGCATGGCTGTAAATGGGATCTAACCGACTAGTCGGTTGTTGGATGACTAGTTGACAATCGTGACCCATCCCTAAGGAAAAACAGATGCTTCAAAATGCTTAATAACACAATTACGACTGGATGTCTGCACAAACATTCATTGGGGTGATTTGGAGACATCAGAAGTCACACTGGCTCATTGTGCAGAGGGAAAAAGCCACATAATCTCTAGAGTCCCTAGCAGAGTAAAACAGTGCGGTTTTGCATTTGCATTTAGTATCTTTCCATGGCCAGTTTCAAGCATAAGTTATAGATGGAGTTTTGAAGAGAATGGAAAGGAGCTTGCGGCAACATTTAACATATGGAGGCGGGAACCTCAAAACATATGAATAACTCTGAACCAGGTTCAGTAGGAATAGCTCTGTAGGTTTGAAACTAAAAGCATCCACAAGTCATGGTTTACACATCTCCCCTCCAAGTCTCCCTAATGCCATGACTTGAACTGAACTCACATTGAGCAAGATGTGATTTTTAAACCTTATGATTACGTTTCTAGGAGGCTGCACTGACTGATCCAGCACTGACAGTATTTTAGGTAAATGGTTTTTAGCATGATGCTGTGTGGTTGTTAGGGAGCTCTGGTAGCTCTTTTCCACCAAAATGGTTCAGGGGCACATTCCTGGGCCAAAAGCTTGCTGGTCTCTACGTAGGAACCGATTACGCCAGGGGGCAGAGAGCAGAATAATGTTTCGCCATCAGGTAAACTTTCCAAAAAACAACAGTAGCTACAGTCTGCAGCAAGGAGTACCTCTTTACTCTATAAGAACAATAAAAAATTCAAAAATAAAAAAAACACCACCACCTCCCCATTTTTTTCCAACATTGTTAGCTTTCCTAGCACTCTTCTCATCTTATTTTGTGCATTGTTTTGTTCAGCAAGGGGAATACCCTGACAGACTGGGTTGTAAAATTTTCATCATGGTCTATTTTTTTCCTGTCATACTTGTTTTAATTTTATAAGTACTACATTCAGGAAGTAGCATCCATTATAATGGCATATACAGTACATGACAGTGGATAGGCTTAAATTCGACATTTTTTGACTCCCTAAGCACAAGTCTGGTGAAACCAAGGAGTTCTTGGGTGAAGGTTCTGTCAATCAAACACGCTAAAACATGATTTGTAAACTTTGCTGGCTATATGCAGCTTTTGAAGGAAATAAATGTCCAATCAGAATATTTGAAAATGTGCATATAAACACAATATCACAGAACTTTTTCAGTGTGCCTGATATCACAATAAATTGAGAAGCACACACATCTCTGAATCTCTAATACAGGTGGTACTCTAAAATATCCGATAATTTTGCTCTAAACATAATGTTTGTGATTAGATTAAATGCACAATTGGTCAAAAGACACGCATATTACCAGGTGTTTATGGTGATTGCGCCTGTTAATACACAACTTAATACTACCAGGCAGTAAGGGCACACACACTGCAGGAGTGTGTGAGAGAGAGACAGTGAAGTCAAAACTGATGCACAGGTTAAAACACTTTTTTCTTATTTAAATTTTTTTATTTTTTTTTATTTTTTTATCTGTCAAAATGATGGACAGCATTTGAAATTATTCCCCAATATATATATATATATATATATATATATATATATATATATATATATAAATGGTAAATGACGGAGAATTCTCCGTTAACGCAACCCCTGGGAATACCCACTTAGGAAGATCGCGGCTATCTGTCAAGTATGCTGGTGGGATTCTCAAGCAAAACAGAAACATTATATTAGATGCTAAGACAAAAATCCAAATACAACCATCTGCTACACCAATGCTAATAAGTAGGGGAGTAGGGTTGAAAGAGATCAGTGATGTACAGAGGGGCAAGACCATGCAGAGTTTTGAATGTGATGAGTAGTATTGTATATGAATGTGGAAAGAGACAGGCAGCCAATGCAATCCATGGAGAATGAGATGATTTCTTAGAATAGATGAGTATCCTAGCTGCCGAATTCTGTATGTTTTGCAGTCGATTTTATGCCTGTTACAGTTTATTGTACTTAGCATGTTAAGCCACATAAAAAAAAAAAAAAAACTTAATTTGACTTACTAGGGAGTCCTGAATGGTTGCTTACTGGTCCAAGTCAAAACAGCAAAAAGGTCTTTATGATATTCTTGTTCCTAGAATGGACCTTATGGATAGTGTCCCTTTGTACACTAAGACAATGTAGCTAGACATAGCTATGGGACATAGACTTTTATTATCCACTGATGAAAATCATAAAACGGATCACTTAGAAGTAAACAGAAACTGATTTAACAATAAATGGTTATTTTACCAAGATGGTTTACATTTTGAAATGTTATACAACTAAAGTGTATAAGTTATCATCGTAAAATAAATCTGCTCCATTGAAATATTCATATAGAATCTTCTTTGGAGCTTTGTTTCAAACAGCAATGACCTAATGTGATATAAAAAGGCCTCCACACTAACATTTTGGCTAGCATCTCAAATAGTGTTATGCAACATCATTAGGCAAACAGAGCAGAAGCTGCTCTTCCTCCCATGCTAAATCCTAAAAATAAATTGATTTAATAAATATTTAATTAAATCCCACAGAATAAAAATGCATGTGCATAGGTGCAACAGGATGGCTGGAAGACTGGTCCATTCCCAATCCAATCACAAAGGCATACTCATTTCCTAGCATTTATTTCATGGTGGTAATGAGCACGGCAGTGCTGGTGATCAGTACAGTGCTGAACACAAACAGGCCATACAGTAGGTGGTAGAGATCTTGCCAACTCTATTCAACGACTCTTATATGAAGCTAAATGTGGAAACAGAACAGCAGGGGCATTTTCTCCAAGGAGGCAAGCAAGGCAGTGGCTCCTCAAAAAATGAATAAATAAATAAATATGACAAACTAACTGACATAACAGAAATAATGCAAAACAAACATTACAAAATGTGAGATGAAATCGGGTATATAGCACTTTTATTTATGTATTTTTACCAGGAATCCGTCAAGCTCTTAAATGCACCATAGAAGTATATAACCACGCTCTATTCTTAGTCTTATGAAGCAATATGTTAGCTTTGTGAGAGGAACCGACCAAAATGTAATCAGAGCGATCACACTGTGAATTCAGTTCTGCTTACCGAGATTCGAACCACTGCCCTCAACGGCCGAAAGGTAGAGGTGTTTTTGAGGTGAAATGTCCACAGGGTGGCACCAAAATGACTTTTATTTTTCATTTTAATTATTAAATGCATTTAACAGGAATGCATTTTTTATTAACCTTACTTCCTAACCCAAACCTTAACCCTACACTTATCTGTCAGGGAAAGGTAAACATGTTTAAATTGATGCAAAAATGTAATTCAAGACATGGGGGATGGCACTTGTTAGTTTTTTGGTAGAATGTGCTCCATTTCTGACACATTAATGAAATATGAGAGAATGTCTTTGTTTATGTAAGCACAGTGCAGCACATTTAACACCATACAAAGAGAAGATTTGAATGTGTGAAAGTAAACAAGATTTGAGAACTAGGATACTACCCTGTCTGCCCACCTTACAATACCACTGACATGGGTGGGACTTTGCCTGCTCTTTTCAGAGGACCACCATACGCCACTGAAATAGAAGCATCTGGCTCACACAAAAATTCAGGCCAAAATACACAGTGAAGATAAAACAACCAAACGAATACTAGGGATGGGCATGAGTACTCGAGTACCCAGAGTACTCAGAAGTGACAGCAATCGATCTTGAAAACGATGACTGATAATGAAAATGCGTTATATGACTTTTCACTAAATTCGAAATTCAGTGACAACTACCTGAAAATTTTACACAAACGTGTCAAAGAGGGGCCTTATTTTTATTTTTGAGATTGATTACATGTGATTTTTGTAATTTTAAGTGGTACCTTGATTGTCAACAAAGACGTCTCATAGCAACCGAACTGCTAAACGATGCTTCAATGTTAGCGTTTGTTCTACAGGTTTATGATCCTCAAAAGAAACACCTGTCTCTGCAAATGTTTGCTGAACACATTTTATTATAATGTAATGTAGAAACTTTGACTCATTTAATGTATTTTTTTATTTTTTGGGGGGGGATAAAAGTAAAGGTTTATCATTAACTTCTCCCTCCGTGCCGACATTTGCGTGAAGTCACACACCTGCATCTCACCAAAATCAGAGCTGAAGATTTCCGCATGAGTTTCCAAGTTCTAAGTCCGATATATAGTGGAGTTCCATTGCAATTTTCCCAGTAGGAAGTTTTAAATTCAGAGTTAAATGGGAGGCAGTGTAAATCATCACAGCAACTCCATCAGAGTGCAGCGTAACTTGCTGTTCGTGGCAGAGACAATGCTCTACAACACTCAAGAGAAGCGTGCACACAAACACCAGGTGAACTCTTTCTTTCAAACTGGAGCACAGCTGAATCAGGGATCCAGACCATGCAGAAATGCGACCAAAAATTTTTTATTGCAACTATAAAATCTATTTGCCACTGGCGACAGTCGGGTTGTGTGTGTTCATATGCTGTTTTGTCAGATATCATCTTGTGAGTTACTGAATACATCTTTAGAGCACCAGTGTGTCTCAAGCCGCTTTCCACCCATTCTGTTTCTGACGAGCTCGCTGCACCGCACGCAACAACAAACAAAGCGCAACAGAGTCGTGAACAAATTACTCTTTTGAACCGGATCTTTTTCATGAATCACCCGAAAAGAACTGAGGGTTTGAATTCAGGAGCTCAGGTTAGCAGTTTGAATCAGATTCACTTTCTCAGCGAATCAGCCATCAGTAAGCCCATGCATATTTCGGGCTTCTTTATAATTAAAAGTCCCGTATTGTGTACCACTTTTTTTCTCCTGGTAATTATTGATTGGGTATGGAGTAGCACAATAAACTACATCTGGGATTTCATTCAATTTGCACTCTTGTAGTCTCTGTGTCTGGGCCATCCGGTAACAGAAAAAGACTAAGGAAATATTGTAAAACAATTTATATACTGTATGTGTGTGTGTGTATGTGAGTGATCAAGCTTTTGACACTTAGGACAATTGAGGGACTTGTTCACAACTATTACACAAGGTGCAAACATTCATTAATGCTCAAGAAGACAACAAACTACTCTATGCATACTACACTATATATAAATATCTGTAATGTAGATTGTGAAGAGCAGTATTAAATAAAAAAATCTTTTATCTCTTATATTTGTATAAATTATGAAAGGGGTGTGAACATTTATGAGACAAAGGGGAATGCAAACATATTTTCTCAACTATATATACTGTTTATTAAACCTCTGATTAATGGGTTATCAGCTGTCTTCCTTTTCCATCTTTCTATCTTGTTTCTGAACAGCAATCTAAATCGAGCAATTCAGTGATTTGGCGAATAATAGCAGCCATTTGGCTCCTTAATGTTTCAGTTTAGGAGCCAGTGGCTCTTTAATCATTTTTTTTTAGTCCAGAGCCCTTTGAATGTATCAGAACGTAGGGTCTTCAAAACTATTTTCAACTTAACACAGTGATTTAAAAATGGGATGGTAATGGCGTCTCCAGTCACGCCAACCGCGGTTTGCAGATACACGGTTCAGTTAAAGTGTTGCATGTTTACTAAGCTTATAACGATAACCTAAAGGAAGAACAGAGGCACATGTTCTGATCATTGTTTCATTGAATTGGCCGGTGAGTCTTCACATAATAACAAAATATGATGCATTTAATTTTGATTATGCCATATTTTGTACTGAACATTTATTGTAACAGACTACATTATAACAGCCTATAATAATGAATAGGCGAGACACTGTAACAACAAGACGCAATGCAGCAGCCAAAGATGTATCACATATTTGTACATGTCCACCCCCACCTGAGTACTTGACGAGTACTCCAGTATTCACTTCAAGTACTTAGACAAATGACCAAAATGCCCATCCCTAACAAATACCACACACATTCTTCATTTCTCTCTTACTGAAATAGCTCCAAAATGTATTTAAAGAAGAGCAAAACAAAGGCACTGCTTTCACAGTTGTAAAAATCCCTGATATAAGTGGGTAAATGGTGAAAGCAGTTAAAGCTGGAAAAAAGTAAGTCCAGCCAATATCAGCCAACAGACCAAAGCCTTCTGTTTAGCTCCAACCCATGACGACTTGGAAGAAAGGACTGAGCTCCCTTTGTTTTTGCTCTGTCTACTTTCACATAGTATCCTTGGTACAAAACAGAACATAGGATCATTAGCCAAAAGTCAAGAGCGGCAAAGTTCATGGCTGATTGACCCTTTTAGCAGCCGTAATTAATAATGACATTGGGTCTGGCATCTGGACCCAAGAGTCGATTGTGTTTCGAAGTCAATCACTCAGGGCCCCAAGTCCTTTCAATCGGCAGCTTGGCTGCCATCTCCAGGGCTTTCTGCCTGCACTAATGGGCCTACCCTGTAGTCACCGAGTCATAATCCTATCAATAATAAAACAGGAGGTGCATCTGTGAAAGCACATCCCTCTTTGTCACCACTTTCCATTTTCTGAAATAGGGTTCTCAGAACCACCCATCCACCTTGAGCATCTGAAACACCCACCCCCCACCACCATCCCCATCTCACACCCTTCTACCATCTCAACCAAGAGTGTTTTCTAATTGTGTGTGAAGGAGTATGTTGCCAGCTTTGGTTTCAGTGCAGCTCCACTTGAGACATTTTCAGCACACAGTACCACAGAAATCATGCATGGCATCTACCAACTTAAAAAAATACTCAGAATCTAAATTCATCCATTTCAACAGTCAAAACAAAGGCATTATCAATGTTAATGCAAACCAATAGTCTTAAACAATTACTATGGTTCTAATCAAATCATACAACGTAGGCTAAAACTTAATATCCTTGTAAATGTTCCATTCATCACTGAATGTGTTTGCATGCACAATACAATCCAAACAAGGTTATTACAATTAATGAAAATGACTGCAAAGATGAAAACTAGTAGTGCTAGTTTTTTTTTATACTAAAATAAAAATGTGAGTTTAAAAAAATAAATAAACTGAAACTGTGAATGTGCACTACAATACATATGAAAACTAAATAGAGTCATGTAGAAAATTACTGAAGGATTCGTATTTTCAATCATTTGTTGGATGATCTGATTTAAATACGTAATATCTAATTAATACCTAATTTCTCTGTGTTTTCATGAAAAAGAACCACCGAGCAACAGACTGATTGACATGTGGAAACAACTAACCACATACATAATTTTTTTATTTATTTTAATTATTTTTTATTTATTGAATACATGCTGTTTAGAGGCATGTAAATCTTGAGCAGGGGTACTGGATGACACCAAAATAAACCAGCATGCAAGAAAGTGCTGACAGCAAACAGCGCAAAGTAGAAATTGGAGCCTCATTTAGCTGACCTCAACCAAAACTTCTGAATACATTTCATTCCATGAACTTCAGAAACTTTGGTAAACAAGCGGCTAGTTGTTCTCCTGTGCGGGGCCGTCTGACACAAGACCCGTGTGATTCCAGTCCATGCAGCTGATAAATGCTGAGGAGAGGTCAGTGCAGTTACTGTTGAATGTATCAACAATGATAACAATGTTCAATTAGGTCCTTTAAGCTAGCATTATTAAATGCATTAGGTAAGGTAATTATTTTTAAAGCAGTTTTTTTTAAATTTATTTTTTTTATCTTGGACAATTTATACATTTACAATTATTCATTGTAGTTCATGTTAGTTCATAATTCTTTAAATAATGTTAACAGGTACCATACATTAATAAACTTTTAATGTTAAAAATATGTTGGAATTAACATTAACCAAGATTAATAAGTGCTGCAAGTGCTGTTCATTGTTAGTTCATGTTAACAAATGTGGTTAACCAACGTAAACAAATACAACCTTATCTAAATTAAGTTAGTGTTGTTACAGATAATATTTTGTAGTGTTATAACAAATTAAAACTAAAACTAAAAAAAAAAAAGAAAAGAAAAAAAAAACTGAATAAAAAAATGTTTTGCAAAACACAAAAATATTTTTTTCTGTAACAGTATTTTTTTTTATAACTATAATAACTCTCAACCAAACAACATCATCAACAAGATCACGTAAACACCTTAATCAGTGTTATCTTATTGGCAAAAAATTATTGCCACACACAAGCTATGTCCTAAATGATATATAATATACACTGTAAACCTTAATGTTGTCAATACTGGAAAAATCAAGTTCATAACTCAAATCTCTATGTTTATTTAACTTATTTATCTTAAAAATCTATAGACTTTTAAGTGTTACTAATTCAAACGATTGGGTACAGGGAAAACTCATAATCCCTTGTGCTTGAATTATTTAATTATGTTTCTTCAGTCAGTGCATTGAATTTGAAATGGAATACTTGTTATTAAGAATTTATAGAGGTTTTAGCTCTTTTGTATTTTTTATTTTTTTTGTAAATAGTTGTTTCGTGTGATGACACATTAGGGTGATCTATGTCCCCTTTGGTCAAGTTGGACCCTTTTAACTCTATTTAAGTAGAGAATTAATTTACCTTAATGATTGACCTAGAATCTGTTATAAAATTCATATTTGAGCTGAGTTTACCTAAAAGTTCAGAGACAATTAAACTAAAACTATTAAGTAAGAACAACAACCATTAAATATCAAATCTGAGTCAAGTCTACTTGCATCTAGTTATCTTAAATAGTTTTGTACATTCTATATGAACACCAAGTTAAGTGAACTTAATTAGACAAGCGTGGAGATGCCATTACTCAGTTAAATTGAGGGAATGAGTTTCTAATTACTAATACATTAACTTATTAGGGTTTTGTGTACAATTTTGTAAGAATTTTCAAATTGCAGTATCGCCTCAAATGGAACAGTAACTATTTTTTTTTACTAAACAGAAGTATTCACCATTTTTCAGCTGAAAGAAGTAATGTTTCAGACCCACATAATGTGTTGCTGCTAGCTTTACATTAGCCAACTTCAGTCCTAACACATATATTTCAAACAACATACATATTCACACAGCTGCTGGGTGATGAAAAAGCATTCAACTCACATTTGCAAGGTACTGTTTTCAATAAAAGACAGGGATATATGTCCCTCAATCCTTTTTGAAATTCTGGCCAGGTGCCTCAACATAGGTAATGTCTTTCTCTCCATCCACTCTCACAAAAAGAGAGCAATCACACTCTGTAAGGAATAAACATTGCTATCTTTCTTTGTTACCACAGTTTAGACAGAGAGAGCCCAGGACAAGCACAATGGAAGTCAAATGCCTTTTGTGCTTGCCAAGACGAAGCACTGTTGCTATCAGCCCTGCCATCACAATTCCTGTATCTGAGAACACAGGGAGTCATTACAGAACCAAGGGAAGCCTAATAGACTGACTGACAGATATGAACTTTCAAAGACCTTAGGGGCGAGGGAAGGATCAAAAGGATGGCAGAACAATGCTGTTTGCCTGCACAGATTTTGAAGGAGTGCAATCGGAGGGATCCACAATGTGCACACGGTGGAAAAAGAGCCTTTATTGGGGTCTGCACACTGGGCCTAGGGTGATTTGTTATGTTAGACTTTGAGAAAGCCATTGACACTTGTTTCAAGAAAGGAAACGGATGGTCAATAGTAAATGGAAGTGGCAAGAAAAAAAAAGCAGTTTGTAATTTGGTTGGACAAAAGCCAACTAAAGTGGAAGTGCAGTGCCCCAAAAACGGAATAGTTAACACAATGTGAAAATTCCATCATTATTTAATCACCCTGATGTTGTTCCAAACCAGTATGACCAATATTCAATATATATATATATATATATATATATATATATATATATATATATATATATATGCGCACACACACACACACACACATTGGTGCCGCTATCATTACGAGGACTCTCCATAGACATAATTATTTTTATACTGTATGAACTATAGATTCTATCCCCTGACCCTAACCCTACCCCTAAACCTAACCCTCACAAAAAACTTTCTGCATTTTTACATTTTCAATAAAACATCGTTTAGTATGTTTTTTAAGTGATTTGAATTATGGGGACACAAGAAATGTCCTCATAAACCACATTTTGTAGCATAATACCCTTGTAATTACAGTTTGTAACCTAAAAAAAAAAGTCCTGGTAAACCACTGAAACCTGCCCACAAACACACACACACACACACACACACACACACACACACACTGTATAAATGCCATTAACAGTTTTAAAATGTACCTTAAGAGTCTAAGTACCGCTTTGTAACAGGGGTAGAATGGGAAAGGAGGAGGGGGGAACCGGACGAAGCATCAAAGTAATCTTTTAATGAAAACTTAAACAAAAAGACACAAACACAAATACACACATGGCAGCTGCGTGTGGCTCTTTCTCTCTCAAACTGCCGCAACCGTCTGCCTTTATCCCTCCTCCTCGTCACACACTGTTTATTGAAATTATTTTAACATGAATAATTTTTGAGATACAAATTTTTATTAAACATATGCACAGACATCATGCAACGTCAGTTTCAGATCCTAGCATCTTCCCTACAATGATTTGTAAGACAGCTTAGCTAAAACATGACACCAGCATTCTGGCTGTAATTTCGGCTCCAGCAGGTTACCATGCACGCTGTTCAATTAGCTGGAGAGTGCAACACTCTTCCGGGCCCAAATGGAACCAGACTGTGGTGCATTAGGGGCACTTGCTCTCCATCTGTGAGATATAACAGAGATGCATACGCAGTGATGAGGAAAGGCTCCAGTGGCCAAGCAGGGCCTCTGGGGCCCAGCTTTTAGGCTCAGCTGTTTCCATGCTAATTGCCCAACAAACAGAAGGGCTCAAGCCTCCCCCTTGCACACACCAGGGCCTGAAGTGAGTCAGGGATTTATGGTGCCTCGCTGATGGCACCAGTGTTTGACAGCAGTCCATTAACCACTGCAGAAAGGTCCAGAACCGCTACCACCACTGTTCCCCATTCCCACTGGGGCTCTGCTGCGATGTGGAATGCTGTAAATACAACCGACACATGCTAATGAGAACCACTAAAGTTTAAACAGCTAATGTCAGCTTTTCTTCATTCCTTAGGTCCTGCATGTAAAGTCCAACACAGACAGGATTAGCTTTCCCTGAGGAGGTAAGGTAAATGTGTGTTTACCTACAATTACCAATGTACCTTGAATCATATGTGGTAAAAATGACAGCGCAAATGACCTAAAATTGTTTCTCGGCTAACTTGGGGTCCTTTGACAAATCTTACCCCATCCAGATAGGAATGCCTGTAAAGGCGAAATACTGTTTATATACTGTATATTAGACATTTGCCGATATTCAATAATAAGGTATACCATGATAATTACACAATATTATCATGAGCACTTCAAAATACCGTGAACATTTCTAGATAACCTTTTAACCAGATTGTTTAGATTTTTTTGAATGCACTGTAGCATTTCCATCAATAAATCAACATTCCCAACACTCTAACTCTAAATTAGTAGGAAAATCTAAAATGCATGTTTCTTTTTCAATTAAACGTTCCCCTCAGAATGTTACCATTGTTGTTACTTGTTCATTTGCAATGAAAATAAACTGTAATAAATTAGATAAATGCAAAATAGAAGCACTGGACTTTTGAAAGCCACCATGTCTCTTTGAATCTTATATGGTTTGATCTTTGCAAAGTTACTTTCTTTGTGATCATTTCATTTAAAAAGTACATAACAAGTAACTAGTAATAAGTAATTAATAAGTAATTAAGAACAACAAAAACCTTTATTTATCTTTCAACCCAGTTTGTAATTCAATACTATACCGTGATAATACTGTATAAATGCTTTAGCAACTTGTGATATGAAAATTGTACATCACTAATATATATATATATATATATATATATATATATATATATATATATATATATATATATATATATATATATATACACACACACACACACGTATATATGTATATACAGTTGTGCTCAAAAGTTTGCATACCCTTGGAGAATTGGTAATATATGTATCATTTTTAAAGAAAACATGAGTGAGCAGGCAAAACACATTTCTTTTATTTCTTATGGGATTCATATTCAACTGTAGGTTATAACAGAATGGCAAATCATAAAACAAAACATGGCAACAAAGAAAAAAAATTAAATGACCCTGTTCAAAAGTCTGCATACCCTTAGTTCTTAATACTGTGTATTGCACCTTTTAGCATCAATGACAGCGTGCAGTCTTTTGTAATAGTTGTCTATGAGGCCCCAAATTCTTGCAGGTGGTATATCTGCCCATTCGTCTTGGCAAAATGCCTCCAGGTCATGCAAAGTCTTTGGTCGTCTTGCATGAACTGCACGTTTGAGATCTCCTCAGAGTGGCTCAATGATATTAAGGTCAGGAGACTGTGATGGCCACTCCAGAACCTTCAACTTTTTCTGCTGTAACCACTGGAGGTTCAACTTGGCCTTGTGCTTAGGGTCACTGTCGTGCTGGAAGGTCCAAGAGCGTCCCATGCGCAGCTTTCGTGCAGAAGAATGCAAATTGTCTGCCAGTATTTTCTGATAACATGTTGCATTCATCTTGCCATCAATGTTCACAAGATTCCCATGCCTTTAGAGCTCACACACCCCCAAAACATCAGTGATCCACCACCATGCTTCACAGTGGGGGTGGTATTCTTTTCACTATAGGCCTTGTTGACCCCTCTCCAAACATAGCGCTTATGGTTGTGACCACAAAGCTCTATTTTGGTCTCGTCACTCCTAATTACAGTGTGCCAGAAGCTGTGAGGCATGTCAAGGTGTTGTCGGGCATATTGTAACCTGGCTTTTTTGTGGCATTGGTGCAGTAAAGGGCTTCTTTCTGATAACTCGACCATGCAGCTCATTTTTGTTCAAGTATTGTCGTATTGTGCTCCTTGAAACAACCACACCGTCTTTTTCCAGAGCAGCCTGTATTTCTACTGAGGTTATCTGTGGGGTTTTCTTTGTATCCCGAACAATTCTTCTGGCAGTTGTGGCTGAAATCTTTCTTGGTCTACCTGACCAAGCTGACTTGGTATCAAGAGATCCCCGAATTTTCCACTTCTTAATATGTGATTGAACAGTACTGACTGGCATTTTCAAGGCTTTGGATATCTTTTTATATCCTTTTCCTTCTTTATAAAGTTCCATTACCTTGTTACGCAGGTCTTTTGACAGTTCTTTTCTGCTCCCCATGGCTCAGTATCTAGCCTGCTCAGTGCATCCAGGTGAGAGCTTACAAACTCATTGACTATTAATACACAGACACTAATTGCAATTTTAAAAGCCACAGGTGTGGGAAATTAACCTTTAATTAGCCGTTTAAACCTGTGTGTGTCACCTTGTGTGTCTGTAACAAGGCCAAACATTCAAGGGTATGTAAACTTTTGATCGGGGCCATTTGGGTGATTTTTGTTATCATTATGATTTAAAAAGGAGCCAAACAACTATGTGATGATAAATGGCTTCATATGATTACTATCCTTAAATAAAAGACATGATCATATTTTTGCATGATCAGTCATATTTTCAAAATCAATGCCAAAATTTCACAATTTCTGCCAGGGTATGCAAACTTTTAAGCACAACTATATACATGCATCCAGAGCATATACCCTTTCGAAATGCCCACATCCAAAATAAATAAATGAATACTGTAAATAAACATCAATCCCATAATGCCATTTTAGTAATTTTTACAGAGATTCCTATCCCATCCAAATCAGTACATGACATCATATATGCCCTGTATTAATATCTGTACCTCAAACTTAATTTAGAAAACTAATCCCATAGTGCTCATGTCGTAGAGGAACTTGATGTTATTTTATATTCTCATGTGTACTGTATTGTGCAGGAAATCCAACTGAAATTTGGAAAAGCTAAATTTCAAGGAACAAATGTGACAAAGTTGTCAGTGGCTCTGATAAGACAAAAACTCATTGGCATGGCACTATGACCAAAGGCAATTAACACAAGCTGACATTATTTAAACTGTACACCAGAGGGTTTTATCTTGCCTTGCTTACAAGCATGCTACACATGTTAGTCAGAAGGCTTATCACAACCATGTTCGTTGAAATCAACATTGCCGATGCTACCTAATGAGAAATGACGGATTCCATTTTATCTCTGGTAAGCGACATCACAAACAACTCAATAAACTCTGTTCCTAGATCCCTAGAGCAGAGTGGCGCTTGATACCATTATGAGGGGGTAATAAACATTAGCACCAGACCTGTGGTTAGTCCCTCAGGAGGTATGCTAAGACCATGAACACCAATGTTTAGCAAGCGAGACCTCATATTAAATTTATAGGTTATTATAGCAGCTAATGGCAAATGCTTGTGACTCACAGTTATGGCTAAATCTGTGTCCAAAGACCTCATATTATTTCCCAGTTTAGCTATATCTGCCATGGAATGCATGGCACCATGATATTTATCATGGTCTCTTCACACCTCATGTTCAAAATATTACTTCCAGGAAATATTTTACATATTGATACAAGAAAATGTTACTTATGCACAGACTAAAGCTACAGCAAATGGGCCAACCATATGCACATGGATTTACTGATTAATATCTTCTAAGAGACATTATCAACATTCACAGATTTGTTGATGCAAAGCATCAACTTTTTGCCAAGTAAGATTCATGGTTTTTAGTCTGGTGCATTGCAAATGCACAATCAAAAGACAAAGTGAGTGATATTTTCTCTTTCAGACTATGTTTAAGTCTTTGGCACAGTAGTTTGTGTTTAATGTCTTAAAGCCATAAGAGGCTTTGTGTTACATTGAATTTACCACTGTAAACTTTGTTAAGAGGAGTTCTTAGGCATGAAAATGTTAAAATTGTTGTAATGTACAGATGTGAGTGGTTTATTGCTGTCAAAAAATTGTTGCAACAGCACTATGATGAAATATACCAATGTTAAATAAAGAGTTACAATTATTATTGATTATTATCAGAATAAACTATTCTTATTTTTCTTCAAATATACACTGGCGGCCAAAAGTTTGGAATAATGTACAGATTTTGCTGTTTTGGAAGGAAATTGGTACTTTAACTCACCAAAGTGGCATTCAACTGATCACAAAGTATAGTCAGGACATTACTGATGTAAAAAAACAGCACCATCACTAATTGAAAAAAGTCGATCAAATCTAGACATGCCCCATTTTCAGCAGCCATCACTTCAACACCTTATCTTTGAGTAATCATGCTAAATTGCTAATTTGGTACTAGAAAATCACTTGCCATTATATCAGACACATTTGAAAGCTATTTGGTTCGTTAAAAGAAGCTTAACATTGTCTTTGTGTTTGTTTTGAGTTGCCACATTATGCAATAGACTGGCATGTCTTAAGGTCAATATTAGGTTAAAAATTGCAAAAAAAGAAACTATACAATGCTTGAAATTGCCAAAAAACTGAAGATTATATACAAAGGTGTACACTACAGTCTTCAAAGACAAAGGACAACTGGCTCTAACAAGGACAGAAAGAGATGTGGAAGGCCCAGATACAACTAAACAAGAGGATAAGTACATCAGAGTCTCTAGTTTGAGAAATAGATGCCTCACATGTCCTCAGCTGACAGCTTCATCGAATTCTAAACACTCAGCACCAGTTTCATGTACAACAGTAAAGAGAAGACTCAGGGGTGCAGGCCTTATGGGAAGAATTGCAAAGAAAAGCCACTTTTGAAACAGAAAAACAAAAAGAAAAGGTTAGAGTGGACTAAGAAACAGACATTGGACAACAGATAATTGGAAAAGAGTGTTATGGATCTTAACCCCATTGAGCTTTTGTGGGATCAGCTAGACTGTAAGGTGCGTGAGACGTGCCCGACAAGACAGCCACATCTATGGCAAGTGCTACAGGAAGTGTGGTGTGAAATGTCACCTGAGTATCTGGACAAACTGACAGCTAGAATGCCAAAGATCTGCAAAGCTGTCATTGCTGCACGTGGAGGATTTTTTGATGAGAACACTTTTTTTTTTTTTTTTTTTCAAATTGTAATAGTAATTTTTCACGTTATTAATGTCCTGACTATACATTGTGATCAGTTGAATGCCACTTTGATGAATAAAAGTGCCAATTTCTTTCCATAAGAGCAAAATCTGTACATTATTCCAAACGTTTGGCCGCCAGTGTAGTTCATTATCCTAACAGTAGGCTAGACAACAGTGTTTCCTACAGATTTCAGCTCTTGTAGAGAGGGGAAACATCACCCCTCTGTAGCTAGCTTCATGTTGTCATATGAACATATGATTCATAACATTGATTCAGTGAGTTCATACAGTTACGGATTCATCAGACTCTGCACTTTGTGATGGGGCCCACTTTTCTCTCATTGTTTTTTGGGACCCAATAAACTTCTTATTAATTTCTAAATAATTTCAAATTAAAGACACCATGACTTCAAAATTGGCAATTCTTATTTTCTTATTGGATGTTGCTGTATTATTATAAATTATTTATATCAGCATGTTATTTAAAAAAATAAATAAATGGTTTGCCATCTTTAAGCAAATTTTTACACTTCGAAGGAGAAATAATATCTGAGAATTCAGGTTTGTGTTACGAGGACAATTGGCTTGAGTTTATTTATATTTTTTACGCAGCTGAAGATTTCTTGGAATGTACAGTTCGAGTAAGTTTTGTCATTATGTTTGATGTATTGTGATTGAAAACATGGATATACTGTTTTTTACTCGCTTGTTTCTTATTCATCAGTATTGGCACAATGGCTCCCACCTCACCATAATCGAAGACCGTGATGTGCAGTGTAGGTTTGTGGGCTGGTTATGTAGTCATGTTGACAGTTAGGTAAAATGTGCAGCGTGGTGGAAAGACTACAAAATCACAACTTTGGTATCATTCTTTTGCCATGTCGCTGGAGATTCAGTAGCAGCAGGGTGTCGCTGCTGAAAAGCGTTGCAGGAAACGCTGGTCGACAAGCAACATAGCATGTTCCGTGAGCACTTAACCAATTCACACTAAATCTACACTGCACTTACTATTTATCAATTCAAAAACAAATAATAATAATAATAATAATAATAAATCTTGTCTGTCTTTTTCGTTTGTCCTAGCATCTATACTACTCCTGTCACTCTGAGAACTTAGCAGTACAATATTGCAGATAATGTTGATTTTTGTATGACAAATTGCTTGTTCTGTTTCTCATTTATAAGTCACTTTGGATAAAAGCGTCTGCTAAATGACTAAATGTAAACATAGCAACTTAGTGCATTAATATAGAAAGTGCGGTCACAGGTGTGCTTTTATATCACTTTACAACAGCTTTAAAAAGGGCTCATCAAACCAAAATGTAGAGTCGGATAGATATAAAATGTTCTTAAGTCTTTTGGTGAACCAAAAACACTGCACCATTTATTTTTTTATTTTTTTCACAAGCAAATCAATAAATCAATTTTGTCAGGGCATTCCATGTGCTTTTTGTCTGTTTTGCCCAATTAATTTTTTAAGCTGTGGACAGAACAAGGTCCATTTTATCAGTGCAAACAAACAGTGATCTAAAAGGAAACAGAGCAGCTGTCCTAGAAAGGGCAACAACCCTACAGCACTGTCCGCATGAATGTTTTCCTCCATCTGCTTCTTATGAGCTGCATAATCATTATTAACAGGCCTTTTAGTGCTGTTTTGACTGACAGTTTCCTGATTAAAACAAAGTTGCACATGTTGAGACAGCTCCCCAGACCAATTACAAATGACCAGCTTATTATATTCCCCCTCTTCAAACAAATTTGGGCCATATGCCCCTGAGATTTCTACATATATGCTGGATGCTTAGCTTTCTTTTGAAAACTGCTTCTGAAACATATTCCCAAAACATTAATTTGTGCCAGCGTGTTTGTTATCCAGCAAGTTCTAAATGATTCTCTACATTTGGTCCCTGTGTCCTAATAAAACTGGAGGCTGCCAGACAAATGCTCCTGCAGGGTACTATAAACTGTGAAGTCAATACATCAGGGGAGGTTAAAATTTGCACAGGAAGACAGAGATGAAGGAGGGCTTGAGGGAAATAAATGAAGACAGGAGAAACCAGGTCAGACCTGACAGGTCAGAAATAGCCACTGTCCTCCCCAAAGCTCCCAGCGTTTATCACAAAAGACTGGTCAAGACATCCGAGGGGCCAGTCAAGTAGATTAGCCTAAGTAAAACACTTGAGTATATTCATCCCAGCGAGCACGTCTGAGTGTAAACTAGAATGCAAGTTTGTCTCTGTTGGAGAAGAGAAGAGAAGTCCAGGACATCTGGGAGAAGACAGACTTCACCGATTCTTCTTTCGAAAGGTGTCATGTCGGCTTCGACATCGACATAAAGGAGACAAAAGATAGAGCTGTCTAGAGCTCCACTGCTCTGCTGAAGCTGCCAAAATACATGAAACAATGGAGGATATGTTTAATGAATGTTCCCTTTGATATGCTGCTGCTTCGACATCAATAAATGTTTCAACACAGGTCATCTTTTAGTCATATTGAGAGAAATACAGCATGGCTAGGTCCTATGCTGTGCTCATTCCATGGTCTACTAAATCTTTTAAAGAGTACTTCAATATGGGAAAATCCCAACTTAATAATGACTTGGCATGTTACTGCCTTTTAATATAGAGGAGAGCCATTCATTCTCCCTGTTAAATCAGTAGTCCCACTTCCGTAACCCGTTTGAAAGTTTAAAGCCTTCCTGGGCAATAAACTAAATCACTTGCACAAGTTAGGGTCTGTTCCATTGAGTCGACTGCAGCGAGAGAACGTGCTTTCAAGCAGCAACGATGTGATGCTCATTTCAAAATGCATTTCAGCATTTAGGCCCTTTGGAAGTCAGGACTTCAAGGCAACCTTCGTGTTCAATCTTTAATATCATCAGAGCCAAACAGGCCCCGCAGAACATGTTATTTTAGGCACGCTGGTCTGGGGATTCAGTGAAGTTATATTTTTCATCTGGTTGGTTTGGGCTTATATAACTGCCGCACATGCTGCTTGTGACTCAGTGAGAGAGGAAAACCATTGGACACCTTGATAAAGGAGACATAGCAGAATATCACAGGTGGTGGAAACTGTGGGGGCTGCCCAAATCTCCATTACTGATCCTGCAGTGCAAGGCAGCAGAAGGAAGGATGCAGAGGGTAGCGCAACATGTCTGCTTTATTTTCACCTGGCCACACAGTTTGACCCCTGCCAATGTGTCAGCCCTCAGGAAGAGCTTAAAAATAATTAAGAAGCCAATATGAGAGACTAACGATGTTGTGAAGTCTGTATGTGGAGGCCGTATCCCATTCATAACACCATGTCCTAACCAGGGGTGAGATAAACAGTTTTTATTTAAAAAAGTTTTTCTGTCCACACTGAAAGCATAATGTTGTGTGATAAGACAAAATCACAGCCAAACAGACCATGTTTTATATTTTAAAGGTGAAGTGTGTAATTTCTCACCATTAGTGTCACCAAACGGAAGTAAAAAATAATGTTTTTTACAAACAGGTTTTCCGAACACTCTCGCTGTCTGCCATTGGTTAGAAAACAGCCTCAAATTCTCACCAATGTTGCTGTGTTATGCTGCTCAGGATGCTCAAATAAACAGAGCAAATTTCTGAAAGTGCCACTGAGCCAAGAATCAACCTATCAATCGCATTACTTACTGTATAGCTGCCTTTCCATATTAACCTGGGACAAAAGAATGTATCGTAACATTGCAGAACATTACACACAGCTATGTAGTATATGATTTTGGATTAATTATTTTTTACTCTGGGCAGGGCTACCCAGCATGACGCAACAGAAGTAGAAGCCAAGCAACCAATCATTTTTACGGTCATGTCTGGTTAGAACAAAAACTTTGATTGACATGAAAGAGATGCATCACTTGTCCCTTTATAGTTAAAACTTTTTTATTCACAATAATCTCAGGAATGTTGTTTCTGTTCTATCCATGAGGGTGTTGTTTACTGGTAATACTCTGAGAATATGTCAAATGCTGCAAGTGCAGCCCGCAGCTGCAGGTCTGTGCAAGCACTGCTGGTCACGTTGAAACCCTGTGAACAACTGAAGCACATCGAGCTTTTCTCAGATGTTCACCTGGCTGATCCATGCTTAATGCAGCTGCCAGGAGCACAGCTCTTGACTGGCAACATCCCCTCTCCACTCAGAAAGGAGAAGGGTGAGGAATCAGTGTCTCTGCAAATCTTCCTGCTGAACTGCATCCACCACACACAAACACATTACACTCCCCCACTGTGTGCAGGTGACTGGTTCAGTTCAATCCTGCATACATTATCTCTCTAAACACAGTACTAACTGAATACACACACCAAGAATGTAACCAAATATTCAAGATTGAGGGAGACCAATAATAAATGTTTAGGAATCAATCATTGAAAAACCCATTCTGAACAACCAACTGATGTTGAGGGGGGTTTCTAAGGTGGTTACAGCCTTGACAATTTTTTTTTACAACACTAAATTAATTTACTTAAATAATTTGAATCAGTTATTGAGATATTGAAAAAAAAAATGTTTAAATCAAATGAGAAATAGATGTTAAAAAAACATTTTAGAGCTTGATATTAATGACTAACTCATATATTTCAGTGCACATGTTTAACTGAATTGATTCAAAATCAGGAGTTTTTCTATTTTCTTTTTTTTTCTTTTTTTTTTTTTTTTACTTTCAGACCCTAGGCAGGAGTGAACAAAATTCACACCTGGACTATTTTGTTGCTCATATGCTTTTACCCCTTTGAACCAGATTGATCCTTTTCACAACCCAGTGAAACACAATTTCATTACTACAGCTGCAAATAAATAATTAAATTAATAGAGCTTCATAATTTCCTTGAGTCAAAAGACTCCTCTTATTAAAAGAACACTATTATTATCTCATCATAAAATTGACAAAATAAACAGCGCTCTTTACACTTTCAAAATTGGATAGCACATGTCATTGCTAAAAAATGAGGTTATAATGATTAACCTTTTTTGAAGTCTTAAACAACTACTAACCTTTGAGGAACAAAAGCAGATTTCACACGGTCACTAAAATCTAAATATGCATCTAACAACACATTGTCACCATCACCTGCTTCATGACACACATCATAGGTTGGAAAGCACCCTCTGCGGGCTCTACTGGCACTTAAAAGGGATGACTAAAGAAAAGATTCAGTGGATTACTGTGAGAAGTATGTTCCATCATGGCTTAATACACATAATAAGTCATTATATCACATTTATGATGATCATAAAAGACCTGTGAACCTGTCGACACTGTTTTCATTAGTTCTCAGCGAGAGCACATTACATGTGAGCAAACCTTTATGTCTTCTTCAGAAGAATGCACATAATGTCCCACTAAGACACTGTTCAGTGGTGTATAAGACTCAAGGGTCATCTGGGAAGAGCCCACAGACAAAAGCACATTTACTGGCCTGCCCCATGACGTTCAGCAATCCATTTTCAAGAAACTGAATCCAGCTACAATTCATGTATGGCATGTCGCAAGTAGTCTCATCTAGCCAGAACCTTTACCTAAACAGCAAAAGGTCTGGTCCATGTAACAGCTTATACTGGCCACGAACCGCCTACTTAGACAGAAAGAGCTGTCTGAAATGTAAATTGTCCACCCACAGTTCATTTTGTTTTTATGTGCCATTTAGGTGTGGTTTAGCTGAAAAAGATTACCGTGAAAAAAAAAAAAAAAAAAAAAAAAAACAGTATTTAAATACAAAACAGTCTCCACTAATGGTTTTTCAGTAAAAAAACAAGAAAAAAAAAACTTGGAAAATTGTCGAAAATGCGTATAGACTGTGCAAAAAAAATGTTTGTATGCCCCAATTATATCATAGAAACAATAGAATACAGCAAAAAATATACTAAGCTTCTAAGTACCTTGATCAAAAATCTCTTTAAAAGGTTTGATACCACTAGCCTGACAAATTTTAGCAAATACACTAATTATTTCAACCTCAAAAGTGCATGTTGTATCTACCTTTGCCTCAAGTGACTGCTAGGAACTCATAAGAGGCATCACAGTGATGGCTTTGAAAAAGCAGCTCAGTGCAGTCGAGATACTGTATACTGCAGCAGGAAGATTAGGCCCTGACCAAACTTCACTGTCACGGTCCCCTGGCTAATTCATCCAAACTTGTTCAATGGCAACAGTTAATCCCTTTATTCTCACCTGGACAGAGGGAAAGAGCTGACAACAGATGCCCAAAGACAAGCACTCAGGCGTGTCGCAGATATTGGAAACAAAAGTTTAAAAGAAAACAATTGTTACATCCTGTTGCATCAGATGGCGGCGAGGCTGGATAGGAGTTGCTTTAGAATTCATCATCCCTAAACTACCACCACTTCAAACATCAGAAAAACAATGTTCCTGCATGATTGATCTTTCTGGCATAAACATTTCTGCCCTTTGAAAATGTAACTGTGTGGCAGGCACAGACAAGCAGGCTGGGTTGTGTGGGGGCCACACTACAGCTAAGCCACACTACAACACTACCGGATTAAACTCTTTTCTGAAGACACATTATAAAAGTTCTACACAAGTGCATGTGAAACCAGGACAAATGTGGGAATTGTGTAAGATGGAAATGCTTTGTGTGAGAGCATGAAATGAGACCATCCACCCTGAATAGTGATTAATGATTTCATGCTTGAAAAAAGATAGGAAAAAGCCAATATCTGAGTTACATATAAATAGATTTTTCGCAGGAACTGTCTGTCCATAATTTAAATTTGTCCATAATTGATTAGTGGTTTGCTCATTTTCAGGTCACATAGATTCCTTCTATAGATCTACTTTTCTTTTAAAAACACTTTTTTTCTGATAATCCTATTCATCTTGATGGCGCTGCAGATGGCCGCCTCGATGTGGAGCGCTCCTATTGTTTTGTTGTTTATGTTTGTTTGTCCTGTGTTCAGTAATATTTTTCCAGTCAGTTTTACCAAAGACGAACTGCTGAACATTCGACAGCATATACCAGTTTTTGAATATTCAGACGTTTTGCTGGACAATTTAGTGGGAGACGCAGCTGTGTTATTCAAGAGATGCAGGCAAGGGAGACGAGCAGGCGCGCTGGTCAAGCTCCATCGGCGCGGCTTTCGAACAGCGCTGCCAAGTATTCGTCTTGCGAATCTTCACTCTCTTCCTAACAAAATGGACGAACTACATCTCCTCACCCACACAAACAAGGACTTTTCAACCTCTGCTGCCTTGTGCTTCACAGAAACCTGGCTGAGTGAAGCCATTCCGGACAGTGTGTTACATCTACCGGGCTTTCAGCTGTTCAGAGTGGATCGCATTGCGGACTTAACAGGGAAAACCAGAGGTGGTGGAACATGCTTTTACATCAATGAAAGTTGGTGTACAGATGTAACAACGTTAAATAAGATGTGCTGTCCTAATTTGGAAGCACTCTTTATCAACTGTAAGCCTTTCTACGCACCGCGGGCGTTTTCCTCATTTATTCTGGTGAGTGTGTATATTGCGCCAAACGTGTGTTTGAATGCCGTGCTGCAACAGCTGGCTGATCAAATCATAGACATGGAACAACAATACCCGGACTCAGTTATTATTATTCTTGGGGATTTTAACAAAGCAAACCTCATACGTGAACTGCCCAAATGCAGACAGCACATTACATGCCCCACCAGAGACAGAAATATACTGGATCACTGCTACACAACAATAAAGGATACATATCGCTCTGTCCCTAGAGCCGCTTTGGGACTCTCTGATCACTGTTCATCTTCTTCCAAACTACAGACAGAAACTAAAATCTGCTAAGCCTGTAGTAAGGACTGTAAAGAGATGGACCAATGAAGCAGAGCTGGAACTACAAGCAGCTTTGACTACACTGATTGGAGTGTTTTTGTGGCTGCAGACACCAATCTGGATGAGCTCACAGATACTGTTACATCATATATCAGTTTCTGTGAGGATATGTGCATCCCTACTAGGACTTATTTAACATTTAACAATGACAAACCATGGTTTACAGCAGAACTCAGGCAGCTTCGTCAGGCCAGAGAGGATGCTTACAGGGGTGGCGATAAAGTCTTGTACAATCAGGCCAGGAACACACTGAATAAGGAAATCAGAGTGGCTAAAAGAAGATACTCTGAGAAGCTGAAAAACAATTTTTTTCATCAGTGTGGAGTGGCATGAAACAACTTTAGAATTACAGGACTCCTACCCCCAACCCTGTGGTGGACCAACAACTGGCTGATGACCTGAATGTGTTCTACTGTAGATCTGAAAGGCCCAATCTCACACCCCACACCCGCTCTGACCTTCACTTCACACAAACACCAACTCTCCTGCAACCCCCCTCCTCCCCCCTCCTGCTACTCAACCTGCACTTAAGATCTGTGAAGATGATGTGTGCCGTGTCTTTCGAAAACAAAAGATAAGGAAAGCACAGGGCCCAGATGGCATTTCACCTGCATGTCTTAGATCCTGTGCTAACCAGCTGGCCCCCATCTTCACACTGATTTTCAATAGATCACTGGAGCAGTGTGAAGTTCCCTGCTGCTTCAAATGCTCAATCATCATTCCTGTCCCAAAGAAACCAAAAATCACAGGACTTAATGACTACAGACCTGTCACCCTGATGTCTGTGGTCATTTGAGAGACTGGTGTTGGCCCACCTGAAGGACATCACTGGACCCTTTCTAGATCCCCTTCAATTTGCTTATCGAGCAAACAGGTCTGTGGATGATGCAGTCATATGCAGGGACATATGCAAGGATCCTTTTTGTGGACTTCAGTTCAGCTTTCAACACCATCATCCCAGCTATTCTCCGGACTAAATTACACCAACTCTCTGTTCCCACGTCTATCTGTCAGTGGATTACCAGCTTTCTGACGGACAAGCAGCAGCTTGTGAGACAGGGGAAACTCACTTCCAGCACCTATACAATCAGCACTGGTGCCCCCCCCAGGGATGTGTGCTCTCCCCACTACTCTTCTCCATCTACACAAACGACTGCATCGCCAAGGACCCCTCTGTTGACACCACTGTCATCGGCCTCATCCGAGATGACGATGAGTCTGCATACAGAAGGGAGGTTAAACAGCTGGCTGTCTGGTGCAGTCAAATCAAACTTGAGCTGAACACGCTCAAAACTGTGGAGATGATTGTGGAACACCCCAACACTGTCACCACTCGCCATTCTAAACAGCACTGTGGCAGCAGTGGAGTCATTCAGGTTCCTGGGCACTACCATCTCACAGGACCTGAAGTGGGAGACCAACATTGACTCCATTGTGAAAAAGGCCCAGCAGAGGTTGTACTTCCTTCGCCAATTGAGGAAGTTCAACCTGCCACAGGCGCTGCTGATTCAGTTCTACTCAGCAGTCATTGAGTCTGTCCTCTGCATTTCTATAACTGGCTGGTTTGGTTCAGCTACGAAATCGGATATCAGAAGACTACAAAGGACAGTTCGGACTGCTGAGAGGATTATTGGTTGCCCCTTGCCCTCCCTTCAAGAACTATACACTTCCAGAGTGAGGAAAAAGGCTGGAAAAATCACTCTGGACCCCACTCACCCTGCCCACTACCTTTTTGAACTGTTGCCTTCTGGCCAACACTTCAGAGCTCTGAGCACCAGAACAATCAGGCACAAGAACAGTTTTTCCCCCAGGCTATCCATCTCATGAACAGTTAAAAACTGTCCCATTGAGCAATAATTAATGGACAATACACAGCTTAGTCTTTTTATATTATCAACACATCCAACCTCTTCTGCCATTACATTCCCTTGCACTGTATATAACTGATTTGTATTTAGATTTGCACTACGTCTGTGTGTGTGTGTGTATGTATGTATGTATGTATGTATAGTCTATTGTGTATTCTATTGTTGGGCCTCATGTATTCAGATAGAAGACAAATGCAGGCCTAACACAGTCGTAAAAACCTAACTCAAGCCCCCACATTCCAAGTCGTAAATTATACTGATAAAAATCACGCCAAAATCAAAGAAAGGGAGTCCAAAAAAGACTACAAATCCCATGAAGCCTTGCTCACTAAAGGATCGAACTCTCAACTCCTATTGGATGAGGCACACAACAGAACGTCCCTCAAACATGACATCATCAGGAGTTGAAATACCTCTGAAATTCTTTCGGGATTTGCTTCCAGCAACTTTGCTTGCAGTGTGTGGATGCAATTTATCGCTGCTCTCATGTGCAACCTCGTGGCACAAGGAAGTAACCTCCGACTTGAAACTGTAGCCATACAATCTCCATCTCGCTGGACGAGTTGAGATTACTCTGTGTTCAACCGAACACTCTAACGGATCCGAAGGAGACCTCCGTGCAATTCGCATCTTCATCTGTTTGCCTACAGAAGTGAAGAGATTAAAGATTTCTCTTCCATCTTCAATCAAGTCGACATTTCTGAGTTCTCCGCCAGCCCGCTGAGAATCAACAGCTGTACCGCCCGCCGACAGAGCGAGGAAACGGACTCCCGTCATCACCCGAGCCTCAAGGAACCGGGTCAGAGTTAAAGGACGGAGTAAAACACATTCTACCTGTGTCCTCATGCGATTCAAGTAAGAGGTTTACGTCTGGGCAGAGATAGAATATTGTAGTGTGTTATTCTTGTGTTTCAAGGTTTTTTGCTTGTACAGTTTATGGACCACCATGTCCGCTCATTATTAATACTCAGGGTATTAATTATCACAAATTTGTTTTGCTGTATTGTGGTCCAACTAAATTGGTTTGTTGTGCAATTTCGCCATCGCGGGTGATACAGCAACTGAGTTCATCCATTAAAGAGTCAAATAACACGGGACTTTTACGAGCCGTCCACCGCGTCTCTGAGTGATAATCTAACAGCTGTTTTCTCTCCCACGATCACGAAATCGGCTTTAGGGCTGTCACTTAATTCTCTCTCTCTCTCTCGTACTAACCACACACCCACACACACCTTATGTGTTATAGGATTATTTTTATTTCCATATCTAATCATATCACTGTTTAGTTTGTAGTTGTAAGTCGGAAGTTTATTGACTGCATTGTATTAATTATTAATTGATATTACTGCATAAATAAACTTTGTTTATATTACAAAGAGAAGTGTTTTGGTTTGTTTTGCATATGACTGTGTCATGCTGACGGGATGTCAGTGCTCGGATTCAAACCTTCATTCATTGTTTTGTTTTTTTTCCCGAAAATCGATATTCTTCGGATGTCGATTTTCCTAAGAAAACAATCTAATATTGAGACTGTTTTACTATTTGGTTATTAGTCCCTGATTTCAGGGTGGTGCCACATCAATGTTAATCCTTATTAATATTCTATTGATTTTTGATAACTGATAATTATCTTTGATGATTGTTGAATTTGAATGATCAATAAGCGTTAGTGTTAATTTTAATTAATGTTTCATCGATGTTAACAATTAACGATTATCTTTGATAATTGTTGATTTAAAGGATTAAAAAAAGCTAACATTGATTCTCATCAATGTTCTATTGATTTTAATAATTAATAATTGTCTTTGATAATTATTAATTATTGCTAATAACCAAACTTGCTCCTAAACCTAGCGTACTACATTTACTGGAGCCCCATATGAGGTTTTAATGAGTTAGATTCAATTGATTAATTTAAATATTAATTAATAACTACAGAAATAATTATTATTTCTGATAGTAACACTGATCTAAACAACCAGTAAAGCCCTACACTATATATACTTTTTTCTTTTCAATATTTATTTATTTTTTATTCAATTTTTAATTATTTTTTTAACAGTCTTGTTGCTGTTTTGTATTGTTGTGTACTGGAAGCTCCTGTCACCATGACAAATTCCTTGTATGTGTAAGCATACTTGGCAATAAAGCTCATTCTTCTTCTTCTTCTTCTTTATTTATCTGTTTTCTGCACTCATTTTATAATCTTCATTTTAATAGTCAATGATCAGCTTCAATCATGGTGCCAGTTGGTGTTGTCAAAAGTACTAGTACTTCAGTACCAAGTCAGTACTAAAATAGAAAAGATGTCACCATACCAGTGTTTCTGTTCTACTGGTAGTACCGAGCACCGATCTGATCTGGTAACCAAAACCACATGTCAAAATAAAAACATGAATCAAAATAAAAGGTAGGCGCCTGAAATAGAATTGCAACAAAAATATATTACAACTGTATAGTAAAATGTAATGTTCACTGTAGTAATAATAATAATAAATAATAATAACAATTAAGCAATATATCACAAGAAAGAGTGCATTTGTACTGAATAAAAGTTTGTTAAAAAATGCAATGGTATCTTGAAAAGTAATTGTTCTATTTTTTACTTGTTAAAAGTTTTTTAAAGTTTTAAGAATTAATTTGATTACCATTTTGATGATGAAATTAAATTAAACTTTTAAACAAGGAATTCTAGAAAAATAAAAAAATAAAAAATGAAACAATTATTAGTGAAAAAATAAAATAGATATCAGTAGGGCCCTAAAACACTTATGCAATACATACTTAATTGAGAAACACTTTAAGGAAACATGCATATCTTTTAATTTATTATTTACATTGAAATTTAACTTGAAATAGGCTAAAGGAGTGTGTTCAATAGCACATTACCATATTAGAACATTTTTGCTGTGGTATCAAAATTGGTATCGAGAACCATGAAATTTCACTGCTATTGTGACAACAATAGTGCCATCTAAAATATTGATAACAGGCAAATATGTACTTATAAATTAATCTATAAAGCCCTGTTCACACCGCAAATTACATTGTCGCTTGCTGTCACTAGACTCTGCGATCTGTGTCGCTGTGGGGCATTCCTACTGCAGTCGCTTTAATGTTACTGGTGGACTGCAGGTCTGGCCATAGTAGCTTATAGTATCTAATTACAGGTAATACTGACGGTAAAATGAAGATATCATTCTGATTTGACAAGGAATCAGTTCACTGCCTCTAAAAATGAACATTTTGCACAAGAGTGTTCTTATCTAACCTGCAGCAGTGCTTAATCATATCATGAACATGATGAACGATCTATCAATATATGAATCAAACTCACCTGGAAAGCCAACACACTTTTCCATGAATCATTTTTATTAGGCTTTATCCATGTGGTTACAGACAAATTATATAGAACAGTGAAGTCGCTTACAGAAACTTTTAACTTCTTCATCTTGCCTACACTCGACTCCAGTATCTCCCACTCCCTGCCTTGAGATGGATGAACTGAGCTCCACTGTGTTCACTCTCATTGGTAGTCACACGCAAATGTCGCTCGTCATTTGCATAAAGTTATTGCAAATATTCTCAACATTGTTATTGCAGCTCGTGTTGCCAGAAGTTGCTCTGCTCTCATTGAAAATGAATGGGATCGTGTTGCTTCGTCACGCAATGCTGCCGGCGGTGTGAACGGGGCTTAAGAAATACTATACGCATAATGGGTAGCATTTTTGGCAATCATCTACATGATCTTGAGTAGTGACACAGAAACTAATTCTATCATAAGATATGTTTGATGGATTAAAGTATGAGCAGATGAAAGCATAAAAAGATAAAGAAAAACAACAGAAGGGTAAATTAGATTGGATGAATTTTCAAAATGTTCCATATTTTCATGGATGACATTAAATTGTTTTCTAATCACACAAATACCTCTATTCTCTGACAACATTTTAAGTGGCTTGAATGTGCAATTATAGTATATTAATTGTTTTTTGATTGCTTTGATTGTGCAGTATTATGGTGCATTTAGAGCATTAAACGTCTCAATGCACCTGATATAAAACATTTAAACATATCATTAATTCTTATAGGCTATTTCTTTCTAACAGAAAATGGAAAAATAATTGTCATAAGCTATTTTAGCCATTTTGCTAAATTCTGCCAGACACAGCCACTTAACAGCAAACTCTGAATCACAAAATGATTCAGAGGCAGAGAGTGTTCCTCATTGGCTAAAAAAAAAGTGTTGACCGCTTCCCTGGCTCTTTTTCGCTGTATACAGAGCCTAGGATTGTCACTGCAACACATCTGACTTTTAAAGACACCTTTTCATTGATATCTGTCAGAATGCAGGGACATTTTAAAGTCTCTCTCCAGTCACTAGTTTAACCCTTGGAAACTCATCATAATTAAAATTACATATTTAAAAGTTTTTTTTTCTCATGAAAATAATCCCTTCATGCCTTAAAATGGCTTAGATATAACTCTACACCTTTGCCTCATTTAGTATGCGCGGATCAATGAATATGCAAATTAGTCCCCACCTCCATCTCCATTCACCCCTACACCGCTTGCCTGCAGCTCGGGCTCGCTGTGTCCCCAGGATAAACTGATGGAACTGCGTTGGGCTTCAATATAAGTTTAGTGGTAAAACCCATCTGTTTTTCTCTGGAAGTTTTGCTGGGACAATTCTCAGTTTTTCCAAATAAGCTGCACCCATTTATCTCAGATTTTCAGATCCTTTGGTAATACATGAAGGCTCACCATTTGTCCTTTCGCAAACAATTTGCATCAGAAAACAGAACATGTTTTGCAAAATACCGATACGTAGCTACACCTGGCTTCTCCTGATACCCCACGCTTCGCTGTAGTGCATGATATTGATATAGAAAGCCCCACCACGCAAGTTGACAGGATTGGTTCCTTATGTATGTGACGTAAGAAACCCTGGCTGTCTGAATCCGTGTTTTTGAGATTGTCTTTGGTAGACTGCAGTTCCAAGGCGAAAATGCTCAGTCATGGCGTTGACTGCTGATTTCACACATGGTATGTCTTCTATCATATAAAAAACACCATATGGACATGTAAACAAGGTTAAAAATTAGATTTTCACTGGAGGGGTTCTTTAAACATTGTATTAAAATGAAATTACACTATATCTAACATAAAGTGTAACTATTGAGAGAACTGCATCATACTGCATCATGTTGCTTTGATTTTTTTTAACTTTGCTCAATTCGTCAAACTAAAAGGCATTACAAAAGTAGAAGAAAATGTCTTCAGATTGACAGTTTTTTTTTTTTTTTTTTTACTGCTTTGCAATCTAGAGGCCTTCTCCTCTTGTGTCCTCTGCAATCTCAAAATGTACTCACTTAGTCAATTGCTTCATTTTAGCTTTGCAATAAATTGACCATAAAATGATCCATATGAGCTCAAATTCTCTCAGTTGCCATTTGGATAGATAGAGAGAGAGAGAGAGAGAGAGATGGACTGTGCTGTGCTGTGGCGCAAGTGTCGTTTCCTTTCATGTGAAGATGGTTCTGGGTATTTTTAAACCCATTCTGCCAATGAATCACCTCAGTGGCCATTTCTCAGGGGCATGCACAGGGTCTGCATCCACTGCCAGCACAAGATACAGAGAGAGCCAAACATCTCCATCACTTACCTATAGATAGAGAAGGAGAGAGAGAGAGAGAGAGAGAAGTGGGAAAAAAGACAGGCATAAATCACCATGCTCTATCATGATTGACATTTTACATGCTGCATGCACATCATAAGCTACTGGATTACCCTTTGAATAGAAGAAAACATTCTTGCTGAAGTATGCTCAGCAGACAGCTACATAAGGCTACCATATGCTTCTAAGTATAGTGAGGCAGCTTGAGATGAATCAGTCAAACATTTCAAGTAATTCCAGCCATTCTCGTCTAGAAACATTTTGAGGGTCTATGTTAAATGAAAATAAATAAATCTCAGTCTCCCACCAACGTGCTTAAAGCAGTTAGCAGCCTGCGGTAACATCTGGAGTGCTTGCTGGGAAAAGGCCAGATTGCAGTTTACGATTCTTAGAAAGCAAAGCTTTGTTGGCACTGTCATTACCTGAGATAACAAACTACATGAACAGGGCTTTGTTTACTGAGAGGGTGTTTACTGTTGGCATGCTGGTGCTCTTACACAAACTGAAATTCTGTCAAGGGATTGAAGCACTGTGAAAATGCACTTAATACACATTAAATGGTGCAATATAACTAATAGCCTACCATTCATAAACAACTTAATTTTGAAAAGGAAGCAACTCTAACCAACACATTCACCTAACATACTTAGAGGAGAAGATGCCAAATCTAATTTGACAAACAACAGAAGAAACAGTACATTCAATAGGCTTCATTCATGAAGCACGAGCAGAATGAATGTGTAAAACTTTAGTAAAGCCATTCTGTAAATTGTTGAAGTCAGTGCAATGAGTTTGAGGTTTTACGAGTGGTTTACACAAATTTGTTCTGCTTGTGTTTTATAAATACTGTATGCTGTACTGTTTACCTAGGTGTCGATGGTTTAGTAGTCATTGAAAATGTATGTGGAAAAAAACCTATAGAATTGGCAATCACAATATGCACAATATGCAACCATTTTAATACAGCCATGCATTTTCTACAGATGAACTTCGATATTTTGCTCCATGAGCAACTGACCATAAAAAAGGACACACTTTAAAGCTTAGTTATAATTGAAAGATCAATGAAATTTAAGGGCTCAAAAAGCCAACACTGAATTTCCAAGCCAGTTAAATTGCCAGATACACACCAGCCAGTTTAGCCCAGTTTTTCTATTAAACTTAATACACCAATTTATTTAAGTTTTTTCTCTGCTTGCTTACAGCAACATCGAATTAACTGCTGAAGGAGACTTAAGTATGATAATGACTCAATTATACAATGTGGCACTTGTCCAAAAGCAAGAGAATAGAGGTACACTGACTGTATACAGAGCTTCTTATCATCAATTTGCCAAGATCCAGAAAACAATGACATATATCAGAAACTGTGTCGAAATGAAAAAAAAAAAAAAATATAAATAAATAAAAAAATCAAATATAAAAAAGGAAGCAAAAAATAATACATAGTTTCACTAAGCTTAATTCATACTGGATGAGCCCTCAGAATGGTAGAGTCATTCATTTACTCGTGTGGCAACGTATGTAATAATTCAGAAAAGAAACATTTTCTTTGACTGAAGGCTGTAAGCGTTGTACAATGACAGATCCAAGCTTTAGCTAGATCACAAGGGTTTTAAGCTAATTTTCAAGCAGTTTCAATGACTTTCACCTCAGCTGACCCACACTCATAAATCAGCCTGACTGATGAATCACAGAAAACATGTTCATCAAGCATGTGCTGATGTCACTGTAGTCTTCAACAGCATGTCAGTGCAAGTCCAAAAATGCAAAGCCTCTTATTAGCCTCATAATTTCAAGTGGGGCTGTTGGCTGTGGGGTCTGCTGGCATGAAGTGTGTAAAATTGGGCTGTGATCAAGACTTGAGATTTGTTGTGCTGAGGACAAAGTTATTTTTTGCTTGAATATGCATCATAGACTGAACAGAGAATCGCTCAAACACTTTGAAGTACAGAGCATGCAGACTCAGCCCTAGTCATAGCCGAATGCAACACGCCAGTTTGAGTGCAGTGAAGTGAAAGTCTTTGCATAAGGACATTATTTTAGTTTTGTTCCACACAAAAAGCTATTGTATATTTTCAAAAGACTAGTAATAACTACTTTTATGGTTGCTTTATGGTGTGTTATGTCTCTTTTGGAGCTACAATAACAACCCCAACTTACATGGTATCGAATTTGGATCGGTCACATCTGACCGATCTCTGATCCATTTGAAAAGGTCACTATTGGTGCCAACACAAATACAGTTATTGGATCGGTGCATTCCTAGCTGGCGTAAATGTTATAAAATTGGGCCCTGATTCAAACGGCAGATTCGTTGTCCTGAGGACAAAGTGGAAAAAAACAACAACAGACGGTAGTTCCAGGAGAATGAGGTCACCGTTTCATTTGTTGGCTAGTGTTTCTCATCTCCCCAGCTGCACAGAGCTGGTGTGATATTCAAGTCCCACACAATCTGTGAGCCTTGCCTGCCATTACGCAGAGAAGTGTTTCATTTTGAGCCCATGTGACATCTCCCACTTATTGTGTTCAATCTGTACACATTAGACTATACACCGAGAGCTGCTTGAGGACCTGTCACTGCGCTGTCTAGCATATGCAAATACTCCATACATAAATAATAGTGGGTAGGACAAAGCATAAATAATCCAGCACGTCAAGGCAGAAACGGAGAACAGCTGTCAAATAGGAGTGGCAGACATTTGGGCAGGCACTTCCGCCCACATTCCCTCCCTTCCCGCCAAATAATAAATAAATAAATGAATAAAAGAGACAGTTACTTCCTTGCTCACTTAGCAGAGTGTTTATGAACAGATGGAACATAGCTCTTGTTAAGGTTTCTAACTCACCCCCTTGGCCCCCTATGGTTCCCTGAGGTATGGGCCGTCTGGTGACTGGCCCGTCCCATCATCCTGAGGAACAGTGGGATCAACAGTAACGGACGTGTACAAATCACCACATCAGATGAGAACTGCTGACAGACTTTTGCTGTGTTTCTTTAGCTGCCATCCACTGAGGTAATTAGGGTTATAGGAAAGAAACCTCTGGGCCTTTATAATTCCATTAAGTTGCTGCTGCCATGGGTACTAGGGGTGCACCAATCGATCGGCCACCAATCTAAATTGGCAGATCTTCGGCTTAAGTCTGTGATCGGCGATCGGCCAATCGTGCCTAGAATCAGGGCCGATTTTTTTTGCAGCATGCAGTGAATCACGCATACACTGCTGCTATAATGAATGAGTGCTTTCTCAGCCCTTGATGAATGACAGTGTGGTCTCTGGAGGGTGTATTGTTGGCAATTCTAAGTTTTCACGAATTTAAACGTTCAGACATGCTGTTATTCAGATGAATATACAGGTTTGTTTTTACAAATGTGTAAGAATTACACGTGTATGAATATTAAGTTGCCCATTTTCTAAAGTCATTCCGATAGTAATTCTGACTCGCTGCACTGTGAGCACAGAGAGGATAGAGACTGCAAACGGGTATAAAAACTAATTAAACAACAAATAAACATGCATATACAAATCTGAATATACGTGATGTAACGTGAGTCGTGACAATCAGATGTTGTGTTGAGCGATAGAGACTGTTTGTGCGATAATGAGCACTTTCAGCTTCACTCCCTTCAATATGCTCACTCGCGGTGTCAAACATGCGCGCTCTCAAGGTTCTCTCAATATCTCAGTCACTCATCTCAGCGCTATTCTGTGAGGATCCCACTTTAAATCAGATTAATGTTGGTCACATTAACACTAATCACTGCAATTACATTTTAACCATAATGGCACCGTATCTTCACGCATTTGCTTAATAATTAGTGATTTGTGTTACAGCAAATCTGTAAACAAATCATAGATATTCATTATTTCTCACTGGAGCGGTTTTAGAGCTTGTAATAAGATATATTTTTCTTATTTTTTAACATATCTCTGCTGTGTGTGATGCTCTCATGGTTTTCACTGCTTACCAGTATGTCACAATGACCTTTTGATATTGACAGCAGAACTATTCATAACTGTTTTCATTACAAATAAATGTTAGCAATTCACAATTAATGTAATTTTAATGTAATTTTGACAACTTTATAATAAGGTTCCATTCATTAACATTAGTTAATGTATTTGGTATCATGAACAATGAACAACATATATTTTACAGCCTTTATTCACTGTAATGTTAATTAATAAAATTACAATTGTTCATTGTTAGTTCATAGTGCATTTATGTGCATTAACTAATGCAATTTTTTATTTCAAAAATGCAACAGTATATGTTGTAACTGACATTAAGTTCATTAGTTCATGTTAACTACAGTAATGTTGTAAAATAATGTTAACAAATGGAACCTTTTTGTAAAGTGTTACTGTAATTTAACTGTGTGGGGCATAAACATATAACTGCACAATATAACTTGTGGTAAAGAAAAAAATCGGTATCAGCCAATCTTAGTGTTAATAAATCGGAGATTGGTCTCGGACTCAAATTTCCTGATCGGTGCACCACCAACGGTACCGTGCAGATCTGTGCAAAAAAAATTGTGACACAAAAGCACAGCCTCAGCTGAAATGCCCAAAAAGAGGAAAATGCCTATATTGTACTTGTCAACCTGTT
This sequence comes from Myxocyprinus asiaticus, assembly GCF_019703515.2. Lineage (NCBI taxonomy): Eukaryota > Metazoa > Chordata > Actinopteri > Cypriniformes > Catostomidae > Myxocyprinus > Myxocyprinus asiaticus. Next base: position 16,466,318 of record NC_059383.1, on the reverse strand, counting down.
TCTGCGCTCTGCCAACAAGGACAGAGGGCTTGGACGATCCATAATATAAATATGATATACAGTATACATGTAGGAAAAAACAAATATGTACTGAAAGACCCTCATGAAATTGCTAGATGTGTTTTCTTTCCTGAGTTGGTGTATTTCCTATTAAAGTCTAGGCATGACATTGGGGATTCCCTTTAAATAACCAATACTGTAAGCTTTAGTTATGTCACAGCCATGAACCATGATTTGCGGCTTTCTGGTCGGTTGCAGGTGGTATTAGGGAGCGAGACACTCTCATTTCAGATAGCATTTGCTTTGGCAAAAATCTGTGCAAGATATCTGCCAAAATGCATGGTGTTGCTCTAATATGTCTTGGTTACTAAATCTCATTGAATTATATAAAAGTTATTCCTCATGAAATGCAGCCTCTGAAAAAATGTCTAACTGATTACATTAAATGTGAGTGGACAGAACTGCAGCAGCTGTGACTGAACTGGGCATGTATCCTGAGCTCTAAGACCTTCTAAGAGAGAGTGAAGGGACAGTGACAGGAGGACAAACAAGCCAGGATGGATTGTTTCTTGGACAGATAAAGATAAGATTTCATCATATTCCCAAACTATTTAGCCAGATGTCATTAGTGAAAAGGAATGCCAAAAGAACTGGTACTTTGGTACTCTCTCGATACTACTAGAGCACATTTTAGCTTTTAAAAAATAAACAAATCCATGTTTTCAATTAATAAATATGACGTTATATTGCATATATTATATTTTGTTACACGTTTATTGTTTAATAGCATAATTTGATTATTTACAAGTATTTACATTGCTTTATTGAGCATGTGCTTAAAAACCTGTACTGTTTCTTTAAGAAAACCAGAATTTCTGTAAAGAGCGTTGTGATGAGGAGGAGGGCATGGCTGAGCCGTAATGATAGACGCCCAGCACTGAATCAGCCCAATCAGCTGGGAGAGGGATAAAGAGGAGCCGGGGACACCAATTCGAGAGAGAGACACACAAAGTTGCGTGTGTGTGTGTGTGTGTGTGTGTGTGTGTGTAACAGTTTTATGTTGTGTTTTGTTCACTTGTGTCATTAAAAGTTTTCGCTGACTGCTCAGCCGGTTCCCGCCTCCTCCTTGCCCATCGTATGAACCTGTTACAAGCATCTGTTAATGTTAATGAGTTAATCAGTATGTTAATGAGAGGACTCAGATAGCTTTACCTCATCTGTGCTATGTATGATTAGATTTAAATGTTTCTTTTTTTGTTGTTTTTGATTAACAACTAACTGTAACAAACAGAAAGGGTTTTAAAAGGGGCATTATTCAATGACAAATGGGTTGCAAGGATCTCGTCTTTGGACTCAGAATGAGTCAAACTAAATGCTTACTCTCAACATGCAGTGAAAGGATCTCACTGCTGAATACTCCACTGGTGAGTGAAATCTAAACATTTACCAGCCAGTTGCCAAATAAATACATTTTAGTCACATAGCGCTAAATTTGGTTTCAAATGCGAGCAATTTCCTCTCATTGTAGCAGAGCAGGGGTAGCAAATGTACAGCCTGCAAAGGACTCCAATCTGGCCCGTGGGATGATGTGAGGAAAAACACAATGCCTAAAAACATTCACATTGAGTTAGCTTATTACATCTGCATGATGTAGTCTTTCTTTTCTTTTTTTAGCTACAGCAGGGCAGATAAACATTTTAATTTGCGGTGTTGCATGGATGTTATAACTTGCATCATCAGTGGAATTACTTTTAATTACCTGTGACATTCAGTACTCAAGGATTCACGCCTATCAGCAAATGCCCTGCATATCTTCAGTCCTATAACAACCCATCCCACTATGAAGTTTGTATAAGGATTAATATTAGATGTAATAACTTTTCAGTTATTTCTAGAATTATTATTTTTTTAAGTCGGTTTGTAATTTAAAGTACAAACAGTTTCTTTGCATTATTTTAAATTTTAGATGGTTAAGCTAAGCTATCCAGCCTAGAGCAGTGAGCGGTTTTCTCTTTTTTTCTGTCAATATTGTTGATTGATTCTCTACTACTAATTGATGTAACCATCATATAATGAAATGAATACATTTAATGTTCCCCCTTTATTTTACCCCAGTAGTAATTAAAGCAGCATATAGTTTATTCTGAACTTACAGTTTTCCTGCTCTGCTTATCCACTTTGCTCCAGCACTGAATTTCCAGTGTCACAACTAAAGAAATTATATTTCACCAAAGTTTTCATTTGGCAGTCTGAATTGAATGAGGCCATTATTTAACAACAAAACAGCATGCCTTTCTATTGCATTTTGTTTGCTGGCTGCACTCAACAACACACACAGCGCGACTGTTGTAGTTTGTTTCTCGAACAAATTACTCTTATGAGCTGGTACTTTAATTGAATTTCTCCAAACAACTCGCCAACTCACGAGTTATTGGTTTGAATCAGTCTGAAGAATCCTTCACTGAATGAACTCACTGAAACACAGCAGCTGAATTATGTCTGACTCACTTACTAAACTGCATGTCTTTGCATGTCTATACATATACACTCAGTGACCACTTTATTAGGTACACCTCTACACCTACTTATTTATGTGATTATCTAATCAGCCAATCGTGTGGCAGCAGTGCAATGCAAAATATCATGCATATATGGGTCAGGAGCTTCAGTTTATGTTCACATCAACCATCAGAATGGGGAAAAAAATGTGATCTCAATGATTTTGACCGTGGCATGTTTGTTGGTGCCAGACGGGCTGGTTTGAGTATTTCTGTAACTGCTGATCTCCTGGGATTTTCACACACAAAAGTCTCTAGAATTTACTCTGAATGGTGCCAAAAACAAAAAAAATCATTCCATTTGAAATATTGTAATGTTGTCGCCCTTTCAACGATGTTGAACATAATTAATACAATCAGTCTTTGTGGACAAACAAAGTCAATAATATCACAAGCATGAATTGACACATTTACATACTGCAGGACTTTAAAGCCCCCCCCAATGTCAATCTTCCAGCTCAAAACAACAGAGGAAATTAATTAAATAAATTCCAAGTTATGATTTTCCATTTTGTCTCAGAACACAAGACATCCTTTCTTAATCATTCCTTATTATAACAGTCTTTCTCCTGGGCACCCTGATGTCATCCGAGGACTGAATGAATTAAATAGCAATTTAGGAAAAATGTAACTCAGCACAGTCCCAACATAGGAGGAAACTCCCACAGATTTTTTTTTCTTTGCCAATTCTCTTCAGATAAATCAGCTGAAATTGTCAGGTGACGGATCACAGCTTCAGAGGTTTAACTGGCATGCCCTGGAGCGGAATGTGCCGGAGTGAAAACAAGACCAAAGTACTTGCTGCTTATTTCGAAACCAAAACAATACGTTTGAGTTTGAGAGGAGTACAAAAAGTGGGGGCAATATATATATATATATATTCAGTGACAGTAGCTAGTATGGAGACTACGGGAAGTAAATGAAAACAAGGTTAATGCATTCACTTCTCATTATCCCTGCTGGAAGGAACTACACATATCGAGTAAAGAACAGGAAATCAAAACAGTGTGAGGCACAGGCAGCACGCCAGGAGCGCCACAGACAAGACACACTCTGTTCCTCTCCATTCCAGAGAGCTTGGAGAAAAGAAGGGAAAGAGAGGGAGCCATCCAGCAAGCTCCTAAGCCCCACTCAATGTCACGCCATCAGAACCAGCTCCCAGGCGGCAGAAAAAAAGCATTTCAGGTGAATTATGACATAGTGATGGTGTGGTAAACTGGTGAGCTACAAAATGACTATCCAAGGCTGTGGGGAAATGCTGTAAGCTCCATGCATATAACAAAATGATGCAGGAATAACTACAACCTTTTTTTATATACTGAAAAAAATATCAAAACCATATAATTTTTGTTGAAAAGATAAATGCACTACACCCCAAACATTTTCAATATGACCCAAAACTTTTGCTTTATAACCTGAAATTACATTTTAAAGTAATTAGATAGCCTAAAAGGCGAAGGTTGCAATTTTTGTGATTTAAGTGGCACAAAATTGCAAGTCTGTTTTCAAAAAGGTTTCTTGAATTGTAATATTTTAGAATATGTCATATTAGAAACATTTTAGAACTGAGCATAACTATAAAAAAATATATATATTCACTACAAAAATGTAAATGATGATTCCATGACTTTTTATGATTTTGCTAATTTCCATGACTTTTCCTGGCCCAGAGATCACATGTAAATAAAATTATCTGACGACTGTATTGAAACCCTGAATATAGCATTGACATAGCAATATAGCAAACAGAGTTCTTGATATTCTAACATATGCAACTTTGGCATCTTTGAAGATTGTATGTAATGTGTCATGCTGTGCACTATCACAGTCAGAGTAGATGTGTCATGCTGCGCGTGAATGATGTAAAGATATACGACAGATGCTCTCTAGCTAAGCGGCTAGTTTATGTCAGAGCTGCTAATCCATACCCACAGCAGAGAGCCAGCTTTCATCTAACTCTATCACAGCCCTTTGCAGCTATATAAACAAACACCTCCATATGATTTCCCTTGAAGTTTTACCTATTACTCCTTTCTCCCTGTATAAATATTACATTTGGTCTGTTTTCAGATCCAGGACAGAGCAGTCAAGGGGATGCTCTACAAATACAGGCTGACAGGCTGACAGGCTACATGCTTTCGGAGCACTCTGTGTATTCACTCATGAGTCTTATGCCTTTGGCCTCTTGAGGTTATGTCTGCTATGGTTATTCTGGCGCTATCTACACTGTAACGTATTCAAGGCCTATCTATTTTAGTGAGCAGTGTTTCCCACAGAATTTTGTGAGACTGTGGTTGGTAGACCTCTGACCCTCTAGGGGTCCCTCTGGCATGCTCCCAGAAACTTTTGTACATTTTTAAGTTAAATTCATCAATATGGTGCACTTTTAGAGGAAAAATAAGAGGCTAGGTCTATGAAGAACTTTGTGCTCTTGCAAACAATTTTGTGCTCTAGTAGTAATTTTATCATAAATGGTAATGAAATGGCAAAAAAAAAAAAAAAAAAAAAAAAATCACACCCACAAAGCATGGTAAACGAGACGGAGTTTAACGCAGTTCACAAATGGTCAAAACACAAAATCGACTAGAGCACACAATTGAGCCAGGGCTCGACATTAAGCGTTGTCATTGGTCATTCACTTGTCCGAGTATAAAAGTTACTTGTCCGGAGAGAAAAAAGGACATTTAATTTACATACTTAAGTAACATATCAAAGTTTAAGTTGTATATTTTTCTAAAATTATGAACGATGCCCAGCCTAATAGTGTACCTATGCAATCAGCTCAATTCTCTGCAATAGAAATGTAAACTGCACTGGGTAGGGGAGGAGGATTTTGTCATATGATAATTATGTTACATATGGTAGTCAAATAAAGAAAAGCCTCCATCGCCACCATTAACAGCAGAGATGCTCATAGTTCTATGGAATGAGATTTACTTTTTCATCATATTTTTGCAGCAAGATCTACCATGTATAATAAAGGCTATACATTATCACAATATCAAAATTTCAGTAGTTCAGTGAAATTTGACGATTCTCAATACCAGCTTCAAAACCACAACAAATAATAACACTAATAATGGAAGAATGATTTCAAGTTCTTAATTATTCAAGACTAGTAAACAAATCAGACATAAAATAACAATAAAAAAACAGCAATGAATAAAAAATGGATTAAAAATAATATAACAAAAAATACAAATGAAGAAAATGCAGTTCTTTTTTAACAGCTTTAAAAGTTTTTAACAGCAGTAGGCTATCAAGTATTCAAGGAAACATTCAGAATGAAATGCAACATAAAACTACTACTAGTCTTTCACTGTATGATTATAACACATTAATACTTTTTAAAGCTACTAAAGTTACCCAGTCAAGAGTAGAGTGTTTTCTCGTTTTCTTGTTATGGTTGTTTGATTATTATAATGACACACTAGACAAAAGCAGGTCTATTAGCTTACATTCAAATCCACTTTTTTCTCCGCTGTTTACATTCACTTTAGACATCACTCTCTGTGTTTAGATAAATACCTCACCAAGACGGGCATTTTGGCACAATTTTGAAATGTATTTGACTGTTCAGGTGCACATTAGTGTGAGCATTTTCGGAACACGCGCATGTTCAGCACACACACATACACTGCCTGTCAATCAAACAGGGCGCAGCTGTTACTAGATGGCTAGCGAATTATAAAATTACGCTCTGGATTATTTTCAACAGCAGAATAAGAATATCAACTTTCTAATAACTGACACAGGCCTAGGCTATCACAAATATAGCTTGATATTTTTTTGTTATTGACGTTTTAATCAGTCTGCTTGTCCGGTCGGGCAAGTAAAATTCTCTTTCACTTGCCCCTTAAAAAATCCACTTATTAATGTTAATGTTGACACGCGTTAATGTTAAAAATATTTTCGGTTCATTATGAACTTATGATTGTGGCTAGGTAATTAATGGGAAACACTGAGTGAGTGCTGAAAATTAAAGCTCATGTGTAATTTTTTTGAGATATATATCTATAATCACACAAGGTCATATCGCGATTTCCATTTTATTTTGATTAACCATGCAGCTCTACCGAACACTATCACCATCTGCCACTGGTGGAAAAAACAGATACTAACACAACTGATGCATAGACAATATGGATAGGGGAAAATACTTTAATATATAGAAAATACACACTTCACCTTTAAATCTGTAATTAAAAACAAACCTAATTTGCCTAATTAAGTATAAAAATATGCTGCTGTTGTTGTTGTTGTTTTTTAATCAGCCAAATTTGGAAACTGTCTATTAACTAGCCCTAGAAATGTCACACCTCCCAAAATAAAATGGGAGTTCAAAGACCTGAATACTCAACTAAATGTATTATCTATTCCTTCTGTAGCATTTCTGTAGTCCATTAGACCACCATAGCAAATAAATCACTTTAATAAGCAAATTTCAGACTCATGACTGATGATACTCAGACTCACCAACAAGAAAGTACAGAGACTGGGACTCAAGCTCTGTAACAAGAACATCAGTCAAACATTAAAGGAGACACTCCTTTGAAAATCAAACTGTGGGCCTAAATAATAAACTACATTAACAAGTTTACCGTGCCTATGAACAAGAATTGTTATGAAACCAGACTCAGGGTCCAAATAATCAAGCCCAAGTAGCTATCCTAAAATCTATAAAGTGGTTAAATGTTTTACTTCCATCACAGATTTGTAGTATAGACTCTCTCCTCCAGTGGTGCTGAATCATTGTTTACTCATGTGCTAGCGGAAAAGCGAAAAAAATTCTAGCATTTGCCATACGCACAGTATTAGCATCATTTGAAAGAACACAGCATCTGGCGTACCATCATAGCTCACTGCTCACCCTCTCAAATGATTTAATTACAAGCCTGCAGATGAGTATGTATTTTAAGCCATCATTATGTACAGGAGAGCACGTGGTTGGAGAATTGTAAATGTGACAGGTTTATACCACAAAAAAAGCTTAAATGACACCACTGCGAGCCAGCCAGAGGGTACAGTATCTATCAACTTTCTGGATCCAACAGGAAGATCTATTACAGATTCGGGTTCTCTCACTCTCGTGTCTGACTGAATTCGAGGTGTTGCATGTTTTATTCAGGTCTGGATATTGCTAAAGGTTAACAAATCTAACAAAACTAACGAGAATCTCCCAAGGATCGAATTAGGCCAGTTCTTTCATTTGCATGCCACCTCCTGAAGTGCTTTCAACAGCAACAAAATGAAACTTTGTCTACCAACTTTGTTTTTTGTTTTGTTTTTTTTTTCATAAAAGGGACTCTAGGGTCTGTGGCAATCTAGACAGAAATCCATCCCCTGGACCAGATTCATTAATGGGGAAAAACTGACAATAAATGCTTTCATGAAATAGATCGGTATCTGGAAATCTACTGGTTTGCAAAAACACAAAGTTCTTTCTTCAATTCTACCACAAGTCACTTCCCATGACTGCATTTACTGCATCCCATGACAGAGCCACTGTGTATAAAGAGACAATCCAATTTGAGGGTTTCTGTATCATAAAACTTTTACGACTTGTTTCACTGTCACGTTTATGTGTTTTGTTCTTGTTTTCATGTTTTTTTTTTTTTTTTTTTTTTTTTAAAGTTTAGTACCTGTTCAGGTCATGTGGTTCCATGTCATGTTATTTCCTGTTTCCCTGCCATGTCATGCGATTTCCTGTTTCCATGTCAAGTCATGTGATCATCCTGTTTCCTTCCATGTTCATGTGTCTTGTTTTCATTGGTTTATTGTCTTGTTAACTCATTATCAGTTCTAGTTTGTCATTGGTTTAATTTATTAGTCTTGTTATCTTGTTTATAGTTCTGTCTGTTCATTGGTTGTCTTGTTACCCTTGTCAATGTATTTATACCCTCATGTTTGCCATGGTCCTTTGTCAGGTGTTGTGTTTGTGTAATGGTGGTTCTATGGTCAAGTCAAGTCAAGTAGTTTATGTCTGTTTGTTTCACGTTTAATTTACATTTTTTGGATTCCATGTTTGTAATAAACTGCACTTGGGTTCTTCACATCATCTCATCTTCGTCTGCCTGTCATTGCCTTGCCAGCCATCGTTACAGAATACCTGACCTAACCATGAACCCAGCAGTTCAACTCCTACGCCTACGTCAGGGGAATCACCCCCTGGAGGAATATGTAGAGGACTTTTGTGCTCTGGCCAGCAGGGCCGATTTCAATGAGATTGCCCTCAAGGACTGTTTTTGCTTTGGGCTGAATGAGCCAATCTCCTCCTTGATGCCAGGCAGCCGGAGTACCTACAGCCTTACTCAATTTATCAACCTTGCCTTACTGATATGTGGTTCATCGTTCACTGTGGGGGAGGTGGACGCCAAGCCAGCGTCCCACGTCATGGCCGCCGAGCCAGCGTCCCAAGTCATGGCCGCCGAGCCAGCGTCCCACGTCATGGCCACCGAGCCAGGGTCCCACGTCATGGTTGATGAGCCAGGGTCCCACGTCATGGTCGCAGAGCTTGCACCACCTTCTGCCGCTGATCCTGAGTCAGCTCTATGCCATGTCACAGTAACGCCTCATCCTGCTCCATACCATGTCACAGCCATGCCTGAGTCTGCTCCATGCCATGTCACAGCCACGCCAGAGTCTGCTCCATGCCTTGTCACAGCCACGCCAGAGTCTGCTCCATGCCATGTCACAGCCATGCCAGAGTCTGCTCCATGTCATGTCACAGCGTCCCATGCCATGTCACAGCAACGCCTCAGCCTGCTCCATGCCATGTCACAGCAATGCCTCAGCCTGCTGCATGCCATGTCACAGCAACTCCTCAGCCTGCTGCATGCCATTTCACAGCAACACCTCAGCCTGCTGCATGCCATTTCACAGCAATGCCTCAGCCTGCTCCATGCCATGTCACAGCAGCACTTCAGCCTGCTCCATGCCATGTTACAGCAATGCCTGAGCCTGTCACAATAACACCTCTGTCTGCTTCACGCCATGTCACAGCTGAACCTCAGTCTGCTCCGTGCCATGTCACAAGCAAGCTTTTGCTCCATGGTCCAGGCCCGCCTCTGCTCCACTGTCCTGGTCCGCCTCCGCTCTACGAGCCAGCACTCACGCCTGCCACAGCCAACAAGTCAGCATCCATGCCTACCATGGCCAAGTCAAGATCCTGCCGTACCATGTTACCACGTCATGCCACGTAGCCAAGTCAAGTCACCACGGCCGCCAACCCCCCCTCCCCCCATCTTCCTCACAGAGAACTTTGTGTTGATGTTTTAGTGGGGGGGGATATGTCACATTTATGTGTTTTGTTCTTGTTTTCATGTCTTTATTTTAAAGTTTAGTTTCTGTTCAGGTCATGTGGTTCTATGTCATATGATTCCCTGTTTCCATGTCAAGTCATGTGATCATCCTGTTTCCTTCCATGTTCATGTGTCTTGTTTTCATTGGTTTATTGTCTTAACTCATTATCAGTTCTAGTTTGTCATTGGTTTAAGTATATTAGTCTTGTTATCTTGTTTATTATTGGTTGTCTTGTTACCCTTGTCCATGTATTTATACCCTCATGTTTGCCATGGTCCTTTGTCAGGTATTGTGTTTGTGTAATGGTGGTTCTATGGTCAAGTCAAGTCAAGTCCTTTATGTCTGTTTTGTTTCACGTTTGATTTGCGGTTTTTGGATATCACATTTGTAATAAACTGCACTTGGGTTGTTCACATTATCTCGTCTTCGTCTGCCTGCCATTGCCTTGCCAGCCATCGTTACATTCACATAATCCAATGTGTGAGGTATATTTCTGCTGTAGGCCTATATCATGTAAAGACATACCAATCAACTGTAACTTGCTGCTGGCGTCCCGAATTGTATTCTCTACCAATTCTTTGCGATATACAGAAAAACAGAGCCTGCTGATAAGCAGGTGACATTTTATCATTAAAAATCGCTACAGAGGTAGTTTTCTTCTTAGAAACCCTGTGGCTTACTACTTTATTTACTTCCTACGACCTCTGTACCATGTCTGACCTGGAGACAGGAGTAGAAAAATAAAGGTTCATACAGTACAGTAGTCAAACTGAATTTCATACAAACATGAGTATGGGGCCATGTGAATAAGGGTTATGCAAATCGATCCTGGAATATCCATAAATCCCATAATGATTCTGTATTGAGAGGGTCATTAATCACATAACAATATCACTCCTATGTTATATTTTTAACTCATTGCGTGAACATTGATGTGAAAAAAATAGTTAGTAAATAGTTATAATAAGAGGTTTCTATGGTGTTTTATATAACTTTAATTTAGAAGTTTCTAAATACTTGATAATAATTATTCTATAATTATAAACAAAGGTCTAATAATTTTCAGTTTTGATTTATTTAATGGTAATTAATGATGGCTTTAAAATGTGATGTTAAATAAATATAATTACCCATTTTATCCTCAGAAATCACAAATAAAAAAAAAAACTTTCCATTTCATAGAGGTATCAGTATTGGTATTAATAGCATCAATATTGGATCAAAAAGATATTAAAGTGGTATCGCCCATCCCTAACGGGAACACGACGTAAGTGTCACAAGTCAAAGGATAAAGCATAAAGAACTTCCGATACTGATGTTGTATCGAGAGGGTCATAACTCACATTAAAATATCAATCCTAAATGTTGTTAACCATGTTAACTAAATAGTTCATTATTTTTAGCATGAAAATTAATGTATATTTTAATAAAAAAAAAACTCTTAGTAAATAGTGGTGCTTTTATAATAGGTTTCGGTGCTATTTGATTTCATTTAGAAGTTATCTAAATAAATTAGAAGTTATTAAATAAGTAATCATGTTCTATTGTTATCAATTATGATAAAGAGAGTCTGATTGCAATTTGTGCTTAATTAATGATGGCTTTAAAATATAATGTTAAATCACTATAATTACCATTTTCTTCTAAAAAAAAAACAAAAAAAACAAACAAAAAAAAAAACATTCAATTTAATAGAGGTACAGTATTGGTATTCAAGAAAATCTAAAGAATTCAGATCTAACTTATTTTTGGATCAAAAGTATTTGAAACTACCACTTTGTTTTTATAAGTATTCTGGGAATTAACAATATGTGTGGCCATTAGAACAGCCACACATATCTCAGAGCCTTGAACACACAATAGAATTTGGTGTACACAAAACTGTCTATTCAACTTCTGGACCATTGCTCTTAAATAAGCAATGTGCAACATCCAGAGCTTTTTAATTAAAGCTTTTGGTTTTCAGCTAAACTTTTCATGGCATGATAATACTGGCAAGCTGAGTCATTTATGTCCATGTGCCTTGGGACCCAATTAGAAAATAATATTAATAATCCACATTCCAGTCGCACTCTTTGGTTTGCTAAAGAATGATATGCTTTTCATCACTGCACATATAACCTTCTCAAGGGCCGTCAAGTTTTATGGATTAATCCAAGAATGCGGAAAATAATCATAATCAGTTTTTCTAATTCCTACACATGAATGTTCTCCATGGCAGGCCATGAACCAGTCTGGGGGGATTTGTATGGGCTGTTGAGCGTGTTAATATAGAGCAGGATTTGAACGCTTCTGCCCTGCTGTTTTAGTGAGGATCAGATTGAAGAAAAATCCTGATGTTTTCAAAAAGACACATTTATTATGAAGGCTGACAATAGTTTTTCTCTGATCTAGAAATAAGAGCCTTAAATAAGATTTCTCGTGGGGGGAAGGAATCTAATCTATTAGCAGTTTGGAATCTATTTAATTTCAAAATCAAACAAATGGGATAAATCAAATGAAATGTCTTACAGCTGCAAGGGTTATGTAGTCAGAATGATGGATTGGGGGCCCATTATTCAAGATTTGTTATTTAATAAATCATTGATGTGTTCTATGAATAACTGGAGTGAAGGGCCCAGGAGTGAGGGATGGCTCGGCCGGGCTGCTGACACAGCACACTGGGAAATACTTGAGCACATTCTAGCATGCAGATACAAACACCATACTCACACATGAGCAGACCCCACAGCTATGATTTATTGCCATGCACTGGTTTGTAGTAATACAGTGCACAACCTTCACCGCTGTCTAAATAAGAGATGACTGGCCTATGATCCATAGTCCACAGCATATGCAATGACCATATACAGTGTGGTTTTTAAATGGAATCTATGATAAAAGAATACATGATTCTATTGGCCATAAATAGCACTGCCTGGAATCTGTTCCTGCAAAAACCACAGGATAAAAATTGCAGATAATCTAGCAATCTAGTTATACAAATTATCCAACATTTTTGATAATTTGATGATGCTTTCAGTGATTTTTTTTTTCTACAATCAAACCAAAAAAATAAATAAATAGTCGACAATAGCACTAGTTTTTCATTAGAAATCCTATATTTACTGTCCATTTTCACATTGAGAAAAAACATTTTTGCTTTCAGTGGCTTTATGTGGAAAAAATTAAGGTGCATTTCAAACTGTTCTGAGAGCAGTCCAGACAGTCAGCACACTAGATGTTCAGTCACTCACTAAATAGGGAGCAAGCGAGCATCCTATATATTGCTCCATGGTCCAGGCCCATGGTCCAGGCCCTGTATATATTTCCTATACAGCTAAATGCATACACTCCTAAAATCTGTTAAAATCTAAAGTTCAGTTTCAGGCTGCAGATGATGTTTGGACCACTCAACATGTTTGGCAGACATGGGACAATGGTAATCAGTATACAGATTCAGAATTTATAATGTATCATTTTATTTTAGCATAGTTGGCAGTGATTGGATGATGCTGGAAAGTTACTTTGAATCACAATTATTTATGCTTCAGCACTGGCTATCACTTGTTTGTTTGACAGCACATAAAGAGAACATTGAGATTTTGTTGCCAAAGATGAAAAAATAAATAAATAATAATAATAAAAAAAACATTGTAACATAAAGATCAAATAAAGTCAAATAATTTTTATTTGTATAGTTTTTATTTGTGCTTTTCCCAATACATGTTGTGCTAAAGTAGCTTTACAATAAATCGTCTGTAATGTCTGTGACGTCTCAAAAACCTGAATAACCAACACTCCTGGAAACATAATGAACAATTTGATAAAAAAAAATAAATAAAAAAAATCTGACTTTCTATAGCTTGGTATTATTTAAAATTTCATAAATGAGTCCCACTGTCAAACATTTTAACATAAAACTATTTTAAATAATTTAAATAAATGAATGACTAACCAAATTCTTGCAAGTTCTTTGAGACAAAGTATTAAGTAAATATATTTATTATTATATTTTATTGTTTGTTTTAATGTACCATGTACTATGATTAATCATGTTTAATCACAGAAAACTATTAATTAGTAAAACTATTGCACAGCCCTTATTAAAAAGCAACTATTCAAATCCCTACTACAAGTATACGTTATGAATGCAAGTAAATCTCAGTAGTGAAGCTCTAGGTGCTATGCAATATGTAACTGAGATGGGTTCACATCAATCAGGTCATTAAAGTGAGTTGGTGTACAGCTGCAGAGACACGGCAGTGTTGACTAGCATTTGACGGAGGCATCTCTCATTCTGCTCTCAATTGTTCTGCCTTAAGGCAGACTGATGAAGCACCATGAAAGTCAGGGCGTATCCCTAGCAACAGAGAAGTTACAACAGCACTTGTCAGGAAGCATTTCGATCACTTAGGTCTCCCCAGCGAGGGCTGATGTTGCCTCCGCCTCACCTAGCATGAGACCTGAGCCAGGCCCCTCATGACAGGGCTAAACATGGAATCAGAGACAGACAGTCTTGCGAGATTAACACCACCCCTGCATGGCCCAAAGCATCATACACTATCTAAGAGAGATGGACAGATTGCAAATTGAGAGAAAGAGAGAGAGAGAGAGAGAGAGAGAGAGAGAGAGCGAGAGAGAGAGAGAGAGAAAGAGAGAGAGGAAGAGAGGGATATAATAATGCTGGGAAAAATATAGATTTTATGATTAATAACAATCTTCAACAATCTGATATCAATTCTTAAAATTCCAAGAAAATTTTTTTTTATCTATGCAATTTTCCAGCGGATATGTCATATGTGGACATTTTCGCTAGACATTATCTGAACACTGAACTTTGTGTGAGATTTTCATTTGTATGTTTTCTTTATTCATTTGGCATGAAGAACTTTTTAATATGCTCCTCTCACCGTATGTTGAGAAATGCTGTCATCTCAATCTCTGTGTCATTATTTTAACTTTGTGTGTAAACCTGCAATGGCCAAAAATATTCTCAAAACAACCTGGAGTGTTACAGTCACAAAACACGTTATACAATGTAATGATCAAACAATTATGTAATAATTCAAACAGTGTTGACATGACTAAAATATACCTAAATTAATCAAAATCAAATTAAATCAAAATCAAATCGGAATTTAGACAGAATCTAATCAAAATGAATTAAAATTGAATCAAAACAAGAGATTTTGAATCTGGAACACATTGGATCTGAAAACCAGGGCCGACACCCGGCCCTATAAGACAAAGTGAAAATGAGAGAGAGGTGAATTGGAATATGGGAAAAAGACGATGAAGAAGAGAACAGACAGAGAAAAGTGAGGTGAATGAACATGGCTGATTACCTGAAAAAGCAATCTGTCACAATGGGCTGGAGAGTAGATCACTCAATCCGCTCGGTGAGAGCTCAGCAGGGGATCAAGAACCAACCCCACAGTGCTTTACTGCCCATCTCTCCCCCATCAATCAAGTCAACTCCACCAGAAGTCACAACCAGCCAACAAAACCAGCCTCAGCAACACACAGAGCAATTACAGTTTACAGTGCTGGTGCTCATGTGAAACTCACAAAAAGTGGTATTCCATCAGGAACTGAAAAAGTTTTATTTTCAGACTTGAACCTGCACCACCCATGTGAGCACTACTGCTCTAACATGTCAAGAGCAAGTGTTATAAAGCTGCACATTTCCATCTGCAACAGAAATGTAATAGTTTGAAATCTGAAATCTTATATTTAAAATCTGGAATGTGATATTTAAAATTGGCTTTTTTGTATTTCTAAAAATATATAATATATATAAAACCTTGAGCAACCCCGCATCCTTCTGCACCAACATTTTGTTTCGGCTTCCCTAAACGCAATGCATAATTTCATTTAAACCGACTGATCTCAGTTCAGAAGACTCTGGGCTGTCAGTAAAGGGTTAAACTTTCTACATATGGACAACATGGCACCGATCACAGCAGAGTTATCTTTGGGAGAAATGCCAATAAAACTGCATCTGGTAGGAAACGATTTTTCGTGAAATGGCACGCTGTTAAACACAATGACCACTATAGTCGACAATAGCGCTAGTTTTTCCCATTAGAAATCCTATATTTACTGTCCATTTTCACATTGAGAAAAAACATTTTTGCTTTCAGTGGCTTTATGTGGACTTAGGAAAAAATTAAGGTGCATTTCAAACTGTTCTGAGAGCAGCTTAGACAGACAGCACACTAGATGTTAAGTCACTCACTAAATAGGGAGCAAGCGAGCATCCTATAGATTTCCTACAGTGCATTCACTCCTAAAATCTGACTAAAAGTTCAGTTTCAGGCTGCAGATGATGTTTGGACCACTCAACATGTTTGGCAGACATGGGACAATGGTAATCAGTATATAGATTCAGAATTTATAATGTATAATTTTATTTTAGCATGGTTTGCAGAGATTGTGTGATGCTGGAAAGTTACTTTGAATCACAATTATTTATGCTTCAGCACTGGCTATCACTTGTTTGTTTGACAGTGCATAGAGAGAACATTGAGATTTTGTTGCCAAAGGAAAAAAAAAAGAAGCATTGTAACAAAGGTCAAATCAAGTCAAATAATCTTTATTTGTATAGTTTTTATTTGTGCTTTTCCTAATACAAGTTGTTCCAAACTAGCTTTAAAGAAAATCATCTGTAATGTCAAAAACATGAATAACCAACACTCCTGGAAACATAAAATCTGACTTTCTATAGCTTGGTATTATTTAAAATTTCACAACTTAGTCCCGCTGTCTAAACAAGGGATATAAATGATAAACTGATAATTGATTAATCGTTGTTAATAATTTGATCAATAAAGCTTATCATTGTCGATTAATTAATTTCAGGACAAATGCGTTCATTAAACATGCCAGCAGACTTTAATAAGGCTGTCTATACAGTTATCTGCCGCTAGAGGGCACTTGCGCGCTGCATGTCATGGCTAGTCCGCATCAGAGAAGAAGAACAGCATAGGTCAGCGGTTACCAATTAGTGAACCAAGAGAATGATAATGGTTGTCCTATCTTAACGTTTCTACAGTTTTAGTGAGCAGTGCATAAAAACAACTGAGCTATACACACCACAAGAGGCGATCAGCCATATATCATCTTTTTCTCAAGCGCCGAACCCGCTTCATTTCCTGCTCCATGTGTGTTGCCTCTCTCCCTCACGATATACATGAGGCATCGCATGAAGCCTAATTAGCTACGTAGAGTTCCAGGCGTGGTTATTTTAACAACAGCAGCGGAGCCACAATGAGCAGCAATGTAGATGGAGACTACATCAGAAAATGAGAATAAAGCAAAGTGAAACTATCTTCATCTGTGTGATAAATGAATCTGATGGTTCAGCTAAAGCAGGTTTGTGACAGGTCAAGTTCACGTGTCACCTTTTCAGACTAACGTCTTTTTCCGTCTAAATTTAGTTTTATTAATCAGCAAGTTATGTGCCTTTCATGACAAACAGTTTTTTGTTTTAATTTTGGGAAAATTAATCAGATATGTCATCATCATATGATTTTTGCCCTAATATCAAAAGTCTTACTAGAAAAAAAGAAATTATGATCCAATGTGAATTTTCTTGATAAAAAAATATGATCGTGTCTGGTAACATGTGCATGTAAAATGTCTAGAAATAGCATTTTAGATTAGCAAAAAGCTGACTATTTGCACAAGGTTTATTTCTATTTCTTCTGTTCCAGACTTACTTCAAACTTACTTCTCTGTCTGCTCGTATGAATGTAACACATCATAAGAAAGTGTTTCACCGCTGTTCAAATGCACTTTGGATCGCATCATTTATATGTATAAATGTTTCCCATCTGAAAGGACTAAATATTAAATGAAACAAATGACAATAAAATGCAAAGTAATCTCTTCAGTAATCAAAATAATTTTTGAATGTAACTGTATTTTAAATACCAATTATTTAAATTGTAACTGTAGTGGAATACAGTTACTTATATTTAGTATTTTAAATACGTAATTCCATTACATGTATTCCGTTATTCCCCAACCCTGGTTATAATTAATAGAAATTATTTGTTAGCCTGGCTGGTACAGTTAAAAATAAACAGAATGTAAAAATATTAAAACACAAAAATTGGACTGCTGTCACCCAGCTTGAAAACAAATGTTGATCTTATCTTGTAATATTAATATCCAAGTGCCCTTGACTAATGAACTCTATGAAATATATTAGCCTAATCTTTTGGTAGAAAAGATCCCTCACAACCCCACTGCTTTGACTTTGTCTCTGGGCCAGTGTCCTCATCTCTGCTTTGAAGAGACTATTTTGACTTGTTATTTTTTATTTTCTTTTACAAAGTACTATTGCTGCCAATGTGGAAAGTAATAATAACTATTCCAAAAAAAACAACAAAAAAAAAAAAAAAACCATCATTTCAAAGCCATACTGACACCATGCAAGTTATTATTTTCCGGACCTTTGCTGTCAAGGAAATGTAGACCTCTAGAAATGATAGTGAATTAAAGTACAAAATTAAAACAAGCTAAGTTGATCTGCAGGTCTCCTTGTTTCATCCCAACCTACAATTATGTCAGTGATCGCCGGGAAAGCAGATTCAGCTGACATCTCACCAGCACACAAGGTATGTTCTAGATTATTTACCAGAAAGTGGCCCACTTTAGCTGACATCACCCCAAATGCTCTTAATTGAGAACTTTTAGCACATGTGGATTACTATTTCTTCATGTAAATTCATAAAGTCTTTAGATGACCGAGACTGCACTAGTCAAAGAAATCCAGCAATCTCCTTGCCATAATATTAAAAAGCTGACCCTGATCACTGATAGTGGAAATTAGGTGACAATAAAAGCAAAAAATCACATTGTATGTGTTCAGGGAAAGAATATTGCAGTGTGTTCCGGACCCATACATTTGTCAGCATCATTGACTAATAACATGCTGCTACTTTGATGGTTTGAACTATTCATCAGGTTAAAATTATTCAACACATGTATTACATTTATTTGCTCTTCTGTCTATTTCATTTGACTGAAGAAGACACACGGCTTGACCTCATCACCTAATGAATCGCTCCTTAAGCCTCTTTGTTGAGGCTAAATCCAATGGCTACAAACTTAGCACATGGTTAAATAAGCCATTTGACTACTAATCAATTCAGTATTCATTTAGAAAAGAGATACAGCTTTGCATAATGTGCTATTAGTGTTATGAATATCAGAGCACATATTGCAAGACTTACAGTTTAAGTGCTAGTGCTGCTTAGATGTGTTAATCACTAGCTGTCTCTTCACTCTTGCCATCCTATTGGTTTCTGTATGCGTGTGATATACATGGGTTTGATTAGGCAGTTATTCCAAACACTCTGCATCTACCACTACTGCCATATTACAATATACTGTATGCAGACTAAACAGCATGTGAACTTTCCATAATTGCCAACATTTTAGCCTTCAGTAATGATACTAAATATAAAATGAGTTTTTTTTTTTTTTTTGGAACTACTTCACTAGTCCACTTAATCCATCTCTAAATGCACAGGGGGAATTTCGAGTAATACGCTGTAAATATGTATAAGAGCATTACAGGAGCCCTCGTTCCCTTTGAGTGCAGTCAAAGTGACAGCAGGAAGAAGCAGACTAACCATTTCCTGTGCTCATTAATATAAACTGAAAATGAATGAGTGCTAACCCTCCCCTCCAGCCCTATTTTGAGAGTGGCAGGGTCACTTTACAGGAGCGATAGCTTTGGGAAAGGATGCTCATGGTTTAACACGGAATCCCATTCGCTATAACATTACGGATTACGGATGATGGAGGCCTCCGACTTGCTCGCCTTCCTTCTCGGCCTCTCTATGGAAATATGACACATCCTCTGCCCACAGCCCCCTGCATCCTCCACAGATAAATGCAAGGGAGAGAGACTGAATAAGCCTCTACAAATTATCCTTCATCCATTCCAACCGATTACCATGACTACGATAACCCCATTTTCCAGGAGGGGAATACAGCACGGTGGATGCAATGCCTTTAAGAGGACGAAACAGGCCTATTAAAAGTCCATCATAGTTACTTTTTTCACCTGTGATATGCCATCTATACCAACACACAGACACACATTCAAACGTCACCTACCTTTCCACCCCCATAAAAACACATTAACAGCAGTCACATGCACTGTGCCTGGTGCAAAAGTGACATTTTTCTAACAGCACTTCATTTACATTTTCCTACAGTATCTTTAACTGATAAAAGTCATTTCTATTCCTCCCGGCTATAAGTCATGCTGTTCAGTGATGAGTAGCTCTTGTTGTGGTGCCAAACTTCTGCTGTAAGCTCATGGCTTTGATTTATTCCTGCTGCCTTGCTCTGACAAACTTCCTGATTTATGCTTTGTTTGGGAAGCTTTTCGATTTCTAGCAGTGTATAGGGAAGTCAGCCAGTGCTGCAGAAAGGTAAGGATTAATGCTAAGTTAGTCACAAGGGAGAAACATACTAAATCAAGCTCTACCGTTATAGTCTTAGAATACGTGCCATTATCAAAGAAATTAAGTTGATTACATTTAAATTTTGCACATCGCGGCAGACAGCAAATTGCAGTCGGATATTAAAAATCTGAGGCAGTGCAACAAATGGCTTGTCATAAAATACATCCTTGCTGTCACAGAGGAGTAGCCATCAAAAACAGTGAGTGCACACAGTAATCCTCTGTATCAGCCTATACCTATATGCCCCCCACCACATTAAAATGTATTAAATGAAATGTACAATAGTATGACTGCACATCAACAGTGATTATTTTTAGGCTTTGCAATGTTAACATAAGATCTAAGTATGTAAGTACATTAATACTATAAGCATGTTACAGGCCAGGCTTAAAGGGATAGTTCACCCCATAGTGAAAATTATGTAATCATTTACTCACTGTCAAGCTATTCCAAACCCATATGACTTTCTTAATTTCATGGATGGCAAAGGAAATGTTAGGCAAAAGTGTTAATCTCAGTCTCCATTCACTTTCATTGCATCTTTTTTTTTTTTCATACAATGAAAGTGAATGGTGAGACTGTCATTCGGACTGTGTTCCACAGAAGTAAGTCATACGGGTTTAGAAAAACATGAAGGTAAGTAAATGATAATAGAATTTGTATTTTTGGGTGAACTAAAAAATGTTTTATTCAATATGTAACAGGGGATCCCTGCCTCTATGACACAAGCTAATGACCCTGCTCTTTTTTTGACATGTCAAAACAGAAGAAATACTGACTATAAAGCTAGAGTCAAATTTCACCAATGCATTTGTATGCCACTCTGTGTATGCTGTAAAATATTAATGTCTTATGTATTTTATCATGTAATAAAAGTGCCTTCAGCTATTTGTGCAAAGCATCAAAGTTCTCAGTGAGGTCTCTTGGAGACAATCCCATCCATTTCTCTCACTGCATTAGCCATCCAACACATTCTCAAGGTTAAACGGGCCTAAGACTAACGGAAGGATAAGGGACCTTTGCCAGCACTGAAGATAAATAACTCCAGCAGATATGTTTCTCATTCATCTTCAGCGGGTTTCACCGTTGTCTGTTTGTGTAGCTCCGTTGTGCTGATATGCTTTGACTGGCATGCGTCCAAACTTCCCTGGTAAAAGGCATCAGTGCTGAGCAAAAAAAGGCCCGCTGCTGTTTCTACCCCCGTTTCTATAAACAGTTACAGCACTTGGCTCATGACTCCAGATTTGTTTGCCTGAAGTGTATTACACTTTACTCAACAGACACTCTATAGATCTAGCAGGAGTTTCCTTAAGCTCAGGAAAAGGTAAAAGGTGTGGGGTCTCCTAGAAAGCAGGTTGAAGCACCATGGTGAAAAATGGAGCTCTGAATCCCCAAGGTCGGAGAGAAAGGTTGCAAGTGTGCAGTTTTCTTGTAAAGTTTGTGTAAAGCTTTTCTGTCATATTTTGTTTGATGCTGGTGAATTTAGCAAATGCAGAAAGCCAGGTGCTGTGACAAACCAACCCTTAAAAAACATACAATACAAACTGCTGCTGCTGACATGAGGTTTATCTGTATATTTAGCAGTTTTGAGTGTGCCCTTGTGGTTTTGTCTGACACCAACAAAAATATATTAGAGGGCCAAAAAAGCCCAGTGTATTACAATATACAAAGCAAATACTCATGCTGTACCTCTATATTCAACAATGAAATAAAGGCCTAGTTTTTTTTTTTTAATCTCTTATTATACATGTAGATTTTAACCAAAGATAAATGAGATGGGTTACGCTTCATAATAAAATAAAAGAGGACAGTTTGTTAGCCGGTGTGCAGTGAGTCATCCTTCCATTTGCACCATTCTGATCTAAATTCCTTCTATGTGCAAGATGAGATAGGGACCGACCGGAGCGGTCATGAAGAAAATCACACCGAAGAGAAGGAATGGCGTTCCAAAAAGATGTTTATTCCGTCAGAGGTACAAAGTGCGCAAATAAATTGTGTTTAAAAGCAATGAAAAAAAAACAAAAAAACAAGGTAACATAAAAAAAATTAAATAAAAAAAGACTATCTAAAAACTAGACATGTTTCGGGTACTAGAACATTACCTACTCCCTTGCATAAAGACTGGAGGCCAGAGTTTCCTTTGCGCTCAAACAGCGCTAGCATATCCTTGTCCAATATGTGCTCATCATCCATCTTGTTCTTCCCCCTAGTGGCACCTGGCTTAGGCTTAAATAGAAACATTTTCCCGTCTTTGCAAATTGGAACAAACCATTATTTTAAATAAAATTAACGCTCACCTCTCCATTCTTAAATACAATATCATGGAATAAATACATAAGAACAAGAGATAAATTAGAGTTAAAAACAAATAGAACTATAGAACTAAATAGAAAATAAATAGGACGGATAAAAACATTTGCACAATAAAACCCCAATAAATATTGAAAAATGGCGAGTAAGATAATAAGTCCATTGAACACATTAAAATCCCGTGATGGAGACCAATTAGCAGGCTCTCCATCACACAAGAACAATGTCCAAGTTCATCTGTGATGGACATCTGCTAGATCCAACAAAGTGATAAGAATAGCAAATGAAATGGGGCAGGATTAAAGGGATAGTTTACCCAATAATGAAAAAATTGTCATAATTTACTCACTCTTATATTATTCCAAACCTTTAATTACTTTTATGTTGTGATTTCTTATGTGACACTCAAAAAAAATGTTAGACAGAACGTTAGCCTCAGTCACCATTTTCTTTCATTTGCATCTTTATTTTTCCATACAACCAAAATGAATGGTGACTGAAGCTGTCAATCTGCCTAATATCTCTTCAGTCGTACAGTTAAAGTCATACAGGGAACAAAATGAGGGTGATAAAATGACGACATACTTTGAAGTTTTGGATGAACTATCCCTTTAAAAGTCTGCATACAAGTGGCAAGTGCTGTTTTATGCTTTAATTGAGAGTGCTGCGTTCACATATTGGCTGGAATAATACCATGTATTGTCATTTGCAGACACAGAGAAAGAGACAAAAGGAAAACAAGATATGAATTCAGACATCAGTAAACAAAGCAAACAAAAGGCTGTTGAGAAATAGTAAAGGAGCCAAGCAAATGACATCAATACAAGTGATAAGTGGAAAAGCAGTTAAAATGCAAAAAGATTGAGGCTCAGAGAGAAAAACAAAATTAATTTGAAATATTTTTAACATGGACGGAACAAGAAAGGAAGACATAATCTCTTCTAAACTGTGCCTGATTAACCATAAGGGCAGATGGGCTAGTGTCAAGGGGGGCACCACGCAGCGGCATTTTTAAAATTGTCTTAGGTCCATTATTATTTCAATGATTAAGGTTTTAAGTATCCTTAATCAGGTGTAAATTATTGTCCAGAGGTCCGGACCACTACCGAAGCAGCATGTAGTTGATGCGGTCAAGTTGTACCTGTTAGGTATGTGTTTATGCCCAGGGGCACTAAGAAGTCTATATTCGGTCCTGCTACTATAAGACACAACAACTGAAATTATATGTATTTTTTAAACATTCTGAATTTGCATAATCAGATTACAGGTCCTTTTTTATGGATTACATTGTTATATTCTTGATTACCTTTCAGTAAGTAATCTACCCAGCACTTTGTATCAGTGGGTATGAGGTATTAGATTGCATTCACCACTGAATTTTTCACACTACAAAAAAACAAGACCAATAATTGCAAAATTGCCTGGCTGAACAATATGGTCCCGCCTGCTGATGGAACTGTTACTTGCCCAGTTGGGCCAGTGCTGCATTTTTGCTGTCAATCTCATTTTTGTGCAAAATCCATCTTAAAAAAGCAAAGTTTAGGACAGAAGATGCTGATTAAGTGATAAGCAAAGGAAAGTTATAATATGGTCATAGACCAACAGGTAAAAAAAAAAAAAAAAAAATGCAAATGAGTTACTTTTTTTATTGTAATTTTTTTTTTTTTAAATGGTCCTTTTTTGCAAAGAAATCTTAATACTATACTGTACAAAAATATATTCAAAATAATACAATGCTTCTGACACTTCATTTAAAAATATGCTGCAAAATGTTTCCTCTTTGTCTCAGGGTTATTGATAAGAGTCACTAGGTTAAGTACAAATCTGAACTACTAGCCTGACTGTGCTAGCAGAAAAATATAAAAAATAAAATCTTATTTTTGAGCCCTGAATTAAGTAGGACCACAAAGCAAAATGTAAAATCATTGCAGTGCTTTACTTTGACATTCACAGCCACAAAGTGTTAAAGATGAACTCATCAAATCTGTTAGAAGCTTTTGTGGTGCTCTTTCAACCTTTCCTTTTGATTGCAGTCTTTTAAAAAAAAAAAAAAAAAAAAAAAAAAACTTAAGGGAAATGGAATGAACAGATTCATTTATACTGTGGAAAAGGCACTTTAAAATGATAAACAGATCTGCTTTCTTTCATAAACATTTGACAATGCCATTAATGATTCATGAGAATAACCTCCAGGAAAAAAGAGGCCAGATGGTATCAGTACCCAGAATTTCACATCTTTATACATTTTTCAACAAGAGGTAGAAAATCATGGGAGCTTTATATAGAATTAAGATATGTGTGAGGCTCCAGGCTGTGATGGCAAAATGAAGACAAAGGTTCAAATTAAGCAAGTTTATCAGGAACATCATTCTCTTCTCCATGGCACAAAGCATATTCACACATCAAATCACAACGTTTCACTTTTCGTCAGGGCCGATATATAAATACCCCTGGGTTTGAATTGACACTTTCTGCATGTTTTTACAAAACTTGCCCGCTAACCCTATCAGCTGCTATACTTCTCTGACAAGTTAGTGATTTAAAGACCTCAGGGCTTGTTATTGACAGCTTAAAGTCCTATAGTCAGACAGAGAATCAAAATAAATGCTGCTGCTCAATTCCCAGCGGCTGGCGGTGGAATCTCTAGCTATAGCGCTGGCTTGACGAGACAGGGTTCCTCCTTGATCATCTTTCAGAGAGTTAACACAGCCAGTTCTTTAAGAAGATATCATTTGTATTCGACGCAACTCGACAACATCAATTACATTCTCAAATGCTGCACTGTAGGTTTAGCCTGCGCTTTTACACTCCCAACTTAACTCATTATGGCTGTCAAATGTAGAAGAAGCTTATTAAATTAACAAGACTTTCCAAAAAGCAAAGTGATTTACTAACTTGATTTACAGTTTGTCAGTGTTGTAAACAAAAACACAGGCTAAATAGATGGGAGGTAAAAGTTTTGCATTGCCGTGAAAGTAATTGATGGAGATTGTTTTAGCCACTGTAGACCGGCACACTTGATGTAATGATAGTAAACATACCTTCGCACTTGATGTAAAAAAATTCTGGTACTTCGGTGGATACTAAATAAAACAAAACAACTGTCTTTCGGCAGAATCAGTACCGACTCAATTTGGTACCAGCGCTTTCTAATGTATTATTATTATAATGTTTTATTAGATATTAATGTAAATACAGTCAGTTATGTGTTAAGTGAATGTAAAATGAGAGAGAAAAAAAATCTTAATTTGTTTCAAAATCTTGGATCTGTGCATTAAGGCTTGCCGTGTAAATGCAATGTAATAGACCTGCTGCCGTATAAAATGTAATAATATTAATCAAACAGCAAATGCAACACAAAATGAGAAAACCACTAACTGCTCTCAATCAGTTTTAATTACTGTTTACTTGAATAATTGCTGGACAAACTTGAATTAATGTTTACCTAATTGAGAAATACTTGAAGTCTACATGCCGTTATCTTAATTTGCAAACATTTATATTCATATTAACCTTCTTAAAAAAAATAAAAAATAAATAAATAAAATCTGTGGTATTAAAATTGATATTGGTATCGACTACTGACGTTTTAGTATTGGGACAACCCTACTCACTTGCATCAACCATTAGCATCTGTCCTATTTCCTCATGCCTTCAACAGGTTAAACAAACGGGCTTTATGGACTGCAATTTCTTCACGGCAGTACAAGTATCTCTGCCCACTACAGGAACAGCTCTCGTGGACAGACAGGATGAAGAAGGCCATGATGGCTCACATGAGACTGAGGCAAGGACAAAATGGACACCCACGTTGTTGTCAGGGGGGTTGCTGATGCTATCTTTCGAAACCAGTCAGTAGCTTAAGCTCTGAACCAAGGCATTCGGGGAGCGGCAGAGAAAGATGGCCTCCCACATGATCAATTATCCCATCTTTTCACACCCTCGCCAGTCTCCTCCTGTCTCCAATGACCTTCCTCATCTCTCAGATCCAGCTTGTCATATTTAGGCTAATATCTAGCATCTACTCTCTGGCTTTAGGCCGGGCACTTCCGTGTGGGTCTCACAGCAGGGGAGGCAGGCTGCCTGTGTAGTTAGCTGAGACACAGGTAGGATCTTAGACAAATTTACAGCAAGTAAATTTACAGGGACAATACGGTTTTTATTAGAGATGAAGTGTCAGATGATAAATATATAGCTTTGCAAGCATTTAGATGGAGGCTGATTTTAATCTTCAGCTGTATTTGCACACAAGGCTGTTGTGTTAGCAGAAATTTAAAATGCCTCCTACACATTTGATTTTCAGATAAAAATAAATACTTCAATAACTCTTCATCTAGTGCCCAAGTCAAAGAGGTAATGGATAAGAAAACTGCTGATGTCAAATTTTAATGTTGCTTTATAAAAAGGATTGGTCTCAATACTACACTTTTTGACTACATGACTTGAAGAATAAAGGCTTACACAAAAATAAATAAATATATATATATATATATATATATATATATATATATATATATATATATATATATATATATATATATATATATATAAAATCACATTTCAATCTAATAACAAAATTCCATCAAACTGAATTGAGTATTCTTAAAAAAAATTAAAAAAATAAAAAAAAATTATATTTTATATATATATATATATATATATATATATATATATTTTAACTAAATATTTTAAGTTTTATTAATTTAATTTTGTTAAACATTACACATTTAAATTTGATGAAATTTTATGAAATTAAAATGCATAAATCTTAAAAATAGGCCACAGTATTGTTTAAATAAATTACAAAGATGAATGCAAGTATATTCGGATTTTGAATAAAAAAAAATTCATCATTGTGATATATGGCAGCATCATAATGTTTTCTGTTTGTTTTTTACCACCCAACAGGCTACAATTTTTCTGGTCTTTTTCAGTAGAAGTGTATTGGTATCCAATGATGACTACACAACCGTGTTTGTGTCACAAATGCGATAGCTCATACTGTACTTCGAATAATGAGATGTATCTAGCCTATTGCCAAAACCTTCAGTTTACAGAGTTTTCAAAGTGGCTTTCTAAACAGAAAAAGAGAAAAATAGCGTTGACATCTGTGACGAGGAGGAGGGCAGGGCTGGACCGTGACTACGCACACCCGGCCCCCAATCGGGCTAATGAGCCGAGGAGTGGGATAAAGGCAGCCGGTTGCGGCAGTTCGAGAGAGAGAGAGAGAGCCACACGCAGCTGCCGTGTGTGTATGTGTGTCTTTTTGTTTCATTAAATACTACAATGTCTGTTCAGCCGGTTCCCGCCTCCTCCTTGCCCATTTTAAACCGTGTTACATTGGTGCCAATACCCGGGAAGGAGGGATGCGCTGTCATAGAGTCCTCGCCACTGCCATCCGCCCAAAGGAGCAGCCGCGGCCGTCTGTGAGGAATGCCTGTGCCCCCCTCCCTGGCCTGAGGCAAAGGAGGGAGGATATATATATATATATATATATATATATATATATATATATATATATATATATATATATATATATATATATATATATATCAAATTGAGGTGTTTATTTTGTAAAATGTGAAGCATTCACATTTTTTAAACTTGTGGGCTTATTAAGAACAAATGTGGGGCTTACATGGTACACATGTTCCTTATAAGCCCACTCCAAACTTTTCCCGTTTGCAATAAAATGAAGTAACTCAATTTTGTCAGTTTATGACAAAACATAAAATGAGTGTTTAGATGAGAGATTAATCTTTGATTTAATGCTCACTTTATTGGAAGGCTGTTAACATTACTAAAATTACTAAAATTTAGATTTGTGTGGGCTTAATTGAGGCAATTCCCCTACAATAAATATACAAAAGGACGTTAAGAAGAATTGTTTGTGTATCAATCAGTGCCTACGTTTTCACCTATTTTGCATGTGAAATACGTGGCAACTAGACAGTCAGCCAGCTAGTATCTGGAAGGATTTACATTTGGCTTGTGTACATGTGACATGTGACATATTCCCACCTCTGACTTTGTCTGGAATGCAGCATTAGGCAACAAATAAACTGTCTCAAACTCACACTGATTAAAAATGTATTACATACAGTATAACAAGTATAATGTATAACCAAAACAGAACAAAACAAATGATTAGCATATACACTTTTTAAAAAGTTATGCAACTTAAAAATTATGTTCCATGGTGTAACATCTAAATAAATAGTGTTATTAAAGTCAAAAAGAGTATTTAACATGACTGGCTACACCAACAAAAGTAATTTAGATCAAATTAGACAATGTAAGATAACATGTTAGAATAAAGAATTAAGAAAACAACTGGATATATGTACTCCTGACAGTATAGTAATTATAACTGATTAGTGAATTCTATAACTGATGCTGTTTTAACACTCCTAAATGTTACTGTTGCTTTTACGCTTCGTCTCACTTTAAATGAACTGCCAAACTGTGCTGAATAGCAATGCGTTGTCATCAGGTACTTGAACTCTGCAACATGAGAGTTTGAACTCTGCAAAATTATTTGTATTTAGGGCTGTCACGTTTATGAAATTTTGCTGAGATTAACTGTCAAACAAATAATTGCAATTATGACGATTAATTGTCTGTTTAAGAACTATGGTGATTAATTGTCTCTTTAAGGCCTTTCACAATTAATTGTCATATAAATTATCATATTTCACTTCAAATATATAAATTAGATAATAAAAAAGGGATATATGATTTCCTTTTAAGGCTTTAAAAACTTGAATTTATATGTGCATCAGTGCGTCTTCTGGACAGCAGCTGCTCTGGTTGACCGTTGTGGTGCGGCACAGTGACCGCAATGGAAGAAAGGTTCCATCCGTTGTCCCTGGCAGGCTACTCTGCCTTAGAGGCTCCATATGGTCAGGATTGGGGGGGGGGGGGGGGGCAGGTTTAGGGCATCTGCTGCCTGCCAGGAACAAACCGTGGCCCCTGTGTACAATGAGCCACAATGACGCACGGAGTTCAACTGAATGGCACCCAAACGGGATTGGACTTAAGTGCACAATAATCACGGTTATTTAAAAAAAATTGCGGTTAGGTCAATTAACTGCAATCAGACAATTATTTAATAATCGCGACAGGCCTATTTGTTTTGTGAAATTTTCAATCTTTGGCATCTTTTTTACGACAAAAACCTGGTTGTAAGGACCTCCATGTGATTCTGAGAGACAGATTTTCCAATTTTATGTTGGAGGAATAAGAGGTGTTACACTTTGAGATGTACATCACTGTCATTGAGAATGTGACCCACAACAAAATTGCTATTGATCTGGTGCTGCAATCATGTTAACAAGAGAACAGTCCTGGTAGGCCTATATAAAAGCAATCCAGTTGTGTGTGTTGGGCCTCATGTATTCAGATAGAAGACAAAGGCAGGCCTAACACAGTCGTAAAAACCTAACTCAAGCCCCCACATTCCAAGTCGTAAATTATACTGATAAAAATCATGCCAAAATCAAACAATGGGAGTCCAAAACAGACTACAAATCCCATGAAGCCTTGCTCACTAAAGGATCGAACTCTCAACTCCTACTGGATGAAGCACACAACAGAACATCCCTCAAACATGACATCATCAGGAGTTGAAATACCTCTGAAATGCTTCTGGGATTTACTTCCAGCAACTTTGTTTGCAGTGTGTAGACGCAGCTCATAGCTGCTCTCAGGTGCAACCTCGTGGCACAAAGAAGTAACATCCGACTTGAAACTGTGGCCATACAATCTCCATCTCGCTGGACGAGTTGAGATTACTCTGTGTTCAACCGAACACTAACGGATCCAAAGGAGACCACCGAGCAATCTGCATCTTCATCCGTTTGCCTGCAGAAGTGAAGAGATTAAAGATTTCTCTTCAATCTTCAATCAAGTCAACACTTCTGAAGTTCTCCGCCAGCCCGCCTAGAATCAACAGCCGTGCCCACCAACAGAGCATGGAAACGGCCTCCCGTCATCACACGAGCCTCAAGGAACCGGGTCAGAGTTAAAGGACGGTGGGACAAACATTCTACCTGTGTCCTCATGCGATTCAAGTAAGAGGTTTACGTCTGGGCAGAGATAGAATATTATAGTGTGTTATTCTTGTGTTTCAAGGTTTTTGCTTGTACAGTTTACGGACCGCCATGTCCGCTCATTATTAATACTCAGGGTATTAATTACCACGAATTAGTTTTGCTGTATTGTGGTCCAACCAAATTGGACTGTTGTGCATTTTTGCCATCGCGGGTCAAACTGGCAAACTGAGTTATCCATTAAAGAGTCAAAGAACACGGGACTTTTACGAGCCGTCCACCACGTCTCTGAGTGATAAACTAACAGCTGCTTTCTCTCCCACAATCGCAAAATCGGCTTTAGGGCCATCACTTAATTCTCTCTCTTTCTCTCTCTCTCTCTCTCTCTCTCTCTCGTACTAACCACACACACACACACACACACCTTATGTGTTATAGGATTATTTTTATTTCCATATCTAATCATATCACTGTTTAGTTTGTAGTTGTAAGTCGGAAGTTTATTGACTGCATTGTATTAATTATTAATTTATATTACTGCATAAATAAACTTTGTTTATATTACAAAAAGAAGTGTTTTGGTTTGTTTTGCATATGCCTGTGTCATGCTGACGGGATGTCAGTGCTCGGATTCAAACCTTCATTCATTGTTTTTTCCCGAAAATCGATATTCTTCGGATGTCGATTTTCCTAAGAAAACAATCTAATATTGAGACTGTTATACTATCAGGTTATTAGTCCCTGATTCCAGGGTGGTGCCCCGTCAATGTTAGTCCTTATTAATATTCTGTTGATTTTTGATAATTGATCATTATCTTTGATGATTGTTGAATTTGAATGATCAATAAGCTAGTGTTAATTTTAATTAATGTTCCAGCGATGTTAACAATTAACGATTATCTTTGATAATTGTTGATTTAAAGGATTAAAAAAGCTAACATTGATTCTCATCAATGTTCTATTGATTTTAATAATTAATAATTATCTTTGATAATTATTAATTATTGCTAATTACCAAACTTGCTCCTAAACGTAGTACAATACATTTACTGGAGCCCCATTACTGGAGTTAGATTAAATTAATTAATTTAAATATTAATAACTAAAGAAATAATTATTAATTATTTCTGATAGTAACACTGATCAAAACAACCAATAAAGCCCTACATGTGTGTGGGCTCGTGTGTGCGCATGCGCGTGCGTGTGTGTGTGTGGGCGGATTTGGGTGGTTTGAGGAAATTTATTTACATTACAAACTGGTAATTACAAGGGTATTATGCTATAAATGTGGTTTATGAGGACATTTCTAGTGTCCCCATAATTCAAATCACTTAAAAAACACACTAAATATTTTTTTGAAAATGTAAAAATGCAGAAAGTTTTTTGTGAGGGTTAGGTTTAGGGGTAGGGTTAGGGGATAGAATCTATAGTTCGTACAGTATAAAATCATTATGTCTATGGAGAGTCCTCATAAGGATAGCTGCACCAACATGTGTGTGTGTGTGTGTGTGTGTGTGTGTGTGTGTGTTGCCAGAGTGGTTGTCCATGGAGCTATCAGTCAGCATGCACTCACTTACCATTAACGTCAAAATAACTGACTGAACTGTTTCAAAAATTAATAGCTACATTTTCAAGGGGAAGTTACAAATGTGGACCTTTTTCTGCTTTGGCCACCATCACTGTGCATTATGCTGTCAAGAAACACAAGACTATCTACCATCTAAATAGTAATTACTTGCTCTCTCCCCTCAAAGCGGCCCATTCTGCGGTACTTTACTGAAATAATAAGATGTGACGTGTTTTAAAAAATCTGAGCGCTAAGTATGACATGCTAAGCAGGTGGGTCTCAGCTTACCATTCCTTGACAATTTTTTCACATAATGATTTGTTCAATAAATTGCTGTTTCAAGCCATTTCACATCCTAACTGTAGCACAATTAGACATATGTGCACAAAACCTTCCAGTCTCATTAACATCAGATGAGAACTGTAAAATGGTGGCTAATGGGAGTAGAATGAGCTGCTTTGTTCACGATAGAGCTCTACCCTTGGAAGGCATTTCAGGTTCATGGATAGTTGTAGCATGGGCGGCAATCGATCGAGCATTTGAGCTGAAGTGACGGTATTGCTTAGGTTGCAGTCTAAACTGAAGATGATAAATTAAAGGCCTGTTTGGCAGGATAATTAAAACATTTAGACTAAACTAAGCTGTCGTTTTTCCTAGTAACCATTTGAGACAAAGTACTTCAGATAACCTTTGTTTTAAACACTTTGCTGGCAGTGAAACTAGAGGGGTCCTGTGAGTGTCTTTTGTCAGTGTGGTCTGAGTGACAAGCTTCTGTGGGCTAATTATATGGTGGGTGTAGATGGTAACATACCTACAAGTATTTTTGTGCCACTTAAAGGGAAAGTTCATACAAAAATGAAAATTCTGTCATCATTTACTTAACCTCATGTTATTCCATGTGTAGTGATGTCAAGTCACTATTGTATTATAGTGTATTTTGGTACCAAGTCGGTACTACTGCAGTACCGGTAGTATGGGGCATATACCCACTCGCTGTCTGACTGACACGAGTGCTCTTAAATGCTCACACATGAATTTGACAGCAAAATGAGGCAAAATGAATGTACAATTAATTAAATTAAAATTGTGACAAGTCCTAGTGTGATTATTAAACCACAAAAGGCTAGAATCTTAGTCTGCGTGCTTTAAAGTGAATGTGTGAAGCAGACCGCTCATAAATCCAAACTCCACAGAATCATGCGCACTGTGTGTTAGGCCAGGGGTTTTCAAAGTGTGGGGCATGCCTTCCCAGGGGGGTGCTAAAGCATGTCAGGGGAGGTGCAGAGAGTGGTAAAAATGTTCATTAAATAATTCATATGTTAATATATATATATATTATTATATTATTGAGTTTAACTATTATATTATATTTAAAACATTATTTAAACAGTTCTGAAAATAATAGGCAAAAAAAAATATATATTTATCAAGAATCTTTGTGAAGATTCTCTGATATTTTTCAAGCCCACCAAAAAAGCAGACGTGGCGTAGTCTGTAATTACAATGGAGCGGTTTCTGAGACCACCAAATTAGAATCCCTTAGTTTCAGAGGTCAAACTCAAAAGACGATGATACGATGAGCAGTATTTAAGTTTAGGATTTACATGGACGGGATCAGTTGATGCAACAGAACCTTTATGTGTCCTTTGTCAGGAGATTTTAGGTAATGACAGCATGCGACCTGCTAAACTCCACAGAAACCTTGACACCAAGCATGCTGAGGTAGCGGGAAAACCTTCTGAGTTTTTCCAAAGAAAAATTCAAGCCTTTCAAGGTCATAAAAATGTTTTCTGAGAATTTGTCAAATAAAATGTAAAGGCCACTGAAGCTTCATATCACGCTGTGCTGCGTATTGCCAAGGCGGGCAAAGCACATAACATCGGAGAGACACTGATTCTGCTGGCAGTCAAAGATATGTGTTCCTAGATGGTAGGAGAGGCAGTGGCTTCTAAGCTTGATTCTATTCCACTCTCTGACAACACAGTGGGTAAGCACATCTCTGACATGGCACAGGATGCGAAGGAGTAAGTGTTAGACAGCATCAGGCACAGCCCATTTTTTGCACTTCAGATCGACAAATCCACTGATGTGGCCAGCTGCGCACAGCTGTTAACATATGTGAGGTACGTGAAAAACATGGACATTCAAGAAGATTTTCTATTCAGTAGTCCTTTGCCCGCCCACACACACACACACACACACACACACACTCTTCCTCTCTGTTACAGATCATCTGACTGGTTTGACTGAGATGGTCCGTTATTGGAATTTCAAATTATGTTCTTTTTTCTTCTGCTAGGAACTAGCATTGTTTTTGTTGTATTTTTTCTCCACCATTGTAAAAATGTTGTGTCACAAGGGAGGGCCACTGTCTTTGAATTTGAAAACCCCTGTGTTAGGCTATATAAGATGACAGCAGGGCATTCATCCACTGTAAAGCATGCAGCACATGCAAACTATATATTTATATAATTAAATCACAGCATTTTGCTTAAAATGATCACACTGAACCATGTAGCAAACTGTCTATCCGGAAAGCTCACGTCAAAATAAAAGCTAGACGCCTGATATTGAAAAAAACAATTGTGACAAAAAGTATATACTCTAACTGTTTAAGAAAGAATGTCATATGTGTTTGGAACAACATGAGGGCTACATTTTGACAGAATTTTCATTTTTGGGGGAACTACCCCTTTAAACATGCAGTCACATGGACATCACTTAGATTTTTCTGTTAACTGGCTCTAAAGTTAACAAAAAGGAAGCTGTTATAGTCTTGTCAGGGAACCAAAGAAAAATCAGGTATACATTCATTTACGGTATACAGTGCATCCGGAAAGTATTAACAGCGCTTCACTTTTTCCACATTTTGTTGCCTTATTCCAAAATTGATTAAATTCATTATTTTCCTCAAACTTCTACAAACAATACCCCATAATGACAATGTGAAAGAAGTTTGTTTGAAATCTTTGCAAATTTATTAAAAAAAAAAAAACAGAAAAAAAGAAAAAAACAAAAACAAATCACATGTACATAAGTATTCACAGCCTTTGCTCAATACTTTGTTGAAGCACCTTTGGCACCAATTACAGCCTCAAGTCTTTTTGAGTATGATGCTACAAGCTTGGCACACCTATTTTTGGGCAGTTTCTCCCATTCTTCTTTGCAGGACCTCTCAAGCTCCATCAGGTTGGATGGGGAGTGCCGGTGCACAACCATTTTCAGATCTCTCCAGAGATGTTCAATCCGGTTCAAGTCTGGGCTCTGGCTGGGCCACTCAAGGACATTCACAGAGTTGTCCCAGAGCCACTCCTTTGTTATCTTGGCTGTGTGCTTAGGGTCGTTGTCCTGTTGGAAGATGAACCTTCGCCCCAGTCTGAGGTCCAGAGCGCTCTGGAGCAGGTTTTCAACAAGGTTGTCTCTGGACATTGCTGCATTCATCTTTCCCTCGATCCTGACTAGTCTCCCAGTTCCTGCCGCTGAAAAACATCCCAACAGCATGATGCTGCCACCACCATGCTTCACTGTAGGGATGGTATTGGCTAGGTGATGAGCGGTGCCTGGTTTCCTCCAGACATGACGCTTGCCATTCAGGCCAAAGAGTTCAATCTTTGTTTCTCATGGTCTGAGAGTCCTTCAGGTGCCTTTTGGCAAACTCCAGGCAGGCTGTCATGTGCCTTTTACTGAGGAGTGGCTTCCGTCTGGCCACTCTACCATACAGGCCTGATTGGTGGAGTGCTGCTGAGATGGTTGTTCTTCTGGAAGGTTCTCCTCTCTCCACAGAGAAATGCTGGAGCTCTGTCAGAGTGACCATCGGGTTCTTGGTCACCTCCCTGACTAAGGCCCTTTTCCCCCGATCGCTCAGTTTGGCCTGGCGGCCAGCTCTAGGAAGAGTCCTGGTGGTTCCAAACTTCTCCCATTTACGGATGATGGAGGCCACTGTGCTCATTGGGACCTTCAATGCTGCAGATATTTTTCTGTACCCTTCCCCAGATCTGTGCCTCGATACAATCCTGTCTCGGCGGTCTACAGACAATTCCTTGGACTTCTTGGCTTGGTTTGTGCTCTGACATGCACTGTTAACTGTAGGACCTTATATAGACAGGTGTGTGCCTTTCCAAATCATGTCCAATCAACTGAATTTACCACAGGTGGACTCCAATCAAGTTGTAGAAACATCTCAAGGATGATCAGTGGAAACAGGATGCACCTGAGCTCAATTTTGAGTGTCATGGCAAAGGCTGTGAATACTTATGTACATGTGATTTTTTTTGTTTTTAATTTTTAATAAATTTGCAAAGATTTCAAACAAACTTCTTTCACGTTGTCATTATGGGGTATTGTTTGTAGAATTTTGAGGAAAATAATGAATTTAATCCATTTTGGAATAAGGCTGTAACATAACAAAATGTGGAAAAAGTGATGCGCTGTGAATACTTTCCGGATGCACTGTAATTATACAAGTAACTAACTAAGTTAATTACTCTTCAATCAACCATGAATGACACAGTGCAGCATTATATTAAGAGGCCCCCTTGTACCTTTATGAACAAGTTCTTTTCTACCTGCATTGGCTTTCAAATTTAATTACAACTCTGCTTATGAGAGGTCACGTTGTTGTGGTGACGGTACATACAGTATGAGGCACAAGGGTTAAATAAACAACCAGCAAGACTACATAAAAGCTCCTCTGGCCCCCAAGTCTCGTTCTCCAAGCCAGCAATTTTGACAGGGGTCAGATTAACCAAGCTTTAAATACCATCACCATGCCTCCGGAGAGCCCTTTTCCCTTGCATTTATTTCAGGGCTACAGAATTCCTTGTGCAGAGAGATGGATGCACATGAAATATTAATAGAGTGAAGTAAGAATGCAAAGTACATTGTCCTGAGACTTTAATTTTACATATCCTTACAGGGTAGTTCTTTCCTGCTGTGCTTGTTAAATGAAAAAATTATGAAATCCGGGCTGCTACACAGAGTTTCGGCAGGAGAATTAGAGGTCTGCTGTCATGTGACATATAAAAGCAGCTGCAAGCAGAGATATCATCCCAAAGAGACATATGGCAAATGAACGTCTTACGATGTAATCAAACACAACAATGAATTTTAAATGCAGTTGCTGAGACTTCTCAATTGTACCCCTAAATGCCTGTCGCAAAATAAAAAACAGCCTGGAAGTAAACTTAAATCCTTTTTAAAGGGGCAATCTTAAATACTTTTAAACTTCAGAAAACCAAGGCAAATATCAAGACATTCAAAATTCTGATTTATCACTCTCTGTGGGTTCACATTTTATCATTGCTTTCAAATAATGGGATTTTATGCGTGAATAAAAGCATGTCCTCTAACCAAATTTAGCGGCTGACAAGCTTCCAAGAAATCGGTAACTTATTGGCTCCCAAGAATAAGTTAGGTAGTACCTGTTTCAGTGGAACATAATAATTGTCTCTTTTCTAGAAAAGATCGAAACTTAAATATATAACTGGGCAATGAATCTATGCCAAAATGGCTGTGGTTCATATTCGCTCACAGCAGGAGTTCACCTCCAAGTGCAGAAGAGCTTAATTTACACACTCTACTTTTCCAATTTGCCCTTTGCCCCAAGTATGAATGTCTTTGTGACAGCAACTAGCCACACTCCAGGGAGAGGTCTCTGAAGCCACAATCTGCATTCTTTTCCATCCCTTGTAGATAGGGCTGGGTGATATATCCAATAGGGATGTGCAAAATGACAATTTCGAAATTGACTAGTCAGTCGGTTATGTCGAAGGTTAGTCAAATAGTCGGTCAGTAAAGCCCTGTATAATTAGCCTGGAGTAATTTCCACAAGACACCAATCAGACACGTTTCTTAATAACAGGCTATAGATGCTAAGCACATCACCTCAATAGGATAACAGATAGGCTATTAAAAAAATAAATAAGCTTAACATTTATGTGAACAAAACTGTCAAAGTCATCAAAACAGAAGCTTATGGATTATGTATGAAACAACGAGAACATTGCTCCGAGCCGAAAAATCCAATAGTAAAATATTGTTGTGGCACTTTGTTTGCTGTAGCTGTGTTTTTCACCCTCAAATGCATGTTTTGCCAACACCTTTTGCTGTTCGTGTCTTCATAACGTAATGAGTAAAATTAATAAATTTTAATATAAATGAAGTAAAAACAATAGAACTAATAATAAAAATGAGAATACCTAAAACAGTGTGTGGGAAACATTATGCATAGCGGCTCATAAAATCAACGTGATAGCATTCATACTGTAGACATACTGTACATATGATAGCATTCGATTGTTTGATTCGATCGTTTGCAACGGGCACGCAGCCTCGGGCTCCTGGACAGTACCTCGACTGTGTTGGCATATCAACTGCCTCGAGTTGCTGGTGGTATTGCTGGCTCTGTGGATGTTTTGGCCGTTGATCCAGGGCAAGCATGTGTTAATCCGGATGGACAACATGGCGACGGTAGCATATATAAATCGCCAAGGTGGTTTACGCTCATGTCGCATGTCACCCGCAATCTCCTCCTTTGGAGTCAGCAGCGACTGAAGTCGTTGCGGGCCACTCACATCCCAGACGAACTCAATCACTCACAGCTGGCCCCGGGGTTTGCGCAAGTATGCATTTCCCCCAATGAGCCTGCTTGCACAGACCTTGTGCAAGGTCAGGGAGAACGAAGAACAAGTCATGTTGGTAGTGCCATACTGGCCCACCCAGACTTGGTTCTTGGAGCTCACGCTCCTCGCGACAGCCCCTTCCTGGCGAATTCCCCTGAGGAAGGACCTCCTTTCTCAGGGATGGGACACGATTTGGCACCCACACCCAGACCTCTGGAACCTCCATGTCTGGCCCCTGGACGGGACATGGAAGACCTAAATGGCCTACCACCGGCGGTGGTAGACACTATCACTCAGGCCAGGGCTCCCTCTATGAGGCAGCTTTATGCCTTGAAGTGGAGTCTGTTTGCAAATTGGTGAAGACCCACAGAGATGCGCAGTCAGGTTGGTGCTTTCCTTCCTGCAGGAGAGGTTGGAGGGGTGGCTGTCCCCCTCCACCTTGAAGGTGTACGTGGCCGCTATAGTGGCACACCACGATGCGGTGGACGATAAGTCCTTGGGAAACACGACCTGATCATCAGGTTCCTTAGAGGCACCAGGAGGTTGAATCCCTCTAGGCCACGTCTCGTTCCCTCGTGGGATCTCTCTGTGGTCCTGCTGGGCCTACAAAGAGCCCTGTTTGAGCCCCTTGAGTCAGTCGAGCTAAAGGCCCTCTCATTGAAGGCGGCTCTCCTGACTGCACTCACTTCCATTAAGAGGGTTTGGGACCTGCAGGCGTTCTCTGTCAGCGATACGTGCCTAGAGTTCGGTCTGGCATACTCTCTCGAGATCCTATGCCCAAGGTTCCCACTACCTTGTAGGGATTAGGTGCTGAAATTGCAAATGCTGCCCCAGGAGGAGGCAGACCCATTGTCTTGTTGTTGCTGTGTCCGGTACATGCTTTGCGTGTATACTTGGGCCACACGGAGAGCTTTAGACACTCTGAGCATCTCTTTGTCTGTTTTGGGGGACAGCAGAAGAGGAAGGCTGCATCCTCCTGGGCCCTGGTGAATGGTGCCTCTCTAACAGACATCTGTAGAGCAGTGGGCTGGGCCACACCCAATACCTTTGCGAGATTTTACAATCTCCGGGTTGAGCCAGTTTCGTCCCATGTGTTAGCAGGTACGAACAGGTAAGTATGCAGGCAGCTGGCCGAGTGTACCGCTTGCACACATTGCCTTTCCCCTCCCCAAGGGGATAATGTGCGCTTTTTTGTCCACATGAGTTCCCGGGATCAGTGAACCCTGGATGTCTTTCCTCCAAGCACCCTGCGGCAGGCGAATTCAGTGGAGGAATTCTCGTATAAATATGCCCTGTCAGGTCAGCCCCTGTACTGGAATAGGTGCTCCATATGTGGTGGTTCCCAGTCGGTGACCCCATATGATGTATTTTTCCATGGTACAGTTTCCCTGATGGTAAATGTCTAGGTTACTAGTGTAACCTCTGTTCCCTGATGGAGGGAACGAGATCTAGGGGTTCGATCTTGAGAGCCCCAATTATCTTTGCTTAAAATAGAAAAGGCCAATAAGAATTGTTGAGTGGAATTTGCATGCCACTCTCCGCCCCGGACATATGAGTATAAAAGGAAATGGTGTGCACCACTCATTCAGATTAATGCTGAGGAGCCGATAGAGAGTCATGTCAGTGGCCGGTTCAGCGCTGCGGCAGGAGGGACACAATGTCTTGTTCCCTCCATCAGGGAACAGAGGTTATACTAGTAACCTAGACATTCCCTGTCTGTCACTCACTCAACACTGTGTCGATGTAGTGACACTAGGGGTTCCTATAGGAAATGCCACAGGCGCTGAACCGTGTCATGAGGTACAGAAGAGTGGACATGGGCAAGCTGCTGCATGCCTTGCAGCGAGCGCTCAACCAAGTTGTGACCTTCCAGCAAGTTTAGGTAAGGCATCTCCCTTGTCCCGTTAAGGGGGCAGGAGGCACTTACCCAAGGAGGCTACAGGCGGTGGCCTTTCCGGATATTTGCTGTTAAGCAATTTCCCGCCTAGCACCTTCTGGAATAACGCTGGGAAGTGCTCTTCCCTCTCCAGGAGGGAGGGCACTACAGAGACCACATCCTACCGGAGGGAAGTTAACGTGGAGAATACCTCACATGGACTTACCAACGGGGAAGTTCACATATGGAATGATACACCGGGAGGAAACAATCTACAGAGAGGGTACACAGCAATAGTGGCTGAAGCAGAGCGTGGCTCTGATGAGGGGAAACACAGGGTTCACCAGAGGGGAAACGGAACAGTGGAAACATATCACACGGGATTACCCAGAGGGGAATCACCATGTATGGAGCACTGAGCCCGAGTACATGGGCTCACCTGAAAAGGGGCATACCATGAGTACTGGGCCTGGTGGCATCACTCCTCCACCGAGTTCATCACCAAACAGTGCTTAAGACTTAGAGGTGTCCAGGGTTCACCAGTTACGGAAAACTGTTGTGGACAAAATAGCGCACATTATCACCTTGAAAAAGAGGAAAGGCATAATGCAAGCGGTACACCCAACAGCTGCCCGATCTACCTGCTGTTACCCCGTAACAGTCGGGACGAAACCAGTTCTAAGCGTAGGTTGTAAAACCTCACAAATGTATTAAGTGTAGCCCAACCTGCAGCTCTGCATATGTCTGCTACAGAGGCCCCCCTCGCCAGTGCCCAGGAGGACGCAACACCTCTAGTGGAGTGCACCCAGATTCCCAAGGGGCACGGCAGTTCTTGTGACTGGTAAGCCAAGGAAATGGCATCCACAATCCAATTGGCCAACCTCTGTTTGGAGACTGCTTTCCCCTTCTGCTGCCGTCCAAAGCAGACAAAGAGCTGCTCCGAGCATTTGAAGCTCTGCGTGTGGTCCAGATAGATACAAAGGATGCAAACTGGACATAGCAATGACAACGGACGGATAGCCATCCGATCATGAAAAGACCAGGTGTAAATGCCCTCCGAAACGCATTCGAGACGGATTGTAATCTGATCACTCAAACCACTTCAGGAGGTTGTTTGAGATGCATTCCCTTCATAACTCGGTCAAGTGAAAATGCATCTGGTTGTTCAAGATGCATATTTAAATGGAATGTGCTTATTCAATTGGATAGCAATCCGATCAGAAAAAACGAATGAAGTGACCAAGTGCAAATAGGTCCCTAAAGTGTGATTAGTTTTTCAATCCTTCCTTGTCTCACAACTTGCGGGAGTATGACTGTTAAGACATAAAATCCTTGCTGATTTAAACATCAGTAGCACAAACATTATTAGAGTTAGTAAGTTAATAACTACATTTCCGTGAATCAGTTTGAAACAATCACAAAGTGTTTGTTAAAGTGAATTGTTTGCATCATCACTCAAAAATGTACACAGAAGTCTTCACTTGGCATTTTACATTTTATAAAATGTTTTAGTACAGGTAAACACTGAATGCAGGTAAACACTGCTGCTTATAACTTTGTATTTGTATTATACTGATACAAATGAAAATGATTAAATATACTGTATGTGTTCAATCTGCTTGGCAACAATGGCTGTATGGTTAAAATAATGGTAATATACTGTATATGTCATGATACATAAATTATGAGATATAGGCCTTTATCAAACATCATCAAAAGGCTGACAAATATTAAAGGGAATAAAATATAAAAATCATGACATAGGGGGCCTGGGTATCTCAGCGAGTAAAGACGCTGACAACCACCCCTGAAGTTGCGAGTTCGAATCCAGGGTGTGCTGAGTGACTCCAGCCAGGTCTCCTAAGCAACCAAATTGGCCCGGTTGCTAGGGAGGTTAGAGTCACATGGCGTAACCTCATCATGGTCGCTATAATGTGGTTCGCTCTCGGTGGGACGCGTGGTGAGTTGTGCATGGATGCCGCGGAGAATAGCGTGAAGCCTCCACACGCGCTATGTCTCCGTGGTAATGCGCTCAACAAGCCATGTGATAAGATGCATTGATTGACTGTCTCAGATGCGGAGGCAACTGAGAATCGTCCTCTGCCATCCGGATTGAGGCGAGTCACTACGCCACCATGAGGACTTAGAGCACATTGGGAATTGGGCATTCCAAATTGGGGAGAAAAGGGGAGAAAATTAAAAAAAAAAAAAAAAAAAAAGGGCATCATGACATGCTTTTTTTTTCCTGTCAGAAACGCTCAGTTTTGGTGCTGCTTCTCCTTTAAGACTTGAGTAAACGTTATCTATCATATAAAGTTGGGGGCAGGGCTTCACATGAGACAGAGACTGAATTTAAGAATCATGAACATGGTTTTTATGCATTAAAAAAAATTCGGCAGCCATCCAATCAAATTAAATGGCATTCATCTTATATTTGATGCTTCATAACTGCTTAATATGCTTCTCATCTGACACGCGCATCTGAGTTTCATGTGAGTATTTCGTTTGCTTTCTCTGGAGCACCCAAGTGCTCGCGCGTCCAGCAGGATTATTGGGGAGTGCAGAGTGGGATAACTTGTGCTACTCAATTTTTGACCCAGGAAAACCCCAGAAAATACATCCCTACAGAACAGGACAACTCACAAACAAGAGTCAAGATAATGAAGAGGAGCTTGTTATTAAAACAGGTGCGACATCTGTGGTGTAAGTTCACAGAAGTCACACAGAGCAGAAAAATATAATATGCAAGCTGTTGCATGACAATAATCGTAATTCAAGCAGTTTCTTTTACCTCAAAATGAAGCACGCAAAATAATTTTATGAAAGCCAAAAGATGTGCTCTGCATTAATTCAGACATATTTTTTATTTGTTTTATTTTTTTAGCAAAAAGTGTTTATATTTATTTAATATTTGTTTTATGCAATATGGGTTTACATTTATTTTTATTTTCTTTTAAATTATGCATTTTTTTTATCCATTGCTTTGGGGAGATCTTGAGTTTCTTGTGGAAAGTTTATAATAATATTAATATTGGTCAACAACATATCAGACATGCAGCATAATGTGAAATTTAGCATTATGTTAAGAATGATTTAAAACCAAGTTGAGTGTTTTTTTGTTTTTTGTTTTTTTTTACTTGGACTATTGTCAAGTTCCAAATAAAGAGAATAGTATATAAGAGTAAGTATTTGTAACTATTTAATTAAATGGCTGGATTTTCCAAAAATAGGCAGTACAATATTGTTATTAAATATATTACATTTTATAATTGATTTTCCCCCCCAAAAAATACTATAATGTGAGTGTGGTGATGGGGGTGTGGCCGAGCAACATCTGTGGAGAGTAAGGCCGGGAGAGGAAGAGCGGTAAGGATTGACACCTGTGGGAAATTATCTCTAACAGTTGTTTTGTGTTGCAGTGAGAGCTGGAGAGGGATAACATGGCAATCCAGTCCGCCGGAGGAGAGAGAGAGACGCACGCAGCAGAGTTTGTGTGTGTGTGCGTTGGTTGCTGAAGAGCGAACCCTGTTACAGGTGCATCTCAAT
This sequence comes from Myxocyprinus asiaticus, assembly GCF_019703515.2. NCBI lineage: Eukaryota > Metazoa > Chordata > Actinopteri > Cypriniformes > Catostomidae > Myxocyprinus > Myxocyprinus asiaticus. Next base: position 16,422,019 of record NC_059383.1, on the reverse strand, counting down.
AAATTAGAATGTTGTGGAAAAGTTCATTTATTTCAGTAATTCAACTCAAATTGTGAAACTCGGGTATTAAATAAATTCAATGCACACAGACTGAAGTAGTTTAAGTCTTTGGTTCTTTTAATTGTGATGATTTTGGCTCACATTTAACAAAAACCCACCAATTCACTATCTCAAAAAATTAGAATACATCATAAGACCAATAAAAAAAAAATTTTAGTGAATTGTTGGCCTTCTGGAAAGTATGTTCATTTACTGTATATGTACTCAATACTTGGTAGGGGCTCCTATTGCTTTAATTACTGCCTCAATTCGGCGTGGCATGGAGGTGATCAGTTTGTGGCACTGCTGAGGTGGTATGGAAGCCCAGGTTTCTTTGACAGTGGCCTTCAGCTCATCTGCATTTTTTGGTCTCTTGTTTCTCATTTTCCTCTTGACAATACCCCATAGATTCTCTATGGGGTTCAGGTCTGGTGAGTTTGCTGGCCAGTCAAGCACACCAACACCATGGTCATTTAACCAACTTTTGGTGCTTTTGGCAGTGTGGGCAGGTGCCAAATCCTGCTGGAAAATGAAATCAGCAACTTTAAAAAGCTGGTCAGCAGAAGGAAGCATGAAGTGCTCAAATTTCTTGGTAAACGGGTGCAGTGACTTTGGTTTTCAAAAAACACAATGGACCAACACCAGCAGATGACATTGCACCCCAAATCATCACAGACTGTGGAAACTTAACACTGGACTTCAAGCAACTTGGGCTATGAGCTTCTCCACCCTTCCTCCAGACTCTAGGACCTTGGTTTCCAAATGAAATACAAAACTTGCTCTCATCTGAAAAGAGGACTTTGGACCACTGGGCAACAGTCCAGTTCTTCTTCTCCTTAGCCCAGGTAAGACGCCTCTGACGTTGTCTGTGGTTCAGGAGTGGCTTAACAAGAGGAATACGACAACTGTAGCCAAATTCCTTGACATGTCTGTGTGTGGTCGCTCTTGATGCCTTGACCCCAGCCTCAGTCCATTCCTTGTGAAGTTCACCCAAATTCTTGAATCGATTTTGCTTGACAATCCTCATAAGGCTGCGGTTCTCTCGGTTGGTTGTGCATCTTTTTCTTCCACACTTTTTCCTTCCACTCAACTTTCTGTTAACATGCTTGGATACAGCACTCTGTGAACAGCCAGCTATTTTGGCAATGAAGGTTTGTGGCTTACCCTCCTTGTGAAGGGTGTCAGTGATTGTCTTCTGGACAACTGTCAGATCAGCAGTCTTCCCCATGACTGTGTAGCCTAGTGAACCAAACTGAGAGACCATTTTGAAGGCTCAGGAAACCTTTGCAGGTGTTTTGAGTTGATTAGCTGATTGGCATGTCACCATATTCTAATTTTTTGAGATAGTGAATTGGTGGGTTTTTGTTAAATGTGAGCCAAAATCATCACAATTAAAAGAACCAAAGACTTAAACTACTTCAGTCTGTGTGCATTGAATTTATTTAATACACAAGTTTCACAATTTGAGTTGATTTACTGAAATAAATGAACTTTTCCACGACATTCTAATTTATTGAGATGCACCTGAATATGTGACACTGAAAAGTGCTTGAAATAAAGACTCACATGGATTGTTTATCTGGCTCTCGCTTCCTCCTTCACAAAGAGAGCAACAGACCTATCACAGTGATAGATATCGTTATCGTGATATAAAATTACTCATCTCGTGATATAAGATTTTAGTCGCCCACCCCTTGTTGTTGTGAAGGTGGTCAGACTCAAATGTCTACCACAGTAACACCACAATGTGGAAGTAGAGAATGAGTAATTTTGGCAGCTTGGTTTCAACAAATATTTATTCGCAGTGAGGGGGACGTTATGAGCTCTGAAACTTACAGTATGTTTTTATAGTACAATGATCTATTATGTCAAAAGATCAAGGAAAATTTGATTACTCATATCATGACCACTGTAAAGTTATATTACACAGCCTTACTTGCAGAGGATGCCAAGACTATGACTTAGCTTCATACTGTCTAAGGAAGGTTGAAGAAAGCTAATGATGTATGTGTAAAAGTAACTTTAGTGATGAAACACACAATCACAAACATATTATATTAGAAAGACATACAGATGGTGACTCAAAGGGGAAGGTCTTGCATCAGGGATAAGCAGAATACTGCACATCTGTCAGTCTACACCAGTCCCAGTGGGACCCACATTATCACATCTCCTCTATTAGCCATTCTAGCTAAAAAGGATCAGGCCTGGACTGGCTGCAGAGCTGAGATCAGGCCCACTGGCTGAGTGGCAGAGATGATTCATCAAGTTTAGCTTCATATGGAGCAATTTAATCAGGGACATGCAAGGGTACAGTGCACACTTGGCCTTTTTATAGTAACAAATATTTCAGAATGCTCTTGCAAGCCTGGGAACAGCACAATACAAATTAAAGAAGCAGGCAGAGCAACCGGTAGCAATTTCTCAAAGCCTGAGATCACTGCTCCAAGTAGACTTATCAAAGCTCAAGCAGACCAAAACATGCAAGGCCAAAAATGCAAGGCCAGTTTTCACTTTTAAAAATACTTTTGTAAAATTAGTTCAGCGCAAAACCCTTATAGTAATCAAAAACAATATTATTTCCAAAATATTCATCTGGGCCCAAATATTTAGCATTAAGTATAAGCTGACATCCATAACAGCAGATAGACTATTACATTTAAAAAAATTCACCCAAAAATGAAAATTCCGTAATTTACTTGTAAATATATTTGTATTTTCCTTCATGTTGTTCCAAACCTGACTTTCTTCCATGCAACACAAAAGCAGATGTTAGACAGAACCACAGCCTCCATTCACTTCCATTGTATGGAAAAAAAAAAGATGAAAAAAAAAAGATGCAATGAAAGTGAATGGTGATAGAGTCAAATACCCTTACATTTTTAGTGTTCCACAGAAGAAGGAAAGTCATACGTGTTTGGAACAACATGAGGGTGAGTAAATGACAGAATTTTAATTTTTCTATGAACTACCCTTTAGTAGCTTAAATAAGCCCTCTACAATTGAACATGAACATTAAATTAGCCCTAGAGAAAAAAAGGAAATCATACAGCTAATTTTAACTACAAGCCTCTTCTCAATCAACATCAAACCACTATAAATGTATTAGCCTATATCTAATAATTTTTCAGTGAAGACTATGCCAATAATTTAAGTAAGATAATTGTATTTTATATTTGATTGCTCTGTACATTTTCTGAATTCTACATGATACTAATGTTAGATCCTTACATGCTATGTGCCATTGTTTTAAGCAGGGATGTACCAATCGATTGGCCACCGATCTAGATTAGGTCTGTCACTATCGATTATTTTGGTAATCAAGTAATCTAATGATTATTCTGACAATTAATTAAGTAATTTGAAAAATTATTTAAGAACTCTGATTGCATAAAGTTGTCGAGGAGAAGTCACGTTTGGCTAAAATGCATTCATTAGCCTAAGTTTTGATGTTTTATGATTGAATAACAACAACAAAACAATTGTGCAAACAACATCTAAAGGCCACTGACACCCAAAGCAGATCTATAATATAAAAAATTTAAATAATTCAGCTGAAAAGAACTGGCTTCTCCAGGTGTGCCCAACTTTTTTTTTTAAATGCAAGATCTGCTTTTTTCTTTAACTAGTTGTGATCTACCCATTTCAGTTTAGAACTTAAATATGGGGAAACAGGTCATGGAGATAAAATATCTTTATCTTTTCAGAAACAAATGGGTCTATTTACACTTGGTCACTTCATGCGTTTTTACTGATCGGATTGCTATCTGATTGAAAAAGCTCATTCCATTTACACTTGGCCACATCAATGTGTCTCCGCCAAACGGATATAAATCTGATCTTCAATTCCTGCGCTATATGCAAATAAAACTAACTCCGGGCAGTGAATTTAAAAGATGTGCTTTATTATTTGATTCCAAGTGACTTTGCCCAGCGTGCGTATGTCTGTGTATGGGCGTGCTGTGTGTTTTTCGTAGGTAAAACGTGTCATGCGAGATATTAAAGCCATTATATTTGTTTGTTGTTTTTTTAACTATCACTTGCATGCAAAATAGAACACATTTAGGGCTGGGTATTGATACAGATTTCTTGATGAATTCCGATTTACAAGCTCTCTCTTCAATTAGATTTGATTCAATTTCAATTCATATGGGTTTATTTCAGTTATAATGTCCCTTTTGCTTACATATAAAATAAATTCCTAGCTAGTGCTGTTAATTATTCAGGGGACCTTTTAACGTCATGGTTACTTTCGTACATTCCATGATGGAGGGAACGAGACATTGTGTCGATGTAGTGACACTTGGGTTCACTCTTGGGAGCCCCAAACACCTCTGATCTTTTTTTAAAAGGCCAATGAGAATTGGCGAGTGGAATTTGCATGCCACTCCCCCAGACATAGAGGTATAAAAGGAGCTGGAAAGTCATCCAGGGATCACAGTCTGTGAACACTACTGGGAGTCAAGAGCGCACGGCTTCCCCTCAAGGGAGCGGAAAGGCGCTATGCGCAAGCGGTACACCCGGCCAGTTGTCCCGGAACTTACCTGCTCGTGCCTGCCACTACTCGGGACGAGACCGGCTCAACCTGGAGATTGTAGAACCTCGCAAAGGTGTTGGGTGCTGCCCAGCCCACTGCTCTGCAGATGTCTGCCAAAGAGGTGCCACTGGCCAGGGCCCAGGAGGCTGCCACACTCCTGGAAGAGTGGGCTTGTAACCCCACAGGGGGTGGCACGTCCTGAGCCTGATATGCCATCGTGATGGCATCAATGACCCAGTGGGCGATCCTCTGTTTGGAGACAGCGCTTCCTTTCCGCTGTCCACCAAAGCAAACAAAGAGCTGCTCGGAGCTTCTAAAGCTCTGCGTGTGATCAAAATAGATGCGTAAAGCTCGCACCGGACACAGCAATGCCAAGGCTGGGTCTGCCTCCTCCTGGGGCAACGCTTGCAGGTTCACCACCTGATCCCTAAAAGGGGTCGTGGGAACCTTGGGCACATAGCCCGGTCGGGGTCTCAGGATCACGTGAGAGTAACCCAGACCGAAATCCAGGCACGATTCGCTGACAGAGAACGCCAGCAGGTCCCCTACACTCTTGATGGAAGTGAGCGCAGTCAGGAGGGCAGTCTTCAAAGAGAGTGCCTTAAGCTCAGCTGACTCCAAGGGCTCAAAGGGAGCTCCTTGAAGACCCTGAAGGACTATAGAGAGGTCCCACGGGGGGACGAGGGGCGGTCTAGAGAGGTTTAACCTCCTAGCACCTCTCAGGAACCTGATGATCAAGTCGTGCTTCCCCAAGTACTTACCATCTATCGCATCATGATGAGCCGAAATAGCGGCTACATACATCTTCAAGGTGGAAGGGAACAGCCGCCCCTCCAACCTCTCCTGCAGGAAGGAAAGCACCGATCCGACTGCACATCTCTGGGGGTCTTGCGTCGGGAAGAACACCACTTAGTGAACAGGCGGCACTTAAAGGCATACAGGCGCCTCGTAGAGAGAGCCCTAGCCTGAGTGATCGTGTCTACCACCACGGGCTGTAGGCCACTTAAATCCTCCGCATCCCGTCCAAGGGCCAGACGTGGAGATTCCAGAGGTCTAGTCGCGGGTGCCAGATGGTGCCCCGTCCCTGAGAAAGAAGGTCCTTCCTCAGGGGAATTCGCCGGGGGGGGGGCTGTCATGAGGAGCGTGAGATCCGAGAACCATGTCTGGGTGGGCCAGTAGGGTGCTACTAGGATGACCTGCTCCCCGTCCTCCCTGACCTTGCACAGGGTCTGTGCAAGTAGGCTCACTGGGGGAAACGCATACTTGCGTAGTCCAGGGGGCCAGCTGTGTGCAAACGCGTCTATACCAAGAGGTGCCTAGGTCAGGGCATACCAAAATGCGCAGTGGGAGGATTCCCGGGAAGCAAACAGGTCTACCTGTGCTTGACAGAATCGACTCCAAATCAGCTGGACCACCTGAGGGTGGAGTCTCCACTCTCCCTTGAGGGTAACCTGACGTGACAGCGCGTCCGCTGCAGTGTTGACGTCGCCCAGGATATGAGTGGCTCGTTGCGACTTGAGGCGCTGCTGACTCAAGAGGAGACGGCGGGTGAGTTGTGACATGCAATGGGAGTGCAGACCAACTTGGCGGTTGATGTAAGCTACCGTCGCTGTGTTGTCCGTCCGGACCAACACGTGCTTGCCCTGGATCAACGGCCGAAACCTCCGCAGGGCGAGCAGTACTGCCAAAAACTCTAGGCAGTTGATGTGCCAACGCAGCCACGGGCCAGTCAAAGAGCCAGTGTCTGTGTGCCCATTTCATACGGCGCCCCAGCCCATCTTGGAGGCGTCTTTTGTAACCATGACGCACCTGGAGACCTGCTCTAGGGGAATTCCTGCCTGTAGAAATGCCAGGTCGATCCAAAGGCTGAAGAGGCAGCGACAGACCGGCGTGATCACGTGATGTGTCCCGTGGCACCATGCCCATCTTGGGACTCGAGTCATCCGAGCGGTGTGGCTGCCGCTGAGGATGCCATATGCCCCAGGAGCCTCTGAAAGTGTTTCAGTGGAGCTGCTGTTCTCCATCTGAACGCCTTCAGACAGTTCAGCACTGACTGTACGTGCTTGTTCGTGAGGTGTGCTGTCATCGAGACTGAGTCCAACTCCAAACCGAGAAAAGAGATTCTCTGATCCGGGGAGAGCTTGCTCTTTTCCCAGTTGACCCAAAGCCCCAGTCGGCTGAGATGCCGAAGCACACGGTCCCTGTGTGCGCAGTGACTCTCGAGTGAGCTAGGATCAGCCAGTCATCGAGATAGTTGAGGATGCGGATGCCCACTTCCCTTAGCAGGGCAAGGGCTGCCTCTGTGACCTTCGTGAAGATGCAAGGGGACAGAGACAGGCCGAAGGGGAGGACCTTGTACTGGTACGCCTGGTCTTCGAAGGCAAACCACAGGAAGGGTGTGTGTCGAGGTAAGACCGAGACGTGGAAGTACACATCCTTCAGGTCTACTGCTGCGAACCAATCTTGATGCAGGACACTTGCTAAAATGCACTTTTGCAAAGCCCGGTTCAGTACTTGCAGGTCCTGGACTGGTCACAACCCACCTTTCTTTGGTACGATGAAGTAAGGGCTGTAGAACCCTTTCTTCACCTCAGCTGGAGGGACAGGCTCTATCGCGCCCTTGCGCAGAAGGGTAGCAATCTTCGCACGCTAGGTAGCGGCGTTCTCGCCCTTCACCGAGGTGAAGCGGACACCGCTGAACTGAATCGCGTAGCCAAATCGGACGGTCCGGGACAGCCATCGCGACGGGTTGGAAAGCGCGAGCAAAGCACCCAAACTCCGGGCAAGGGGGACCAAGGGAATGATCACGTCGGATGTACCAGAGGGTGAGGCCTCGCGGCAGGGCGGAGCTCGAGGTGCCATGTCGAGGGGATTCGAGCCCCGCGGCCGTGCTGAGTCCAGGGACATCGAAGAACTTACCTGGCTCCTGCCGCCCACCATAAGATTGTCTGGGGGGGGGAGGAACCTCGTCCCCGTAGTCCACCGTAACCAACCCTGTGTGGGTGTGTTTGTGCCACAGCTGGGAGGACAGGGGTGGAGGATCTGCCGCTGGAGCGCCATACCTGCAAAAGTGGGATGGTGGATGGTCATGACGATGGGTGTGCGCACCGGACCTATGACCCAGGAAATTAGAAAACCACTCTTTTGTCAAACTTCTGGGTACCAAAGCCTCTGGGGCATGCAGCGACAAAAGATTCTCCTCCCGGCCGTCCAACGGGGGATGGAGTGGTCTTTTCGCCAACTCTAGAGAAGTGGGTCTCCTCGCCCCTGGGTCACCCGTCTTGGGGGCGCTTCAAAGCCTTTCTTAGGTTCTTAGCGGCCGGCTGTGAGACAGGCGGCATCTGTTTCCAGCAGAGGGCTCCACGCCGGAGCCAGGCCACAGGAGCGGGCTGCGGCGGAGCCGGTGTTATTGCTGCTGCAGGATGATGCCCTTGTCGACAAGCAGACAGGGTGCGGGGTCTTAAGCTGCGTCGGGGCAGGATATGTTGTAAGGCCTCCGTCTGCTTTTTCACTGCCGAGAACTGCTGGGAAAAGTCCTCAACGGTGTCGCCAAACCAGCCCACCTGGGAAATGGAGGCATCAAGGAACCTTGCCTTGTCTGCCTCTCCCATCTCAACCAAGTTGAACCAAAGATGGCACTCCTGGACCACCAGGGTGGACATCGCCTGCCCGAGAGACTGTGCCGTGACCTTTGTCGCCCAGAGAGCGAGGTCGGTCGCCGAGCGCAGTTCCTGCATCAATCCCAGGGCAGAACTACCCTTGTGCAGTTCTTTTAGCGCCTTGGCTTGGTGTACTTGCAGGAGAGCCATGGCATGCAGGGCAGAGGCGGCTTGTCCAGCGGCACCGTAGGCCTTAGCCGTCAGGGACGACAAAAACCTACAGGCCCTGGACGGGAGTTTCGGGCACCCGTGCCAGGTGGCGGCGCTCTGCGGACATAAGTGCACCGCGAGCGCCTTATCCACCTGGGGGATCAGCCATCGAGGGTAGCGAGAGCGGGGGAGCTGAAAGATCGGTAAAAGGTAAAAGCAGTAAAAGGTGCCTCCTACAATCTTGTCAGCTCCTCTTGCACTTCCGGGAAGAAAGGAATGGGGGCGGGGCGTGGCCGTGGGCAGCGCCCTGAGCCCAGGAACCAATCGTTGAGTCGCGAGGGTTTAGGGGGAGTGGAAGGTCCCACTCTAGCCCGACGCTCGCGGCCGCCCGGGAAAGCATGTCCGTCATTTCCACGTCGGCCTGGGACTGGGCGACCATCCCCGAAGGGGGAAGCCCAGTCAAAGCCTCCGCGTCCGACTGGACGAGCCCGCTCTCCGATGCTGCGTTCGATAGCTCCTCCACTTCCCGGACTCTGAACGAGAGGTCGAACTCGCCTTGAGACGAGCCGGCAATCTCGGAGCGCGTGATCGGGGCAAGCGAGCGTGCTGAGGAATGGGAGGTCCGTGGGGGAATACCCGGCGTAGGTGGTCCCATTGAGGTCCCCAAATCGCCCCCAGTGCTAACCGACGTGGCCTCAAACCCGTAGGTAGAAGGCCCAGCGCGGGGAGCCGCTGGGGTGGCTTGCTTTCTTACGAATGCAAGCCGCGACCGCAACGTAGCCATGGTCATGTTCTCGCAATGAGGACATGATCCATCCACGAACGATATCTCCGCGTGGGCAGCGCCCAGACACGTAAGACAGCGATCGTGGCCTTCGGAAGCGGAGAGATAACGACCGCAAGGAATAACACACAAACGGAAAGCCATCTTTAAAAAGACATTACGTGTGTGCCGCTCTTTTAGAAAGAAAATAGACTCTATTAGAATATACTCTTTTAATATGCTCTGCCGAAGCTCCCAGGGGCGTTCTCTGCTAACCACAGATGCAGAGGGGGAGAAGCCGCTGAAATGCGGCATAAAATCCAACAGAGAGAGGTGAATAAACTCGGCGGATGAATTCAGCTCAATGAATAGAACCGCTCGACTCCGAAGAGAAAATTTTAATGAGTGGTTGCATACCAGCTCCTTTTATACTCGTACGTCCGGGGGAGTTGCATGCAAATTCCACTCGCCAATTCTCATTGGCCTTTTAAAAAAAAAGATCAGAGGTGTTTGGGGAGTGGCCCCTAGTGTCACTACATCAACACAACATCGAGTGAGTGACAGATAGGGAACTAGGTTCATTAAGAAAATATAAATTGTACTATTTATATTTACTTTTTCATCATTTTGGTCAGATTTTGGCTTTTTAAAAATGAACAAATAAAGACATTATATTTCATATACTATTTTTGTTGCATATTTATTGTTAAATTGCATAATTTGTACTATTTGTAGTTTTTGATCAACAACTGACTGTAAAGAACAGAAAGGATATTGAAAGAGACAGTATTCAGTGACAAATGGGTTGCGTGGATCTCATCTTCGGACACAAATTACATGGAACAACTTTTACTCTCATCACGCTGTGAAAGGATTTAGCTGCTGAACACTTCAGGACTAAACTACACAGTTACTGGTGAGTGAAACTTTAGTCACTTTAGTCGCATATTTGTTGCAAATGCAAGTGATTTCCTATCATTGTATTGGAGTGTTGCGCATTGAGTGAAAGATCGTTCTTGGAATTTAAGAATCGATATCGAGATTGTTCAAATGAATATCACGATGCATCAGAAAAACAATATATTTGCCCACCCCTAAACACATATTACAGGAATACACAATCACAGTAATCGCATAAGATAAATGTTTTCACTCTTGCGTTGAGCTGCAGCAGTTGCGGGCATTGTTGCTCTTGTGCTACATACTGCAGACTGCAAAAACTTGTCTCTTGCCACGTGCCATGTAAAATGCCCATAAACTCATCTGGACATTCAGTTCCTTACTGAGTCATCACTGTTAATAATTTCACATGTGGAGACTAGCCATGTCTCCCTCAGGTAAGCCAAAGTTTTATATTGCGTCTGTGGGGCGAGACGCGCAGCTGTGGCTTTAACAGCATAGTCACGTTGAGCTTTGACTGACAGCATATATGCTGTTTTATTCAGTATATAAAGTTCTCTGGATTCCCACATTGAGTTTTACCTGTAATAATGGCCATAAACTATCAAATATTTATCGGAAGTGGGGCATTGCAATCTATTTTTTAAACATGATTATCATGAAATGTAATTTACATGAGGAGAAAGAAAGATCGCATTTACATTCAAATGGTAGGCCTAATTAATTTTCACAGAACAGAACTCAAAAGATAATTTGCTGAAAATAACTTTCTTAGATCATTTGGATTCGATCAGATTTATTGTACAGAACGTGTTTGTGCATCCGTAACTGTGTGTATAACTTTAATCAAGTCTGACGGATGTTATTTTACAAAGTGGCACTATTTTATGTTGCTTCATAAAAGCATATATTGCAAACAATTGTGTAGATAAATAGGTTTCTATGCATTCCAATGTGTGTACCATGCAGCAAAGAAAAGCTCAACTTCTCTCACGCATCTGGATGCAGCACCACAAATTGCGTTCAGTCTGAACTTACCGTGCTGTGTTCAGTGGGTCTGAGAAAACTGGATATCAAGTGTTGCAGCATTGCTGAAGTGGTTACGTATTTATTTTTTTTTTTTTAAGGTCCTGCATTGTTTTTCAAATCTAAAGTGAAGTGCTCTCACACAGCTGACACCTCTAATCATTATGTGTTCGCACCCTCGTCCGCGGACTGCGTCATTTCTGCCTTATTTTCGATTTGTTGATTCGGCAATTTTGTAATCGAGGAATTTTTTTAATCGAGTAATTGAATTAAATCAAGTAATCGTGACAGCCCTCATCTAGATTGGCCGGACTTGGTCTTAAATTTGTGACTGGCGAATGGCAGATTATACCTAGATTCAGGGTTTATATATTTTTTAATGGCAGAATGCACTAAATCACACATACACTGCTCCTCTAATGAATGAGATTGCTGCCACTGGAGGGAGAGTTATTAGCAATTTTAAGCATTCCCGAATTAACACTTTCAGAGTAATGTTGTAATTCAGATAAATATGTGGTTTGTTTAAAAAAACATTGTGCGTAAATATTAAAGTGCCCATTATCAAGAGTCATTATGGTAGTAATTCTGACTCGCAGTACAGTCAGACACAGATAGGACAAAGACCAGGCAAACTAGGGGTGTGAAAAAAAAAAAAATCAAATCTGTTGCAAATCACGATTCTTCAGACTAACGATTTTAAAATCGTCTCCCTGATTAAATATAGATTTTAAATTTTTTTTATTTACTTTTAGCTTAGTGCTAATAGAATGATTCAGAGATAAATATAGGAAGCTACTCTACTGTATATTTGTGCAGAGTTCCACACATTCCTCTGAGAAGTTTTGTCTCTTTAATTCTATATTTATCATTTATACAATGTGTTCATGTGACGGCACATGAATATATAATATATACAATGCAGTGTTTCACCTATATGTAGGGTGGCCAGACATCCCGTTTTTCCAGGGGCAGTCCCTTATTTAAGCACTTTTTCTAGTGTCCTGACTTATTCTGAAAAAATTGTGTTTTGTCCCGTATTTCCCCTCTCCTAAAATTTCTCTATCGCCTATGCAGCTTTCTCAGATGAGTATTTCACATGAGTATTCTAATCAAAGGTAGCCAAGGATAAGGCTTGTAAAACCAATAAAATTGCACTGTGTTATTTGAAGTGCATGATTGGATTAAACTATCCAATCACAGTCCCCTATCAATAGACGTCCAGTACATCAGAGCACATAGATGAAATTGCGGCTGGAAAAATGTCAAGGAAGCGTGCATGTACATTTAATGAGGATCTTCAAAAAGAGTTACAATTTCTAAAAAAAGGACTCACAGACAGAACCTAGTAAAGTGAGGTGTGAGACTTGATAAATCTCAACACAGTGCAACAGTCATGAAGGCAATGCTTTTCGTACATCTTAATTTTGGACTGGGCTGCTCTACATTTTACGATAAACTCTTGAAAGACAAGCACACACCGAGAAACATTGCTACCAGCGAAAGGTACAAGGTGACAGCAGTTACAGATGCGGATGCACCCTCTACTTCGCACTGATCTGCGCCTAGGTAAGGATACGTCAATTTCATTTTTGCTGGGAGGGGATTGTCCTGTTTTCCACAAGCAGGAATCTGGTCAACCTACCTATATGCATTCAGGAGCGGTGCTGTGCCGCTGCTGGATTATGAGCGCCGCTATTATCTATTGACATTTCACATGGTTCATTAATATCCATTACGCAACATAACACTTGCCAGCACCAGTCAGTTGCGCGTTTATACTGCGTGCAGTTAAATGGGACACCTATATGAAGCAAAAGGTACCCCACCATATACACACATGTATTCACAGTGACGTCATCGTATAGCAGCCCACCAAAGGCTGTTTGCGAGTGCGTACATATACACAACAGAGAAGCAGGAGACCCAACATGATACCTCTTCTAGCGGAAAGTCTTTTACTCTGATAACTTCTTTGGCAAATGTAGTAGAAATATAGAGCTCCAGACTGCGACTAAATGGTCAAATCTTCCAATAATGTTTTCCACCGGTGAGACTTACGTTTTTTTAGTTTTTTTTTTGCGACTACAGAGTTTGCCGACTCAATTATCATCCGGCTCAATGAACAGAGCAGCGCGAGCGCAGAGCAATCTCACCCACGCAGCGCAAATCATTATAAACAGCACTGCGATAAGCGTGGCGCAAAACTCATTTGAATTTGGCTGTGGAAAAACCCTATGAAAACCCTTAATGTCAGACAGCGAGACAGAGACCCAAGAGCAGAGGAAGAGTTCAAAGGATTTATTTTCAATAAGTTAACTTAGGCAGATCTGTGAGGAATTCTCTGTTGAAGCATTGTGGGTGCAGAGAACAAGCGCACAGCAGACTGGATGGTAACCATTCGCCCGACACACGGGCAGAGATGAGGAATCCTCCATTGAAGATTCGTGAGTGCAGAGAATAAGCGTACTGCAAACTGGAGGGTAACCACTCTCCCGATACGCAGACAGAGACAAGGAATCCTCTGTTGAAGATTCATGAGTGCAGGGAACAATTGTACAGCAAACTGGAAGGCAACCACACTCCCGACACGCAGGCAGAGATGGGCAGCCAAACAGATACATGAGACAGGACCAACTGAGCAAAGAGAGTGAGATAAGTTACTTCACACCAAACAGCTTTCTATATTGATAACACAAACAATCACTACAGACTAATTAATTCACTAAACTACATTCAACAATCCAGCAAAGGACACGACACACAAGGGTATTAAAATAAGCAGGAACAAACAAGGGACAGGTTCCCATGGAAATGCTGATTCTTCGTGCACCTGAAACACATGAGGGAAAACATTAACACAATTAGACCAAAACAAACAGAACATGAAGTATGAGTGTCCGGATCCCAACACAGTCCATAACCGAACCAGATAGAAAGTCAGGATCCAGACACCACGCTCCGGACACGAACAAGACCGACTGAAGAGCGCACAATGGTAACTCACAACCGGACCCGTGCGCTCACACAAAGAACGTACACGAAAAGCAAGACATACAGGGAACGATGATGTCACGGTCCCGTCAGACAAAAACCCCAACCTGACAGAGTGACAGAACCATGACATTTCTAAAGAGTGCACGGCGGTAACTCACACCCGGACCCATGCGCTCAACACAAAGACAGGACACGAAACACAAGACAGAACATGGGGCAATGATGTCACGGTTCCATCAGACAAAAACCCAACCTGACAAAGTGACAGGACTGTGACACCTTAGTGTCTCTTGCCTTGGTGATTTAACGAATTTAAACTACTTTAAACAACACTGACCAGAACATCAATTATAAGGCTGTACAATCCACACTTCACCACCCCAACAAAACTGTACCTTGGATTTACTATAGTAACACTTACTGTGTTAACAATGGTATTTTGGCAGATGTGCAATGTGTTATATACATACTAAATATTTGTATATTATTTATATAGTCCTATTAAATAATTCATTTCTGTTACAATTATGTCAGTTTCAAAATGTTTCTATGTTGTTTTTATAGTTTCTAAATGTATCGTTTTTGTCATTTCATAACACAAATGCCATAGTTTGTTTTGTTGAAGCTACTTACTATTGTAGTGAGGAGCCATGCTTGGTTTTACCAGTGACTACCTGTGATCTAGTTACAAATATCACTTAAAACTATGGACACTAAAGGAGGAACTGTGGCAAATTTTCATAATTATTATGGACCAAGCAATCAGTTTTCTTCTGTGTAAAATCTGTTCTAGAATCTGCTCTTTGATTGTAGGATGACTGTACTTAATCAGTAGGATCACATGCAGAATATTTCAATTTAGCCCTTATTTATATTTACTGTATATATAAATAAACTTTTTTACAAAAATTTAGTTAATTTATAGAGAGAAATGCACTTTAGGGTTGTGCCGATAGATGATGATCTCGGGGATCATGGTCAGAGTGATCGCCAGTAGCTGATGCCTTTGACGATGTCAAGATGATATTTGGCTCGTTTTCCCATTAATGTATTAAAATTATGATTATTATTATTTTTTTTAAAATTATTATTATTATTATTATTATTAGGCTATTATTATTATCAAATTAATATTACAAATAATTTGCTTGTAGACACAGGACAGAACAGTATCATCTATGAGTGCTGCAAATGACCTCAAACATCTCAGCACAGGAGGTGCTTTGAGTTCAGTTTGTTTTATTTCCACAGAGCAGTTCATAATCTGTGATCAAAAATAAAATACAAAAACACGTTCACCTCGAACCATGATTTATATTTCAGTGATTATTATCATCATTATAAATTATTATTTTTACATTTATAATTGTTTTATGTCTTCATTTGTGTAAGTAATATTCCGCCATGTTTAGACAGATACTTGCCTGACGGTAAATGGAAAGGTGGTTATTTTAATTGCTTTTTCATTTCGTTTGGAGTGCAATTTGAATTTAGAAATGTATTTGATTTAAGTTTTTTGTTTTTTTAAATAAATTAATTTAATTTTCAATGCTAAATCACTAGAGCAAGAATATTCACCGATCCCTCAGCCCGGGGGTTGTCTATGTAATAGTAATAATAATAATAATATATATATATATATAGAGAGAGAGAGAGAGAGAGAGAGAGAGAGAGAGAGTGAAGGAGGGAACAAAACAAAACAAATTTATTCACACACAATGTATTTTCCAGGACAACGAAATACCCGACCCGTAAAGAATACACAGATGAAGTAGATTCTTTGCCAGAGAGATGTTGCCCTTCACAACTGTTGTAAAGCCATCTTTCAAAATGTTGAACAACACATTTTAATTGCAATTAATTTTTTTTCCAGTTTCATTTGAATTTTTTGTTAAAATAAATAAAAAAATAAAGTTCAAAGTTTGAAATCAAGGTGTCTTGCTTTATTGTGTAGGTTTAACCCTGCTTAATGAAAATTACCCCATATTACCACCTAGCGTCCAACCAGCGGTAATATTCTGCCGGCTTCATGTGGAGTTTTTTTTTTTTTTTTTCTGCGACCAACCGACCAATCAAAACTTGGTGGACCAAGACTCATCGACTAACGTTTGGTCGACTATTAGGGGGCAGTACTAATTAAAATCAATGGAAAGATATGAAACTATTCATTTTAAGATGTAGATTATTAAGTATACGAAGAATATATTTAAAATTTTTGCAAAATATTCAGATATATGCAAATATACAAGTTGTTTTAAAGTGTAAGAGCGCCTCAATTGTGTCATTCACAGTACATCATGGCAGTGTGCAGTCGCTGCTGGGCTCTTTCAGTGTCCTTTGTTAGAATCATGGTTAATGGGTAGTTTCTCACCAGAAAAACGCTATAAATTTTTTTTTTTTTTTTTTTTTTTTTTATGTATATGAAATTTAACAGAATGATGGCTTCAACGGAAGCAAATACCATCGATTTGCAACCTTGGAACTCAAGGTAGGTCTGTCTTTAACAGTTTATAAGATATTGTTAAAAAAAAAACTATTTCCCTATCAAGAAAATTAATGTAACTTTTACTTCCAGAACTCGACTGTTGGAAGCACACTGTATCAAAATGTCAGACTGTATGAAAATATTTCTCTGTGATGGTCCTTACTCTTGGATAAAATAGACACTCAACCACTTTTTTTCTTGTAATTTATGGGTTGCTTGAAGTGACACAGATACATCTACTGTATGTATTTAACAAGGTTTTTTGAGACCTGACTCTGCATAACAGCCTCTGCTTTAGGCCCTGCAATTGCTAAATCTCTAGACCAATTTTGCACACAGCAAAAAAATGAGCCTAGTGTCAATTGTGAAAGCATCAGAGTAGGACTGGGTAATGGGTTTCCCTATGCCTCCCTTGTGTGATTTGCCACACCCACGGCATGATGTCATCCCATGGGTCCATGTTACTGTGGGCCACAGTGGAGACAATGTCATAGTCACGGTATTCCATCCTATTCTGACCCCAATACTCATTAACATGGACCTGCTATGAATGGTGCATTATCTGGCGGTTGGCAAGAGAGGCCATTCCTTTGGCCACCCCATAATTATTTCACCATTCTATCATGTAGCAGCATTCTGTGGCAACTCCCCACATGCTTTGCTCTCACATTGTTTCATAAAACCCAATGTCCGATAGGCGCACATGCAAGGCTTACGTCCCTCACTACTCTCAAAAGAGCAGGGTCACTGAAGCAGGTAGTGTTGCCATGGATTCAGCTTTCTAGTTTATTTCAAGCACCCAGGTAATGTTGTAACCTTGACCCATGTTATTTCATGAGAATTATTGTAAACTCTCACGCTCTTAAATCGTGCAACCGGAGAATGAAAATGCGAGAGAGAGGCATTAGGAACAGTAGGCCTTTCATTAAATTGTGAATGAGTCAGGGCTCTTCTGAATGAGAGCTCCTGGAAGAAGCAGGGGTCTGCGAAAGGCTCAGCTAAAACAGTGCTTTCGCCCTGTTTGCTTTACAAGGTTGCTAACTGCAGTTAAAATCTTCTTTGTGCCCTGACCCTCGGCACGCCACTGCCACTCTCTCCCTCATTGTAATAGGCCCTTCCTCTGGATCTCAATTCACATGGGCAAACAAAGCCGGGATAACAAGTTCTGTAAATGCTGACCATAGCTCAAGGTCTAGAAAGTGCAGTCTGCCGTGGGGTAGGTAAGAGAAGTGTTCACCCACACAGAATTGTACCGGGGGTTACGGAAGGTGAATTTTCAACTTAGTGTTAAAAAGTTGGAAGGCTTTTTGAAAGACAAATACGGATTCCTCATTTAAGAATTTTGCTAGCATGAAAGTCCTGTTTTTAAGCAACGTTCTCATTTTTAACAGAGCATTTTACATTCCTTGATTATATAAGTATTATGCCAACTCAACATTGTTATAAATTGAGGTGCCATTGTAAGGTCAATATGTAAACCAACCTAGGCAGTCTTTGTTTTAATAGATAAGGAGAAGAAGAGGTTTTGAAAGATGTGTGGTTTCCTTTCAAGTGTCCAATTGTCACGTTTCAAATCTCTCGCACAATTCCTGTAGGCACTTAGATCTTTCATGGTGTCAAAACCACGCTGAAGACAAAGCCTTCAGCTGTCTCTACTTTTGCTGTACCAATGTGTAGCAAGATGCTCTGGACGCAAAGCAAGAAAATCTATCACCTCAGACCGAATACATCCTTCTAGAGCAGCAGCACTCTGTTTTTCAAGCCTGACCACAGTAGGCTGCCAGTGGCATCAATACTCAAAGAGAGTAGGGAGGAGGAAAGGCAGCTTCTGCTTGAATTAGCGATACTCAGCATTCATCCCAGAGAGCTCTGAAGTCACGGATGTGCAGAGATAGGATTACCGCCAATGATATTCAAGCCAAACACCTACAATCATGGGGCAGAGAGGCATATCTATACACACTCACCCTCTCACTCACATGTACAGAACAGCAACACTTCATTTATTTTCTCGTGAGCTTACATTTGAACGCAAATCAGTGGCGTTATGCAACACCAGCTGTTGCCTCCTTTCAGCAACTGCTGCATCAGAGGGAGATTGCCTTGTCGCTCTTAAAGGCAGCCACAATTCCATGTTTAATCTTTAAACGTATGACAGACGGCCTTTTTAAACCGTCTCTGCCTGCCTGTGCACATTTATCAACAACATATTTAGCACATGTCCAATCTGGAAAAAGACCCCTACAGACTCTTTATATAATTCACAAATCAATGATGAAATTTAGACACTAGTAAGGCCTCATATCCTGGCTTACGAAGAACTACTGTGCCAAGGAAGATAGTCCACTACTTTTGTTTTAAATGAGAGAAGCCATTTAGTTGACATTATGCAGTGTTTTCTTTTGACCAAAGAATTTCCATTACTTTTTATAAATAACGTTTCCAGTTGTTTATGATTACTGGATATCTAAAAAATTTTTTTTAAAGGAATATTACAGGTTCCATAGAAATTAAGCTCAATCGACAGCATTTGTGGCAAAATACTGATTACCACTCAAATTAATTTTATCTTGCCCCACCTTTTCTTTCAAAAACAAATTTAAAATCTGTTACAGTGAGGCACTAACAATGGAAGTGAATGAAGGCAATTTCTGAACATTAAAATACTCACTTTTTCAAAAATACAGCCACAAGGCATAAACAATATGCATGTAAACATGATTTTAATGTGATAAAATCACTTACTAACCTTTTCTGCATAAAGTTATAGCCAGTTATACAACTTCGTTGCCATGATGATGTAATGTCAACAAACCCAAAAACGACTGTAAATATGACAATTTAAACAACTTTACAGCTCACATAATACATGAGTTTTAACAGAAGAATTAAAGGTGCACTCAGTAACATTTTGTTCATGTCATCTTGGACTTACAGTGACACCTAGTGGTGTGGATGCAGCATCATTCAAAATCAGTAGTTTTCAGTTACAGATGCCATTGTAGAAATTCACTACTCACAATCAGACATGATTAATTTAATCCAAGAGTGAAAGGTTCCAAAAACAAGATGGTTACTAAGATTAAGCGAGTAATATTCAGATGGTCATGTGATTCTAAAATGGCAGCCCCCATGAGGGCACCCCTGCCCCATATAGAATAAAACAGCTTTTATAAGGTTACTGAGATGACTAGAGTCCTCATCTCATGTGAGTGGTCATGATTTTATAAGTTTCAAAATTGCAATTAATTTCTTTAGGAGTAAAACTTTTTTTATAAGGAAACAATTACTGAGTGCACCTTTAATGTCAGTGCTTTTATAAAATTATAAGCTTCACATTTCTGCCTTTACACCCTCCAAAAAGTGGTCACATTCACTTCCATTGTAAGTGCTCCACAGTTATCTTGATTTTTGCTTTTTTTAAAAAAAAGAAAAGGAGGGATGAGTCTAAATTATTTTTTGTGGTAATCAACATTATGCCACAAATGCTGTTGACTGAGCTTAACTTGTATTGAACCCGGAACATAGCTTTAAGCCTACACTCACAAAAAGCAATTTATTGCTAATGCATTTTTTTTAAATTGAGCATAACTAGAAAGATTTACATTCACTATAGAAATTTCCATGACTTTTTAAAAATGTTGATAACTTACATGACTTTTCCAGATCTGGAAATGACAATTTTAAAACTCCCTGATATTTCCAAATTTTGCATGAGTGTGGGATCCCTGCATTCTAAAATATTTCAGTCACAGTGTCCAAGCTATATAGTGATATTTTCTCTTTTTTCATGAGGCAAAAAAAATAAGTGCTACACTGAAGAGAGGCTACTTCTGCCTCGTTAAGGCACCCCTTCATCGTCTGAGCATAGCCTTTTTTGTGTCAGAAATACATGTCAGAATTATAGATTTCTTGCTAATTAAAACGGCAGGCAATTTGTGCGCTGCAGTCAATTGACAAAACTGAAACCCTGGAAACTGATGCTTGGTGCTTTGCAGATTTGAAGATCAGTCATTCTATTGTGTCCACTCTGGACCTGAGGGGAGCAAGTACAGAAGATATTTTTTCCTAGGCAATTTCCATCCCCTTTCCATCCCAAAGCAGCAGATTTCTGTGCTCCTAAAGAGTCGCTTTAAAAAAAAAAAAAAAAAAAATCTGCTGTTGTAACACAGACTAAAGCTCTAAATACATTTTCGGGCTTGCTTTGCAGAAGTCATAATTTTACTACCTTTATTATGCAAATTAATAGGCTGATTTCCAAAAATGAATTACCCTTGTCCAAAGTTTGATTAGTAAATGGGTGTTCCCACAATGGGACGTCTGAACGGGCTGAAATGAGTTAGCCGAACATAAAGAAGAGAATGAAAAAGGACGGTCCGCAAGACTCTGTGGATTAGTGGCCGATGGAGGTGGAAGCCGATTCTGGAAACTCAATGAGAACTCTCAGGCCAATCAAACTCAATCAAACCAAACTCTTAACCTCTACCGGCAGATGACCTCAAATGGAGAGAAGCCAATCTCTTTTTCAAAATCTTTTGCTCATAATCATGACATAAGGACTCGAGAGATTTATTTATTCACACTAACGTATTCAGACTCTGTGGAAACTGAGAGAGGTCAACATTCACCTTTTGAATAGGCCAAAGTGAAAAAAAAAGTATGCATGAACCCATCAATATAGCACAAATACATCACCAAGATGTATTTGTAAATAGTGTACAATTTCTCTTTTAATGAATTCAAAGAAGCCTTTATTTTTGTCACACATTGTACATTTGCACATATACAGTGATTTCCCCCCCCCCTCACATATCCCAGCTAAGCTGGTGTCAGAGCACAGGGTCAGCCATGATACAGTGCCCCTGGAGCAGATAGGATAGGGTCAAGGGCCTTGCTAAAGTGGCACCAATCTTGGCAGTGCTGGGGCTTGAACCCCTGATCTTCTAGTCAGTAACTCAGAGCCTTAACCACTGAGCCAACACTGCCCCTAATTGAATTCATTCACCTGCAATGTTCATTTGCAACAGATGATGGTTTTTCCCACACCAAAAGAGTGCTCCAGACTAACATTTAAGAGGGATGGCACCGGTGCCTAAGTAACGTGTGAAAGTGAAGAACTTTGGACAGAAATATGTTACTATTGCAGACTTTAATAATATAATATAATATAATAGCTATTCAGGTTGGCTGGGTTCCAACAACAGTATTAAGTATTTTGAAATATTTTGAGATTTAAATTACTATCTTTAATGTGATTCATGCATTTTTAAAGCTTTAAAGGAAATCATGTAAAAGTTAAATATGAATAAATGACTTCTTGTGGTTTATGCAGTACACATACACCTATGACAAAAGTATGGCAATTTGTATGACAATGAATCTTTATAATCGTGAAAGCTCTAAAACAGACATTTAATCACCATTATCATCAAAATCGTGAGAGCCTTATATAGACAATTCATCATCATAATCGAAATTATTTGTTTGACTATTAATCATCAGCCAAATTTCATAATCATGGCAGCCCTAGTCGGGGTGTTTAATTTGTTTTAAACTAGGGTTCTCATAAAGGTTTGCACCAGAGAATTCTGTGCCGAACTGTGTCATCGCACCAGTGCGACTATGGTGGTTGGGGAGGGGTTGAGTGCCGGTTTGTGAATGGAGAGCGAGATCAGGAGATGAAAACAGTAAGGATCACCTGGCAATGATTGTCTCTAACAGCTGTTTGTCATTGCAGTGAGAGCTGGAGACAGATTTAAGAGTGAGCCAGACGCCAGTGAGGGGGAGAGAGAGCTACGCACACACCCCAAGACTGTGCTGTTCCCATGGACATTTGAGATTGTATTGAAAAAAGATTGCACCCCACCACGAACTCTTTACACTGGTGCTGAAACCCGGGATTTAAGGATTTAAGGAGGAAGAACACCACCATGGATGCCTCATCTCTGGAGGATGTTTTCAAGACCCTCGCCAGCATCCACCAGTCACAGCATCAGGCCCTCCTCGAGCCGCCGCAACCCCGGACCCCGCGACCGGGTCCTGGGAAGCCAAACTCATGGCGCAGCAGTTACCAATGGAGAACCTCCTAGTATACAGCAACTTGAGGAAAGCCATCCTGCAATAGGTCGGCCGGACACCCAAGCAGCAGTGCCAACACATCTTTCCCGTTTGTTTGGGGCCCCGGCTATGTATCAGCATCTTATGGGCCAAGTCCTCAGACCGCACACCACATACCCCGCTGCCTATCTGGATGACATCATTATACACATTAATGATAGGTAGCGGTACATGCAGCATCAGAGGGCGGTTCTGAGGTCGCTGTGACATGCTTGACTCATGGGAAACCCCATGAAGTGCGCAATTTGACGGGTGGAGGTATGGTATCTGGGGTTCCACTTGTGTCACAGGCAGGTGCGTCCCCAAATTGATAAGACCCCAACGGTTGCGGACTGCCCGAGACCCAAAACCAAGAAGGAGCTGAGCCAGTTCCTGGGGCTGGCTGACTATTGTAGAAGGTTTGTGCCTAATTATTCTGACGTCACCAACCCGCTGACCGATCTCACTAAAAAGGGAGCAACCGGTTCAGTGGTCGGAGCCGTGCCAACAGGCTTTTATGCAGGTGAAAGCTGCACTTTGTGGCGGGCCGTTGTTACATGCTCCTGATTTTGCTTTCCCTTTTGTTGTACAGACCAACATGTCAGACAGGGGGTTAGGAGCCGTGTTGTCCCAGGTGATCGAGGAGGAGTGCCCGGTGCTGTACATCAGCTGGAGGTTTTCGGGAAGAGAGAAGCGAGGTACAGCACCATTGAGAAGGAGTGTCTGGCCATCAAGTGGGCTATCCTCACCCTTCGGTACTACCTCCTGGGATGGGCTTTCACCCTCTGTTCGGACCACTCCCCGCTCCAGTGGCTCCATCGCATTAAGGATACCAACACGAGGATCACCGGTTGGTATCTTGCTCTTCAGCCTTTAAAGTTTGAGGTGGTCCACAGGCCGGGGGCGCAGATGGCTGTTGCGGACTTCCTCTCCAGAAATAGGAGGGGAATACTGGGCAGGCCAGATGGCTCCCTGGACTGAGTCAGGTGATGGGGTTATGTGGTGGTAGGGGCATGGTTGAGCGCCGGCTTGTGAATGGAGAGTGAGATTAGGAGATGAGAATGGTAAGGATCATCACCTGGCAATGACTGTCTCTAACAGCTGTTTGTTATTGCAGTGAGAGTTGGAGACGTATTTAAGAGTGAGCCAGACGCCAGTGAGGGGGAGAGCGAGCTTTGCACACACCCCATGCTGTTCCCATGAACATTTGAAATTGTGCTGAAAAGCGAGTTTGTTTTGTTTGTGATAATAAATACCTTTTGTGTTGGATTTCGCTGACTCCCGCTTCCTCCTTGCACCCCATCACAAACTCGTTACAGCAACCTATAACAAAACTGTCACACCGGCAGGAAAAAACGGTTGCAAAAGACAACCATTAAGTCACAGTCTTGAGCTCTGCATATGTGTAATTTCCAAACCTGACATCTTCTATTGGGTGGATCAGAGTAGAGCTCCCTGTGTGCAGATAAGAGGCCATTAAACTAGAAATAAAGCCCATGCCAATCCCACATATTCCCAGCGCGGATGCAGCGTGTACCAGTTGGGAGGCACAGGTTTACTTGCTGTGTTTAGGCACAGAATTTTTGTAAGTGTCTTGTTAAATGCTGAAAGCTGGAAAACATAATTGCAGTAATGATTGAGAATGTCAAATGTTACACTGAGACTAAACCGATGCACTCAATCCAGTGGGTCTAAGACCCTGGCCCCTGGCTTCTCGGTCACAACAGCTGGATTTCATCTCCACACATCAGGCAACAACACAATATTACAATTAGCATGCTAATTAGCACCTGCCCAGACTCACTGGGAATGACAGTGGGCTAATAACAAAGTGGGGCAGTGTTGTATGTCATGTTCATTGGTGAATATCAACCACTTGGTATTCAGCATGTCCACATACGTGCCCTCTACAGCAAAAATGAATTGTTTAGTTGAAAGCAAGACTGAGCGAGTGTGTGGTCACTGGTGCTTCTCATTATTTATTCCTATGTCTGAAAATCAGAGCTGCAAACAACAGAGAATATCAAAGCCTTTAATTGTCCACAACCTTTTTTAATGAGCAGCTTTCCCAGAAAAAATGGCCCGACTGTAATGTTTTATCTTTGATGACTCAGCTTGCATTTCAGGCAGGCAGAGAGGGGACTCCAATGATAAGCCCTGAACATCTCTAAAAATATGTTTGGAATGGAATTCTAGTTTACTTTTTGCTGAATACTCAATACTCTACTGCTTAATGTTTTTAACAGTAAGTAAAAAAGTAGGCATTATTCCATGATAAATGTTTTAAACAGTCGAAGGCTACAGTGTAGTCAAATAACCTCAAGTGACAACTTTGCATATGAGAGGCATCAAGTTATAATTTTACATTTTAGTTAAATTATATTTAATATATATATTTATATGTGTCAGCCCATGCACTTGTGTCTTGTAATGAATGCAGCGCTCCTGCATGAGACTCGTGCTGTTTTTAATCAAAATATCCCTCTTTAGGTAATATTAATGTAAACACAGCTGTTAATGAATTACCAGCGTAAACAGACAGGATTAAATCTGCGCTGGCTTGACGAGATATTAAAGCAAACACAGCCGTTATTGTATAAGCAGATGGCACAAATTCTTCAAAATGTTAGATTTGTGCGATCTCTAAATGTATATAAGTTGAATACTGTCTGTTATAGGCATTAAGGCATTCTTACTTCATTAAATCAGTATTAATGTAGATCTAATAATCACACAGTAAAGAGTGTCAAGTATTTAAGTAGTTTTGTTTTCAATTAAATTACCTTTTATAATGTTTTATATTATAATTCTTTAAATGTTTAATTGCTATTGTTGCTAAAAATAAATGTAAAGCACTGTTTACTCTGTTCTCTGTTTAATTACTGGCTCTTGAATAATTCCTTTACAAGCTTGAAGCAAGTTTTACAAGAGAAACACTGAAGGCCTCATTGTTTTAATTTAAATTGCTAATATTTATTTAAAAAAATCAAACTTTAGTAAAATTACAGTGTTTTATTGCATATGTGCTTACAAGTGAAATACCAAGTTAACACAGAACTGTTAATGAAGCTTTTTTCTGCTCGTTTTCGTTTTACTTCGCATGTGAGAAGCAGGTTAAATTTTTTTTTTTTTTTTTTGCAATAATCACAAGGTGCTGTTTGGTTTATAATGCATTCGTTGCACCCTCTTGTGGACTTAGGACATTTTAAATGTATATATTTGATTTACAACTTTATTGCATTTTTGCATAGATTGAAGCAGAGAACATTTTGTCAGAACCTCTAGTAAATTATGTTACTTTGTTTAATACCCTTATGTCCAGGTTTTGTACATCACTGAAATAAGCATTTTTCTTCAGAATCGTGATCTTTATTCTAAGCAAAAAAAATGTTATTCTCAATTTATCCAGAATCCTTCAGCTCTAATAATATATATATATATATATATATATATATATATATATATATATATATATATATATATATATATATATATACACACATACACACACAACTCTGACAACCTTATTTTCTTGGTATACTACATCCACTACTAAGAAATAAAATAAAGCAATACACTTTCAGAGTAATACAAATTACCGCCTTAAAGCAAATTACAAAAGATAAATCAGAGTCCCCACAAATGCAAGGATGGAGTGGAGAGAAATAATATCAAGGAGGAAAATAGGAATGCAGTGAAAGGAAATATATTAAATGGAGAGATCAATAACATAAGAACCTAAAATTTGACACAGATGGGAACTGCTTGAAGTAATTAATATAGAAGTAGCAGGCAGGATCGGGACATAATATGAATATTTTTTGCGGGAGCAGGACAAATCGTGAAAGTTGCAGATGGGAGCGGGACAAAATATTACATATTTTTTGCGGGAGCGGGTCTGAAAAATCCATCCCGCACAGACCTCTACTTTATAATTCAGGTACAATATTTCATCAACACCTGCAGTGCGATTTTGGGGAAGTGATGTGGAGGGAGAGGGGAGCTATTTGATGAGAGGGAGCCTTTGGTACATTAGCAGCAGCCACATGGGCACTGCAAAGTGAGACATCACCAGGCTTCTTTATGGGCACTAAAAACATATGCATTGTACAAAAATTTATCTTATTACCGTTCTCGCTCGCGTGATGTCTCGGACTCTCTGGTTTCCAGCAGCCGCTTCTTGAGTGTGTCGTTGCTTTCAGCCAAGCCAACAAGAAAAACACTACACATTTCTGGTGCTGTTTTGTGATTTGTCGGGTGGTCTACAGCCCACCCTCAATGTTTGCAACACACAGCCCACCCCATATTGCTTTTAACCAATGCACAAATTGAAAAAAAAAAAAAAAACATTAAATTTAAAACAGTGTTTCCCAAATGTTTGGTTGGGTGAGCAAGATTCATGTTTGGGTGGGCTCAGCCCACCCCTGCCCATGCCTACATCCAGCCCCGGTGAGAGAGATCCGGCCCAGTTGTTAAAACTGTCACTTGTCCCATTGGGCCAGTGCTGCACTTATAACATTAGTGCAAACAGACAACAAGCAAGAGAGCACAAACATTACACAGAGCGAACACAGTCTTCTAACCGAGCACTCAGAGATGAGAAAAAGCGATTATATTGAGCATGCATATATGAGCGAGCGCATCATTTACTTGACGCGGTGAGGCACAGTGGCATGTGTGAGCACACAAGAGCGTGCAGACACCAAGCACGCTTTCATAGAACTGTCCTCGCTCTGTTCCATGTGTCTTTGCAGCATCTATTACTAATGTGCTGAAAATTGCAGGGGAAAAAACACACTTCATGTATTTCGGGATTGCACGTCTTACGCAACATTTTAATGATCCGTGAACATTCCAAGTTCACAGGGCGGGAAATTCCTACTGTTTTTCATTTTAACATGATGGTGATAATTACTAATCCCCACATAAGAACAGAAGAAATCAATAATTTCTTTATATTTGATTGTAAATCTGTCTCTCTCCGTGCATCTCTCTAATCATCGCTCTCTGTTAGTAAGTATCTCTCTCTCTCAGAGCAGATGCTGTTTAATGAGTGTGCACTCTCATAAAGGCACAGAGTGCTAATATTGTTCCCACATTAAAATAATTTTTTTGCCTTTAGATATGAAGTGCTGGATGAAAAGTTATACGTGGCTGGAAATCTGAGCTGCTCATTACCCAAGATGTAAGTAGCCTACATTTCACTAGGTAATATTTCAAAATGTAAATATTAATTTGACATGCTAATGGCATCTGATATGAAAAGAAACAAAATCATGATGGCTATTATTATTATTATCAAAGCTGTTCAGCTCGAAGATGACATTTAAAATTGTCTACTTCATTTCATCCTCATAACACACCTGTTACATGTCTCATTTCTGGACTGTACAGGTGTTTTCTTTCTGTGCTTTGTGTATCAGTCAGTTTTGGTCTTGCTTGGTTTAATTTTATGTTTATATCCTCATTCTTAATTCATATATTAGGCCTAATATCTACCTAATGTACAGTATATTACATTGAGTTACTCTGAGTCGTCGGACCACGGTTCGAGTCCAGCCATGAACTCAGGCTGACATGACAGTCATCGAAGCGGCACAAAATGACGTGGTTGCTTCAGAAAATGTGCTTTTTAATTTCTCTTCTGCATTTTAAAACACTAATGCTTAGGTTTAGGCGTTGATTTGGTATTGATGTCTTTTTTAAACATCTCATTTATATTTTAAAACACTATTGGTTAGGTTCAGGCAAAAGTTTTAGGCTAGGGAGGTATGTTTTAAAAACATCCATCTAAAATTCACCTTAAAACCTGTCTGAATACGAAACAATTTTACTCGCTTTTGGCGCCCCCAACTGAACGTTTCACTGGAAAACTGCAGTCAAACGTGTTATACAGCATGTTAATTTTGAACTGCAAAAATTTTGTCATGTAAATTTCATGAGATCAGGCTGATGTCACAATGATTTAGTAGCAAGTTTCCTCTCTCAGGAATTGATATGTTTGTTACATTCAGCCAACAATCAAATCTTTCACTAAGTGACTAAGTCTTTGATTCAGCTTGTGAAAACACGTGGCCAATTTGAAATTTGGCCAGTAGAAAACATCCTTAGTATTGAGCCCTGATATATATATATATATAATTACATTATAATTATTATTACTATAATTATTGTTATTATTATTATTATTATTATTATCTTCTCTTTTTTTAAGGTTTAAAAATTACTTCTGTAATAACCTCCAGCTTGTTAGGCTAATCACAATAGAAACATTGTATTGTTGGATTCGGTATTGCACGGAAGTGTGCTTTTTTGTATACTGCACATTTTGGCTAATACATCATCCCGGTATCCTATGTCTAGAGAAAACTTGCATACTGTCCCCAATATACATACAACACACTGCAGATATAGTAAGAGAAGTATATTACGATGCTATTCCTGACATGGACTATAATAACAGTAAAGTTATTTGGATGAGGCATAAAGCCAACAAATTCTCAGTGAGTTACACAACAAAAGGGGATCAGGTATTGCTTTGTATGCTCTTAAAAGGGGATACCAAGCTTGTGATGTTACTTCATTTCCCATGTGGAGTTTTTTTATCAGAGCATTGTTTTCATAACTTCACTTCCTGATTCCAGTGAATCAATAAGTGGTCATTCTCTAGGCAAGGAGAATGCATTGATTTGGTTAAGGCTGTACAACCTTTAATCTCCTGAAACTTTGCTGAGCCCCTGAATGCTTTGAGGGTACTTTATGCTGGACTGTGCAAAAACTAAACTGGGCAGAAAATCTATCCACAATCAACAATTCAGCCACTATGGCAAACCTAAGGGCTAAAAGGTAGAGCATGTTTTGGCTCTGTTGAGGCACCTTATAAGCTGCGATTTAACACTTTATTGATCCCCTGAATGATATTCAGGTAAATTTTCTTGAATTTCCCTGAATTTGTGTTGAGCCGTATCGAACCCATGTGGCTACAAGTAAGGTTGCTGAACATAAAACAGTACTACTTTATGTTTTATGAAACATAATGAATTTACAACTACTTCTGTCTGTGAATTAATACGAATAGCAGTGTGTGTCACTTGAAAATTGCGTTTACCACAACTCTGATTTGCTCTGAATAAATTCTGAATGCATTATATCACGTCTCTCTCTGACTGCGAGCAGGAAGGTCATTATTTCTAAGAAAAGGATGAAGATGATGTTTGGTAAATGGTTCTTCAGCAGAGTTTTTTTGTGGCAGGCATTGTGAGAGGCCAAGGCCATGTTAATTATATGTACGCTGTCCCGCATTAGATAAAGCTTGAAAGTAATTAGCAGATGCAACACAACTTAACTCATGCGGCCCCTATTTATGGTCCCTGAGACAATACTTAAACAGTCCCCTCCTCTTACAGCAGGGAGGGCACAATGTTTGGAGAACCATCCAGAAGAGCGAGCTGCTGTTGAATTTTGATGATCAAAGCACGAGCTAGTTCCCATGTTCTATTTATACCACTGGAATTTTGTAGAGCAATGAGTCAAATTTGAGACCGTTTTTGTTATGTTTTATAAACAACCCCTGGTTAGACTTCTGTGTCATTTGAGTGTAACTAATACAACTCCACATTAAAAATAAATGAATCCATTGGCAAATCACATTACTTTTGCAGCATATGCCTTATAGGCATGAGTAAATAGGTTACAATGGGGATTTACATTTGTTCATTAGACAGATGTGTCTGTTTTTCAGACATTTAAATGATTCAGATCATTTTCAGTGTTATTTAACAGGCCTCACTTATTCAGAGAGAAAGATCAGACTTCAGAGAACTTAAAAAACAACTTGTTAGGAACGGGGAGGTCACACGTGCCAAGCAAGCCCATAAAATTTACTCATATACTCATTACCCCAGAAGCTCATAAATCTATAAAACTCTGATGGATCTACAGAGGTTCATTTCCTACTTTCAAAACACTTGCTCTTGCCTCTCACCATCTGCTGAGAACACATGAATAAGTGGGGTGCATTATTTAGCAATTAATGAAGAATACACTATAGATCATTAAAATCACCCACTTAAACTCATTTTTTTTCTTTTTTTTTTTTTTTTTTCTAGAAATGATATGAAGTGATGATATACTGGACCTAAATAGGTACTCTATTATGGCTTTTTGACTGGCAAAGACTAAACCACATTCATTTGGACTGCTGAAACTAGATGATGCAGAACATACAGTAAATTATAGCCTACCACATGAAACACGTGTGTGTAACAAAACTCAACAAAAACAGAATCAAGAGAGAACAAAGCATCCACCTACACAACATTACTATCGCTTCCCATTAGTGACTACATGGACACCCCACTCCTAGCACTTTATCATGGTCCTTAAATAGGACTGTGGAAATATAAAGGAAGTCATTAGATTTAATTAGACCACTTAGATCCAAATTGGAATAGAATGATGCGGGTGCATGCCACCAAAAAACATGGCACAGATACAGTGAATCCTAATGGGGGGTAATAGGCACATTTCAAAATTAAATTTCCCTTAACCCTTGTGTGTCAATAAAAATAAAAAAAAGTTACTCAGAGGTCCTTAGAGGACAAAAATGTCTGCATCAAAAAACTGCCATAATAATATTATATATTAATATTATTTTCCACTTTCAATGAGTAAATTGTTTTAACCAGCATCAGTCCTGATCATAAATACCAAATATTCATTCATTTTCATGATTTTAACCCTTTAAATGCCAGTTTGTTTATATAATGCCACTGTTGATTTTTAAGAGAAAAAACAAAACACAAATTAATTATTTTCCATGTACTGAATGCTAAGGGGAATTTTATTTTATTGTATTGTATTTTTGATTATCACAGTCTGGGATATGTCAATTATTAGCAATAACATTTATTTTGATGTATTATTATTTTGTGTGCAGTGTCAGATTAAAAAAACAAAAACAAAAAAAAAACACTCAGTACCAGAAAGGACAAAAATATCTGTCAAAACACTACCATAAAAATATGATATATTAATATTATTTTCCACTTTCACTTTTTAACCAGCATCAGTTCTGATCATAACCACATTTACTCATTTACACATTCACACACACACACACACAATTACTCAATACACACATACAAAACACACTCTGACATCCATAGCAACACACCCTCACAATTTTAGCTGCATCATTTATTCAATTGGCCTGCAGTGCTCTATAATACAGCAAATAGAAAAAAAGGAAAAAAGCATGTTTTTGCTCCATAGGCTAAACATGAGAAAAGTAGCACCATCTGGTGGAAAATATTAAAAATTAAACTTTTGAAGCTGGATCTCAGGAATGAAAGCATAATATCTAAGAAATCACGATTTTATGCTTTAATGGCACTGGGATCAAATGTTGCAGTTTAAATGTGTTTCAATGGGGACATTTTTGTCCTTAAGGTCCTGAGTGTAACTATTTTGTGTTCACAGTGTATTATAGATGTATTATAGGAACTGATGTTAAAATATCAAAATTCCCCCAAAAATACACACCTTTGGCAAAATGTATGTCGTTGGCATTAACACAGCCAGAATGATCAAAAAAACAAAAATTAAAAAGAAAAAAATGTCCCGAAGGTCGCACAAGGGTTAAAATACCATACTCCAGCTCATCATCAAAGATGGCCCGAAAAGCACAAAGATCCCACACTCAGCACGTATAAATACACATGCATTAAGCTAACACTGAACTTGGGACCACAGTGAATTTTTGTGATTGGCAGTGTTTAGAAGAAAATTACTGGCCTCCCTCCCAACAGGTTCAGCTGATTATTCTCAAAAGACAAGCCCAGCTGCACCATAATCTCTGTGTTTCCATGGGGTTCGGATTGTGGCACAGCCCTGGAAGTTTGATAGAGCAAACTTCAAAAGAAACGAGCGAGGTTAGGTGCCTGCACTCTTGAGATTGCATTTGTGCAGGCGAGGGTATCGAAGCATGAATTATCTATTAGTGTGACTGATATAACAGCAGGGGTCTATTTAGAGACTGAAAATATACACATATATCATGAACTTGTGGCTGCGTGGCATTATTCGTGTTGCCACTAAAGCTGCTTGATATTCTACCCTGTGATTATACCACCATTATTAGATCACATTCAATGAGCCCTGAACACACATAAATGGTACCAGTGTCACAAATACAGCACTACTGATACTACATTTATACAAAAAACACACATTTACACAGAGAATATGAGTCTGTTCTTGTTTAAAAAGTACTTAAAGGAATAGTTCACCAAATAATGAAAATTCTGTCCTCATTTACTCGTTACCTCATCTTGTTTCAAACCTTCAATACTTTTTTCTTTAGTAAAATACAAAAGGAAATGTTTGTCATTGTATGGAAAAAACAATTAAAAAAATTAAAAATGAAAAAAAGCAATTAAAGTAAATGGTGACTGAACATCTTTTGTGTTCCACGAAAAAAAAAAGTAAGTCATGTTCTTCATACTGGTTTGGAAAAACATGAGGGTGAGTAAATGAGGACAGAATTTTCATTTTTGGGTGACCTGGTCCTTTAACGGCTAATAAAATCCCTTAGACGATACAAATCTTACTGCATATCAGTCTTTACTGCTCCATGAAAATCACCAAAACCATCAATTGAAGGATATTTTCTTAGACAAATTTCAAGGAGATGTGGGAATAATCTCAGGAATCTGCAAAACGTGTGTCCACATCCTCAGTAATTTGCACAGATGCTGTTGAAGAGAAGGTACTAGATGATCCTAGAAAAACACACAATAGTTGTGAAAGAGGCTGGGAGACTCAATGTCTCAAGTCCAAGTACAATATTGAGCACACAGCATCACTTACAATGAACCAACTCTAATGTGCAAGCTGTGAAATGCCTCAATCAGGCATTAAAATATAACTGGAGATCAAATTTTTCCATATAATAATTATATATACAATTGAAAGATTAACTGAAAGTTTGAAGAGACATGTGAATGTATAGCTTTATTTTCCATTGGCATACTTCAGTAGCAGCATTGTGGTCCAGAAAACAAATGATGAATGATGGAAAGCACCCCCAGATCATCACCAATCCTCCACCTGGTTGTGTAATGGTTAGACGGAGACCTTGAGAGGCCTTCAAGCCACAGTGTCTCGCACCCACTGTGAAATATGGTGGAGGATCGGTGATGATCTGGGGGTGCTTCAGCAAGGCTGGAATCGGGCAGATTCATCTTTGTGAAGGACACATTGATCAAGCCACATACAAGTTTATCCTGGAAGAAAACTTGCTTTCTTCTGCTCTGACAATGTTCCCCAGCCCTGAGGACTGGTTTTTCCAGTAGGACAATGCTCCATGCCACACAGCCAGGTCAATCAAGGTGTGGATGGAGGACCACCAGTTCAAGACCCTGTCATGGCCAGCCCAATCTCCAGACCTGAACATTTTCTGCAAATAAATGCTCTAAATAATAATATGTTTATTTGGAATTTGGGAGAAATGTTGTCAGTACTTTATAGAATAAAACAAAAATGTTTATTTTACTCAAGCACATCCCTATAAATAGTAAATTCAGAGAAACTGATAATTTTGTAGTGGTCTCTTAATTTTTTCCAGAGCTGTATATACTTCAATGTTATTTTAGAATAAAATATAACGATAATATAATAATAATTTTGCAACATTCAAATGGAGGCTAAAGAGTAGACATGCACAGAAGAGAAACTTCTTGTTCAAGAACCATTTCTGAGGTTGTACTGAATTATGACACATGACAATTCACCGGTAGTCCATATGTCATTGCATCGTGTAATGGTCTGAGATCATATGCAGCATTCTCATAGACGACACTAATAAAAATATAAATCAAGTGAGCATCTTCAAATGCATGTCTTTGTGTCTAACAGCATTTATTGTCAGTCGTCTTAGGGTGATTTCACATAGAGTTTAAATGAACCAAACCCCTTTCAGTTAAAGTGAACCAGAAAGAAAACCAGCTGCAAATGACCTCAGTGCTTTTGGTGTTCACAATGTACAGTAAGTGGACTTAAGAGGACCCAGTTTCTTTTTTTGGTCCTCTTGGCATTGATGTGATCTCAGACCCTTTGTTGTTCACACCAGTCAATTCAAGTCATTTTAAATGATGGAAAACATTTGAGATTATATGTGTATTTGAAAATATGGTGGTCTGAGTATGGTTTGTTTGTGGGACCTTTTAGGGGGTCTGAGATCATTTGGGTTGTTCACATATAAACATTAAATCGCTCTGAGACCATTTGGAGTGCTCAAATGAACTAGGGGTAAAAAAGCCCTTACAGGTTGCCCTCCACAGTGGCGAGTAGATGAGCAAAATTACCCACCACTGCGCATGAAACACCCACATTTGGTGGGTGGCAGGTGCTAATTTCATATCCTGCCTCCACCCCTATCTGCTTTATGCTCGTCCAACTTGAATTTCACATGCTATCCCCTGAACCATAATCCTCAAATACTACAACAATTTCCTCTTTACCCCACCTAGAATGGGTAGCCATCCTATCTGTGTCTTCTGTCTTGTACTGTGCAGGGGTAACTCTGTCTGACCTGGAAAAAAAAAAGCCCACATCCAGAAGGCTTCTTTAACCGAGCTCAAGTCTGGAGCCCAAATATGTCTGTTGTTGGCACAGTAGGGGAACAAAAGAAGAAACCCCTAAAATAACAGGATTAACAAATCCAGTTTGGTATGATGTTGTCTACACGGCATAAACACATAAAGAATAGCTTGCTAGTCCGTTTCATGAGCCTTTAAGACCCTAAGGCAAGCTAATATCCTTTATTTCATCAAACTTATCACTAAATCGTATTGAGTCTTCTAAGATCCACAAATTAATGAACACACTACTTTACTCCCAGACATCTTGCCAGGCAAAAAGGCTGATTAAACAGATTTTCATTCATGTCAAGCATCCACTTGATTAATCATTTGAAATGCTAGTTAAATGAGCTTACAACAAAACAACTTACTATTGTTACTGACAATAGGAGACGTCAGAGACAAAGATAATAGTTTTCCCCAATTTGTTTGATTTTGATACGGTCCAATTGTTCAAACTTTAAAAACAACCTCAAGGCATCTTTGGTAGATAAACACAATTGGTCTTTGGCAAAGCCCAAAATGGTGAAACACAAACTGTAACAGCTTTGCATTCCAATTTACAGGTATTACTAGTTTACTGATTCAATGCTCAAGCATCACTGTGAAATGAAGGGGACATTTTGGGTAACTATCTTCATAACAGCTGCACTATACAAACAGAGCTGTAGCCAGGGACATTCACGCATTAAATGTGGCACTTGATTTAAAAGCCAAGAAAAACACAATAAGAAAATTCATAAGCAGTAGCTCAGCAGTAACTTTAATACTGCAATGAATGTCACTTCCTGGACTAAAGGACACCCTGAGATGATATGCTGAAATAAACAATCTTGCTGGGCCTGGAATTTTATATGCAAAAGCACAATAACTTGTCTTTGCTGACGGGCAAATCTGACGGGTACATCAGTGGACAACAAAATGACTGAAAGCAGCTTATTCCCCAACACTATTGCGAGTCTGTCAATGTGCTCTGAGTGACCGGATTACTGAGTATCTGTTCAGGCAATGCATAAAAACATATGATTACAGGCATTTAAAACACAGTGTCTGCTTGCTATTTTAAGAACAAGCAGATTCTGCCCAGGCGAGAGACACTTTGTCATGACTGTTTTAATTAGTTACTGTAACTCAAGCTTCAAAATCTAAGACTACCCTGTTGTTTTGCCAAATGGAGAAAACCATGAGACAAACAATCAATTCTCATGAAATAGATGTGCTTCTGGTTCGACTTGGTTCTTAGTATCAAGATCAATACTAACAGTTAAATGTAATCCAAATAAGCATTTGATATTGACATGACAACCGTAGTCTCTGAGGCGGGTTGGCAAATACAGACACTATTTTTAATCTGATGTTGACCTAAGGCTAGGGCTGAGCGATATACAGAATATTTAATATCGCAATGATTTTAATGTGCTTTCATTTGGCCATTAAGTTTTGTAAAGAGTGCATCAGTAAACTAATTTCACAATCCTTCAGGGCTGCAAAATGAATCAAAATAACATCAAAATGGCAAATTGGTCATATGTGATTATAATCCACAAAAAGATGCGATTTAAAGACGGTGTCATGATTCACTGTTGTTTGCCTTGTTTTCCCCTGTCATCTGTTTCACATGGACTACACTTCCCACAATTCCCTGCCCTCATCACTTCCAGCTGTCCATGATTGTTTTCACCTGTCTTCCATTAAGTCTTTACCCATTGTGTATATAATGCCCTGTTGTTTGCCTAGTCTTTGTCAGTTGTTATGTGTTTTGACCAGTGCCCATTGTGTATGTTTTCTCTGTTCCTGTGTTTTCCCATCGTGGATGTTTCTTTGTTCCTGTGTTTATCCCATTATTCTGTACTTTGTTTATTTTATTAAATACTGTTTCACCACACCTAGATCCAGCTCTCGTGACCTCCTTCCAGACGTTACAGAACAACTGACCACAAAATGGATCTAGAGGCTCCTTTCATTCAGCAAACTTACCTGTCCCGGAATTTTCCTGTCTGTTTAGTGTCCTTGCTAAGTACACTGATATTTCTGATTCAACCCTGAAGTTCATGTATAAAATCGGTCTCATTGCTCACCAGTGGAAGGAGTTGCCAGCGACCGGAGATTACACGTGGGAGGAATATGTTACGCTAGTATTAGAGACATTCGCTTCAGCGGATTCTCCTCAATCAATCCCAATCCCGGCTTCTGAGTCAACCACGCATCAGCCTGCTCCACGCCATGTCACAGCTACGCCCGAGTCTGCTCCACGCCATGTCACAGCTACGCCCGAGTCTGCTCCACGCCATGTCACAGCTACGCCTGAGTCTACTCACAGCCCAGCCTTCCACGGCCCCTGTCTCCAAGCCTCCCGTGGCCCTTGTCTCCAAGTTTAATTATCCGCCACTAATATCTGTGCGTAGGGCCACAAAGACCCTTCCCCACAAATTGTCAGTGCCCTTGCCTGCCACGGCCAATGAGCCGACGCCCACGCCTGCCACGGCCAACGAGCTGACGCCAGCCTCGTCCATCCCAGAGCCTGCGTTGCCAGCCTCATCCATCCCAGAGCCTGTGTTGCCAACTTCGGCCTCCCGGAGGAAGGGAAAGGCTTCCGTTTCCAAGTCTCTGCCCATGTTCATGACCACAGAGGTCGTCTCCGAGTCTCTGCCCATGTACACGACCACAGAGGTCTTCTCCGAGACTCTGTCCATGCCCACGACCACAGACGTCATTCCCGAATCTCTGTCTACACCCACGACCACAGAGATCATTCCCAAGTCTCAGTCCATGCCCACGACCCCAGAGGTCATACCCGAGTCTCTGTCTACGCCCACGATGACAGGGGTCGTTCCCGAGTCTCTGTCCATGCCCACGACCACAGAGGTTCGTTCCCGAGTCTCTTTCCATGC
Source organism: Myxocyprinus asiaticus (assembly GCF_019703515.2). Classification (NCBI taxonomy): domain Eukaryota; kingdom Metazoa; phylum Chordata; class Actinopteri; order Cypriniformes; family Catostomidae; genus Myxocyprinus; species Myxocyprinus asiaticus. The sequence goes on along the minus strand of NC_059383.1, from coordinate 16,383,835 downwards.
CCACGGCGACAGAAGTCGCTCTCGAGACTCTGCTCATGTTCACGACCACTGAGGTCATTTCCCAGTCATCCTGGACTCTTAGCCTCGAGCCTACCATGGCTCTGCCTTCTACGGCTTCACCTTCAAGCTTGCCACGGCTTCGCCCCTCAAGCCTCCTACGGCTCCTCCTACCACGGCTCCAGTCTCTACCCTGTGGTTGCCACCCATGCCTCCTGACCCCGTTTCAGCCCTGTGGCCGCCAACCAGGCCTCCTGATCCAGTCCCTACCCAGAGGTGGTTTCCTTGCCATCCACCTGATATACTCTGGTCTCCTGGGTCTCCTGGCCATCCGCCTGATCTGCTCTGGTCTTCTGGGTCTCCTGGATGTCCACCTGATATACTCTGGTCTTCTGGGTCTCCTGGTCTTCCACCTGATCTGCACTGGTCTTCTGGGTCTCCTGATATACTCTGGTCTCCTTGGTCTCCTGGCCATCCGCCTGATCTGCTCTGGTCTTCTGGGTCTCCTGGCTGTCCACCTGATATACTCTGGTCTTCTGGGTCTCCTGGTCTTCCACCTGATCTGCACTGGTCTTCTGGGTCTCCTGATATACTCTGGTCTCCTTGGTCTCCTGGCCATCCGCCTGATCTGCTCTGGTCTCCTTGGTCTCTTGGCCATCCACCCAATCTGCTCTGGTCTCCTGGCCGTCCGCCTGATCTGCTCTGGTCCCCTTGGTCTCTCGGCCATCCACCCGATCTGCTCTGGTCTCCCTGGTCTCATGGCTGCCCGCCTGATCTGCACTGGTCTCCATGGTCTCTCGGCCATCCACCCAATCTACTCTGGTCTCTCTGGTCTCCCGGCCTTCCACCTGTTCTGCTCTGGTATCCTTGGTCTCCGGCTCCATCTTGGCCCTGCCTCCCTGACCAGCCTTCCTTGGGCTTCGGGAGCTGCCCATTTGGGGGGGGGGGGGTCTGTCATGATTCACTGTTGTTTGCCTTGTGTTTCTCACCTGTCATCTGTTTCACATGGACTACACTTCCCATAATTCCCTGCCCTCATCACTGCCAGCTGTCCATGATTGTTTTCACATTAAGTCTTTACCCATTGTGTATATAATGCCCTGTTGTTTGCTTAGTCTTTGTCAGCTGTTATGTGTTTTGACCTCCTGTGTATGACCAGTGCCCATCATGTATGTTTCCTCTGTTCCTGTGTTTTCCCATAGTGGATGTTTCTTTTGTTCCTGTGTTTACCCTGTTATTCTGTACTTTATTTTATTAAATACTGTTTCGCCGCACCTAGATCCAGCTCTTGTGACTTCCTTCCAGACATTACACGCGGTCTGTGTGTGATTCAGAACAAACCGATGATGCGCTGATATGTGTGCATGCGCATGACGGCACTCTCAGATCAGTTCACATGCATTGTGAAATCAAACTAATGTAGGTTCAAGCCTTCACGCAATTCCAAACTTTAGTAACCGTTACAAGTTATTATACAAATCTTTTGAGCCATTTCAGAGCATATACATAATTATCAAGATATATATATTGAATATCATCAATAGGCTAAAAAATATTGATATATAATTTAAGACATATCGCCCAGCCCTATAAGGCATGACACTTCCAGGGTACCAAGGTATTCTTAAAATGTTAGATGAACATCGAATATCACCCCAGCAGGCCCACCCTACCAGATTTTGCCAGACACTAAGAGATTACAGCATGACCTATTTTGTTTTATTAGGAAAGCTGAATCATTTGACATAGTAGGTCAGATGAGGCATTAAAAATGGCTACATCTTTTCATTGTAAAACAAACATCGCAAATACGCAGCCCCTTTCACATCTGCTCTTCAAGTGTGACCTGATAAAATCATTTTAATAAACCCTATGGGAGGGTGAAGGGGATGAGAGCAATGATTGTCAGTCATGTGCATTGCTGATATAATGCCCTGGTGATCTCGAATGACAAGACAAATCGAGGAGTAAAATGCAAATTGTAATGTACCCCATGATTCAACATCAGAACACAATAAAATGACAAGCGCAAAAAATAGGCACAGCGACCACTTCTGCATGGACTGTAATGAATGGACTGAAACTCCAAAAGATTGCGTGCACATTTATCTTTTTGTCTGTATGCTGCGGCTTGAAGCCACAAACAATACAATACCAGCCGTGAACAAAGAGAAGAGAGCCAACAACTTGTAAGTCATTAAACATCTTCAATGGAAACAAGTTCAGTTCTTGCTGGATGGACCAAACATGTAACCCAGCAGTTTTGGAAATTCCAAATTATGAACAATCCAACTTCCAAGCATTTGACTTTGTAGTGAATTCTTAAAGGAGTTTTTCTGTTTTATCCTCCAGTGTACTGCAAAGGCAAAAACTCATTGGTGCTTATCAGAGAGCACTAAATCCTTATTTGTACAGCTAGAAGATAAACGGTTATGTTTCCCAAGAGACCTTGCTTTATAATAACATACATAGCCACTATCTCAATGGGGACCAGATATATTTTGAAAAATGAGTGCTGTGATTAACTTGATACAGAAGACTTCTGAGTGGGTTAGTAGTTCTTGAAGGTAATGCTAATGGTTGCTTGTGATCTCCATTTAATGAGAACTCGCTCAGCATGAGCTGAAATATGATGTTTGGTAAACTACTCCATTATCAGCTCTCCAGCACAGGATGGAAGTGGGAGTTTGCAGTGGTGCTGTGTTTTAGAATTTGATCCTTCAGATCATCAGACGTCTGCAAAACAGGTTTACGCTTGACTGATTACATGTTCCTAATAATGTTAATTGAAACAGCTCACTGATTTAAGTATATCTGTTTTTTTCCCCTAAAACTGCAATAAAAGTAACTGTTTTCATGTTTGTTTGTTTTTTGTTTTGACAGAGTTAAATCTAAAAAATATCAGATTAACCAACAAATGTTTAATTGGGGTTTATTTATGTTGTAGATTAATTAAATTACTTGAGTTACTTAAGGGATAATGTAGAAACAGCTGGTCATTATCAGCAGATAAGTAGCTTTTATAACCAGGTCTTGTCACTGACGGTGTTTATTTTTCGATAATGACCTGGAAATTGTAAATTTTCTCACTTATGCGGCTTCTTAAAAAAACAAAATGTAAAATATAAAAAATACATGGACATGAAATATAGATTTGAGTTTTGATCATTTTTTTTAGGAAGACATGAATACAACTAAGTAGGAAATATAGATTACCTAGATAAGCGGTCACTTATACAGTGTTGTTATGGACAACGGTCACCACTGAATGCTGCAAGTAACCAATCAGTATCAAGTTTTCCAGAGAGCTGTGTAAATAGCTTTAATATACATTTTATCTGGAGGTTGGATATCTAATAAAATGGTGTTCACTTTTTAAAGTACATTTTGTTTGATAATCATCTCGTATTGGGTGATGTGTGGAGTGGCTGATTGCATGACAACGGTTCTGGAGGAATCTCTCACTCAGCAAGCAGGCATCCCAATTTGGCTGTAAAACAGAGCATCCTTGTTGGACTTTTCACCCAAACAAAGAGCAATTTACAAGAAATTAGGATCAAACAACTTGTGCTGGTCAGCATGTATTTTGCCATCGGGGCCTTCATTGTGTTGCAACAAGGGAATGTCATCACAGAATTTTAATCAAGACACAAATGCCCTTATTTTGTTGAAATAAATACATAATTTAGTCCATAAACCGTGTTCACAAATGATATGAATATGTCTTTGTCAAAGTCAAAGAGGTCAATGATTACATAGTGGTTAAAACTTCTATTGCCAGCATCTTTACTCATCAGTCATTACCACCATGTCTGACAAAAAGAGTCATTAAAATGGTAACAGATAAATTGACATTTGCTAAATAAGAAAGAATTTTCTCTAATCCCAAACATCCGACTGCCAACCCCAGTGTCAATACAGTATTTTGCTTTGCATTTTTTTCTAATCACATGTCTTGCCACGTAGGCTATTAAATTTGCAGACAATTTATAAGTGAGCCATACCATAAAATCAACTGTGGCAAAAGGTTTCTAATAGAAACTCAATGATACCATAAACAAGTATAAAGAAAAATACTACCAATAACACCAGTAATCTGTCTAGCTTCAGCCTGAACTGAAAGAATTAAGAGAGCTCTTGTCTCCCCCTGTGCTCTCATTTTCACAGAGCAAAGCAACCAATCAATAGCAAGGCGGGCACGGCAGACTCCAGCCGTAATCCTCAAAATATTCTTATGTGGATTAGCTTCTCCCCCAGCCATTTTCATTTTCACTCTGTAAGGTAGCAAAGTGGAGCAAAACAAATATACACACTTCAAAGGGGAAGAAATGTCTAATAACAGCAACCTGGTTAAGCTACTGCTTTCTTTTATATTACCTTATAAACATATTATGTGCTGCAGGTCCTAAAGTTGCCCACTAAAGCTAAACAGGGTTGAGCCAGGCCAGTACCTGGATGAGAGACCTCCTGGGGAAAACTAAGGTTGCTGCTGGAAGAGGTATTAGGGAGGCCAGCAGGGGATGCTCACCCTGTGGTCTGTGTGGGTCCTAATGCCCCAGTATAGTGATGGGGACACTATACTGTAAAAAGACACTGTCCTTTGAACGAGATGTTAAACTGAGGTCCTGACTCTCAGTGCTCATTAAAAATCCCAGGGCACTTATCATAAAGAGTAGGGGTGTACCCTGGTGTCCTGGCCAAATTGGCCCTTATCTATCATGGCCTCCTAATAATCCCATCCCTGAATTGGCTACATCACTCTACTCTCCTCTCCATCAATAGTTGTTGTGTGTTGAGCTTACTGTCGTTGCATAATCAAGGTGGATTCTGCACACTGGTGGTGGTTGAGGAGATTCCCCCTATACTATGTAAAGTGCTTTGAGTGCCTAGAAAGGCAGTATATAAATGTAAGGAATTATTATAATTATTATTATTAAAGTTATCTGTTCTTCTATATGCTGTATAATAAAGTGTTTGTCTGATTTGAAAGCATCTTCACTGGCTAATGGAAACTGATGAGTTCCCTGAAATATGAGGCTCTTGTCAATGCAGGGTTATTAGACATAAGGCTCTCCTTGCATTCAAAGAAAATTGTGAGGAAGCACCCCAGAACCATTAAACAATGCCTAAAGCCTCAAAACAATGGGCACTCAGGAGACACCAAGCATTGAAAGAGCCAGAGGGGGTAGAAAGTGCAAATTCATAGACATTATGCACCTGCTTCGATGTTATGTTAAAGAGCCAACCCAGATGCGAATGACTTTCTTCTGCAGAATTTTTTTTTTTAGAATATACTCTGCTCTGTAGGTCCAAACAAGTAAATGGTGACCAGAACTTTGAAGCTCCAAAAAGCATGTCTTCAAAAGTGATATGATAAGTGTGGGTGAGAAACCGATAAATATTCAAGTCCTTTTTTATGATAAATCTCCACTTTTAACCAGCCTCAACCATCAGGTGGTGATATGCACGAAGAATGTAAATCACCAAAAAACAAGAGAAGAATGTGGAAGTGAAAGTGAAAGTGGAGACTGATAGTAAAAAAGAAAAAAAAAAAAGAAAAAAGGCTTTAAATATTAGGCTATATCACTTCTGAACACATGGATTAAACCACCGGAGTCATATGGATTACTTTTATGATACCTTTATATGCTTTTTGGAGCTTCAAAGTTCTGGTCGCTGGTATGCATTCACTTGCATTGAATGGACCTACAGAGCTGAGATTTTTTTCAAAAAAAGCTTTGTTTGTGTTCTGCAGAAGAAAATTATACACATCTGGGATGGCCTGAGGGTGAGTAAATGATGAGAGAATTTTAATCATTTATCATGATACCATACTGGCCTCCCTTTATCATGATCGCTGCGGATGGCTGCCTCGGTGTGGAGTGCTTCTATTGTTTTGTTGTTTTTCTTTGTTTGTCCTGTGTTTAGTAATCTTTTTCCAGTCAGTTTTACCAGAGACGAACTGCTGAACATTCGACAGCATATACCAGTCAATCTTTTCCCGGATTTTGAATATTCGGACGTTTTGTTTGACATTTTAGTCGGAGGCGTGGCTATGTTGTTTAAACGCGCTATGAGACGCAGGTGAGGGAGACGAGCAGGCACGCTGGTCAAGCTCCGACGGCGTGGCTTTCGAACAGCCCTGACGAACATTCATCTAGCGAATCTCCGCTCTCTCCCTAACAAAACGGACGAACTACTTCTCTTCACCCGCACAAACAAGGACTTTTCAACCTCTGCTGCCTTGTGCTTCACAGAAACCTGGCTGAGTGAAGCCATTTCGGACAGCGCGTTACATCTGCCGGGCTTTCAGCTGTTCAGAGCAGATCGCATCCCGGAGATAACAGGGAAAACGAGAGGCAGTGGAACATGCTTTTACATCAATGAAAGTTGGTGTACAGATGTAACAACGTTAAAGAAGATGTGCAGTCCTAATTTGGAAGCGCTCTTTATTAAATGTAAGCCTTTCTACTCACCGCGGGAGTTTTCCTCATTTATTCTGGTGAGTGTGTATATCGCGCCAAACGTGTGTTTGAATGCAGCGCTGCAACAGCTGGTTGATCAAATCACAGACACAGAACAACAATACCCGGACTCAGTTATTATTATTCTTGGGGATTTTAACAAAGCAAACGTCACACATGAACTGCCCAAATAAAAACAGCACATTACATGCCCAACCAGAGACAGAAATATACTGGATCACTGCTACACAACAATAAAGGATGCATATCGCTCTGTTCCAAGAGCAGCTTTGGGACTATCTGATCACTGTCTGGTTCATCTTCATCCAACCTACAGACAGAAATTAAAATCTGCTAAGCCTGTAGTAAGGACTGTAAAGAGATGGGCCAATGAAGCAGTGCTGGAACTACAAACCTGCTTTGACTGCTCTGATTGGAGTGTTTTTGAGGCTGCAGCCACAGACATGGACTAGCTCACAAATACTGTTACATCATATATCAGTTTCTGTGAGGATATGTGCATTCCTACTAGGACTTATTTAACATTTAACAACGACAAACCATGGTTTACAGTGGAACTCAGGCAGCTTCGTCAGGCCAAAAAGGATGCTTACAGAGTTGTGGATAAAGTCTTGTACAATCAGGCCAGGAACACACTGAATAAGGGAATCAGAGTGGCTAAAATAAGATACTCTGAGAAGCTGAAAAACAAGTTTTCAGCTAACAAACCTGCATCAGTGTGGAGTGGCATGAAACAACTTACAAATTACAGGACTCCTACCCCCAACCGTGTGGTGGACCAACAACTGATGACCTGAATGTGTTCTACTGCAGATTTGGAAGGCCCAATCTCACACCCAACACCCACTCTGACCTTCACTTCACACAAACACCAACACCTCCTGCAACCCCCCTCCTCCCACCTCCTGCTACTCAACCTGCACTTAAGATCTGTGATGATGATGTGAGCCGCGTCTTTCGAAAACAAAGGATAAGGAAACACAGGGCCCAGATGACGTTTCACCTGCATGCTTAGATCCTGTGTTAACCAGCTGGCCCTCATCTTCACACAGATCTTCAATAGATCACTGGTGCAGTGTGAAGTCCCATACTGCTTCAAATGATCAATCATCATTCCTGTCCCATAGAAACCAAAAATCACAGGACTTAATGACTACAGACCTGTCGCCCCGACATCTGTGGTCATGAAATCATTTGAGAGACTGGTGTTGGCCCACCTGAAGGACATCACTGGACCCTTTCTAGATCCCCTTCAATTTGCTTATCGAGCAAACAGGTATGTGGATGATGCAGTCAACATGGGATTGCATCATATCCTGCAACATCTGGCTAGACCAGGGACATATGCAAGGATCCTTTTTGTGGACTTCAGTTCAGCTTTCAACACCATCATCCCAGCTATTCTCCAGACTAAATTACTCCAACTCTCTGTGCCCACATCTACCTGTCAGTGGATTACCAGCTTTTTGACAGACAGGCAGCAGCTTGTGAGACAGGGGAAATTCACTTCCAGCACCTGTACAATCAGCACTGGTGCCCCCCAGGGATGTGTGCTCTCCCCACTACTCTTCTCCCTCTACACCAACGACTGCATCACCAAGGACCCCTCTGTCAAGCTCCTGAAGTTTGCAGACGACACCACTGTCATCGGCCTCATCCGAGATGACGATGAGTCTGCATACAGAAGGGAGGTTAAACAGCTGGCTGTCTGGTGCAGTCAAAACAACCTTGAGCTGAACACTCAATACGGTGGAAATGATTGTGGACTTTAGGAGGAACCCCCAACACTGTCCCCCCTCACCATTCTAAACAGCACTGTGGCAGCAGTGGAGTCATTCAGGTTTCTGGGCACTACCATCTCACAGGACCTGAAGTGGGAGACCCACATTGACTCCTTTGCGAAAAAGGCCCAGCAGAGCTTGTACTTCAGTACAAGGAAGTTCAACCTGCCACAGGCACTGCTGATACAGTTCTACTCAGCGGTCATTGAGTCTGTCCTCTGCACTTCAATAACTGTCTGGTTTGGTTCAGCTACGAAATCCGACATCAGAAGACTACAAAAGGACAGTTCGGACTGCTGAGAGGATTATTGGTTGCCCCCCCCCCCCCCAGAGTGAGGAAAAAGGCTGGAAAAATCACTCTGGACCCCACTCACCCTGCCCACTACCTTTTGAACTGTTGCCTTCTGGCCGACGCTTAAGAGCTCTGAGCACCAGAACTGTCAGGCACAGGAACAGTTTTTTTCCCCCAGGCTATCCATCTCATGAACAGTTAAAACTGCCCCTTTGAGCAATAATTAATGTGCAATACACAGCTTAGTCTTTTTATATTATCCAACACATCCTACCTCTTCTGCCATTACATTCCCTTGCACTGTACATAACCGATTTGTATTTAGATTTGCACTACGTATATGTGTGTGTGTGTGTGTGTGTGTATGTATATATATATATATGTGTATATATGTATGTATGTGTATATATATATATATATATATATATATATATATATATATATATATTTTTTTTTTTTTTTTTTTTTTTTTTTTAATTCAATTTTAATTATTTTTTTAAAGTCTTGTTGTTGTTTTTGTATTGTTGTGTACTGGAAGCTCCTGTCACCAAGACAAATTCCTTGTATGTGTAAGCATACTTGGCAATAAAGCTCATTCTGATTCTGATTCTGATTAATATTGGCTGGTAGGTAAATTCTTCTCTGTGTTATTATACATGGTTTTGTTCAAGTGAGGATGGACTGACCATAACAACTGTATTACACAGCACATCAGGTAAAACAGGCATGTACTACAAGTTCTATTGAAAAGGTGGAAGTGGTGGCAGATAAAATTAAATATATTATTGTGATGCTGCTGCTACAACTACAGTATATTATAATCATGACAACAAAGATATATTTTCAATGACATCAAATAAAATCGTGTTAAGCTTGAAACTTCGACCGGTTTATCCATGCTGTATCTCCGAACACTATCGCTGCCACTGCGCACCGCAACGCACTTCCTTGTTTTGACTCGACGTGTTGTTTCCAATCACTGCTTATCTCTCCTTTTACCTCTAAAAGTGAATAAATCTTTGTTAATGCGTAACTGCAATTTCCTTGAAGCGTAGATATCCGGGTGAGATATAGCCAGCCATCCGTCTACACTGCATACGAGCAACGCGACGATATTCAAACTCTCCCATAATAATAGACGCAACGCGAAACAACGAGAACGCACCCGTTATAACTGCAAGCGCTCGATGGATGTATTGCACTAACGGCGCATCCGAGCACATTTGAAGATGAACATTTCCACAAGACTTTCACAGGCAAATACAAAGCGCCTCGTGACACACAACACTATGCTAAACATACGAGTTCAGACTATAAATACGTCACTAACTTTACCGAGTAAAAAATAAATAATAATAATAATAATAATAATAATAATAACTTGTTGACTCGGTTTAAAGATGACGACTGCTGCTGGCAAGAGGAATCGATGTAAAAGGAAAATGAACAGCCACTTGGAGAACGACGGAGGAAATGTTGCTTTGTCACTCTTGTACAAACGGTTTTATGGTTGATTCTCTCCCAACAGCCACACAAGCAGCGAAAGTGTTCCCAGTAAATTAATAATAGGATTAAAAAAAGAAGCATATAATTTGTTTATTTTTGAACGAAACTGCAACCACTGCTTATTGTGACCTAGAGTTATACTGTATACAATGGCATTACTGGATGTGTATTTTAAATATCCAGAAGTGAGAATTGCACAGAAAAACAAATGCTGCCAAACTGTTTTAGAGAGACCGGAATGCGCTCCACTGACACATAGCGAAACCAAAACGCATGAGGCTTATTCCATGGTCATATATATCTCAACACATCGGCGTTAAAGCCTATTTCCAAACTTTGTTTAGGGAGCTCATTCACGGCTTATGTGAGCTGTAAAAATCCCGAGCTTTGGATGCTCATTCATTGGCGTTAAAGGTCTGCGTTTTATTACAAATTAAAGAGCACCTTTTAAAGATCCACATTTGCTTTAATAACCACACATATATAGTGCAAAGAGTGGGCAAAAGAAGCATTACTTCAGATGCAAACCCATAACAATAATCCATTCAAACATGAGCAGTTGTTTCAGAACAGTGATGCTCAGCGTTGCGTTAAATAAAAAGGTCAGGTTGTGTGTGTGTGTGTGTGTGTGTGTGTGTGTGTGTGTGTGTGTGTGTTCGCAGTGTTCCTCTCTCCATAAGGCTGCCAATATGATGAAAGCATCTGAGTTACATCTTTAGTGTAGTTGATTTGAGGATCAAACAAATGCTAGTTTGTATAAAATGGCAGTGGAGAGATAGATCTCGCGCTACTGCGTGACTCCTGACTCACTTCTTTCCCGCATGCACGCGCGGAGAGACCCGCAGCCAAAGCAATTGGAAAACATCTGCAGACTTTGTCGCGTCAAAGTTAACAGAGAGGAGCTGAAGAAATGCCGCATGCAGCTCGAACCTTTGAGTGGCAAAACACACGTAGCTAACTTTGAAACCATCAGTCCTCTGAACTAAACACTTTCAATCCAAACACCACCAAATCGCCGCTCGCGGCGAACGTCCGTCGCGCTGTCCCAACCATCTTTTCCCGTATAAATGGATTTATGAGCCCAAATACACAATTCCTACCTGTACGGATAGCTGCCGAAATGGTGAATAAGAGGAGGAGAGTAGCGAGAGATCCGTAGCTTGTGTTCGCCATGTTATACACCTGCTTCATTCTGTAGCTCGCGAGTGAGTTGTGCTTCACCTAGAGCAACTGGCGCTGCGCGTGTAATGAGATGCGGAGAAAGGGCGGGCACAAATAACCATTCAGAAATCACGTCAACACACTTAATCCAAACCTTACATTTGCAGCGAGTGAATCTCGTAACCTTATAAAATGTAGAGTAATTTTTGTGTGCTAATAAACAAATACCGCGAATTGTTTGTTTCTGGGGACAAAAAAAAAAAAAAAAAAAAACACCCTGTTGATCATTCAGCATCAGCAGAAAGAGGTCCCCTATAAAAATGAACCCTAGTAACTATAGTTTCCAAAATTCTATAATTCTATAACTGTAAAATTATTACAGTTAATGTAAATAATACTATAAAAGATTAATTTTGTGTATCATTGAACCGGCTTCCAGAATTTCCAGCACAGTAACGTATAATACCAAGTTTTCTTGTAATAACATTCGTATGGTATTTTGGTGACAAGACAACAACAATTACCATGGGTTAACATGGTTCCCATTGTACTGCAGTCTAAAAATCGTCTTTAGAGAAAAAGAGTGCCTCTAGTGGCGTAACCTCTCTCTCTCGCTCTCTCTCTCTTTCTCTCTCTCTCTCTCTCTTTCTCTCTCTCTCTCTCTCAAGATTCAAATAGTTTTATTGGCATGGTAAAAGAAAAAATGTACATTGCCAAAGCATAGTAACACTAAATACACATACATACACATTTACACACATATACATGCAGTTAAGTAAACTTTGTAAAATACAATAAAATAAAGGAACAGTAAATAAAATAAATTAAAAAAAAAATAGAATTAAAATAAGGTGCCAGGTAATGAATAAAATAAAATAAAAACTATAATAACAATATTCACTATACAATATAAAATAAAACAAGCATTTAACAAGACATTATGAACATAAAAAATAATAAAAAAAAAATACTATGACTGAAGTACATTAAGGTAGTGATTGTTTTCTGAGGGTGTGCATTTCAGAAATGAGTTTTGCAGCAACTGATGCATGGCTGTCCTCCCCCAGTAACACCTGCATTTGATCTGTTTCTACTGAACTGGAAAACTGTGGCATGAAGTTCGAGAGTTTGTCAAAGTATTTCTCTCTCGCCTCTGTAAATTTCTCACAGTGAAGGAGAAAGTGTGTCTCTGTCTCGACCTCACCAGTGTCACAGTGAGCACAGACTCGTTCTTCCTTTGGAAGCCATGTTTGTCTGTGTCTGCCTTTTTCTATGGCCAGACTGTGATCACTGAGCCTGTATTTGGTGAGGATCCGTCTCTGTTTTAGATTTCTTACAGTGTGGAGATATTCTGCCAGATTATAATTTCTGTTTAGGGCCTGATAACATTCCAATTTGCTTTGGTTTTTACTTTCATTTTCCCAATGGTCCAAATATGAATTTTTGCTTTTTCTTAATTTGGTTTATTCTGATTTGGTTTTGTTCAGCAGTGCTGGTCTGAAACTGGTGTTTATTAGTTGTTAGCAGATTTGTGAGTTTCACAGCCAGCTGACAAAGGGGACTGGTTTTAGGCTTCAGCTCTTGGGTTTTAAGGGCTTCATGTTGCAGTGTGTTAGGGGAACTTGAATTTAGGTGTGTCCAAAATTTGAAGGATCATTTTTCAATATGTATAATTAGGGGGTATCTGCCTAGTTTGACCCGGCATGCATTAGTAGGTGTTCTTCTCTGAACTCTTAGAATGTTTCTACAGAATTCTGCATGCAGGGATTCTATGGGGTGTTTGTCCCATCTAGAGTAATCTGCCAGATAGAGTGGACCCTAAACCTCACATCTGTACAGAACAATAGGCATAATAATACTATCAAAGATTTTACACCAGATTGTTACAGGAATGTCTGTTTGGGTAAATTTGCATTTAATATCATAGAATGCTCTTCTAGCTTTCTCTTTAATGCATTCACTGCCAGACCAAAACCCCCTGAAGCACTGATTTTTAGACCGAGTTAGTCATAGTGTGGGGTGTGTTCTGTTGCAGTGTTTCCCAGAGTGAATGTGTATCTGGTTTCCAGTAATCTGGCTTTTTTCTGGAAGATCATAATTTTAGTTCTTTATTTCTTTATTTGTTATTGACTGTTAGGGCCCAGTTCTGACAGTAGCAGGTCCAGGTGTTGCAGTAGTCCTTGTGTAGTAGCTGACAGCAGCACCAGATCATCTGCAGAGAGAAGAAATGTAACTTCAGAATTATTTAGAGTAAGACCGGGTGTTGCAGATTGTTCCAGTAGCACTGCTAACTCATTAATGTAAAAGTTGAACAGTGTTGGACTCAAACTGCAGCCCTGTCTCACTCCACGCCCTTGAGTGAAGAATTCTGTTCTTTTATTGCCAATTTTAACTCTGCACCTGATGTCCGAATACATAGATTTGATAGTGTCGTACATTTTATCCCCAGTGCCGGATTGTAGAATTTTATAATATAGACCATCATGCCAAATGGAATCAAATGCTTTTTTTAAATCAACAAAACATGCATAAATTTTGCCTTTGCTTTTTTGATGAACGTGCTGGTTGACTATCGTGTGTAGTGTGTGAATGTGGTCGGTGGTGTGGTGATTTGGTAGAAATCCAATCTGATTCTTACTCAAGACATTGTGTTTGGTATGGAAGGCCTGTATCTGGGCGTTCAGGATACAGCAGAAAGTCTTCCCCAGATTACTGCTCACACAAATGCCTCGGTAGTTATTGGGGTCGAATTTGTCTTAACTCTTATATAATGGGTGTTTTAAGCCCATACTCCAGGTATCAGGAAAATAGCCAGTTTGCAGAACCAGATTGAACAGTTTTAACAAGGCCTTCTGCATTACTGCAGGGCTGTGCTTCAGCATTTCTGTTCTAATGTTGTCTAAACCGCATGCCTTTCTGGGTTTTAGTTTCTTCAGTGCATCTGTCAGTTCTCCTCTGCTAATCTGTTAGTCTAAAGGGTTTTGGTTATTTTTTATTGTAGATTCCAATTGACTTATTTTGCATGTTTTTCTGGTCAGGTGTAAGATTTTCTGGAGAAATTTCTTTGAATATGTTTTTAAAATAGCCTTTCCATAATTCTCCGTTTTCTATGGCTATGTCCTAGCTGTGTTGTTTATTCAGACTGTTCCATTTTTCCCAGAACTGATTATTAATTGAGTTTTCAATTTCATTAAGAGTGTGGTTTCGGTGTTGTTGCTTTTTGTGGCGTATTGTATTTTTAGGATTGTTCCGTGTTGTAGTGGTAGGGGTTAGATGTGTGTTGGCTTTCAGTACGTGGTTATTCCCATGGGTATCTATAATGTCCGATTCTGAACCTGTCCTTGCATTTAAGTCCCCACATAGCATCACATTCCCCTGGGCCTGGAATTGGCTGGTTTCCATCTGAAGCTGATCAAAATAATTGTCCTTGAAGTACGGAGACTCTGATGGAGGTATGTAGACTGCACAGATATAAAGGTCCTTATCACAGTCTATGATGCCTTTTTTGAGTTTGAGCCAAACATGTGTTGTCTTTTTTTCATGACTGATAGGTTGTTTTTTAAAGTCTCTTTGTACCAAATGATGACCCCACCAGAGTCTCTTCCACATTTCACGTTACAGTTTTTAAATGATGGCAATACAATTTCCCTGTATCCTAAAGGGCAGAGACTGTCCACGTCTGATCTGCGCCATGTTTCTTGCAGAATAATGATGTCCTGGCTATAAATGTTTTTCAGAAACTCTGTTTTTAAAGTCTTGGCCCCTAAGATTGTGGAGTAGAGGCCTTGAATATTCCAAGAGCTTATAGTGAAAGAAGTCATTGTGAAATAAATTGAGGTGTTTTGGTGGTCCAGATGGCTTACCCCAGTATTCTACAGATAAAATGTAGAAGATGTCTCACCTCTGTAATGTCTGAGGAGTCAGTGTTTATTTTGCCCTTCACTACATCAGCATAAGTGAGCTGCTGTGAATGCGGGAAGGGCTGTGCTGTTCTGTCTGGTGCCTCCTGCTGTTGTGTGTAAGGGTCAATGTTTGTAGGTGGACTAGAGCTGGAGAGGTGTTTGGTTGGGCTTCAGTGTGTTGTGTTCTGGTTGGTTGCTCTCTTCCTACTGGAGTGTGTCTGGTTTGTGGGCCCCTTTGTGTAGTTGAATGTTGGTTACTGCGATGACTGTTGGAACTTGTACACCAATGTTTTGAGGGTGCAGATTGGGAATTTCTGCCAAGTGATGAATCTTTTTTTTTTTTTTTTTTAATCCCCCTTTCTCCCTAATTTGGAATGCCCAATTCCAACTACTTAGTAGGTCCTCGTGGTGGCGTGGTTACTCACCTCAATCTGGGTGGCAGAGGACAAGTCTCAGTTGCCTCCACTTCTGAGACAGTCGATCCGCGCATCTTGTCATGTGGACGTTGTGCATGACACTGCAGAGACTCACAGCATGTGGAGGCTCATGCTACTCTCCGCGATCCACGCACAACTTTCCACGCACCCCATTGAGAGCGAGAACCATTAATCATGACCACGGAGAGGTTACCCCATATGACTCTACCCTCCCTAGCAACTGGGCCAATTCTTGTTGCTAAGGAGACCTGGCTGGAGTCACTCAGCACACCCTGGATTCAAACTCGTGACTCCAGGGGTTGTAGTCAGCGTCAATACTCTGAGTACTACGAGTGATGAATCTTTTAGGTTTTAGTGAAGACTCTTACACTCTCCTGGCTTAGGTGCACATGGTCATATAAATCCTCAGTTGTTAGACTTGGGTGGTGGCAACATTGTTGGCCATAAGGCTGGAACATGCAGTTGTTATCCTATGGTTGATGCTATTGATCAGGTCAGCAGGGTAGTCCTTGTGTAGCAGGGCTGAGATGGTGATGTTGGCCTGCAGGAATTCCCTATGAGCCTTCTTAGCCACTCTTACGAAACAGTCTGTAACTCTTTCCCTCTGGGTATAAAGGTTGTTGGTTCCTGTGTGGATGATGATGTTCTGTGGGTTGTGCAGAGTGGACTGACAGAGTTTTTGGCACCAGAATTTGTCAATTCATACACACACACATACACACACTTCTCCAATACTCGTTGATAGCTGAAAAGCCAATTGCATTTAACGTCATTGTAGGCTAAACAACCCCCCCCCCCCAACCCCCCACCCCCCTTCTGAATAAATAACTGGCAGACATGTAGATCTATTTCCTGTAACGGTTTAACAGTTTTTCACAGTGTTAATTTGGCTGGGATATACCTCCACTGAACTGGGAATCACACAGGAATGAAACAAAAATTAAGATAGCTAAATGACATTAAAGGGATAGTTCACCCAAAATTTTAATTCTCTCATCATGTATTCACCCTCATGCCATCCCAGATGTGTATGACTTTTTTTCTTCTGCAGGACACAAATAAAGATTTTTAGAAGAATGTTTCAGCTCTGTAGGTCCATACAATGCCAGTGAATGGTGGCCAAATCTTCGAAGCTCCAAAAAGCACACAAAGGCAACATAAAAGTAATTCAAATGACTCCAGTGGTTAAATACATGTCTTCAGAAGCGATATGATAAGTGTGGGTGAGAAACAGATCAGTATTTAAGTCCTTTTTACTATAAATCTCCACCTTTGACCACCTTTATGTGCTTTTAGAAGCTTAAAGTTTTAGTCACCATTCACTTGCATTGAATGGACCAACAGAGCTGAGATATTCTTCTTAATCTTTGTTTGTGCAAAAGAAAGTCATACACATCTGGGATGGCATGAGGCTGAGTAATCGATGAGAGGAACTGTAATTTTGGGGTGAACTATTCCTTTAACATTACACTCAGTATTTACCAGGGACTAAAAACAGTTCAAGGAATGAAAACCAAAACAGAAAATGAACTAAATTTTTCAATTGTTTCCGGAGTGGAAACGTTATATTTAAATGCTAGTAACTGGTTATAACCAGTTAATTTCATTCCAATATTTTTTTCATGACACTAAAGTCTAAAGGGTTTATAACAGTACATTTTTGAACTACATCACTTCATATTGCCTGAAAAAAATTAAACGAGTTTGATCCTGAAGGAAACTGCAACATCACACATTTCTTTGCCTAATTGCCCGTTGTGGATGTCGTATTCTCTGAATTATGACCTTTTAACAACAATGTATGAATCCTACATATACATGCACAGATAATCCAAATACAAGGTAAACATTATTAGAGGTAAAAAGTTTATTTCTCAGTTGTTGCCAAGTCTTCACTGAATTATTGTTAGATATGATGAATTAATAAAGATTTGATGCTGTCGGGATTTGACTGAGAAGCAAATCTGTAATTAAAATTATATTAAACTGTTAATTAATTGTATGCAGTTATGATTTCTATGTTGATAAATCCACCACACAGGGAAAAAAATGGCTAATTTTTGCTTATTTTAGCAAGTGGCTTATTTTGGGCTTGTTTTTCCTGACCAGGTTGCTTGTTTCTCTTGTGAGATCTGACAACACTGCAATTGGTATTTCACTCAACCCTTAGCACAGAGTACTGTAATATTAAAAGAACATTATTAACTGTTCTTTTATTTTGTTCTAACCGGTAACCTTTTGGAAAGGAGGCTGCAGAACTTCTGAACCAAAACAAAATATAAAGTTTTTGCTCAGAATGAACCAAAATGAAAAACATTTTGTTTTTAGTCCCTGGTATTACTGAAATATACCATTTTGAACCACAGGAATTAGATTTGTTTGATGGTTGAAATAAAGAGATAACACATTTTAAGAATTCGATTGATAAAATAAATTACGAAAATACAGCAAGGCAAAGATTTGCCATAAGAATCTTACAGATTATTAGAAGCACATTGTTATTACCAGGTGTAATCAGCTCATATTCAGAGGAAAAAGTTCCTGACTGGTTCAGATATCTACTCGCTCAATAAGAAAGGGACTTCTCATCAACATAATTATGTTGACTTTTTAATATAAGTTAATTAGGTGTTTTTTTAAAATTGACTCACAGTAGGAGCCAGGATTGCAAATTGATAATGTAATCCAGGTAGCTCTACCCTTGGTGGCTCATTATGCTAATTAACTTGAAAGGCTCACAGGGCAAGTGCTTTGATTTTCTGGAGATGAACAGGAATTAAAGAAATATTTATACAGGCTTAATATTTTGCTGATACACCCTAATGCTTACGGCTAAAGATTCCTTCCCATGTTCCTTTCCTGATGAAGTTTTGGAGTGATTGTGTAAATGGATTTATGATACCTATATATATATATATATATACAGTTGTGCTCAAAAGTTTGCATACCCTTGGAGAATTGGTAATATATGTACCACTTTTAAAGAAAACATGAGTGAGCAGGCAAAACACATTTCTTTTATTTCTTATGTGATTCACATTCAACTGTAGATTATAACAGAATGGCACAATCATAAAGCAAAACATGGCAACAAAGAAAAAATGAAATGACTCCTGTTCAAATGTCTGCATACCCTTGGTTCTTAATACTGTGTATTGCCCCCTTTAGCATCAATGACAGCATGTAGTCTTTTGTAACAGTTGTCTCTGAGGCCCCAAATTCTTGCAGGTGGTATATCTGCCCATTCGTCTTGGCAGAATGCCTCCAAGTCATGCAAAGTCTTTGGTTGTCTTCCATGAACCGCACATTTGAGATCTCCCCAGAGTGGCTCGATGATATTAAGGTCAGGAGACTGTGATGGCCACTCCAGAACCTTCACCTTTTTCTGCTGTAACCACTGGAGGGTCAACTTGGCCTTGTGCTTAAGGTCATTGTCATGCTGGAAAGTCCAAGAGCGTCCCATGCACAGCTTTCGTACAGAAGAATGCAAATTGTCTGCCAGTATTTTCTGATAACATGCTGCATTCATCTTGCCATCAATTTTCACAAGATTCCCCATGCCTTTAGAGCTCACACACCCCCAAAACATCAGTGAGCCACCACCATGCTTCACAGTGGGGATGGTATTCTTTTCACTATAGGCCTTGTTGACTCCTCTCCAAACATAGCGCTTATGGTTGTGACCATAAAGCTCTATTTAGGGAATAAGGGAATCAGAGTGGCTAAAAGAAGATACTCTGAGAAGCTGAAAAACACGTTTTCAGCTAACGACCCTGCATCAGTGTGGAGTGGCATGAAACAATTTATGAATTACACGACTCCTGCCCCCAACCCTGTTGTGGACCAACAACTGGCTGACAACCTGAATGTGTTCTACTGCAGATTTGAAAGGCCCAGTCTCACACCCCACACCCAATCTGACCTTCACTTCACACACCAACACCTCCTGCAACCCCCCTCCTCCCCCCTCCTGCTACTCAACTTGCACTTAAGATCTGTGAAGATGATGTGAGCCGCATCTTTCGACAACAAAGGATAAGGAAAGCACAGGGCCCAGATGGTGTTACACCTGCATGTCTTAGATCCTGTGCTAACCAGCTGGCCCCCATCTTCAAACAGATCTTCAATAGATCACTGGAGCAGTGTGAAGTCCCATGCTGCTTCAAATGTTCCACTATCATCCCTATCCCAATGAAACCAAAAATCACAGGACTTAATGACTACAGACCTGTCGCCCTGACGTCTGTGGTCATGAAATAATTTGAGAGACTGGTGTTGGCCCACCTGAAGAATATCACTGGACCCTTTCTAGATCCCCTTCAATTTGCTTATCGAGCAAACAGGTCTGTGGATGATGCAGTCAACATGGGATTGCATCATATCCTGCAACATCTGGACAGACCAGGGACATATGCAAGGATCCTTTTTGTGGACTTCAGTTCGGCTTTCAACACCATCATCCAAGCTATACTCCAGAATAAATTACACCAACTCTCTGTTCCCATGTCTATCTGTCAGTGGATTAACAGCTTTCTGATGGACAGGCAGCAGCTTGCGAGACAGAGGAAACTCACTTCCAGCACCTGTACCATCAGCACTGGTGCCTCCCAGGGATGTGTGCTCTCCCCACTACTCTTCTCCCTCTACACCAATGACTGCATTGCCAAGGACCCCTCTGTCAAGCTCCTGAAGTTTGCAGATACACCACTGTCATCTGCCTCATCCGAGATGACGATGAGTCTGCATACAGAAGGGAGGTTGAACAGCTGGCTGTCTGGTGCAGTCAAAACAACCTTGACCTGAACACGCTCAAAATGGTGGAGATGATTATGGACTTTAGGAGGAACACCCCAACACTGACCCCCCTCACCATTCTAAACAGCACTGTGGCAGCAGTGGAGTCATTCAGGTTTCTGGGCACTACCATCTCACAGGACCTGAAGTGGGAGACCCACATTGACTCCATCATGAAAAAGGCCCAGCAGAGGTTGTACTTCCTTTGCCAGCTGAGGAAATTCAACCTGCCACAGGCGCTGCTGATACAGTTCTACTCAGCAGTCATTGAGTCTGTCCTCTGCACTTCAATAACTGTCTGGTTTGGTTCAGTTACGAAATCAGACATCAGAAGACTACAAAGGACAGTTCGGACTGCTGAGAGGATTACTGGTTGCCCCCTGCCCCCCTTTCAAGAACTATACGCTTCCAGAGTGAGGAAAAAGGCTGGAAAAATCAATCTAGCCCCACTCACCCTGCCCACTACCTTTTTGAACTGTTGCCTTCTGGCTGATGCTTCAGAGCTCTGAGCACCAGAACCGTCAGGCACAGGAACAGTTTTTTCCCTCAGGCTATCCATCTCATGAACAGTTAAATTGCCCCATTGAGCAATAACTATGTGCAATACACAGTTTAGTCTTTCTTATATTTATCCAACACATCCAACCTCTTCTGCCATTTCATTCCTCTGAAAAAAAAAAAAAACATTTTGCACTGTACATAACAGATTTGTATTTACACTGTACATAACAGATTGTATTAGATTTGCACTACCCATGTGTATGTGTGTATGTATGTGTATAATTATTTTTATTTTTTATTATTATCTATGTCTTGCTGCTGTTTTTGTATTGTTTTTGTATTGTTGTACACTGGAAGCTCCTGTCACCAAGACAAATTCCTTGTATGTGTAAGTATACTTGGCAATAAAGCTCATTCTGATTCTGATTCTGATTCTATTTTCGTCTCGTCAATCCAAATTACAGTGTGCCAGAAGCTGTGATGTGTGTCAAGGTGTTGTCGGGCATATTGTAACCAGGCTTTTTTGTGGCATTGGCGCAGTAAAGGCTTCTTTATGGCAACTCGACCATGCAGCTCATTTTTGTTCAAGTATCGTCGTATTGTGCTCCTTGAAACAACCACGCCGTCTTTTTCCAGAGCAGCCTGAATTTCTCCTGAGGTTACCTGTGGGTTTTTCTTTGTATCCCAAACAATTCTTCTGGCAGTTGTGGCTTTCTTGGTCTACCTGACCTTGGCTTGGTATCAAGAGATCCCTGAATTTTCCACTTCTTAATAAGTGATTGAACAGTACTGTCTGGCATTTTCAAGGCTTTGGATATCTTTTTATATCCTTTTCATCTTTATAAAGTTCCATTACCTTGTTACGCAGGTCTTTTGACAGTTCTTTTCTGCTCCCCATGGCTCAGTATCTAGCCTGCTCAGTGCATCCATGTGAGAGCTAACAAACTCATTGACTATTTATACACAGACACTAATTGCAATTTAAAAAGCCACAGGTGTGGGAAATTAACCTTTAATTGCCATTTAAACCTGTGTGTGTTACCTTGTGTGTCTGTAACAAGGCCAAACATTCAAGGGTATGTAAACTTTTGATCAGGGCTAATTGGGTGATTGCTGTTATCATTATGATTTAAAAAGGATCACTATCCTTAAATAAAAGACCATATTTTCAAAATCAATGCCAAAATTTCACAATTTCTGCCAGGGTATGCAAACTTTTGAGCACAACTGTATATATATACACATGTTTTTTATTTTTATTTTATTGTTTGTTAGATTTTTTTCTCCCCTTTTCTCCCCAATTTGGAATGCCCAATTCCAACAATTTAGTAGGTCCTCTTGGTGGCACGGTTGCTTACATCAATCCGGGTGGTGGAGGAAAAGTCTCAGTTGCCTCCTTCTAAGATAGGCTGTGTCTCATTTGGAAGGCTGTGTCCTTCGGAGGTCGTATTTCTCAGCCGCAAACATCATCGAGGCTGTCTTGTTTCATAAAAGCAAGTAGGACACTTTGAATGCAGCCTTCGAATGCGACCCTCTTTCATGGGAATTCAGATGATGCATGAGGTGAGGCACTCACAACCCACAATTCTTTTCTTCAACGGAAATGTCTAAAAAAATAACACCAATTTGCAAGTAATGATAATTCACAAGTTGAAGTATCTCAGTAGATGGGTGCAGAGTATATAATATGTATTATTATATTAATATATTATTAAAATTAAGTATTAGACTAAAAGTACACCTGTAAAATCTATTTTCTTTTCTCTTTACATCTTTATAACTCTCCTAAAATTTACCTCATACATTCCCTTCTAAAGGGACTATGTTCCCTTCTCACTCAAAGCGCTCGCGCTTGTTAAAGAGTGGCGTGCTGTCATAGCAACCATGTTATGTTCCGTTTCCGTTTGTCCTATGAAGGCCGTTTCGTTTAAACGAGATTTGTTTAAAGGAGGACGCTCGGTATACTGCAGCCAGGTATAGACGCATCCTACCTAGCACGCAGCCTTTGAAACGAGACACAGCCAAAGTCATTCCGTGTGTAACACTTCTCCATGGAAGGAGGAGGCGAGAAGCAGATTTCCTGGTTCAGGTAAGGATTTTTTTATTTCTTTCTCTACAGCAGGTGTACACTCTTAGAGCTTTTTATGTTGTTCAGTAAGCCGCTTCACAAAATAAACTCTCAACATTTACAATAATTAAGTCTTCACTTCACTCTCTGGTGCCCAGGCTCTCTCTCCCGTCTACCTGCTGTGTGGCTCTATTTATGCCGCTCTCCCCGTGCTCACTGAAATTAGAGACAGGTGTTAGACATAATTTAACTCAGGTGTAAGCACCCTTACCGCTTTCTCTCTCTCTCCGGAGAGATGCTTGACCACGCCCCCGCTGCCACATATCCCCACCGTCCGACTCAGACCGGGGCAGCATCCGGCCTGCCTACCACTCCCCCCCATTCCTGGAAAGGAAATTGGCGACAGCTATCTGCACACCACCTTGAACTTAAACGGCTGAAGAGCTAGATACCAACGGGTGATCCGGGCATTGGTATCTTTCATGCGGTGGAGCCACTGGAGTGGGGCATGATCGGAACAGAGGGTGAAGGCCCGCCCCAACAGGTAGTATCGGAGAGTGAGGACCGCCCACTTGATGGCAACACACTCCTTTTCCACGGTGCTATACTTAGTTTCCCTCAACGAGAGCTTACGGCTAATGTACAGCACCGGGCGCTCCTCCCCCTCCACCACTTGCGAGAGTACGGCCCCCAGCCCTCTGTCTGAAGCATCTGTCTGTAAAACAAAAGGGAGAGAGAAGTCAGGTGAATGTAAAAGCGGCCCCCCACAAAGTGCGGCTTTAACTTGCATGAATGCCCGCTGACACTGCTCCGTCCATTGGACTGGGTCTGGAGCTCCCTTTTTAGTGAGATCAGTCAGCAGGCTGGTGACATCCGAATAATTAGGTACGAACCTTCTATAATAGCCAGCCAGCCCCAGGAACTGTCTCACCCCCTTTTTGGTCTTGGGTCTCGGGCAGGTCGCAATCACCGCTGTCTTGTCAATTTGGGGACGCACCTGCCCGTGGCCCAAGTGGAACCCCAGATACCGTACCTCCACCTGTCCAATCGCGCACTTCTTCTGTGAGTCCCGCTCGGTGCAGCGATCTCAGAACCGCCCTCAGATGTTGCATGTGCCGCTGCCAATCATTGCTGTAAATGATGATGTCATCTAAATAGGCAGCAGCGTAAGCTGAATGCGGTCTGAGGAGTCGGTCCATGAGACGCTGAAACGTAGCCGGGGCCCCAAACAAACCGAATGGAAGTGTCACAAATTGGTGTAATCCAAACGGTGTGGAGAAGGCGGTTTTCTCACAGGAAATTGGTGTCAAGGGGATCTGCCAGTAACCCTTCGTCAAATCCAATGTCGAATAAAAACGAGCAGTGCCCAACCGATCGAGCAACTCATCAATGCGAGGCACTGGATATGCATCAAATTTAGACACTGCGTTGACTTTTCTATAATCCACACAGAATCGCACAGACCCGTCGCTCTTAGGCACTAGAACAACAGGGCTGGACCAATCGCTGTGGGATTCTTCTATTACCCCCATATCGAGCATTGCATCCAATTCTTCCTGAAAGATTTTCTTCTTGTGTTCGGGTAATCGATAGGGGTGGCTACGTACCATGACTCGGTCTCGATGTGGTGATGGATGAGGTTTGTACGTCCCGGTAGAGGGGAGAACACATCCGTGAACTCCTGTTGCAACCTAGCAACCTCTGCGAGTTGACTCGGTGAGAGGTGGTCTCCGCAAGTGACTGGGGTGAACTGTTTAAGTTTTGAACTCACCTCCGGTCCGAGCTCCGCCTTCTCGGGAACTACCGTAGCCAACGTCACAGGAACCGCCTCCCTCCACAATTTCAGGAGACTGAGGTGGTATATTTGACGTGCGCCCCCTCTATCGGTTCGTTTAATAATAATAATTTTAATAATTTAATATAATTAATTAATAATTTTTTTTAAATAATAATTTTCTTTATTCATCACACATTTGCACATATAGAGTGAAATTCTTCTTTTTCACATATCCCAGCTAGGCTGGGGTCAGAGTTCAGGGTCAGCCATGATACAGTGCCCCTGGAGCAGATAGGGTCAAGGGCCTTGCTCAAGGGCCCAACAGTGGTTGGCGGTGCTGGGGCTTGAACCCCTGACCTTCTGATCAGTAACCCAGAGCCTTAACCGCTGAGATACCACTGCCCCACATAGTTTAACCTCATAATCAAGATCTCCCACTCGTCGTGTGACCTCAAAGGGTCCTTGCCACTTGGCGAGTAATTTAGAGCTCGATGTGGGAAGCAATACAAGCACTTTATCTCCTGGTGCAAATTCCCTTAGCTGAGTTCCCCTGTCATACAGTCGGCGCTGTCGTTCTTGAGCTTGGAACAAATTCTCCTGTGTTAGCTGCCCCAAAGTGTGGAGTTTTGCTCTAAGATCAAGAACGTACTGAATTTCATTTTTGCTGTTTGAAGGCCCCTCCTCCCAGGCCTCTCGCAATACATCAAGCACGTCGCGAGGGCGTCGCCCATACAGCAGCTCGAATGGGGAGAAGCCAGTGGAGGCTTGCGGGACCTGTCATACTGCAAATAACAGGGGGTCGAGCCTTTTATCCCAATTTCTAGCATCATCGTGCACGAACTTACGAATCATGTTTTTGAGGGTTTTATTAAATCGTTCCACCAGGCCATCCGTTTGAGGATGGTATACGCTGATGCAAATCGATTTAATATTTAACATCTCGTACATCTCGCGTAGTGTCCGTGACATAAATGTTGTGCCCTGATCGGTGAGGATTTCTTTCGGAATCCCCACCCGGGAGATTATTTTGAAGAGTACCTCCGCAACACTGCATGCTGAGATGTTGCGAAGAGGCACTGCTTCCGGATATCGCGTTGCATAGTCCACTAGGACCAATACAAAGCGATGTCCGCATGCTGACCGTTCTAATGGCCCGACGAGGTCCATTCCAATTCTCTCAAAGGGGACCTCGATCAAAGGGAGAGGGCGCAATGGTGCTTTTGGGGTGGCCGGTGGGTTAACCAGTTGGCATTCTCAGCACGCCACACACCACCTGCGGACATCGCCGCCAATGCCTGGCCAATAGAAATGGGCTATTAGACGGTTCAGTGTTTTCCTTTCTCCAAAGTGACCTGCCATGGGATTATAATGAGCCGCCTGGAATACCATTTCCCGACGGCTCCTTGGAATCAAATGTTGGGTTGTATCCTCTTTAGTTTGAGTGTCCTGTGTCACTCTATACAACCGCTCATTTATAATCGCAAAATAGGGGTATGAAAGAGCGATGTCCGGCTGGAGTCATTGACCATCGATGACCCTCACTTGGTCGAAGGCGTGTTTGAGGGTTTCGTCTCGCGACTGCTTCAAAGGGAAATCCCCCTCAGGGAATTCCCTGAGAAGGGGAGGGGCTGCAGCCTCTCCCCCTCTCTCATCATTATGACGTGGAGCTGTCAAGGACGGCCCCGGCTCCGCCTCCCCTGCCAGAGTATCGCACATTACACATCTCCCTAATTTCATACAGGACCCATCCGCGTCGGCGGGCACCCCCCCCCCGAGGGGGAGAGCGGCGGGGCATTGGGATAGGGGTAGGTGTCGGCTCCCACACCCGGGGAACTGGTCTCAATGGCTGAAGTCCTCCTCGTCTGCGTGGGGCAGGAACGGGACATGGAGAGAGAGCAGAACGAGAGGAGATAGGGGAGGGGAATGAGACAGGGGGAAGAGAGAGAGTGTAGGAGGGCTCTTCCGCCCTCTGGATCACCGCCATGTGGTCCTCCGTGAGCCGGACAGCTTCCTCCAGCGATGCCGGGCGGTGGCACTGGACCCACTCTGCCGTCCCTTTTGGCAGTCGATGAGTTAATTGCTCCAGTACCACCTGGTCGATAATTACGTCGCGGTCCCCCGCTAGCAACCATCTTCGGCAGGCATCACGGAGCCGCTGGGTGAAGGCAAACGGGCGGTCGGAACTCTCCAACTTCAAGCTCCGGAAGAGTTGACGACTTTCCTCCGGAGTGCGACCAACCCGTTGCAGGATGGCTCTCTTTAAGTCTAGGTAGGCCAGGAGGCTCGTCGCTGGCAGTTGTTGAGCCGTGAGCTGGGCTTCCCCGGACAATAGTGGGATAAGTCGGGCTGCCCATTGGCCGAGCAGCCAGCTCCAGATCTCGGCGGTCTGCTCAAACAAATCCAGGTAGGCCTCGGGGTCGTCTGCCGCCCCCATTTTCTGTAATGCGGGCGGGGGTAACGGCGTGTGAGTGTCCTGGGTCGCGGCTGGGGACGCCCCCTGGCTGAGGAGGCTCCGGATCACCTGCCGGTCGATCTTGATCTTGTCGGAGCTCGAGCAGTGTTTGCTGATGGCTCTGATGTAGGCCAGCGAGGGTTTGGAGGATCTCCGTCAACTGGGAGGACTCTATGGGACGACTTCCATCCATCTTCAACCAAACTTCAATTCCCGGGTTTCGGCACCAGTGTAACACTTCTCCGTGGAAGGAGGAGGAGAGAAGCAGATTTCCTGGTTCAGGTAAGGATTTTTTTATTTCTCTCTCTACAGCAGGTGTACACTCTTAGAGCTTTTTATATTGTTCAGTAAGCCACTTCACAAAATAAACTCTCAACATTTACAATAATTAAGTCTTCACTTCACTCTCTGGTGCCCAGGCTCTCTCTCCCGTCTACCTGCTGTGTGGCTCTATTTATGCCGCTCTCCCCGTGCTCACTGAAATTAGAGACAGGTGTTAGACATAATTTAACTCAGGTGTAAGCACCCTTACCGCTTTCTCTCTCTCCGGAGAGATGCTTGACCACGCCCCCGCTGCCACACCGTGCATTTTATCACGTGACTCATTGTGCATGACTCCGCAGGGGCTCATGCTAATCTCCGCGATCCATGCACAACTTACCACATGCCCCATTGAGAGTGAGAACCACTAATCGTGACCACGAGGAGGTTACCCCATGTGACTACCCTCCCCAGCAACCGGGCCAATTTTGGTTGCTTAGGAGACCTGGCTGGAGTCACTCAGCACGCCCTGGATTCGAACTCGTGACTCCAGGGGTGGTAGTCAACATCAATGCTCGCTGAGCTACACAGGCCCCCTATATATACATGTTTAAACATTCTTCAGTGATGGGCCATGTCACACTGAACAGTATGGGGTAAGTTGTCACAATGGAAACTGCCATTAAACATCCTATTATAGGATTTTCTACTAAATTTAAACAGTAACACAAATTTGAAACAAAATGATTCTTATTTTTTCAACAAATATTGTAATTAAAAAAGTTTATACATTCATAACATTTAAAATGTATGTGGCAACTTGCCAAAATCTGAATATTATGGAAAATCACCTTGTTCTAAGAACACAGTTCAACATTTCAGCTAAAATCTACCGTGGTTTTATTGTGTTCATTTGTTTACCAACAGCTATAGCAAAAAATATCATGACATCTGAATTTTAGTTTGTAGGATAGCACTGACAAAATAATTATAAAATAAACTTATAAAATAAACTTAAGATGGGTTTGAACTAGGTGTTTGAAACCAACATACAAAACCATTGATACAACATCCATTTGTGTAATTGGAATTTTGACTCCTTATTGTTATAATCCTGGTGACGACATCCATAACAATAAAGTAGCAAGATATATGAGCCAAGACACATAACTAAAAAGCTGTCCATATAATAAAGGCATGTCATTATTTATCACATTTTTATTTGGCTATTTCCTATGATACCTACTATTTTGTGAAAATTGTAGAACATTGTAGAAGGTATACTCGTTACGCCTATTATTTACAGTATTTATTAATTTTTATTTTTTTTATGGTAGCCTATTTCAGAACAGGAAAGCTCTCCCCCCTTTTTTATAAGAGGGATGGGTAGAACAGAAATGATGTATTTTATGATGAGATTTGAATCAAGCCATTTCAGAAAAGTTTCATCCTACCAAGATAGAAGCAGGCACAGTGACTGACGGGTCCTGGAAAAACAGACAAATCTGAAAACTATGATAAGACTGAAAGTTGTAGTAAGAACAGAAAATCTACCTGTTTGCGCTTTCATCCCTTCAGGTCAGGGAGAGGTTACTGAAATTAATAATAGCACAATGTTTTGTTTAATCTGTATTCAATATTCAAGGTTGCATATAGGCTTATATCAAAGCAAAAATGTAAACTTTTATGTAGCCATGAGATACATACAGTAACTGTTGTCAGTGATGTAAAATACATTTTAGGGTGCACCTTTCCTTTAAAGAATATCAAAAGCTGGGTTAGATGAAATAAACCCCATAGAGAGCAACAGACAGCACAATGTTATGTCAGAGCCAAATAGTCATGTTTTGACCATATGCTGGTAAACTAATGCTGTGCTTTACTGTAGGTTCATATTTTTCATATTTTTTTCCATAGAAGTCACTATAAAAGCTCTTTGCTTAATCAAATCTTACTGTTATTTATTGATATGCCTCTAGGGTTTTGTTCTTGCTTGCAAATAAGTCATATTTCATTTTGTATCAACACTAGAGTGCACATTTTGTCCCATGATACCAACTCAGCAGGGTTTTTCCATAATTATTCATTTGATGACTTATCCAAAGCACCCGATTCCTACAGCAAAATATATATATATATATACACACACACACACACACTGTATATATGTTATGATATTTGCTCTAAATGGGGGGATTTTTACTGTTGGATTAGGGGCTGACTCACTCTGTGAAAAATCCACACTGGTAAAACACTGTCTAATAATTCTGAGAGGTTCTTTTTAATGTGTGTGGATGCATTAAGCAAAATTAATGATATATAAAGCTTATTAAAACCATTTTGGCGACATGTGTCTTTGACTAACTAAAGAAAAAAAAGAAAACAGAATTTCTTTGAAATGAGCTGTTTATTATAATTCTACACATGAATCTTAAAAATGATCAGAGCAGATCAAAATACATAGTGACATTTATTTTCAAAATCATCTCAGACATATATATACAGGTGCATCTCAATGAATTAGAATGTCGTGGAAAAGTTCATTTATTTCAGTAATTCAACTCAAATTGTGAAACTCGTGTATTAAATAAATTCAATGCACACAGACTGAAGTAGTTTAAGTCTTTGGTTCTTTTAATTGTGATGATTTTGGCTCACATTTAACAAAAACCCACCAATTCACTATCTCAAAAAATTAGAATACATCATAAGACCAATAAAAAAAAAACATTTTTAGTGAATTGTTGGCCTTCTGGAAAGTATGTTCATTTACTGTATATGTACTCAATACTTGGTAGGGGCTCCTTTTGCTTTAATTGCTGCTTCAATTCGGCGTGGCATGAAGGTGATCAGTTTGTGGCACTGCTGAGGTGGTATGGAAGCCCAGGTTTCTTTGACAGTGGCCTTCAGCTCATCTGCATTTTTTGGTCTCTTGTTTCTCATTTCCCTCTTGACAATACCCCATAGATTCTCTATGGGGTTCAGGTCTGGTGAGTTTGCTGGCCAGTCAAGCACACCAACACCATGGTCATTTAACCAACTTTTGGTGCTTTTGGCAGTGTGGGCAGGTGCCAAATCCTGCTGGAAAATGAAATCAGCATCTTTAAAAAGCTGGTCAGCAGAAGGAAGCATGAAGTGCTCCAAAATTTCTTGGTAAACGGGTGCAGTGACTTTGGTTTTCAAAAAACACAATGGACCAACACCAGCAGATGACATTGCACCCCAAATCATCACAGACTGTGGAAACTTAACACTGGACTTCAAGCAACTTGGGCTATGAGCTTCTCCACCCTTCCTCCAGACTCTAGGACCTTGGTTTCCAAATGAAATACAAAACTTGCTCTCATCTGAAAAGAGGACTTTGGACCACTGGGCAACAGTCCAGTTCTTCTTCTCCTTAGCCCAGGTAAGACGCCTCTGACGTTGTCTGTGGTTCAGGAGTGGCTTAACAAGAGGAATACGACAACTGTAGCCAAATTCCTTGACATGTCTGTGTGTGGTGGCTCTTGTTGCCTTGACCCCAGCCTCAATCCATTCCTTGTGAAGTTCACCCAAATTCTTCAATCGATTTTGCTTGACAATCCTCATAAAGCTGCGGTTCTTCCACACTTTTTCCTTCCACTCAACTTTCTGTTAACATGCTTGGATAGAGCACTCTGTGAACAGCCAGCTTCTTTGGCAATGAATGTTTGTGACTTACCCTCCTTGTGGACAACTGTCTGATCAGCAGTCTTCCCCATGATTGTGTAGCCTAGTGAACCAAACTGAGAGACCATTTTGAAGGCTCAGGAAACCTTTGCAGGTGTTTTGAGTTGATTAGCTGATTGGCATGTCACCATATTCTAATTTTTTGAGATAGTGAATTGGTGGGTTTTTGTTAAATGTGAGCCAAAATCATCACAATTAAAAGAACCAAAGACTTAAACTACTTCAGTCTGTGTGCATTGAATTTATTTAATACACGAGTTTCACAATTTGAGTTGAATTACTGAAATAAATGAACTTTTCCACGACATTCTAATTTATTGAGATGCACCTGTATATATTCAAATTCTGATTTACTCATGGCACTGAGCTGAAAAAAAGCATTGCTTTTACATTGATCCAGACCCCTAGTTCAGGTATACTACCATCATATCAACAAAAGATCACTGTAGTATGGCAGTTTTATTATATCTACAGAGTCAGTGGCATAGCTGACATAAATGTTGAATGGTACATTAAAGGGTTAGTTACCCAAAATGAAAATCCTCTCATGATTTACTTACCTTTAAGCCATTCCAGATGTGTATGACTTTCCTTCATCAGCACAACTAAAGTGAGGATTTTTATAAGCAGATTTCAGCTCAGTTTGTCCATTTAATGCATGTAAACGTTGCTATCAGGCTGCTGGCTGTTTGATGGTCCAAAAAGCATATTTAGAAAGCATAAAAGTAATCCATACGACTCCAATTGATCAATTAATATCTTCTGAAGCAAATCGATAGGTTGGTGTAGAAAAGAAATAAATAATTAAAACTTTATTAACTTAAAAAAAATCGCTTCCTGCCAGCAGTCGAAGCATAAGTGACGTAAGCGCTATGCCGCGTTCACACGAGAAGTCGGAAGCACACGCTTTGTACACAACAGAGGAACAAGGATCACGCAAGAGTTAGTTCATTTCAAACAGAAATTCAGTGTTGGGCAGAAGCAACGAATTAAAGTTAAAAACATTTTAATTATTGATTTGTTAATAACATTAATTGATTGAATGGAGTCGTTTGGATTACTTTTATGCTGCCTAAATATGCCTTTTGGGCCGTCAAACAGCCAGCAGACTGCTGGCACCCATTTACATGCATTGTATAAACAAACTAAGCTGAAATCTGCTGAAGAAGGAAAGTCATACACATCAGGGATGGCTAAAAAGGTAAGTAAATCTTGAGATTTTTTCATTGTAAAAATACTCTCCTATCCCAGTTTAGAGACAACTATTGATAAGCCATTAGTAGGCTAATTTCCCTGAAAAGTGTAACAACTATGGATCTGTGGCCCCATCAAACATTGATAATCATTTTGGCAAATCCATTTGGTGATGCTAGTGTGCTCAGAAATTACACACTTCAAGTTTAAACATTTAGTAACATTCATGCTTAGGCCTTTATTTTTAGGCCCTATAAATAAGTTATTTATCCATAAAACTCAAGAATGTGCTAGGGAGGGGGCCTGGGTAACTCAGCGAGTAAATACGTTGACTACCACCCCTGGAGTTGTGAGTTTGAATCCAGGGCATGCTGAGTGACTCCATCCAGGTCTCTTAAGCAACCAAATTGGCCTGGTTGCTAGGGAGGGTAGAGTCACATGGGGTAACCTTCTCTTGGTCGCTATAATGTGGTTTGCTCTCGGTGGGGGCATGGTGAGTTGTGTGTGGATGCCACGGAGAATTGCATGAAGCCTCCACATGCGCTATGTCTCTGCTGTAACATGCTCAACAAGCCATGTGATAAGATGCACGGATTGACGGTCTCAGACACGGAGTCAGCTGGGATTCGTCCTCCACCACCCGGATAGAGGCGAGTCACTACACCACCATGAGGACTTAATGTGCATTGGGAATTGGGCATTCCAATTTGGGGAGAAAAGGGGACCAAAAAAAGAAAAAAAGAATGTGCTAGGGAACCCATGTTTTTTGGTGGTGTGTTAAGATCCAAGAATTTTGGTTTAAGGTTCAGAGTTTTATGTGTGACATACTGGGCACCCAGACTCTGTGTTTTGGACGATGGGGCAGTCATCGATGTGGGGAGTAAACACATACAAAATTGGGTTCTGACCAGTGTAATGATCGCCAGACAAATTATTTTAAGGGGATGGATGTCGGCTGGAGCACCCCCATTTCAGGAGTGGTGCATGGAGATGGGGAGGGTGGCGCATTTTGAGGAAGTGTCATTTAGAAGACTGGGTAACTTAGATTTGTTTGTTAGGAAATGGGATATATATATATATATATATATATATATATATATATATATATATTTGTTTGCTTGCTTTTTTGTGTATATACTCATGTGTGACCACAGGAATGTTTGTTGAGGGTCAGGGTGGGGTTGGGGATTGGGTGGGGGAGGGGTAATGGTGGGGTTTAAATGTTGATTCTATGTATATATGTTTTGCTTTTCTTTATTTACTGTATGAATCAATAAAAAAAAATTATCACAAAAAAAGAATGTGCTAGGGAAGAAAAAAAAACCTTTCTACCACTATCATTCAAATATATATGCACAAGAGTAAGTGAAAGGCAGCTTCAGTCTGAGTTGCAGACAGAGGAAATGTTGAAGCTTGAAGAATCTGATCCAAGCATGTCTATCCTTATAAATCTTGCGGCGACTGGACTGGAATGCAAAGGGAACTAAAGCTAGATGCCTCTATGGCACACTTCGATTTCCTCCATAGCCCTTGCTCTTAAAGTGCTTGGATAAATGTGACATTGAGACGTACAGGCCCTTAAACGACTGCTATCATTCAACACTGACTGAACTTGAAAATGAGTTGTTATTTTTAAAAGCATTCCTGTTTAGAACTCACATCACCAAAACAATCTAAAATGAAATGCAAAAGCAACTGAGGTGAGATTCTGCAAAAGAAGTAGAGATCATAGAAAGAGAATGCCAGTTTATTGTTGATATAAGTTGTCTCTAATATTAGGACATGATTTAGGGACGCATTGCATCATTCATTGATTTCTGCTCCAGTCAAAGTGTGAGACAAGGAGAACAAATTGCCAAGGTGTAACAGAGTCTGTCTGGACACCTAGTACACATTTCACAATATTCATCACTGTCAGAGATGACCAGTTTATTATGAAATGCAGAAATCATTAATCTGTGGTGGACACAAAGGTTTTCTGTACTGCAAGATAATGAGGATGACAGTCACTGTCATACAGCAGAGTGTTTTATGGAAATCACAGCCGCCTGGTGTTCATTCATTGCAGCTGCTCGAGAAGGCACATCACTGTGGATCATTCTGTCACGAGTTTGACAGTATGCTGGTCTGAGGTGCCTGTAGTTAACCATATCCTCCAAGAAGTCTGACCAATGTCATTAGATTTTATATATTTATTTTGCTCTTTTCTGTGTCCTCTCTCCACCTCTTTTCACAGTCTCGAAGGATATATACCCTATGTCAGAGTGTGAATGTGTGTCTTTATGGACCTCAACCGCCCTCTCTTGGCATATAGTCTGCTGCCACCTGTGTAACTAGGCTGAGGACTCAGGCTCCCTGCGGCATATTCACAGTGTGTCTGGAGACTAGTTATCCAGGCAGCTTGTGGCTTTCTCATGATTGGCCCTGATAAGCCTGGCACTACTGTAATTTTGAATTCTTAGCCCTATTAATGAATGCAAAAGTTTTTCTTGTTAGCTTGTTTTATTTGCACCATGAATGCTGTTGTTAATTAACTTCATTCACCCGTGTTTATGCATGCGGTTATCTAAGTGCCACTGTTTGGGTGTTTTATGAAAAAGGCCTCATTAAATGACTTGTTTTTCCATGCTTAATTTCTGCTTAAAAATCTGTATGTTGAGATTTAGATCATCCTTGTAAAGTTTTCGGAATGCCTTTCAAAGTTTGTCCAAACAAAATAGCACATTAATAAGTCATTTTTAAATGTACCTTTTAAATGGCATTTTAAAAAGCATTTGGCAATTGCTTGTCTTCATGAATTTGCCAGTTGCTTTTCTTCATCCAGTTGCCAATTGCTTTTCTTTATTG
Source organism: Myxocyprinus asiaticus (assembly GCF_019703515.2). Lineage (NCBI taxonomy): Eukaryota > Metazoa > Chordata > Actinopteri > Cypriniformes > Catostomidae > Myxocyprinus > Myxocyprinus asiaticus. The sequence goes on along the minus strand of NC_059383.1, from coordinate 16,348,672 downwards.
TTTGACTTTTCTTTTACCATTTGTCAATCCATACCATCTGAAGCACAGGGTCCAGTTTTTCAGAAGTAATCTGACTGGATTTCGGCTATCGGATTGGATCAAATCTTGAAAATGGGTTGTTAAAAAAAAAAAAAGGATTCTGAAATCAAATTAGATCACATAATCCAGTCTTGGTTTTGATCTGGATCAAACCTTCAGTATGTGTTGTTAAAAACTTTTTAGTAGGATTGAGATTTTAATCCAAAAATTCAGGATTATCCTGATCCCAGCAGAAGGATGGATTCATGGTGGATTTCAGGAACAAAATTTAATAAAACTTTAAAATTGGTCAAATAATGCAACATTTGTATCATTTTGTATATATACATTTATTTATAATTTGCATTTGATTTGTTTAACCGTTACAGTGATAAAGCAGATAAAGTAGACATTAGGCTACCTATTAAGCCTTTCAGTACAGTAAAGAAAAAAAAAGGATTTTGTCCCCATAAAATAATCCCCCAAATAGCTGTCAATATCAAACAAAATAATATATTTAATTTTAACTGTCATTTATCACTGTATATTAATTACAATGACATAATCATCAGAGATGAACCAGTCAAAAGTAGTTTCTAACAATTACATCCCTTATTGCAGTCCAGTCAGTTTCTCATTCTGAGAGAATGCCGGAGGTTGGTCTGGGTCTTCAACAGGCTCAGGTGCATCATAAACGTCATCACAGAGAGGGACATTATGCCTGGTAATGATGTTGTGCAGGACAATACAGGCAATACTCTTACCTAACTACAGCAAAACCAAAGCCAGACTTGACATCCACCTCTTAAAAGCAGGGCTTCAAAAAGCTGGTCTCTCCATAAATGAAAAAGAACTCTGAACGTTCTTTATTTTGTCAACTATTGGACATTTAGCATTTTTATGATTTAAAACACGTGTTCAGAATATCCACAATGTATTTGTGAACAATGTATATTTGTTTGTTTTTATTTATTTGTTGTGACTGTTTAAAAAAAAAAGAAAATGGAAGGGGATGTTTGTATTGTTTTATTGTGCTGTTTTCTGTCTCTTCAAATAAAAACATTTAAAGTGACCCCACACTGGCTATTCTACCTGTTGTTCTCTACATAGCTAGTAGCCTACATTGCGATATGTAGTCCCATTTAGAGCACTGGTAATCTAGATTTGTTCATCTTGAAAAGTTTGTATCTGGATCAGGGTGATCCAATCCAATGTTGCTTTGAAAAACCGGCACAAAAGTAGATGTATTACCTGATCCTGGATAGCAAAATATTTCATTCTGATCCAGAATAAACTTTTTGAACAACTGGACCCAGGAGTGAGAATTAAAAAAGAATGAAGGAATAAATTATCAATCGATTAATTTGCAAATAAAAACTGGAATAAATACATTTATAAATGGACAAATAAAAAGACACATTTAAATGTGTTTATTTAATTAATGTTTAAAAGTGTCATTATATTTAACAATAAAATTGTGCATTAATAAATCATATTTATTTCATCTTTAAAATATCATTAAATGTAGCAATAAACGAGTACATTAATGAGTCTTTTAAATGCACTTTTTAATGCACTTTAAAAGCACCTTTTAAATTGCATTTTAAAAAGGTATTTGCCAATTGCTTTTCCTCATCCATTTGCCAGTGGCTTTTCTTTTCTTTTTTGTTTTGCTTTTCTTTTTCCTTTTCTTTAACCAATTGAGAATTGAGTAAAAAAAATGCCATTGGACTGTTGACCTGTGAGAGCAACCAATGAACTTTCAACTTTAAGTTAACTTTCGAGTTATAAGACTCACCCCCTCTCCCACGTGCCACTCAAAGAGGATGTAAGATGGCCTGTCATTGGACAACAGTACAAGCAGCTTACCTGATATTATTGGATCTGTGTATAAGAAACGGATGGAAAAATATCAGAAGTTAATGGTGGCTCGTTCACTGTTGCTGTGAAATACTGAACGCAGCCCTGTCGTGGCTCCGGCATTTGCCGGTTCATTCTGTTGTTTGTTTTTCTCTCTCCCTCGTGTTTCACAGGTGGAGTCGGTGAGCTTAATTGACGTTTCCATGGGAACGCTGATTGCTCCCGGGGAGGTGTCGATTATGATAATGGGTTTCTCACACACTCTACCTGTCTTCCTCTGATTCCACGCCCTACTTTATCCCTTGTGTGTTCCCTGTATGCTTGGTGGTTTATTGTTTGCTGTACCTTAACTTTCTCCTGTTTAGTGCGAAGTTCCATTCTGTTGGTTGCTTTGTCTCCAGTGGCGTTTGCCCATCACATCGCTGTTGCCTGGTGATCGCGCTTGAGGAGGATTCCTTGATTTCTGCCCGTGTGTCGGGAGACTAGTTCTGGGCTCTGCTTCGACCACACCACAATTCAACGGATTGTTCCAGACCTCCACAGCACACACACTGACGAACACATGATCCTCGCCCCAGTGGCTTCCTTTTGAGCTTGACCGAGCTGGCGCTGTAGCACTTTTGTGTAGACTGTTTCATTAAAGACTTGTGAGCTTTACCTCTGCTTTTGGGTCCTGTCTTTCCCCAGCATGACAGGCCCTACCTGAGCGTGCACAGTGATATGTGTTCAGATCAGAGCTGGTAATCGTGATGCTGTGGTCGGGAGGCTGGCTCTGTTCACAGCATCACGATTACCAGCTCTGATCTGAACACATATCACTGTGCACGCTCAGGTAGGGCCTGTCATGCTGGGGAAAGACAGGACCCAAAGCAGAGGTAAAGCTCACAAGTCTTTAATGAAACAGTCTACACAAAAGCGCTACACCGCCAGCTCGGTCAACATGTGATCAGCGTTCCCATGGAAATGCCGATTAAGCTCACCGACTCCACCTGTGAAACATGAGAGAGAGAGAGAAAAACAAACAACAGAATGAACCGGCAAACACCAGAGCATGACAGGGCCGCGTTCAGTATTTCACAGCAACTGTGAACGAGCCACCATTAACTTCTGATATGCTTCACATCCGTTTCTTATGCGCAGATCCAATAATATCAGGTAAGCTGCTTGTACCATTGTCCAATGACAGGCTGTCTTACATCCTCTTCAAGTGGCACGTGGGAGAGGGGGTGTGTCTTATAACTGAGTCGAAAGTTGATTGGTTGCTCTCACGAGTCAACAGTCCAATGGCATTTTTTTTAAAACTCGATTCTCAATTGGTTAAAGAAAAGGAAAAGAAAAAGAAAAAAAGAAAAAGAAAAGCCATTGGCAAATGGATGAGGAAAAGCAACTGGCAAATGACTTAAGAAAAGCAATTGCTAAATACCTTTTTAAAATGCAATTTAAAGGGCCTGGGAAGCTCAGTGGTAAAAGACGCTGACTACCACCCCTGGAGTTCGCTAGTTCGCTAGTTCGTATCCCAGGGCGTGCTGAGTGACTCCAGCCAGGTCTCCTAAGCAACCAAACTGGCCCGTTTGCTTGGGAGGGTAGAATCACATGGGGTATCCTCCTCATGGTCGCTATAATGTGGTTCATTCTTGGTGAGGCACGTGGTGAGTTGAGTGCGGATGCCGCGGTGGATGGCGTGAAGCCTCCACACACGCTATGTCTCCGTGGCAACGCGCTCAACAAGCCACGTGATAAGATGCGCAGGTTGATGGTCTCAGACGTGGAGGCAACTGGGATTCATCCTCCGCCATCCGGATTGAGGCAAATCACTACGCGACCACGAGGACTTAAAAGTGCACTGGGAATTGGGCATTCCAAATTGGGTGAAAAAGGAAAAAAAAAAAAAATTATCTACATTATCCTTTATTACTACATTATTGACATTTTAAAGATGAAATAAATAAGATTTATTAATGCACCATTTTTGAGTTTAGTTTTATAGCGCAACTTCCCACGTTATTATCACTAATTTTCTGCCTTACTGAATGCACTTGAGCCCAACTCATTAGAGATCGCTCTTATTTGACAAGCATTCATTATAAAATATTTTTGTATGTGTATCTGTCAGCTTTTTATGTCTGTAACAACAAACAGTACACAATTATGCTATTTATATGTATAGAAACAGGTAAGAAGAAACAGCAGCTAGCATTATACAGGGCCACACCGCACCTGCAATGGCAAATTTATCATGAATACACTTAAAAACATAAAATTGGTACCCTTATAAACCACCCCACTAAAGCCTAAATAAATGCCTTACCTTCAGTGAGAAAGGCTCTTATACACTAAGCTCAACATATCACCGCATTTCAACCTAATAATAGAGCTCTGTAAAAAATTAAGAGACCACTGCAAAATTATCAGCTTCTCTGGATTTACTATTTATAGGTATGTGTTTGAGTAAAATGAACATTTTTGTTTTATTCTATAAAGTACTGACAACATTTCTCCCAAATCCCAAATAAAAAATGTTGTCATTTAGAGCGTTTATTTGCAGAAAATGACAACTGCTGAAAATAACAAAAAAGATGCAGTGTTTTCAGACCTCGAATAATGCAAAGAAAACAAGTTCATATTCATTTTTAAACAACACAATACTAATGTTTTAACTGGTTGAAAACCTCTGGAATGTGATCAAGAGGAAGATGGATGTTCACAAGCCATCAAACAAGGCCGAGCTGCTTGAATTTTTGCTCTAGGAGTGGCATAGATTCACCCAACAGCAATGTGAAAGACTGGAAACGAGCATGACAAGATGCATGAAAGCTGTGGTTGAAAATCAGGGTTACTCCACCAAATATTGATTTCTGAACACTTCCTAAGTTAAAACATTAGTATTGTGTTGTGTAAAAATGAATATGAACAATATTCAAGGTCTGAAAACACTGCATCTTTTTTGTTATTTTCACCAGTTGTCATTTTCTGCAAATAAATGCTCTAAATGACAGTATTTTTATTTGGAATTTGGGTTAAATGTTGTCAGTACTTTATAGAATATAAAAAAATGTTCATTTTACTCTGATACATACCTATAAATAGTAAATCTAGAGAAACTGATAATTGTGCAGTGGTCTCTTAATTTTGAGCTGTATGTACAGATTAATACTGGTACAGGTGCAAGAATAAAAAGCAAACACACAACTAACCGGGAGAGAGACAACAAAGCTTCAGAGTTGATCCCGCTGCTTCTCTTGTAAACAAAATGAAAGAGAAGCACTAAATAGTTTACAGGGTAGATAACAAACACAACATCCTCTTATCAATCAAATACTTAATATGCGGCACACCAATCACAAGAAGAGGCACACGTATGCTCAATAATGTAGAACTGAGCTTAATATTAACAACAGCATTCTCTTATATGAGGCGCACACCAAGTGCACTCAATAAGGAATGCGCATAGACACTTACAGACATAATGATTAAAAAAAAAAAAACACATTAAAGCCATCTTATTGGTCACTTATAATTACAATGCATGCAACTTTTTTAAACTCAAATAATTGAGATAGATACATGCATTTAAAAATTCACTTGTTACACTGAACCATTTAAAATGAACTAGAAAAATTCTTAAAAGCATCTTAAAGGAAATGGTGACCATTTACAAGAACTGTACATGCCGATTATAGCCTACTGATTCTATTCTAACCTAAAGACTTAATGTAGCCTACCAATAATTTTACCCAAGAATTTTACTGCATTAGTCATTCTAAAGAACAGCATGGCAACATGGCTTAAAGTTTGAGGATAAAACAAGATTGTTAGGGTGTATTGACTAAATGAAACATTTGTCATGAGCCTGTTTATATCTTTTAAAATGAAAATTTCAGAATATTTACTCAAATTTCGTGAATCTTTGGTTGTCTTTAAGAAAATTGCATGTCCGCAAATATTAAAACAGCAAATTATGTTTTATTTGTGTACAGGGAACATTTAAGGTATAATACAGTTGCCCCACTACAAGCACAAAATGTTTAAAAATGGTAAAACGGTCTAGAACCACCCCTGCATGGACTCACCTATCTGACAATTACTTTTGCTTTCCCATATATATATATATATATATATATATATATATATATATATATATATATATATATATATATATATAAATAAAATAAAATAAATACTTGAACTAAAACATCTAAATGCCCAAATGCCATTCTAAACCAGTGGTTCTCAGTTGGTGGGTCATGAGCCAGAAAAGGGTCACAGGTTTGTTCAGATAGGGTCATGGACAGGAGGGAAAAAACAATGCTAAATGTGAATAATAAAATGCATCTAATCATATATTCATGCATACATGGTAAAGACAGCAAAATAAACAGGTTTATCAACTTTTAAAGGAGAAAACACTTCTCATGTCTTCCCATCCCTTCCTATATCAACTCTAATGTCTATTTCTCTTGACTTTTTGTATTAACATTATAGTCTTTGTGTCTTTATATAACACTATAAACTTATATAATTATAAATATACAGTATGTATATAATTGAGGGTTCTCATAAGACAATTCCTGACCTTTATATGACCTTAATTCCATCTTCTTTTGTAAGCATCTGAATTTGCAATTCTGTCATTGTTACAAATAGTTCACCCAAAAATGAGAACACTCTCATTATTTACTCACCCTCATGCCATCCCAGATGTGTATGACTTTCTTTCTTCTGCAGAACACAAATTAAGATTTTTAGAAGAATATCTCAGCTTTGTTGGCCTCAAAATGCAAGTAAATGGTGACCAGAACTCAGAAGGTCCAAAAAGGACAAAAGGCAGCATAAAAGTAATCCAGAAGATTTCAGTTGTAAAATCCATATCTTCAGAAGCAATATGATGGGTGTGGGTACATAAATCAATATTTAAGTTCTTTTTTTTTTTTTTTTACTGTAAATCTACACTTTCACTTTCAATTCAACATTCTGGTGTGGATGTTACTTTCAATTTCACATCCAGCCACCTACCGGTTGGGGCTGGTCAAAGGTGGAGATTTATAGTAAAAAGGACTTAAATATTGATCTGTTTCTCACCCACACCTATAATATCACTTCTGAAGACATGGATTTTACCACTGGAGTCTTACAGATTACTTTTATGATGCCTTTATGTCACCATGTACTTGCATTGTGAAGCGGAGATATTCATCTAAAAATCTTTGTTTGTGTTCTTCAGAAGAAAGAAATTCATACACATCTGGGATTGCATGAGGGTGAGTAAATGATGAGAGAATTTTCATTTTCATTTGAACTATCTTTTTAACACATTTTAAATTGAACTACAACCCACATACTAACTTTAACTTTTTACTGTTTATTACGTATTAACTGTGACATTACAATTGTGCATATATTTAAGATAAATTATCTTTAAATAAATAATAATAAAATAAAAAAAAAACTTTTGTGGTGTTCCACAGACTGTGGTCAACAGCCGGTTTAACTGACCTGAAAATTATTGTTTTACTTCAAAAGGGAGGTTTTGATTTAATAATTAATACAAGACTGATAAAATCTATAAGGAGCTAATCAGTTACGTATTTAAAAATTATTATTATTTTTTTCTCTCCTTTCCAGTAGTACTCTTCAGAGAGTACACACATAGGGATGAAGTAACATTTTGTTCCTGCCACAGACTGTTGAGTGGCAAGCTGCTCCTCACAGCCTTCCGGTGGTAACAGCCAGATCCGACAAGCCAGGCTGACTGCCACACCAGAAAAGAAAGGCATTGTATGTAATTCCCAAAAGGAGAGCAGAGTACATGGGACAGTGTGTACTCTGACTTCAAGCTTCAGGAGGAATTAACACTAAAATGCCCAGAAATTGCTCAGACTGGAGGCATCTGTCCGAAGCAGAAAAGAAAGTGAGAAGAGTGGCTGGGCGATCATGATTTTAATTTCTGTTCTGAAACAGTTCCATCTTTTGGAATGGAGCAAAAGGCCAGTGGGTATGGGTATAATGGGTATATCCATTTTTTGGTCTTCCAGCTGTTGTTCTTGGGTAAACACACAACAGTGATTCATTGTTGCTGTTTGAGAGCATTTAAGAAATACTTTCAGGGACTACAGTCCCAAACATATGCTGACAGTTGTCTAAGCTTGTACAGCTGATGGGAAAAATTATTTTAACTTTTAAAGCACCTTTAAGCATTGGTTATATGGCTTAGTTAAGTTAAATTCTGAGATTATGCAAGGTGGCATGTGGTACCGTGAGTCATATATCATCTCCACCCTCATAATCATAGTTTCTTTGCAGGAACTGACTATCACTGGCATAATTTGACAAAGTAAATACAGGCAAAGAAACTCTCTCCTTTGTGGCAGTGCATTAGGGGACTGCAAGTAAGCCCTGACCCTACAGATGATTAAATTATGCATCTCATAGATACAGTATATGATCCATGTGGATAAATCAAAGAAAGTTTAAAGATGATGAACTATCAATAGAAAAAAAGTGTAATTGTAAAAATAATTAGATAATCAAAATCCTCATAAAGGTTAATTATGTTTTAACATACATAACATTAAACTCTTCATCTGATCCATTTATTAAATCCCTTTAGGATGTATCAATGAGCCATCAGTACCAATGGACAGAGCTGTTTTGGTAGGGCCCTTGCTAATTACTTCTCTGCATTATCTAGTTGAGAGGCCAGGTTAGAATATTATATTATTTATCAAGGCGTTGCTTGTGAGGTTCTAAATTTAAAGGAACATACAGAGGCTTTATAAATGAATGGTGCTGTAGTCCTCAGTGTAAAAGCATACATCTCTTCTTTCCTATTTGGAAAACTACTCAGTAACTGGCAATGTACTGTGAAAAAAAAAAAAAAAAAAAAAAAAAAAACGTTTAAATAATGACTTCTTAGAAAGCATCAGAATTCACAAGTATTATATTGCTCTATCACAGATCTGTGCATTAAATTATCTTTTTATGATTAAAATGTGAATCTGTTTGAAAGCAGTTTGAAACTTGTATTATTGATATGTTTATGGTCAATGATTTTAATGATTGTGCTGGCAGAATTATTGATATATTAAAGCTCAGGAAGTGACTGAATTATTCAGATCCAAAACAAAAAAAGCTTATTTTGCTGAAAATGTATATATTTGCCAATGGAAAAATTTCACAGGCTTTATAGACTTTTTGTTGCATCTACTTTAAAAGTCTTTCTGTATTTGCTATTCATTATCCACATTGCCTGGGGAAAGAATGTGTTGTGAACAGAGGTTTGTAAAATTTTGATGGCACCATCTGGAAAAGTGAATTTAAAACAGAGCACTATTCATTTCCAACCAGACAAAATATAAAAAGGAATAGGGTTCGAGAGCAAGATAAGTCCTTCATTGTCAGAGACGATCTATCTAAATTAAATCAGAGTATGCATTGGAAAATTCTTGTTTAAATGTGGAATGTGACATTTTGCTGCTTTATAATAGTGTGTTTCTAAGTTGGTGGGAACTGATCATGAATACAGAGCAGAGAGACATGGAAATGAAACAGTCGGCCATGTCCAAGCTAAATGACTCCTCTTGTGTAATGAGATACTGGAAGTCTGAAAAAAGATTTTACAATCAACATTATTGAAATGCTGCATTAGCACAGCACAGCACAGCCATTTAAAAGTTCAAATAAAGTTACAAAAGTGTGATAATGGAAAAAAATAAAATAAAGAGATGGTACATTGTCACAAACTCAGCTCTCAGTAGTATTCACCTTAGCAGCTGGAGGTGGATGGGTAAACCTAGCATGACTTTGCATCATTACCATGTGTTTTCTCTAGTTAAATTAAGAGCATTGTACTGTTTTAATATGGAAAACTTCTTTGTACTTATCCCAGTGCTGGCAGCCATTTCTTTTCCTTTTTTTTCTGGAACAGAAAGAACAAAAATTGTCAAACATCACAGCTACAGTTACATTACTATTAACAGGAATTTGTGACCATTCATACCTAAAGTGTTTTTGCGCTAAAAAAGCTAGACACAGCGCAACAAATAGAACAGAAAGCAAAAGTTATTTTTAACTTCACACGACGTCATAACTGCAAATCGCACTCCTGTGCGAGATGCTGAAAAAACTATGAGACACGGCACAACAGTTAAAGACGACTGTGTAGGACATGTTTACATAGAAAAACAATGAAAACAGTGTAGACTGATGCAAAAACATATTTGGTGTGAAAGGACCCTAAATCTTAAAACAATTAAAAATATATATATTTATTTTTTACAGCTATCATTCATAATGGAGCATAGTGTTCTGGCTCTCTCTTACATTTAAAATTACATTTATTCATTTAGCAGATGCTTTTTTTTTTTTTTTTTTTTTTTTTTAAGTGACAAAGGAATAGTTCACCCAAAAATGAAAAATCTCTCATTATTCACTTACCCTGCAGGGGTAATCATGCATCATGATGCCATCCCATATGTGTATGACTGTCTTTCTTCAGCAGAACACAAATTAAGATTTTTTTTTTAAATGTTGAAGCTCTGTAGGTCCTTATAATGTAAGTAAATGGGAGCCATCAGGCTGCTGGCTATTTGATGGTCCAAAAGGCACATTTAGGCAGCATGGAGCCTGATGGCTCCCATTTACTTGCATTATAAGGACCTACAGAGCTTCAAAATGTTTCTAAAAATCAAAATTTGTGTTCTGCTGAAGAAAGACAGTCAAACACATCTGGGATTGCATTAGGGTAGGTGAATAATGAGAGAATTTTCATTTTTGGGTGAACTATTCCTTTAAAAAAAGAGAATAATACAAGAAAATGCAATTAATCCAAGGGTGAACACAATGCCAAATTTCCTTTAGAACCAGAGAAGTACAATAATAGAGCAGAAGTGAACCGCACTCTCCCAAGAGCTATATTTTATTCAAAAAACTATAGGGGACCAGTGCAATGCGCCTTGAGTTTCTTTTTATTATATCATCTGTGAACATGTGGTAGGGGAGTTTTAGATGGCCATTGGGTGGTTGTTAACTTTAATTTGCACATGGACCCTAGTGCCATTAATAATTTAAAGCCAAAGTATGGATAGAAAAAAATTATATGTGAAAAAGGGCTGTGTTTCTAAGATTTTTGGTCTTAATTGTAGTAGAATTTGGTTTAAGGCACTACATATTCCTATGAGGCCCTGCTCGGCAGAGTGAGTCAGTTGAGGAGTACAGAATACGTAGTAAGGGGTCATAGCAGTTCATTGACTGTCTGATGCTAGTCAGGCAAGCGCTAGCTAAAATAGCTAGTTCCAATCTAATTAGCTAGCTATGCAAACAAGGATTTTTTTTAATTCTTCTAACTAATCTCTGGATTTGCCAAAGTTTGCCAATTTAGTGCCATTAAATCTTTAAAATATATTCAGAGTTTTGCTTGAGGTACTTACAGTAGTAGAACGTTAACTAGATATCCACGAGCAGAGCTGTATATATTTCTGAAAATGTTTTGCACTTTGATGTATCACTGGAAAGCCTTGGATTGCCATTCAATTAAAAATATGCTTCTATAAACCAGAGTGGGAGTGTTGTGTAAATAGAAAAACTATTTAAATTGAGCTGTGTTTATAAAAGTTTATGTAAACACATGAGCACAGAAGATCAGAATATTGACGAGCTAATTGGAAGGTCCTAGTTAGTGACCATATCTTCACCCACATCCAAGTTATTAAAAGTTTAGTGGCCAACTTTAAGAAACTATTAATCAACTTTAACACATTGCTGAATTCTGTCCATGTATACAAGATTAAAACACTGTTATATCTTAATTCCATTCAGCAGTGATCTAGCATTTTCCCTTTGGCTGGGGACATCTGTGCATGTCAGCATCGCCCCCGGCAATGGCAACAGCTCGGTCACTTTTCAAGCTGGACAAATGAAACAATTGTTAATCAAGTCCAATCAACTGATAGAACAAACTGCTTGCCTGCGTATTCCAGAAATATGAGTTCATTAACACAGGAAGAGTCTAAACTGGGGCACCAATTTTCCTTAAAGGGATAGTTCACCCAAAAATGAAACTTCTGTCATCATTTACTCAACCCCTTGTCATTCCAAACCCATATTACTTTCTTCACAAATTTCTCATTTTTGAAGTAGGGCTGAAATGATTAGTCGACATTATCGACAAAGTTGACAATGAAAAATTGTCAACAAAATTTTTCATTGTCGAATAGTCGTTTTATCTCATTTAACGTAACATGAGATCAAATGAAACTCTAATGATGGTGCTCGAAAGGAGCAGTGCAGCTTGCGCCTGATTAAGGAGAGGAAAAAAACACAGCTCACAGTCCAGACGCACTCTAAACTTTCCAAACAGCTTCAGGTGATGTAGATCGCAAAGTATATTATTAAAAAAAAAAAAAAAAAATACAATAATAAAAAATTACAAAAACTAAATACAGAAGCACTCTCGTTGTGGAATAAGCGGAGCCGGAGCTGCCGCTTAAGCAAAACTTTCGTACTGAGCATCTTTAAAAGAATCACCCCGGCGTTACATCTTTAATGCAGTCATCTTTAATGTGTTATAGCTTTATTAAAGTTCAAATAATCAATTTGGAGTCTGGGGGATGGCGCTTCAACTTCTCTCAAGAGATTACGGGAGAAAGATTTAAACTTGGTATTGGAGGAGGGAGTGTGGGCTAGGATTCTAAAAAACATCAAGTCTACATCTAGAGATGCAAGGGTGCGCCTTATGCAATTTAAGATTTGACATCGATTCTATTGGACCCCCTCTAGATTGTATCTTGGTCTTAAAGACACACCCACCTACTGCCGATGCCAATCAGAAGATGGGGACACAACCCATGTTTTTTGGTGTTGTGTTAAGATCCAAGAATTTTGGTTGAGGGTTCAGAGTGTGATGTACTGGGCACTCAAATTTTATTTTGCCCCAGACTCTGTATTTTAGGCGATGGGGCGGTCATTAATATAGGGGATAAGCACATAAAAAATTGGGTCCTAGCCGGTGTTATGATTGGCAGACAGGTCATCCTTAAGGGATGGAAGTCGGCTGGTGCACCCTCATTTCAGGAGTGGTGCACAGAGGTGGGCAGGGTGGCGGAGAGAGTTTGTTTTTTTGTGAGTTAAAGATGGATTTTGGTTTACCCAAAGATGTCTTTGCCCCATCATACACTGCAACAAATACATTTTTGATTTATTTTTGTTTTGGCTTTTTTTCCAATATAAATATCCTTTAAAACAACGTAAATGTTCTTTAGCAGCTATACTGCAGAATAATTTTTTTTTTTATCTGAGAATGTGGAATATAATATTATAAATACAAATATTTTAAAATATCTAAAAATCCTTTAAAAAAAAATATGCATTCACTTGAGAAGCATCATATAAGATATTTAGACTTGCTTTTAGAGGATATATCTTGAATATAAGTATATTTTGTCTTTACTGCACTCGCATAACCAAGTGAAAAAATACATGTACAAAATACACTTATTTTTAAGATTTTAAGATCATTCTCTTAAAGCAAGTCTAAATATCTTATATGCTGCTTCTCACATATATGTATATTGTTTTAAGGATTTTTAGACAATTTTAAATGGAAAACAAGACAAAAACATTGTTAACATCCTTGATGTTAACATCAAGTGATTCTGATACAGTCTGTTTCATGAATGAATCACTTTTTTGAGTCTGATTCATTCATGAAACAGACTGTATCAGAATCACTTGATGTTAACATCAAGGATGTTAACAATTTCAGTGTATAACAATTAAAATTTCAGTCTATGGCTTCATAATATTTGGAATATAACATGTAAGTAGTATAGCCCACTTTTATGATACTTTAATAGTGCTTTTTGGGGTTTGACAGCCCCAGTCCTTATTTACTTTCATTATATCGAAAAGATTAGCCAGGATATTTTTCAAATACAACTTGTTCAATATACAGGTTTGGAAGTACATGAAGGTGAATAAATAAATAATTTTTGTTTTTGGTCAAAGTATTCCTTTTATTCACTAGTTGCTTACCTTAAAACCTGAGATCACCAACACCCTTCTAACATACCTACTTCCTAAAGCACCAGAAGACCAAGAAATCACCTCAGCACTGCTCACCTTTTCCCTCCTTCCTCATATCAGTTGCCAATAGATGTCCCTCTGGGGTAATTTGCACTTTAATATCTGTTCCGCATTCTTCCACCCACTACCATTCCAGAAGAAGACAGGCATTGATGATGTAGGCTGGCTGCCGATCTCTTCTGTGTTTAAGTATCATTATGCGTTCTTTTGTAAATGAGCTAGTACGTCGGGAAACATTTAGAGCCAGCAGAATTCCCTTGTCAGTCATCTGCCATTTTTCACAATGCTAAAGACCCACAGTCCATTTTCCATCTGCCTCTCTGAGTCCTCAAACAGAACAATGAGTCCCAGGGTAGTCCCACTGACTATGTTATTAAAAGCGTACAGTATGAAAATGTAAATTCACAGTTCACTGCTATTATGACAAAGCACTGAGCGAATTGTAAACAAATAAACCGTGTGCATATCATTTTTGGTTTTAAAAGATAAAAAAAAAGTTTCACACAGAAGTTCACACAGTACAAGACTACCACTGTGTCTACATTGCTAGCAATTTGCCTGTTTTTTTTTTTTTTTTTGTCATACTTTTCTTTCTTTTTTGTGCTGTATCAAAGAAAAGATTAATATAATTTGAGTTTCTTTTCATAACTGATGTATATGTAAAATGACATGACTGTGTCAGCTGGCAGAAAATACACAAAATTATTTACTGCCCTAAAGTTGTCCCTCGTTGTTTTTTCCTCCCAGTAGAATCTTAACACAGTCTTTTCTTCAAGAACCCTAATGCTGCTCTTTTCCATACAAAAACAGTTCATATTGAGCACTACTTTCAAGGTCCAAAGAGGGGGGAAAATAACCCATAAAAATACCAAAAAAGTAGTCCATAAAACACAAAGCTGTTGTATGGCCCCAGAAAGCTTGGAATATAGTGCACTTGTCATATGGACTACTGCTATGATGTCTTTATACTGAACCTTTAATAGTGCTTTATAGTATTTGTCCTTTTTCAAGCTCAACAGCTCCTGCTCACTATAAACTTTAATTAATAATTAATTTAATTAAATTAAATTTATTTTTTTTAATTAAAAACTTTTATTCTATGGAATAGAGCTGCTTAAAATATCTATTTTTATGTTCCAAGAAAAAGTAACAGCATGTAAGTTTTGAACAACTTAAGTAATTTCAGTGAGTAAATGAATGTGCAAAAGTAAATTTTCCATTTTTAGGTGAACTACTCCTTTAACTGGTGGCTCTTTTTTTTTTTTTTTTTTAGCACAAACTGACAAGACATACTCAAAATAAAATGGTCTCTTTTAAAAGAAGACTCTTAGGAGATGCTATACAAAATTCTGTATTAAATATAGACATAAAGAAATTGTTTAGAAAATATTACATTGATTTTAAATTATTACCTAATAATATTTGCATAAAAAATATATGACACTGACCTTGCCAAAACCTAAAAACTCAATGGAAGCCACAAGTCACAGATCTTACCATGTTCTAGTTTTAATCCGAGGGTGAAAACGCTCTACTTCATGTTATAGATCATTTTCTAAGATAAGATCAAGTGAATTGTCTAAAAAGGTACATCAGAAACTTACAAGATAACCACATCCATTAAATTCCTTTATAATATACACACATTCACTCTTTGTCTTAAGCCTGTTATGCTGAAAATGGCTCCATTAATGTTTTCACATTCAAAATTATGAATGACATACAAATCATGTACTGTACGTACATATTTTTTGAACTCAAAACGGCAAATTTCGCCAAATGGTGAATAGTTTGCACCACTGGAAATTACTGTTGGTCTGTACAAAATTTCAGTCATAAAATAGTGGACAAATATTGCATGTTTAGTTATATACTACTGACATCTTCTATGACACTAACACTCTTAACCTGAACTGCTGACACTGATGCGTGCATGCTGCATGGTGCTGGTATAATCCACGAGGTTCCCGCTCAACTCCTTAAATGTGAGTCCCCTGGGTGGTTACTGCCCTGGGTGTATCTATGCTACAGTGTGTGACTGTATTTGGAGTTTGTCTCATGTTTTCTCAGGTTTTGTGGCTCTTGGACATCAGCCACAATATATGTATCTATTGTTGATGAGCTACTGCCATTGTTCGAAAGCATTGTTTTTCTTATCCTAGCTCATTTCACTTCATTCTTTTTATAAAGTACTCTTTCTTTTACAATTCAGTCCCTGGATCCATCTTTCTGTTTCTTTTTATCTTCTTAATTGCCTAGCCACTCTTGAGGACTTTGGAAATCTTGCTTCAGATAGGCCATTTAATTAAAATCATAATTAAAGATGATTTAATCAAGAGAAAGCACCTGTTGCACTTCAGGAACAGTGCTAATGTAAAGCTGAGCCTTGTTCTTAATTTGTTTTCATAGCATATGCTTTGAAATGATACAACACTGGTTTATATCACTTTGATTTGCAATTTAATCTTAATCACTCAAGACACTTGAGAACACAGTGGAAAAAAACATGCAGTGCTTTTGCATTATTATTATTGTGAATAACTCTGTCCTCCAAAACACTGCACAAACTGTATGTGGATTAATAACTTCATAACATAATTGCAACATTGAGCTCAGCATATCTCAGACTGATCTCAAAGTGAAACTGGAAACATATGTTGACTTTTTCCTTAACTAAAGTTGATCTGTACTTACCGAAATTCGAAACACTGCCCCAGTGGCCAAAGCAGTAAGTGTTGTTGGGCATATGGGCAAGTGTGAGTTCTATTTCCCGGGTGTAATGTCACAGAGTGGTGCCAAAAGTGAGCTGTGAAAAGAGTTGTTTTTAGCTGTACAGGAATTAATACAGTGAATAGGAATGCATATTTGATCAATTGTACTCCTCGACCCAAATCCCGAACCTAAACCTAACTATAAGTGGAATAAAAATGTGATGTTCGAGGGAAAAATGCAATCTCTGAATCACGATCGTCACTGATTATGCGAATGCATTTGCTTCCTGGTTTCAATGCGGTATCTGATCCCAGGTCTCCCACGCTGATGATGCAATGCACCTCCAGTCACGCAACAGGGGAAGGTAAACATGCTGGAGCTGATGCATACATGTCTGATAGGAGATGGCACTTGTAACTGAGTCTGCATAATGTGGCCAATCTATTGAAGTATTGAAAACAACATGCAGACTTTCCGTGTGATCAACATTGGATATCTACATTCGATGATGATCTGTAGTTATACATAAACCTCTTAAATTCATCCATTAACATATTCTCCTGGTTGTGATGGCAAGGGTTTCAAAAGTAATGGCACATATTCAGGTAAAGTGTGCAACTTCTGTGCCACTTATGTCACCAAACGGTATTGCACAAATAGTGCAGTTCCTTCTCTGTCACTCACTCGATGTTGTGTCGATGTAGTGACACTAGGGGTCACTCTTGGGAGCCCGAAACACCACTGGTCTTTGATAAAAGGCCAATGAAAATTGCCGAGTTGTATTTGCATACCACTCCCCCAGAAATACGGGTATAAAAGGAGCTGGTATGCAACCACTCATTCAGATTTTCTCTTCGGAGCCGAACGGTCGATGTTCACTGAGCTGACTGTTCATTCACCTCTGCTGGATCTGACGGTGCATTTCAGCGGCTTCTCCCTCCTCTGCACTGGTGCACTGCAGAGAACGCCCCTGGGCGCTTCGGCAGAAATAAGAGAGTATATATCTCTAAAAGAGCGGCACACACGGAACGTCTTTTTAAAGATGCGTCTTTTTAAAGATGCCTTTCCATTGGTGTGTTATTCTGGGTTGCGTTCGTTATCTCACAACTTCTGATGGTCATGATCGCTGTCTTTCATGTCTGGGCGTGACCCACGTGGAGACAGCGTTCGTGGATGGATCATGTACTCATTGCGAGAACATGACCATGGCAACGTTGCGGCCAGCACTGGGGGCGATTTGGGGACCCCAATGGGACCACCTCCGCCGGGTATCCCCTCACGTACCTCCCATTCCCCAACATGCTCGTCTGCCCGATTGGGCTTCCGGATGAGTCCGCCGGCAGGCAATTCGGCACATCCCGCACCCCGCCTGCACGTCGACAAAGGCGTCCCCTTGCGGTGACTGCACCAGCTCCGCCGCAGCCTGCCCCTTCGACCTGGCCCCAGCATGAAGCCCACCGCAGGAAGCAGATGCCACCCGTCTCACGGCCGGCCGCCAAGAACCCGCGAAAGGCTTTGAAGTGCCCCTGAGACGGGCAACCCAGGGATGAATGAAATCCACTGCTTTGGAGCTGGTAAACAGACCACTCAATCCCCTGGTGGAGGGCCAGGAGGAGAATCTTTTGTTGCTTTTTCATATAATTTCACCGCATGCCCAAGTGGCTGTGGTACCCAAGAGTTCAGCAAAAGAGCGGTTTCCTTGTTCCCTGGGTCACATACCCGGTGTGCACGGCTGTCATCACGACCGCCGTCCACCATTCCATTTTGGCAGGTTTGGCGCTCCAGCGGCGGTCTCCCCGCCCCTGTGCATCCAGCTGTGGCACAAATCTGTCCCCGATGTGACAGTCTCCACGGGTCATGAGGAAAGGCCTCTTCTTCCCCCATCCCAGGCTGTTCTGGGGGTGGTCACAAGGAGCCAGGTAAGTGCTTTGATGTCCCTGAACTCAGCACAGCCACAACACGGCATGGCACCTCAGGCTTTGCCCTGCCGCGAGGCCTCACCCGCCAGTATGTCCAGACATGGTTCTTGGACCTCATGCTCCTCGCGACAGCCCCCCTGGCGAATTCCCCTGAGGAAGGACCTTCTTTCTCAGGGACGGAGCACCATCTGGCACCCGTGACCAGACCTCTGGAAACTCCATGTCTGGCCCCTGGATGGGACGCAGAAGACTTAAGCAGCCTACCACCCGCGGTGGTAGACACGATCACTCAGGCTAGGGCCCCCTCTACGAGGCACCTGTAAGCCTTTAAGTGGCGTCTGTTCGCTAAGTGGTGTTCTTCCCGACGCCATGACTCCCCGAGATGCACAGTCAGATCGGTGCTTTCCTTCCTGCAGGAGAGGTTGGAAGGGCGGCTGTCCCCCTTCACCATGAAGGTGTATGTAGCCGCTATAGCGGCACACTATGACACAGTGGACGGTAAGTCCTTAGGGAAGCACGACCTGATCATCAGGTTCCTGAGAGGCACCAGGAGGTTGAATCCCTTCAGACCATGCCTCGTTCCCTCATGGGACCTCTCTGTAGTTCTTCAGAGTCTACGGAGAGCCCCCTTTGAGCCCTTGCAATCAGCTTAGCTGAAAGAATTCTCTTTGAAAACTGCCCTCCTGATTGCGCTCACTTCCATCAAGAGGGTAGGAGACCTGCAAGTGTTCTCTGTCAGCAAAACGTGCCTGGAGTTCGGTCCGGGCTACTCTCATGTGATCCTGAGACCCCGACCGGGCTATGTGCCCAAGGTTCCCATGACCCCTTTTTGGGACCAGGTTGTGAACCTACAAGTGCTGCCCCAGGAGGAGGCAGACCCAGCCCTGACGTTGCTGTGTCCGGTGCACACTTTACGCATCTATTTGGATCGCACGCAGAGATTTAGAGTCTCTGAGCAGCTCTTTGTCTGCTTTGGTGGACAGCGGAAAGGAAGTGCTGTCTCCAAGCAGAGGATCGCCCACTGGCTCACTGATGCCATAACAATGGCATATCATGCCCAGGACGTGCCGCCCCCGGCAGGGCTATGAGCCCATTCTACCAGGGGTGTAGCAGCCTCCTGGGCCTTGACCAGTGGTGCCTCTCTAACAGACATTTGCAGAGCAGCGGGCTGGGCAACACCCAACACCTTTGCAAGGTTCTACAATCTCCGGGTGGAACCGGTGTAGTGGCAGGCACAAGCAGGTAAACCCGGGATAGCCGGCCGGGTGTATCGCTTGCACATAGTGCCTTCCACCTCCCTTGGAGCTGAAGACGTGTGCCATTAATTCCTAGTAGTATTCACAAACTTTGTTCCCTGGCTGACTTCCTCCGAGCCCTGTGGCAGTCGAGTTTTCGGAGAGACTCGTTGCTGACCAGTACACACGCTAATTAAGAGCCCTGTTCTGGGGTAGGTGCTCCGCATGTAGCGGTTCCCTGTAAGGCTAACTCCATGTGATATATATCTTCCACTAATTCATTTCCTTGCTGGCAAACTTTGTCTTCCTTGGGCAGAACCCCTCTGCCCCAGTCTCCATGTTTGTAGTAACTCCTCCCCCATTGGGCAGGATCTACCTTGAAGGCTCTCCACATGGTTGGAAAGACCATGTGACGTATTCTTCCACTTAAATATCCCCCCCTCTCTTTGGGCGAGGTGTGGTCTCCGCGGTGTCTTCCCCTTGGGAGGGACACCCCCCGACTAGACCTGGCGGCCCAGTCGGATAATCCCCCTTCTTTTTTAGGGAGTGGAAAAAGAAAAGGGGAAAAGAGGACACGACTGGGTTAAGCCTATCTCTATCTTTGGGTAGTCGACTTGTCCCCAAAAAGGGCCGTTCGACACTCATAACTATGTTGGGGGAGGTTATGTGTTGACCTGGTGTGCTGGCTATGAGGCACACAGCAGTCTGCCCACCACACACCGCCAGTTCACGTAGCACAGTTCAGCCAGTTGTGGCATTTCGTATAGGGACCCCTAGTGTCACTACATCGACACAACGTCGAGTGAGTGACAGATAGGGAACATCATGGTTACTTGTGTAACCTCCATTCCCTGATGGAGGGAACGAGACGTTGAGTCCCTCCTGCCACAACGCTGAACTACCCGCTGAAATGGCCGGACCTTATATCAGCTCCTCAGCATAAAACCTGAATGAGTGGTTGCATACCAGCTCCTTCTATACCCGTATGTCCAGGGGAGTGGCATGCAAATACCACTCGCCAATTTTCATTGGCCTTTTATCAAAGACCAGAGGTGTCTTCCAGCATTCACTTCCAGCACCTGTACAATCTGCACTGGTGCCCCCCAGGAATGTGTGTTCTCCTCACTACTCTTCTCCCTCTACACCAACGACTGCATCGCCAAGGACCCCTATGCAAACTCCTGAAGTTTGCAGATGACACCACTGTCATCGGCCTCATCCGAGATGATGATGAGACTGCATACAGAAGGGAGGTTAAACAGCTGGCTGTCTGGTGCAGTCAAAATATCCTGGAGCTGAACATGCTCAAAACAGTGGAGATGATAGTGGACTTTAGGAGGAACACCCCAACACTGTCCCCCCTCACCATTCTAAACAGCACTGTGGCAGCAGTGGAGTCATTCAGGTTCCTGGGCACTACCATCTCACAGGACCTGAAGTGAGAGACCCTCATTGACTCCATTGCGAAAAAGGCCCAGCAGAGGTTGTACTTCCTTCGCCAATTGAGGAAGTTCAACCTGCCACAGGCACTGCTGATATAGTTCTACTCAGCGGTCATTGAGTCTGTCCTCTGCACTTCAATAACTGTCTGGTTTGGTTCAGCTATGAAATCAGACATCAGAAGACTTCAGAGGACAGTTTGGACTGCTGAGAGGATTATTGGTTGCCCCCTGCCCCCCCTTCAAGAACTATACACTTCCAGAGTGAGGAAAAAGGCTGGAAAAATCACTCTGGACCCCACTCACCCTGCCCACTACCTTTTTGAACTGTTGCCTTCTGGCCGACGCTTCAGAGCACTGAGCACCAGAACCGTCAGGCACAGGAACAGTTTTTTCCCCCAGGCTATCCATCTCATGAACAGTTAAAACTGCCCCTTTGAGCAATAGATAATGTGCAATACACAGCTTAGTCTTTTTATATTATCCAACACATTCTACCTCTTCTGCCATTACATTCCCTTGCACTGTACATAACCAATTTGTATTTAGATTTGCACTACATATGTGTATGTGTGTGTGTATATATGTATGTATGTATGTATATGTATGTATATATATTCATATATGTGTATATATGCATATATGTATGTATATGTGTATGTGTGTGTGTGTGTGTATTTATATATATGTATATACGTATATATATATATATATATATATATATATATATATATATATATATATATATATATATATATATATATATTGTTTATTGTGTATTCTATATATACTTTTTTATTTTCAATATTTATCTATTTTTTATTCAATTGTAATTATTTTTTAAAAGTCTTGTTGGTGTTTTTGTATTGTACTGGAAGCTCCTGTCAGCAAGACAAATTCCTTGTATGTGTAAGCATACTTGGCAATAAAGCTCATTTTAATTCTGATTCTGATTCTAATTACATATATAATGATCTTTTGAATGTAACCACTTTAAGGGCACTTACACATCTAGAACCCATTTATGTAACTTACAACTCATTAATATTGATAATATGCATAAAAAATGAGTGTCCACAGACCATGTATTTGGCAGCCATTCCATACATTGCAGCTGGGTCTTCCTGTGTTTTTGCTAAATCATACAGGAAGATTCCAGCTGCAATGTATATAATGGCCTCCAAATACTAGGTTTTTGGACATTCATTTAAATGTACATAATGAATATTTGTAATGAATATTTTAGATTAAACCACCTGTGTAGCACTCAGGGCATACAAATAAACATATGTACATGAGTTGTAAGTCAAAACAATGTCCAATTTGCATAAAAAATGAGTGTCCACAGACCATGTATTTGGCAGCCATTACATATATTGCAGGTAGGATCTTCCTGCATGACAGAGTGAAAATACCCTTAAATGGTGTGCAATCACCTAGGGGCTTCGAATGCTTATTCATTGAGCCCTCATGATCAAAATATTGAAATTTTATTTCAATCGGTGTGGGGCAAGTACTAAAAAAATCAGGAAAAATATTCTAGAAAAGTAACTGTCATTTTTCACTCAAAAGTCAGCCAATTTAGCACTTAACTGACAACTCATTCAGACTTCAAACTTTGCACTCTGTCTAGGGGACCCCTGAGAAGATATAGATTTCAAATTGGAGTCATTTGGAGGTTTCAGAGTGGTGTCCATAAACAGAGTATAGAAATGAATGGTATACATTGCACGTGGACGAAGGCAACATACTAAGGGGACTAAGACCTAGGATGCAGAAAAGTATTTTTCATTATTTTCAATAAACAATGAGACAGTCTGCCATGTAGGCCCGTGTGCAGAAGTACATTCATCAGAGGCTTTAGTACTTAGCATGCACCCAGGGCCTCCAAATTCTAGGATGTGATTTGGGGGCCCCTGACGGTCGAGGATCTCAATTTTCAAGGTCCTACGACCTTTTGAGCCCTCTTTTCTAGACATCCCACTCGCCATGTAAACCAGTGTAATTTTCATAATTGGTTTTTGAAAGCCGTCCCTAAAGGGGCAAATTTTGTATCAAAAGAGGTCAAAGGGTCACATAACTCTGGACACTGTCTGAGGACACCCCCACGAGACGTCGATTTTGGGACATTTGGAGCTTTCTGTGTACTATCCACCAAACTAGTATAAAAAATGAATGGAATACATTGCAGGTGAAAGGTCTCACAGGCCACAAATTTCACACGGTGGTAGCCTGATGTCCCCCAAACAACGTATTAAGAGGACAAGGCTCTAGGGAAAAAAATTGCCCATTTATGCAATAATCTCTCACACAGCCCTTTTCCACTTATGCCCAGACAGAGCCTTTTGAATGATCAGAGTCATCTAGGGTAGGGTTTGAAAATTCAGTCTGGAAGCTTCTAGAGCCCCCAAATTCAGGGGCTCGATCTGGGGGCCCCAGGACTACGAAAATCTAGAATTTCAAGTTCCTGCGACCTTTTGACCCCTGTTTTCTAGACATCCCACTTGAAATGTAAACCAATGTCATTTTCATACTTGGTTTTTTTGGACGCCTTCCCTAAAGGGTCAAATTTAGTATCAAAAGAGGTCAAAGGGTCATGTAACTCTGTACACTGTCTGAGGACACCCCCACGAGACACGATTTTGGGATGTTCAGAGCTTTCTGAGCACCATCCAACAAACCAGTATAAAAATGAATGGAATACACTGCACCTGGGATGTGCCCCCTTATCGCACCCAGAGGTCCCAGAGACCCCAAATTCGAGAGGGTGGCACCCCGAGGGGCCCTCGAAAAGATACTAGGAGGGCAAATGACTCTGGTGACTTTTTGGTTGATGGTCAAAAAATGCATTTAAAGGGCACTTGCCGGGCACAGCGGGTGCCCACCTTGTGCTCCGAGGCAAATTCGAGTTAAAAAGAGCAAAAAAAAAAAATGCCAAGTGCCATGAAGGTCCATAAAAGCACTCGGGATGACCTTGTGGGATGCCCGGGTGCTGCCCGGTACCAATTGTGGTGATGTATGGCATCAGGGGGCACTATGGAGCCATAGGCATGTAAAAGCACTTTTTACTGGGTAAGGGGCCAAATACTGTGTCTGTGGATGTGAGGAAGACTACGGCGGATGAATACTGGGTAAGTGGGCACTATATAGGATTCATAGACATGAGGAAGAGTTTGGGGAGATTATATGATAAGGGGACACAATACTAGCCCTGTGGATGCTTAATATGTCCCCATGGACAATACATGGAAAGGGGGATGCTCGGGGTAGAGCACGAAGCCCCCTACAGGTGTCCATAATGAAAGTTTGGGCCCTGACTCGATCTTACCTCCGGTAAGGTGAGAACGTCCAATTCATTGTATAGTTACTAGGCAAACCGGATCCAAAATCACGATACGATCCCTTGCACCATGTATGCACCCAATGGCAATGTATTTTAATGGGCATTTGTCCAGAAACCATGAGTTACTTTATGCTAAGGTCATTCATGAATGCTAATCCCCATTTTCCTCGCCCATAGTTGTGGTAAGGACTATGGGGATAAGGATATGCAAAACTCGATCTGAAATCTGGGTACTACCAGATCGAAGTTGAGGAGACTGATAAAGAAAAAAACGGCCTTTGTATGTCCTTTGGGCTTCTACAAATTTAATTGTATGCCACAAGGAGTCACAAATGCTCCAAGCATTTTTCAGAGACTAATGGAAAAGTGTATGGCTGACATAAACCTTTGTGATTTATTGATGACATAATCATTTTTTCCAAAACTTTGGAAGAGCACGAGGATCGTTTGCTCCGAGTTTTAAACTGGCTCAAGGAATATGGTCTCAAACTTGCTCCAGAAAAATGTGTTTTCGCACAGACTTCGGTCAAATACCTTGGACACATAGTGTCTGACAAAGGAGTTCAAACTGATCCTGAGAAGGTAGCCGCAGTCAAAACCTGGCCGGTTCCTAAAAACTTGAAAGAACTCTGTTCCTTTCTTGGATTCATCAGGTACTACCGTCGTTTTATCAAAGATTTTGCAAAGAAAGTAAAACCCTTGAATGAGTTAACTTCAGGGTATCCCCCTACCCATCAGAACTTTAAGGTAGCGAATAATGCTCTTTACAGAAATCCTAAAGATCCCTTTGATGGCAGGTGGACAGCCACTTGTCGAGAAGCATTCGAATTAATCATCAAAGAACTCACGACTGAGCCTGTGTTGGCTTTTGCCGATCCAAGACTGCCATACATCTTACACACGGATGCAAGCACGTCAGGCTTAGGCACTGCTTTGTATCAGGAACAGGATGGGCAAGTCAGGGTCCTAGCTTATGCTAGCCGGGGATTGTCATGCAGTGAGTCCAAATACCCAGCTCATAAACTGGAATTTTTGGTATTGAAATGGGCAGTGGTAGAAAAATTCCACGATTACCTGTACGGTAGCACTTTCACTGTGGTAACAGACAGTAATCCCCTTACCTATGTGCTTACCACAGCCAAACTGGATGCCACGGGGTATAGGTGGTTAGCTGCTCTGTCAACTTATAATTTTAAGCTGCAGTACCGGTCAGGAAAATGTAACGTTGACGCCGATGGGTTATCCTGTAGACCCCATGCAGAAGTTCCAGTTGACAGTGTCTCTAAAGAAGAGCAAAATTGTATCTTATAGTTTGCTGAAAAGCACATGACACATGTTGATGGTCAGGAAATTCAGGATAATGTGGTACAAGCTATTTGTGACAGTCAAACCCACAGTTCAGTGGGTTGAAGGTTCGAGTGATTTACCCGTTCCCTTCATCGGTTCCTTGGCAATGCAAACAAATGCTGTGCCTGATGTCTATGCTCAGGAAGAGCAATGTGGAGGTTTACCTATAATTACTCACCTTTCTCCTTCTGAAATCCAAAATATGCAATTAGCCGAACCTTGTATCCGTGAAGTTATTGCTTTACTCCAAACTGGAGAATCTCCTTCAAGTACAGTTAGAAATGTGCTTCCTAGGTTACCTTACCTCCTTCGGGAGAAGGACCATCTAGAGTTCCATGACGGGATTCTCTACAGAAAGAGAAGCATAGCTGACAAAGATACTTACTAACGGGTTCTACCTGAAAAGTTTCATGCGGAAGTCCTAAAGCATTTGCATGATGATCTTGGGCACATGGGTGTTGAACGAACCCTTGACTTGGTCAGACAAAGATTCTATTGGCCCAAGTTAGCTTCAGATGTTGAGCACAAAATCAGAACTTGTGGTCACTGTATCTGGAGAAAAGTTCCTCCTGAGAAAGCAGCTCCACTCTTGAACAAAACGACTACTCATCCCTTGCAACTAGTGTGCATGGATTTTCTCACGTTAGAACCGGACACTAGTAACACCAAGAATGTGTTAGTGATAACCGATCACTTCACGAAATACACCCTTGCCATTCCTACTCCCAACCAAAAAGTCTCTGGGAGCAGTTTATCTGACCTTACGGCTATCCAGAGCACTTGCACAGTGATCAAGGGCCTGATTTTGAATCTCACTTAATTAAAGAGTTGTGTGAGATGGCAGGAGTGTGAAAAATCAGAACAATGCCTTATCATCCTAGAGGAAATCCTGTTGAACATTTCAACAGAACCTTACTAGGCATGTTAGGAACCCTTGAACACAAAAAGAAAAGTCACTGGAGGGAATTTGTAAAACCCTTGGTACATGCATACAACTGCACCAAGAATGAGACTGCTGGGTTCAGTCCCTACGAACTCATGTTCGGACGACTTCCAGTGGACTTAGATAAAGAAGTTCCACATTCACAGTATGTGAAGAATCTCAAGGAAAACCTTGAGAAAAGTTTCCGTATTGCAACTAAAAACTCTCAAAAGATGGCAGAAAAAAACAAAACTCATTTTGATAAGAAAGTAACCGCATCCATGTTACAAAAAGGAGACAGAGTTTTGGTCAGAAATGTCAGATTTAGAAGGAAAAACAATTTGGCAGATAAATGGGAAGGAATTGTTCATGTGGTTGTAGACCAACATGGAGAACTTCCGGTATATAAAGTTTGTCCTGAGCAACAGGCAGGACCTACCCGCACACTGCACCATGATTTATTGCTTCCTTGCGGAACACTTTCATCAGAAATGAGAGATGCTGAGTCTCAACGTTCAATCACAAAACGTAAGACTCGCAGTGTAACAGCTTGCGAAAATCCTGAAATTGAAGAGAGTGCTGAATATTCAAATTCTGATGGTGAGGAAGTATATTACTCACAACCTCAATTCGACGTTGTGAGTGAGACTTACACAGTTCATACTGCTGATGTAACAAAATCTGATGGGAATAAGGAAAATGTTTGCTTACCTGATCCAGTTCCATTAGTTCATCAAATATTTTTGAAAAATCCACCTGAAACAGAATTCCAGGTGATGAACAAATTACCTGCTGCTGAGTCTGAAATTCCTGAGGAATCTCTCCATGAACAACCTGAAGGTATTGAAACTCACTTACCTGAAATCTCTTAAGTTCAACCTGTAAAAGGAAACCCAGTGAAAGAAAAGCCTTTGGGAGACCGTCGTTCACCTACCTTGGCAACGCAGTGTCCAGGCAGAACTAAAGAAATGTCCTTACCTGAATCTAATCCTTCTGGAGAAGTGGTTCAGAAACACCTGAAAGGGAAGGAAACTCTGATGATGAGGAGTTGAGAATGTCAGTAAGACACAGGGAGAAGCCTAAAATTCTAACTTATCCTGAGTTAGGAAATCCCTTGTTAACAATCATACAATCTCTTCTCCAAGGTCTGAATACTGCTTTTTCAGAATCCTTGCAAGACTATTCTCGAGTGGTTCACCCTGCAGTCCATGGATACATGCCTTTGGGTGGTATGCAATGGGACTTGCATAATTTTAAGAGGGGAGGGTTTAACCCAGATGTAAAATCAGAGTAAATTGCATTCTAAGTTATAAGCTTAAAACTAACTAAAAAGTGCATATTTAACTAAAATATGTGAAGAAACTAAAGACAAGTAACTAGAAACAGAATGAAAACCAGAGTCAGAAAATTATGCAAAATTTTATATTTATTATTAATACTTGCAAATATATGTAAAACATACTGCAGATAAACTTGACCAATAAGAGTCTGGATCAGTGCTGCAAATGTGATTGATCCAAACAGCCAATCTTGCTGTAGCTGCTGACTCCACCCTAGAGTTAACGCAGACAGACACAGAACAGACGAAGAAGCGAAGGGCAGCGAGCTGCCGATCAACTGTACTGTTAGAAATTTGTAGCAGCAAAAGTCTGAAAAATAGAAAAGATTAGTTTAATCTTAAACTACAGCTCTAGAAAAAGAGAAAAATACTTACCTGAGGAGTGAATCTTGATGTCCAATCGAGATAAAGCTGAGTGATGAAGTCATTTATTTTGCCGTTCATCCGCATAAAACCTGGAAGAAAATAACGTATCAATAAAGTTTAGTTAATTATCGAGGAAATCGGTAGGTTTAAACTTTTATTCTAAATATAGATGAGAATCAGAAACGTAAGCTTGTTTATTGAGTGAACTTAGTTGAGAAACTGTGTTGTGTAAATGCTACCATGAGGCATAGCATTTAGAGCTAAAGCTAATGCATGTATTGTAAGTTAAGAAAGTTAAAATAATTGTCTGAAACGTTGGGAAAATGTTTCTGAGAATGTTTTCCTGCTTTGTGCAGGCCAGTTTTTGAATATATATGTTTTGTTTGAGTTGGACCACGTTTTCAATGAGGATAGTGAACATTTCATCGTGGATGTTTAAGCATGAACTTTCTGAAAGTTTGATGGCAAGCAAAATCCCAAGAGTCTTTTCTGAACTGTGAATATCCTCTGTTCGTGGATTTCCGAATAATCTTCAAATTCATCTCTACTTTGAATTCATTCGACAACGAAAAGGTCGAGGTATTTGTGAATCTGTTAATTGTATAATTGTTTATTTGAATTGTATAGGTAATTAATAGGTAACTGTAATTTTATTTGTTTGGTTTTAATTACATTTCATTTAGTTTATTTGAAAAAAGAGTTACGAAAGAGTTACATTTGATAATAGATTAGGAACTAAAATCGATAAACCATTTTATTAGCTTCCACTAAACTAAATAGGCATAATTAGATTAGATTAATGGAATTGAAGAGAAGGAATATTTTATAAATATAAATTTGTGGAAAGGAAATAGAACTAAGTCTATTGGTGAATTTAAATACAATATCTAATTGTGCTTATTGTATTATTTTATTTAAGATTAATTTGTTGTAATGTTTATAGTTTTATCTGTAAAGTTTGTTATTCAAGTTATTCAATATGAATCAGTTATTTCACAAAAGTCAATTGTTGAGTGTGTATGTGTACCTTTTGCCTCCTCCACGTACCCTAGCTATCTTCTGATTGGCCCAACTCTTTGCCGCCACGGGTGCCATCACACGTGCTACATGCCACATGCTACAAAGTCATTTTTATTCGTACAGTGCTTTTCAGAAAGTTTTGGTTTCAAAGCAGCTTTACAGAAAACCATGCTTTAACAGAAAATGAAGCTGTAATATCTAAAAATAAATAATACAATAAATAAGAAATAATAATTGTATTTAGAACCTCAGTGAGCAGCCAAAGGCGACTGTGGCAAGGAACAAAATACTCCTTAAGATGTAGGTTGATGGAGAAAAATAACCTTGGGGGAAAACCAGGCTCAACTAAGTAAGTGTTAAGGGCCAACTAATAAACAACAAGATTTTGTACAAACTGTAAGATTAATGACTAATGTCTTTGAAGTCCATCCTGGACTAACTGCAGAAGTTCACATTGATGCATCGTCCTCTGTTAGTTGGCTGATGTAGGCATTTGTTGGCAGTTAATTTATAGTCTATGTATTCCATTTTAAGAGTGTAGTCCATCATTAGACCAAGGTGATGCAGGCAGAGATCAGTGAGGTGCATCGCTGTTCAACTTGCAGGTCATTTCGGTGAGGTCTATCCTAAGTCCAAGGTTCAGGCAATGACACATGAAGTATCCCATGTCTTACGGTTGAAGTTGGCATCAGTTCATCCTCTGTGAAGTCCATCGTAGTAGACTGAAGAGATATCTGGCTGGCACAGACTGCAGTTAGTTGTCATCACTCAGTGACACATAGCAGTGGAGTCTGACACCAAGCAGGAATGGAGCTGCATCTGGCAGGCCCTGGTAACATCGGGATATGAATCCTGAGGTTAAGACAGGGAAACAAATAGAATAATATTAACATAGATGCCATAAAATTTATTGCAGAGTTATTGAATATGAGAAGTGGTGACTGAAGAGGTGGGCATACTGTGCATTTATCACCTGAGTAGACTGAAAAGTTGTGGGTCAAAATCATACTCACTTTTCTGGCGGCCATACAGTGAACATACGCAAAATCCTTAGAAAGATAGGTGGTCATACAGCGTATGCTTGTGTATGTGCTAGACAACACTACTGGTTTGACCGATGGAAGACATAGGGAATGTTTGGGAATCTGTTTGAAAACATTATCATTATTTTTGCAAATTTGTTTAGTAAATTATGCACATACTTTAATGTGCCAGCTTTAAATAATCGGTACACTTTTTTATAAAACACAAATGAGTTTTGTAATAAATACATAATAAAAAATAAGGGTAATAAAAAGGGTGAACAAATTAAAACTGAACTGGAAAATGTTCCAACTTCCATTTCAAAACCTTTGCTGCCACCTTTTTCCTTTAAACACATTGTAATGTCAAAAATTTTCACATGAGGGTCACATTTACCATTCTATTCAAACATACTAAAACAGAACACACAGTTTCTGTGTACATTGTAGAGATTAATCATAAATTGAATTTTCATCTAGTGTACTGAAGGGTACTCTCTTCAGTTTGTGTCATGATTGACAGATCTTCAGAGGGGGGATAAAACTACTTCAGAAGCCTTGTCGAGTCTGTGCGCACCCAAATTGCCTCAAGACTGCAGTTCCACATTATGAGCTGCAAAGCTAATGTTCATCTGCCACCCAGGCCAAGTCAGCAAAGTTTAATGAGCCATACTGTATTAAAATGCCTCACTCAAGTGTGGCTCTTTAAATTCTGTTTTATTGTAAAAGAAAATTAATTTTTTCTAGTCCCACTCTCTGTTTTGGCAATGATAATTTCAAACTATATCAGAGTAGGCACTCTAAGTCAGGATGAGAGGCTGCATTTTCAATAAATCCAGCAGACAAAACATTGCCTTTCAATAATAATGCCAAGCCATCTATAACAAAAGCTCTTATACAACCCTTTCCTCCTCTTCCATCATTCTCCTTCATTTCACTGAAGCTCTGAAACATGTCCCTTTGATTCAAAAAGCAACATCGCTTCATGTCCTGTTGTTCATTTTATTGGTGCATCCCGAGTCCCGACCAGCCTGACATTAGTGATGGGAAGATCGATCATTTTACAGATTTGGATCTCTGAGTCTCATTCAGCTATATGAACTAATCTTTATTCAAGTCATTTCATTCATTTGAGCAGAATTAAATTGAAATCTTAAATTTTCAATGGCCAAATCCCCCCAACATATCTGCTTACGCAAATTTTGATTATAGTCCCAATAAGGAAAAAATGATAATGCAGCCAAGGACAAATTATGAGAAACAGAAAGATTAGATCACCTCTGGAATCTTCTTCCTCTTTTTGTCACGTTGTATCATCATACGCTATGCGTGTGCGGCTGTCATGTGACAAAAAAAAGAATGACTCGGACCAGATGACTCAGAAGGTGAACTAATCATTTCTGTTTCCTGTGTGTGTGCATAGCATATACGGCTGTCACGTGACAAAAGAACGAACGACTCGGACCAAAAGAGTTGAAAGGTGAACTAATAATTTCTGTTTCCTGTACAGCGCCTATGCGGTTTTCACGTAACAAACGAACGGAGGTTGCGCAATGTGCATGAGCGGCCAACACAAAATGAACGAACCACTTTCTGAAACTACTCATTCTTCTGAGTCACATAAAAGATTTGTTAAAAATGAAGGAATCGTTCATGAACGGCCCATCACTACCTGACATAGCAACACTGGCTCAACCAATGCCTTGAGTTTGAAGCAAGACAGACTGTCACAAGACTTATTTTTGCAATTCCATTTATAAATTTCAGTGTCTTTTTCAACATAAAGCTTTCTTGTAGATCACATACCAACTTTTCTAAAGAAGGAAATTCACATAAAATCACTGCTGTGGTACCAAAATAAGGTTTAAGCGGCTGCCGCACTGGGCCAATTATGTATTTTGAAGAGTGTTAAAATGGAGGAAATTGTACCGAACATACATAGCTTCAAGACTATAACAAATATCCACATATAATTTGAGTTCAGGGAAGCGCAAGAATGTTTTTGTAAAAGTAGCCTAATTGACTGGTAGAGATGGCAAACGTTTTTAGACAATTGCTCGAAGTGATCATTAAAATGAGTTGAGCACAGCTGAGGGGCTTTGACTCAAAGTTAATTGTCAGCTGAAGGGAACTTTATGGATTTCGACTTGGCTTCTAAATGGCCCAGTTGGATAAACCCATTACCATGCACACCCTCAGTGGTACGCCACTGTCCATCATCACTCACTCCGAATCATACGGAGCAGTTGTCCTTTTATCTGATCCAATCTCCATCGGCATCGGTAGTGTTGGGGCATTCTTGGTTGGTAACGCACAACCCACACATAGACTGGTCAACCAACACTATTCTTGCTTGGAGTCCTTATTGTTTGTCACACTGTCTTAACTCTGCTGTTTCCCCTTTTCAGTCTTCTGTTTCATTGCAGGAAGAACCGGCAGACTTATCCAGAGTACCGTTGACATACCATGACTTGAGGGCGGTATTCAGCCGGTCCCGTGCCGTGACCCTTCCTCCACATCGCCCATAGGACTGTGCAGTTGAACTGCTTCCTGGCACCTCACCGCCTCGGGGATGGCTGTATTCACTCTCGGCTCCCGAGATGGAGGCTACGAACAGGTATATCAATTATTCTCTGGGAGCCAGCAGGGGTAGAGTTCTTCTTTGTGGAGAAGAAGGATGGCTTGCTTAGACCCTGTATAGATTATCGGGGGCCGAATGACATCACACTGAAGAATCGCTATCCTTTGCAATTGATGTCTTCAGTCTTCGAACTTGCAGGGAGCGTCCATCTTTACAAAGTTGGACTTACGTAACGTTTATTACCTTGTCCGGATTAGGAAGGGGGATGAGTGGAAGATGGCTTTTAACACCCATAGGGGGCACTTTGAATATTTGGTTATGCCTTTCGGATTGGTCAACGCCCCCACCATCTTCCAGGTGCTCATAAATGACGTGCTTAGAGACATGGTTGATATTTTTTTATATCCCCTTTTCTCCCAATTTGGAATGCCCAATTCCCACTACTTAGTAGGTCCTTGTGGTGGCGCGGTTACTCACCTCAATCCAGGTGGCGGAGGACAAGTCTCAGTTGCCTCCACTTCTGAGACTGTAAATCTGTGCATCTAATCATGTGGCTCGTTGTGCATGACCTTGCAGAGACTCCACATGTGGAGGCTCATGCTACTCTCCGCGATCCACGCACAACTTACCACACACCACATTGAGAGCAAGAACCACTGATCACGACCACGAGGAGGTTACCTATCCTTCCTAGCAACCGGGCCAATTTGGTTGCTTAGGATAACTGGCTGTAGTCAATCAGCACACCCTGGATTCGAACTTGTGACTCCAGGGGTGGTAGTCAGCGTCAATACTCGCTGAGCCTCTCAGACTCTGTGTTTGTCTATCTTGATGATATTCTGATCTTCTCCCAGAATATCCAGGACCATGTTCAGTATGTCAGGCAGGTGCTTCAGCAACTGCTAGAAAATCGGCTGTTTGTCAAGGCGGAGAAGTGCGCTTTTCATGCACAATCGGTTCCCTTCCTGGGGTTCATTGTTTCGTCCAAGGGAGTGCGCATAGACCCAGCTAAGGTTAAAGCCGTCTCCGATTGGCCAACCCCAGAATCTCGCAAGGCATTGCAAAGGTTTCTGGAGTTTGCTAATTTTTACAGAAGGTTTATTAGGAACTACAGCCAACTCGCCCTACCTCTAATGGACATCACCTCCACACGCACTGATTTTTGTTCATCCCCACAAGCTGAGACCACGTTTTCTGAATTAAATTAAATTTAAGGTTTTCTACTGCTCCCATCCTCGTAACTCCCAACCCTGCAAGTCAGTTCATGGTGGAAGTAGATGCGTCTGAGGTTGTTGTCAGAGCGGTCCTGTCACAGCGCTCTTGCTCGGACAGAAAGATGCATCCGTGTGCCTTTTTTCACACTGCTTAACACCAGCAGAACAGAATTACAACGTCGGCAACTGAGAATTGTTGGCTGTCCGGTTGGCCTTGGGCGTCTAGGTTAGAGGGTACCTTTTGTGATCTGGACAGATCATAAGAACCTAGAGTATATTCATAGCACCAAACACCTCAACTTTAGTGATGGTTACTTCCATGTAGCCAAGGTAAGGAACGTTTTGACCATTTGCTCCCTCGATTTCCAACAAGTTTTCCAAAGAGTGAATTTGTTGGTCATACAATTTCTTATCAACATAGTAAGAAACATCAGGGTTGCTCTCAGACTGCTGGACGTAAGGCAACGTCGGCTGCAGATTTTTCACTGCTTGTCCAGAGTTAAACTCAACTGTGCAGTGGTGACTCAGTGGTTAAGGCTCTGGGTTACTGATCAGAAGGTTGGGAGTTCAAGCCCCAGCACTGCCAAGATGCCACTGTTGGGCCCTTGAGCAAGGCCCTTGACCCTCTCTGTTCCAGGGGTGCTGTATCATAGCTGACCCTGCACTCTTAGCTTAGCTGGGATATGTGAAAAAAAGAATTTCACTGTATATGTGTATAATGTGTGATAAATAAAATTATAATTAATTATTATTAACTATCAACAAACCTTGTGACTCTGCACCGGGGTTTAAATAATAATAATAATACATTTTATTTATAAGCACCTTTCAAGACTCACAAGGACACTTTACATACATAATCAAGTTTACAATAAGAACATAAAAGATACAAATCTAAAATCACAAATAAAAATATGCATAATCATACAAATGAATACATTCATAAATAAATATTATTTGTAGTAAGCCAATTTAAAAAGGTGGGTTTTGAGGAGAGACCTGAAAGTGGAAAGACAATCACAATTACAGATATCTGGCAGTAAAGAGTTCCAGAGTCGTGGAGCAGCACTGCTAAAGGATCTGGACCCCATAGAGTCAAATGAACCGAAGGTATCAAGAGAGAGGAGCAGGATCTAAGAGTACAGGTAGGAGAATATATATGAAGAAGATCTAGATGATAGGAAGGTGCTAGGCTATGAAGAGCCTTAAAAGTCAGTAACAGAATCTTGTATTCCAGGATGCCAGTTAAGTTGTTGAAGAATAGGAGTTATATGGACAGAGTAAGAAGTTTGTGAAATAATCCATGCAGCTGAGTTTTGTACCAGCTGTAATTTATACTGAAGTTTTTGTGGTAGACCAAATAGAAGGGAATTACAATAATCCAAACGGGACGTGACTAGAGCATGTTTCAAGAGTGACAGTGCTGTGATGATTTATGGTGCGCAAGTGGAAGTAAGCAGTCCGGGTAATATTATTTACATGTGCTTCAAAAGAAAGAGTGCTATCCAGAATGACACCCAGACTCTTAACTTTGAAACAGGGAAGGACAGTGGAATTTTTGCATGGGATAATTCTGTGAATTGACCAGTATTTTTTCACAAAGTTGAGTATTTCCTCATCAGTGTCAGTTTCAGTGATGCCAGAAATTAAGATGGCATTCGGAATTTTCACGCCTTTCTCTTGTACAACACCCATTTTGTTTAGGATTTCTCAGATTTCTTTTAACGAAGGATAAATTGAGCTGTTTATGCAGGAAAGTTCTAGATTTGCAGGTATTTACGTTGATTGTGTATGCCACTCTGCCTCCTGGCTGGCTCGCCAAAAGAATTTGTAGCATGTGGCATGTAGCACGTGTGATGGCACCCGGGGTGGCAAAGAGTTGGGCCAATCAGAAGATAGCTAGGGTATGTGAAGGAGGCAAAAGTTACACATACACACTCAACAACTGACTTTTGTGAAATAACTGATTTATATTGAATAACTTGAATAACAAACTTTACAGATAAAACAATAAACAATACAACAAATAAATCTTAAATAAAATACAATAAACACAATTAGATATTTAAATTCACCAATAGACTTAGTTCTATTTCCTTTTCACAAATGTATCTCCCTTTTAATGATTTCAGTTCAATATTCTTTCTCTTCAGTTCCATTAATCTAATCTAATTACACCTATTTAGTTTAGTGGAAGCTAATAAAATGGTTTATCGATTTTAATTCCTAATCTATTATCACATTTAACTCTTTCGTAACTCTTTTTTCAAATAAACTAAATGAAATGTAATTAAAACCAAACAAATAAAATTACAGTTACCTATTAATTACATATACAATTCAAATAAACAATTATACAATTAACAGATTCACAAATACCTTTACCTTTTCGTTGTCGAATTAATTCAAAGTAGAGATGAATTGAAGATTATTCGGAAATCCACGAACAGAGGATATTCACAGTTCAGAAAAGACTCTTGGGATTTTGCTCGCCATCAAACTTTCCAGAAAGTTCGTGCTTAAACATCCACGATGAAATGTTCACTATCCTCATTGAAAACGTGGTCCAACTCAAACAAAACATATATATTCAAAAACTGGCCTGCACAAAGCAGGAAAACATTCTCAGAAACATTTTCCTAACATTTCAGACCATTATTTTAGCTTTCTTAACTTACAATACATGCATTAGCTTTAGCTCTAAATGCTATGCCTTGTGGTAACATTTACACAACACAGTTTCTCAACTAAGTTCACTCAATAAACAAGCTTACGTTTCTGATTTTCATCTATATTTAAAATAAAAGATTAAACTTATGATTTCCTGGATAATTAACTAAACTTGTTCTTTTCTTCCAGGTTTTATCCGGAAGAACGGCAAAATAAATTACTTTACTTCATCACTCGGCTTTATCTCGATTGGACATCAAGATTTACTGCCAAAATGCATAAATGTAAAAAGAATATGTATTTTCTTTCAGATGAATTACTTTTACTGGGATAATGATTTGTCTGTCATTACTTATGTATCATGTAATTAACAACTTAATTGTGAAAAAATATATAATAACATGGAATATTTGGTTTAGTGTTTTACATTAGATGACAAAAAAAAAAAAAAACCTTGATTAAGAATGATATCAAATATATTTTATACATTTTATAAAAATCAATGACAGCCAGGACAAGTTACCTTCTTCTTGCCCTAAATTGGGGGTCATCTTATAGAACATGCTAAGCATAGGCCTAAATGTAGTTATGTTACAATTTAAAAGTAAATGCACATTTTTCTTAACAGGGGAAACAAACACCTTCTACACAACTACCTTTTGCTAAAATTGTTAATCTGATAATATAATTTGTAATGAAAACATTTGCATTCAATTATAAAAGAGTTTAAACTTATTCACTGTGGCGTGAAGAAGCATTTTCTTCTAGTGAATCCCACTGTATATTTGCTAGAATGCTAGAATGAGTTTTCTGTAAATTCCACTGATACTATTTTAGAGAGTGGTCTAAACAATTCATTATTTCTTTCCTGTCCAACAAAAAAGAAGCAACATCAGCATCATTACTCAGGTTTTTTTCCATCATCAAACCTTTCCACCTTGTGTATGCCGTATCAATGTTTACTCAAATTTTTTGTCTTTGCCGGTCTTTCTGTCTTCTTGCTTTTGACCTTTTTCGCTTCATCGGCAGTACAGCTACTGAATCTCCTGTTGTCTCCGCTTCTAAAGCACGATAATAAGTATGTTACATTGTGTTCTTTTCGCTCTTTGTGTCACCAGACATCACTGCTTTAAGCATAGACACGCGTATCTACATAGGCGGCAGCCAATGAGCACAAGGATTTTCTTCTTCGACATTTAGTGAAACACAGCGGACCATGTCTTTTCAACATGGCGAAACACATTGAAGGGGTGACCCACACCATGTATAATAAAAACACTTTTTATAGAAAACCATTTTGAGTACAGTCTTCATCTCATGTGAGTGTACACCATTCAGATCACTCTTCACAAAAACACAATTAATTTGTTAATGTGTAAAACATTTAGCCCCAAATTAATGAATGCACCTATAAGAGGTGAGACATTGGAAAAAGCATGACAAGAGGTGGGACTCAAACCCAGATCTCCAGTGTGATAATACATATATACCGCCATTACACCCAGAGCTACTACAGCAGGACATGAGGGTGCAGTTTGTCATAAAATATGGTGTTTCCACCAAACTATTAGGGCACAAATAAAACTAAGCAAAAAAAAAAAAAGACATGCCTTTTAAAGGCAATTTTGTAAAAATCCAAATAACTTTACAGATCTTTATTGTAAAGGGTTTAAACAATGTTTTCCATGCTTGTTCAATGAACCATAAACAATTAATGAACATGCACCTGTGGAACAGTCGTTAAGACACTAACAGCTTACAGATGGTAGGCAATTAAGGTCACAGTTATAAAAACTTAGGACACTAAAGAGACCTTTCTACTGACTCTGAAAAACACCAAAAGAAAGATGCCCAGGGTCCCTGCTCATCTGCATGAATGTGCCTTAGGCATGCTGCATGGAGGCATGAGGACTGCAGATGTGGCCAGGGCAATACATTGCAATGTCTGTAATGTGAGACACCTAAGACAGCTCTATAGGGAGACAGGAAGGACAGCTGATCAACCCCGCAGTGACAGACCACGTATAACAACACCGGGACAGGATCGGTACATCTGAATATCACACCTGTGGGACAGGTACAGGATGACAACAACAACTGCCCGAGTTACACCAGGAATGCACAGTCTCTCCATCAGTGCTCAGGCTGTCTGCAATAGGCTGAGAGAGGCTGGACTGAGGTCTTGTAGTCTTATTGTAAGGCAGGTCCTTACCAGACATCACTGGCAACAACGTCACCTATGGGCAGAAACCTACCTTCGCTGGACCAGACAGGACTGGCAAAAAGTGCTCTTCACTGACTAGTCACGGTTTTGTCTCACCAGGGGTGATGGTCGGACTCGCGTTTATCGTGGAAGGAATGAGCGTTACACCGAGGCCTGTACTCTGGAGCGGGATCGATTTGGAGGCGGAGGGTTCGTCATGGTTTGGGGCGGTGTGTCACAGCATCATCGGACTGAGCTTGTTGTCATTGCAGGCAATCTCAACGCCGTGCATTACAGGGAAGTCATCCTCCTCCCTCATGTGGTACCCTTCCTGCAGGCTCATCCTGACATGACCCTCCAGCATGACAATGCCACCAGCCATACTGCTCGTTCTATGTGTGATTTTCTGCAAGACAGGAATGCCAGAGTTCTGCCATGGCCAGCGAAGAGCCCGGATCTCAACCATTGAGCACATCTGAGACCTGTTGGATCGGAGGGTGAGGGCTAGGGCTATTCCACCCAGAAATGTCCGGGAACTTGCAAGTGTCTTGGTGGAAGAGTGGGGTAACATCTCACAGCAAGAACTGGCAAATCTGGTGCAGTCCATGAGGAGGAGATGCACTGCAGTACTTAATGGCCACACCAGATACCGACTGTTACTTTTGATTTTGACCCCCCCCCCCCTTTGTTCAGGGACACATTATTCCATTTCTGTTAGTCACATGTCTGTTAAACTTGATCAGTTTATGTCTTAGTTGTTGAATCTTTTTATGTTCATACAAATATTTACACATGTTAAGTTTGCTGAAAATAAAAGCAGTTGAAAATGAGATTTTTTTTTGCTGAGTTCAGTTACTTAGTTATCCAATCTCTTAATCCACTACATGTCCAACCCGTTAATCAGTTTAACGTCTCTACCCCATCGCGAAAAATTCAAATATGCCCACCTTCATTTTATCAGCTTTGACCCCAAATAAATCTGTCATAGCTGTTTTGAGTTTGGTCTGAGCAGTGGTGGGAGGAATTAGTGCCTCTGCCAATAAGATGGGCTATTTGCACTTGCAGCGTAAATAGACATTCCTTAAAAATAAATTCTGAATCAACATTTATTGGAGTACACACATAAATATACTAAAAGGTGAACCATTTTACAATGTGTTGGTCGAATGGTCTTTTGATCTCGAGTGATATTTTGATCTATGTTGATGTTGCTTTGCACGTGAGTGATTCCGGATACAAAAAGCCTCTGTGTATACAGCTTTTTAATAAACTAAGCAAAATCCCTACTGCATATCAGTGGATCTAAGAAAAGGGTGAACAGTTGATTCCATATTAGGCGATTTCTATGAAACAGAGATCAGACCACGGTGCGAAACAGAAACGAATTTATCCGGGGGCCGCGGCCTTGTGCCGTTCTTGAATATGCATTCTCTACCAGCGTACACAAATGACAAGAGCGAAGCATAAAGAACTTGAAATATTTTTGAACAAGCACACTCACTAAATAGAGACAGAATGTGTTAAATGGATAAAAATAAAAAATAAAAAAAAAAAACACATCGGAGAACACAATAAATGGAATGGATTGACAAACAAGCAAACAATCAAGTCTACCGGCCCAATTTAACCCCTGGTTATAACGAACAAAATGCATACTCTAATCAGTTCATACATATGATATTTGTAATTAACATTATTTTATCTGAAATAAAGTGGAGAAAATTTTAGGAGTTTTGAGAGCATTTTAACATCCAATGTTATTTAATTTAGCTGTCATCTCTTTCTTGTTTAGATAAACAGGTTAGAAAATATATAGCTTAATTAACACAATTCTTCATAGCAATCAATTTACATACATGCCATTTGTTACAAATATTTAATTAGATGAGGAAAACAAAGTGGTTGGAGCCACTGCACAATACGGAATGCCTGTAAATTGAACATTGGTCTCATCATTGCATTGGCTGTTTACAGTGTAAATAGATTTGTTGTACTGAGAGCGATCTAGTTTTATTTTTTGAACTGCTGTTGTTTGGAAAGCTT
The DNA here is from genome assembly GCF_019703515.2 of Myxocyprinus asiaticus. Classification (NCBI taxonomy): domain Eukaryota; kingdom Metazoa; phylum Chordata; class Actinopteri; order Cypriniformes; family Catostomidae; genus Myxocyprinus; species Myxocyprinus asiaticus. The sequence continues at coordinate 16,307,341 of NC_059383.1, read as the reverse complement.
GGATGCTGACATTATTGAGCCCAACTGCCTCTGACATTAGCGGTTCTTGCTTTGATACCTGAAAACTTTTGGCTGTAGGTGGAATAGGGGCATATGACAATGATTGGGTGGGCCTGAATACCAATGAGTGACACTGTCCCACCAAGGCCCACCCGTGCCTATGCTAGAGATTTACTCACCAAAGGCAATTTTCTTTCTTGCATTTGGAACGTGTTTAGTGTTAATTTTATACCCTGTTTACATGAATATCTAACAAATATTTACTGCTAACACAGGAGCAGACAAGGCAAATTTTTATTTTTAGAAAACGTTTATGGATGGAAAACGGTGACGTTTTATTCCTACCAATAGCATGTTATTATTATAATGTTTTATGATGATATCATGGAATATAAATTTTGCCTTTCTGTGGGCCTCCCTCCAGTGAAAAGAGTAGGCTAAATTTATTTATAGTAGGCCTTTTTACATTATTTACAGGCAACAGTATTTACAGGCAACATCCCTGTAAATAATGCCTTTGCAAGGAACGTGCTGTTTGCATCTCACTGAATGTCTGTATTTTCGCAATAATAATTTTTTTAACCATGTTACTTTTAAATGCTTAACTAAACAAATTAATGACACTTTTATCCAGAGGTCCCCAAACTAGGGCCTGTGTGCTGAAACCCATTGCTCTGACATCTGTGGTCATGAAGTAATTTGAGAGACTGGTGTTGGCCCACCTGAAGGACATCACTGGACCCTTTCTGGATCCCCTTCAATTTGCTTATTGAGCAAACAGGTCTGTGGATGATGCAGTCAACATGGGATTGCATCATATCTTGCAACATTTGGACAGACCAGGGACATATGTGTGGCAACCCAAGGGGGTTGGACAAAAATAAATTAATATTAGACACACACCTAAATCAGAATCATAATCAGAATCAGAATGTTTTATTGCCAAGTATGCTTACACATACAAGGAATTTGTCTTGGTGACAGGAGCTTCCAGTGTACAACCATACAAAAATAATACAAAAACAGCAGCAACACATAGATAATAATAAAAAATAAAAAATAAAAAATAATTATACACATACGTACAGACACACACATACACATGGGTAGTGCAAATCTAATACAGTCTGTTATATACAGTGTATATGCAAATCTGTTATGTACAGTGCAAATGTTTTTTTTTTTTATTTTTTATTTTTTTTCCAGAGGAATGAAATGGCAGAAGAGGTTGGATGTGTTGGATAAATATAAGAAAGACTAAACTGTGTATTGCACATAGTTATTGCTCAATGGGGCAGTTTAGCTGTTCATGAGACGGATAGCCTGAGGGAAAAAACTGTTCCTGTGCCTGACGGTTCTGGTGCTCAGAGCTCTGAAGCGTCGGCCAGAAGGCAACAGTTCAAAAAGGTAGTGGGCAGGGTGAGTCTGGTCCAGAGTGATTTTTCCAGCCTTTTTCCTCACTCTGGAAATGTATAGTCCTTGAAGGGGGGCAGGGGGCAACCAATAATCCTCTCAGCAGTCCAAACTGTCCTCTGTAGTCTTCCATAGCTGAACCAAACCAGACAGTTACTGAAGTGCAGAGGACAGACTCAGTGACTGCTGAGTAGAACTGTATCAGCAGCGCCTGTGGCAGGGTTGAATTTCCTCAGCTGGTGAAGGAAGTACAACCTCTGCATACATCATGTATGCGCCGCATACATGATAAACCGACTACGCCACCCCAAGTGCCTACTACTGGGGAATCACCCTCAATACAAGAATCGCAAGGCTCACAGACTCGATTCGTTTGGAGTCAGGCATGCGACATGAGTAGAGTAGGAGCAATTGATTTGGTACAACCAATCAGAATAAAAGCAATCCACATCACGTGGGGAACTCTTCCACAATATAAAGAAATAACTAAAGACAAAAAGAAATATACGTCACCCAATTAATACACAAACAGTATTACACACAAACTGGGGGTCAGCGCATTCAATCTCCCACAGGAAGGATCACAGTACTCTCCTAACCAGAAAGAGTAAAAAAAGAAAAAATACTCAGCAACCACACGTGCACTCACACCACAGCAGGCACACTGCACCTCAATATGGAGCACAGCAGTCAGTGAAAAGCACCACCACCATAAAGTGAGGAGAAAGACAAAAAACAAAACAATTAACAATAAAACACTAATACACAAACATCCATAGAAACACTCCACACACATTCGAGACGTTCCTCTTATACAAAATCACAGCAATGTGTGCTAAAAGGGCACTACCAGGGAGCTCAAAAACAATAACAAAATCAGCATGGCCTTTAGGCTGGAAAAAGAAAACACTATATAACTAAAGAAAATACATTTATAATATAATGGTGACAATACACAAAAATACACTTAAACCACAAAAAACAAACAGCATCCAAAACAATTATACAATTTAACAAAACATAAGCTACAATACAAACCAATCAAAAAGAAACACAAAGCAAAACACGATGGCTACTGCAAAGCAAACATCCGAGTACACCAACAAAATACATTAATACAGTTCTGGAGCAGTTTAAGAGAATAAAAAAAGAGATAGAGCAGAAGCAGCCACACGATTTAACAGCCCGGTCGCCCGGCCAAGTATCAAGCCGATCCAATGATAGGATGCTCCCGGCTGAGTAAACAATGAAGTGCAGCCCGGTAGCAACCCAAACGGTAAATAAGGAGCAATACAGCCGATCCGTCAGCCCACCACAACATACATAAAGGCGTCTCTAAACACACCTAAATTTACATACTGGAAACACACAACAAAAATATAAACACAACTAACCAAATAATGACTTAAATAAGAAAATTGTTGCTAGAGAGACATACCTTAATAGTAGAGACCATCACACAGGATCACCATCCCCATTGCAGATGGGAGCTTTAATGCACGGGGGCACTCGCAAACGAGGGTTCACCGTTCAGTTCCTCAGTCCACTAAAAACAAATGAAGCCCATGTCACCCCGTTCAAAAAAATAACAGCCCACAATGTAAACACAAGCTACAGCTCCTACCTCCTATGCACGCACAGTGCCGGAAATGCAGTGATGACACGTAATGCCAGGATAACGCGCTTCCCATATAGCCCACATAACCAGGGCTTAATCAAACATGCCCCCATTCTATTAGGTGATGAAAATGCCTACTGCTACATATGCAAGGATCCTTTTTGTGGAATTCAGTTCGGCTTTCAACACCATCATCCCAGCTATTCTCTGGACTAAATTAACCCAACTTTCTGTTCCCACTCCTATCTATCAGTGGATCACCAGCATTCTGACGGACAGGCAGCAGCTAGTGAGACTGGGGAAATTCACTTCCAGCACCTCTACGATCAGCACTGATGCCCCCCAGGGATGTGTGCTCTCCCCACTACTCCTCTGCCTGTACACAAATGACTGCACTGCCAAGGACCCCTCTATCAAGCTCCTGACATTTGCAGATGACACTACTGTCATCTGCCTCATCCAAGATGATGACAAGTCTGCATACAGAAGAGAGGCTGAACAGCTGGCTGGTTGGTGCAGTCAAAACAACCTGGAGCTGAACACACTCAAAACAGTGGAGATGATTGTGGACTTCAGGAAGAACACCCCGATATTGACCCCACTCACCATTCTGAACAGCACTGTGGCAGCAGTGGATTCATTCAGGTTCCTGGGCTCTACCATCTCACAGGACCTAAAGTAGGAGACCTGCATTGACTCCATTGTGAAAAAGGCCCAGCAGAGGTTGTACTTCCTCTGCCAGTTAAGGAAGTTCAACCTGCCACAGGTGCTGCTGATACAGTTCTACTCAGCAGTCACTGAGTCTGTCCTCTGCACTTCAATAACTGTCTGGTTTGGTTCAGCTACGAAATTGGACATCAGAAGACTACAAAGGACAGTTCGGACTGCTGAACGGATTATTGGTTGCCCCCTGCCCTCCCTTCAAGAACTGTACACTTCCAGAGTGAGGAAAAGGGTTGGTAAAATCACTCTGGACCCCACTCACCCAGCCCACTACCTTTTTGAATTGTTGTCTTCTGGCCGGCGCTACAGAGCACTGAGCACCAGAACCATCCGGCACAAGAACAGTTTTTTTCCCTCAGCCTATCCATCTCGTGAACAGTTAAAACTGCTCCATTGAACAATAATTATGTGCAATACACAGCTTAGTTTATTTATCTAACATATCCTACTTCTTCTGCTATTACATTCCCTTGCACTATCTGTATAACAGATTTGTATTTGTACATACATATATATATATATATATATATATATATATATATATATATATATATATATATATATATATATATATATATGTAGTACAGAGCAGGTGTGTTACTCCACAAAACAAACTCCAGCTGCTAGGTGGAACCAGCACAAAAAAGCACTAATTTTCCTCGGACAGTCAAACGAATGTTCAGTGAGCCGGCATATTCGGCTGCTACATGAGTGCAACAAATGACCTAATCACTCCAATGACTTGCAAGAAATACTCCACAAAACAAACTCCAGCCAATAGGAGGCATAAGCACAAAGAATGTGCAGATTCACCCACAAACTGTCCCAAAGGAGTGTTACTTCACAAAACAAACTCCAGCCGCTAGGCTGAACCAGCACTAAAAAAACAAAAAAAGGCGCTCAGTTTCCTCGGACAGTCAAGTGAATGTTCAGTGAGTCAGTCCACTCAGCTGCAATGTGAGTACCACAAAATGACTTACTCCATTGACTTTATGAAGGACATCTCTTGCTGGGGACATGTAAATATTTTGCGGCCATCCTTAGCATCTATTCTCAATTTGACCATGAACATCATTGCAAAAGCGACCTACTGTTGATGTAAGAGTTTCTTGCATTCCTTAAATCGATCACATTTCTCTCTTGTCGAATTCAGAAAGTCTGGGAAAAAGAAAATTTCTTCCAAGAAAGCCTTCCTTTATTCCTTGCCTCGAGTAATACGAGATCTTTATCAGATGATCTCAGAAATTTGGCCAGAATTGATTGGGGCCTGTCTCCCTCAGTGGATCGCCGAGCTGGAACCCTGTGAGCTCGCTCGTTTTCCAGCTTATGGCCTGTTATGTCGAGCAGACTCGGAAAGAGCCTGTCCAGGAATTTCACCATATCTTGACCCTCTTCGGCCTCAGGAATTCCAACAATTTTTGGACGTTTTCTGCCGACTATGGTTCTCCATGTCCTCGAACTTCTCCCAGACATGCTCCAAATCCACCTTGGTGCTAGCAGATTAGCAGATAATTTTCCCTCCGATGACTCCAGATAATCGGTCCATTTCTTGACATCTCCCACTCTTGTAACCACCTCAGAGAATTTCGTCTCCATGGCAGTGATCGATCGACGTATTACAGCAAGATCCTCCAAGTCAGCAATGACCTTTATCAGCATTGCCGACATGTTTAATCAATTCTCTACGAATTTCCCTCACTTCTCTTGCCAAATCTGCTCCCTGGCTCGAAGCCTCCGGGGGGGTGTCAGCTTGAGCACGTAAGTGTCTTTTAATGTCTCCAGAGCCCGAGGATTTTGAATTCTTTGACATATTGTCTTCCTAGAACAGTTATGGAACAGAGTGTATCGAATCTCACCGGGTTATGACATTAATAGTGTTAAAACTAGCAAAGTGCGCAGAGCTCGCCGTTTACACATCCGAACCTCGCATGGCGCCACGCGACTCCCTGGGACTATCTTTTTAAGATTTTGGAAATATACGGGTTTGGGAATACTTTTATTGGGTGGATTAAGTTACTTTATAAACAATGTATTAGTATAATGTATTAATTTCAGATTATTTTGTTCTTGGTAAGGGAATCCGGCAAGGCTGTCCTCTCTCCCCTTTATTGTTCTGTCTTGCCATGGAACCATTAGCAGCCGCAATAAGAAAAGAGGATGATTTTTCTGGTGTTGTAGTAGGAGATGTGGTACATAAACTTCTACGCTATACAGATGACATATTATTATTTGTCTCCGACCCTAGTAGATCTATGCCTAGCCTCCATAAATTTATTAATTCCCTGTCAGGGCTCTACAGTGCGAGTATTTCACTCGCATTTGCCCCTAAAAATAGATATGTGCAAACCGGAAAAATTATTTACGAGCACAGTGTGCGATTAATCATAACAACCTACCAAAAACCTACCCCCCCCCCCCCACTGCTAATTGTTTAAAAATTACAAGACCCACATTCCACAAACGGCTTGCGCCAACCACAGTAGAGTTTTCTGTGATAACACAGTCCAGTCAGAGAGAGAAAGGTGAACAACACTGGAAAAAAGTATCGGTATAGGCTATAAGTAAACATGCAGACATTGCTGAAAATGAAGCCCATTCAATTTTATTTTAAGCGAAAAAGAGACGAGGAGAAATAGGAATTCGGCGAGGGGGATTCGCAAGGTTCAACTATTGAAGCCTCTTCACAAGGTTTACCTTAGGCGGCTAACGTTGACATGGTGGCTAACGTTAGGGATGCTGAGAACAATGTTAGCGAAGCTACCGTGACCTCCGCTGTCACTTCAACGTCCACTGTAGCCGGTGGAGGGAGAACATATAGATTCAACGTGAATTGGCTCAAAACGTTCCCATGGCTAGAGTTCGAAAACAACGTCATGTTCTGGAAATATTGTAGAGGGCAGAAACAGGCGGGCAACTCGTCCTTTGTGTCAGGAAACCCGCATCTGAAAAGAGATAGCGTAGCGAAACATAACATCTCGCGGCATATCCAATGCAGAGATCTGTACCTGTTGAGACAGGAGAATCCATCAGGCACAGTGTCAGCAGCCTTGAGCAGGCAAGGGCTGCTGTCTGAGGTGGAGAAGAGGAGGCAGCTGAAAATAAAGATAAACATCGCATACTTCATTGCGAAAGAAGAAGAACCTTTCGTCAAATTTGGGCCGCTTATCAGACTCCACCACAAAAATGGAGTTGACATTAATCCCACATATGACAATGATGTAAGATGTGCGGAGATGATCGGTCAAATTGCTGACATTATGAGAGAGAGCCTGTCAGCGAAGCTGAAAGCTGCGAAATATCTTGCCGTTCTAATAGACGGAGACACTGATATATCCAACACCGAATGCGAGATTGTCTACGTACGCTTGTTGCAGGATGGAAAGCCAGTCAATCTCCTGGTCGGACAACAGACCCTTGAGCACTCCCATGCCATTGGTAAGTTGTTCCTCTTTATAGGCTTTATTCTTGTGTAAAGTTTAATCATTATTCATAATGGAGATAATTTAGTTTGTCAGAAATACTTTTGTATAATTGTTTTTTGTGTTGTCATTCGAGGTATTTTGGATGCCACCAAGGCCACATTTCATGCTGTTTGCCCAGAGGAGGATGGAGGGTCATGGATGAAGAAGTGCATCTCCTTCAGGGCAGATGGTGCCTCCGTGAACATGGGCCACTGTGGGGGAGTTATTGCCCACCTGCAGAGAGAGGCAGGGGGGTATATAATCCCAATCCACTGTATGCCACATAGGTTTGTAACTAATAAATTCTCTATGATTTATTTTTATTTGCTAGCAGAGAATGTTAAACAATACTGTGTGTGTGTGTGTGTGTGTGTGCGTGCGTGTGTGTGTGTGTGTGTGTGTGTGTGTGCGTGTCTGTGTGCGTGCTTGCGTGCACTAAGTGCTGGAATGGTAAATACCACAGAATTATTGTTTTCTGTTGGCACAAGAGACGTGGGGATGGAGACGGTGAATTGTTTTGAATATTCTGTTCTGACTTTCACAGACTAGAGCTGGCAATACTGACCATTCAGAAGAAAGAGCCAAAGGTGTCTGTTGTATACGATCTTCTGAATCTGATATGGAAGACGTATCACTTCAGCGGAAAATCCAAACGAGAGCTCTATGTTCTCGGGCAAGAGCTCGGTGTGGATATTTGCACACCGTCTAGTGTCAAGGGAACTCGCTGGATCCCCCATGTCCACAGAGCCCTCAAAGTGTTCCTACGGCAAGCACAAGACAAGGACCTTGCCACTGACGAAGGCCAGTACTCCATTGTTCTGCAGCACATGAAGCACATGGCCATAGCATCAACAACAGGAAGTTCAAGGGTGGGCAAAGAAGGTCAGTTTTATACAGGAAATGTAATACCACACTAGTTTTAAAAAATAGGTTCAAGACTCAAATTAACTTTCAGAATCAAGTAATTGACAGGTGACAGTTTATTTTCTCACTACTTAACAAATAATGCGGGAAATGGAGAATGCACTCTTTTGTGTATTCTGCCATTTTCTCTCAGACATGTTTGAGGAACTATCCTCACTTAGCCTCACCCTGCAAAGGAATGACCTGATCCTCCCCCAAGCCACATCAGAGTTGAGGAAGACAGTGACCAGACTGGAAGCACTAAAGCTTAGGGCAAAGGCAGGAGGCATGCTGGAGAAGATCCAGACCATGCTTGCTCAGCAGCAGGGTGATGAGAGGAGATTCCAGGTGTGTTAGGATGAGAGCTTGTTAGGATGTAAGAGAAATCAATGAATAAAATCGATGATTAAGACAGATTTTCAGTGTGAGAATCAATGTATTCGTTGCCCAATAGAACGATTTGAGGATAAGGAGGGAAATGCAGTGGAGAAGTCTTTAAAACATTTTAATGGGAGACAGAAAAATGGCCAGACATTTCATTGTGTTGGTGTGTGTGTCTCTGTGTGTGTGTTATTTCTGATAAAGGGAATAACACTGAAGGGGAATCTGAAAGGCTTCACGGACCTCACCAATCCCCAGCTGAAGCAGCACATGGAGGCGGCCATCAACATCGGTGTGGATGATCTCAATGCCAGGTTCGGTGATTTGCTGAAAGATGAGGGTGTCCAGACCCCAGTGGAGTCTTTCAGAGTGCTAAACCCTGACACATGGCCAGAAGACCAGGCCAGCCTTCTCACCTTTGGCGATGATGGTGTGGCATACCTGATTAGGCATTTCAAGGAGCCTCTAAAGAGGTAAGAATTTATTTGACACTGCATTGCCATATGAGACAATGTTATGTTTGCATATTTGCAAACTCACTTGCTCTGTTCAATCCTGCAGATCGGGGTGCAACATGGCTGCAATCCAGGATGAGTGGCAGGGGCTGAAAATCCTGGTCAGCCACAATTTCAAGGACAAGTCCTACAGTGGCCTGTGGGAGGCCATGTTGACAAAGGACCCCTACAGGCACGATTACAAGGTAGACTAACAGTCCTGACTGGTTATGTATGGTATCCTTCTATGGTTGGTTTTGATAAATTAATGGTAAGAGTTTAAATGAAATTGAAAGATATATTTTCCCTAGAACATACTGGAGTTGGTGCAGCTTATGCTGGTGCTGCCCATTTCAGCCGCCCAGTGTGAACCACATTAAGAATTCGACAAGAAGCTGCCTTGGGGTCTCCACCACCGAAGATCTGATGAGGATCAGCCTGGAGGGGCCTTCTGTCAAGGAGTTTGATCCCACTCCTGCCGTGGACCACTGGCTGACCTCTAAGCGTGCCAGACGGCCAACATACAAAAGCAGCTGGACAACTGATATCCTTTGCGTCTAGTAGGCATGGGTCAATGTGTGATTTTGGTGGTATGTGCTGTTCCACAGATGTGTGTCCCTTAGTACACGCACACACACTCACACACACAGTATATGTATGTAATAAATTGTTTGTTAATAAACTCTGTGTTAAATTTTTCACTGTGCTCCTAAATTTCTTTGTGTGCTCCTACATTTTTTCATTTAGGAGCGTATGTACTCCTTGGGAAAAAAGTTAGCGTAGAGCCCCGCTTGTCCAAATTTTCAGGATACAGGGTGTATTGGTCTAAATCAGAAGCTCTTGCTCAGACAATATTTTGCCCTGCCACGGCTTTCCAACATGGCATTTTTCAATGGCCCAAGCAAGGCATTAAGTATTTAGGCATTTTATTTCCAGCAAATTTGAGAGGTTTATTTATAGTTAATTTTGACCCATTAATGAAAAGGTTCTCGTGTGTGTCATGCCCTCATCAGCCTCTGCTCCTCCAAACTCCTCTCACTCCCCTGATTATTAATTACATCCACCTGCTTCCCATCAAAACCTCACCATTTCCCCTCAGTCTTTGTCTAGTCTCGTTTGGACCAGTTTCTAAAGTGATCTACTCTCCCTTGATTCTTAGTGTTGTGAGTTATTTACCAGTCAGTCATCGTTTATCTTAGTTAACTTTAATTCTGATTTAATCTGTGGTTTCTCCTTGTTTTTTTCTGTTTCTCCTTGAGCTCTGTAATAAAACTGGATCTGGGTTCAACTCCTCATCTCAGCTTTGTAACAGAAGACTAGACCCTAAAAACATGAACCCAGCAGGATGTCAAGTAGATGAGTATATTCAACGTCGACTGGAGAAACTATCACTTACCTCAACTGCCGCAGCATGTCCTCCTGCACCCTACTTCACTTCAGCCCCGGTAGTACCAGTCTCTGACTCTCCTCCTCCATTCACTCCATTTCCTGGTAACTTATGCCATTTGGCTTCACCAAAATCTTTCTCTGGTGATGCTGAGACATGCAGCGGCTTCCTCCTTCAATGTTCGCTGGCCTTTGAATTACAACCCTAACACTTCTCCATGGATCGCTCCAAGATAGCCTACATTATTTCTCTCCTTTCTGGGAAGGCTCTACAATGGGGTGATGCCATCTGGAAACAGAGAGTTCCTGTAACTCAGTTCATCGATGCCTTCACAACCCATTTCCGTGAGGTTTTTGAGTCTGCTACTGAAGCCTCCTTTGCCAGCGAACAACTAAGTCATTTCAATCAAGGCAAGCAATCTGTTGCAGATTATGCCCTGCGCTTCCGCACGCTTGCCTCTGCCTCTCATTGGAATGAGCCAGCACTGATTACTTGCTACTGCCAGGGCTTAAACAAGTCTCTTCAAATTCACCTAGCTAGTGTGGATGACTCTCTTGGACTGGAGTCTCTCATTCAATTCTCTCTTCGTGTGGATCACCGTCTAAAACAAGCTCGACAAACCGCGACTCTCCAGCCCCGCCACTTCCTATAACAAAGACTGAGGAGGAGGAGCTTATGCAACTAGATACAACCCACCTAACTCCATCTGAATGAATGAGGCAGATTATTAACATCCTTTGCCTCTACTGTGGAGTGGCAGATCATCACATATCCACATGTCCCATTTGTCCTCCCAGGCTGCTGGTAAGCTCTGTTTCCTTTGAACCAGTATGTGGAAAACCCTTTAGTATACCCATCACGGTTTTGACTCCCACTGCATCAATCCTTGTTCATGCCCTTCTAGACTCCGGTTCGGCAGGCAACTTTATCGTTCCCGCACTCGTCAAACAGCTCCACCTCTGGATAGAACCAGTAACTAAGCCTTTACCCATTCTCTCAGTCATTGGCAAACCTATCGGCTCAGGCTTGATCACACACCAGTCTGCACCACTCACCATCCAAGTAGGAGTACTTCATACTGAGTCATTGCCATTATTCATTCTCCCCGATGCCACAACAGACCTCATGCTTGGTCTACGATGGCTTCTCCACCACAATCCAATCATTTCTTGGTCCACCAAAGAAGTAGCTGCCTGGGGCGAGCAATGTTATACCCAATGCCTTGCATTACCCACTCGCCCTTCACCCAATAGATCCACCTATTGCTTGGCCACTTCTGTAGAGAGCCCTCACATCCCACCAAACACCTCCATCCCATCGGCTTACCAAGATTATCTACAAGCTTTCAGTGCTCAAAAGGCCTCCCAACTTCCTCCACATTGTCCCTGGGATTGCGCCATAGATCTTCTCCTAGGCTCATCACTCCCTAGAGGCAAGATATATCTGCTGTCGGTACCCGAGCAGAGAGCTATGGAGGAATATGTGGAGGAAGCCCTGAAACAGGGCTATATTCACCCATCTACTTCTCCAGCCACCTCGAGTTTCTTCTTTGTAGCCAAAAAGAATGGTGGCCTTTGCCCATGCCTCTTCCACCAGTCCTCCATTCAATTTCTGGGGTACATCATCAGTTCTAGTGGAGTTCAGATGGACACTTCCAAGGTGCAGGCTGTAACTACCTGGCCCCAACCTACCACCATTAAGGAGTTACAGAGGTTCCTTGGTTTTACCAATTTCTATCAAAGGTTTATCCGGAACTTCAGCACTGTGGTATCCCCTCTCACCAGCCTACTAAAAGGTAAACCTAAAACCCTCTCTTGGTCTCCACAAGCCTCTAATGCCTTTCAGCTGCTAAAGTCCTCCTTTATGTCAGCGCCCATTCTCAAACATCTCAACCCTGACCTTCCCTTTGTCATCAAGGTAGGTGGGGGCCATACTTTCCCAGTGTCAAGGTAATCCTCCCGATCTGTTCCCTTGTGCTTTCTACTCCAAGAAACTTTCTCCAGCCAAGACCAACTATGACGTTGGGAACAGAAATACTGGCCATCAAGCTGGCGCTCGAGGAGTGGCGCCACTGGCTGGAGGGCGCTCATCACCCCTTTACGGTTATAACTGACCATCGCAACCTCAAGTATCTGCAATCCGCTAAATACCTAAACCCGCGTCAATCAAGATGGGCACTGTTCTTCACACGTTTCCACTTTACAGTCACCTATCGCCCTGGTTCCAGAAATAATAAAGCTAATGCCTTTTCACAGTTGCACACCTCTGACCAGTCCACATCTTCACCGGAACCCATACTCCCTCCTTCACTCTTTGTCAGCCCTCTACTGTGGGACATTGACCAACGAATCACCCAGGCAGTTTCATCAGAAACAGCATGGAATCTCCCATACCCTGGAATCTCCCATACCCTTGACCTACACAGGAACAGGTACTGGTGGCCTCATCAAGTCCGGGACGATACCAGTTTTGTCTGCTCCTGCTCTGACTGTGCCATGGTGAAAACACCTTGAAATCTCCCGGCGTGTAAGCTTGTACCTCTTCCCATTCCACACCATCCTTAGTCCCACATTGGTGTAGACTTTGTTACTGACCTCCCTCATTCCCAAGGGTTTACCTGTATCTTTGTAGCAGTAGACCAATTTTCTAAATCATGCCAACTGGTGCCTCTCAAGGGTCTTCCCACAGCCTTGGAAACAGCTGAGGTACTTTTCCAATCCATATTCCGGAACTTTGGGCTGCCTGAGGATATTGTATCAGACAGAGGACCTCAGTTCATCTCAAGGTATGGAAGGCCTTCTTTAATCATCTGGGTGTCTCTCCTCAGGTTATCATCCACAGTCCAACAGTCAGACGGAGAGAAAGATCCAGGAGATAGGATGGTTCCTTTGTACTTACTGCCATTCCAACCAGCAGGAGTGGAGCCGCTACCTACCCTGGGCAGAATATGCACAGAACTCTCTCCATCATCCTTCCACTGGTCTCACTTCGTTTCAATGTGTCCTTGGCTATCAACCACCTCTGTTTCCCTGGTCAGGAGAACCCTCCAAAGTGCCGACTGTGGATCACTGGTTCCACAACAGTGAACGGATCTGGAACGCCGCTCATGTACACCTTCAGCGTGCTGTTTGACGCCAGAAGATCCAAGCTGACACCAGACGCTCAACAACTCCCAAGTACCATCCAGGACAGAGGTTTTGGCTCTCCACCAGGGACATTCGTCTCAAGCTCCCCTGTCGAAAGCTAAGTCCTCGTTACATCGGCCCATTCACCATCTTAAAACAAATTAACCCAGTCACATACAGTCTAGCACTACCATCACATTATCGTATCTCTCCTTCATTCCATGTATCCCTTCTGAAACCTCATATATGTTCTCCCATTCTCCATCCACATCACCTGATGAGGGTGACCCTCCACCTCCGCCGCTGCTCCTGAAAGATGGCCAAGCTTACATCGTCAGGGCCATCTTGGACTCTCGGCGTCGCCAGGGTCGACTAGAATAGTCTCTATTCGCCTCAGCTTCGTAACAGTGTGATGTGGATAGGTGGGCTTCATTACATTTGTCAATGGCTGGGAAGGTCAATGTTATAAAAAATAATTGTATCCCAAAATTCAATTATCTACTACAGTCTTTCCCCTTAGAAGTTCCTCTTTCTTATTTAAAAAAAAAAAAAAAAATATAGAACATCTAAGTCCTTTATTTTGAATGGTAAATGACATTTCATTTCAGTAAGTTACATAGACCAATTGCAAAGGAGGTTTAGGCCTCCCCCCCAAAAATATATTTTGCTTTTAATCTTTGACACATCTTCTTCCACCTAAGAGAGCCCCTCCCTGTTACTACATTAAAGAAGCAGTTCTTGCTCCAATCTCACCATTGCAAAGTCTTTCTATCAAACTGCCTGGAAGAGTAAAAATGCATCCCATTATTTCACACTTATATTCAGTATGGACAAAGGTTTCCCATTGGTTCAATTTTTATATTTGCCTAAATGTTTCCTCAAGCATATGGCTGAACCCCAAATTGTGTATTAACAAGTCCTCCTTTTGCTGGAAAGAATGGATGGAGAGGGGTGTGAAGTGTCAGTATAGTATTCCTTGTTGATTCAGAGTCTTGGTTATGGGGCCTTAACAGCTCTTAAAAGGTTATGAGAAAGATATTTGAACTTGGTACTGGAGAATGGGGAGTGAGAAAGAATACAAATTTTTTTTTTAAACTATGTTTAGGGATGCAAGGGTATGCCTTATTCGGTTTAAGATTTTGCATAATTTCTACTGGACTCCCTCTAGATTTTTTAGGTTTTGTTTAAAAGACACCTATTTGTTGGTGATGTCAGTTGGAGGATGGAGACATAGCCCATGCTCTGTTGTTCTGCACTAAGATTCAAGAATTCTGGTTAAGAGTCCAGAATTTTATCTGTGAGGTTTTAGATACTCAAATTATATTTAGCCTCAGACTATATATATTGGGTGATGGGGCGGTTATTAAATTAGGTGACAAATATACTAAAAGCTGGGTCCAAACTAGCGTAATGATTGGCAGACAAATAATTCTTAAAAAATGGAAGTCAAATGGCGCTCCCTCATTTCAAGAATGGTTCACCAAATTGGGCAGGGTGACAGCATTTCATAGGTTGTCATATAAACAGTTTTACGGATTTGACATGTTTGGTAAGATATATATTCATGTATATATGAATTAATAAAAAGTGTTAATAACAAAAAAATTTGCACAGAATGATCACAGAACCACATTTCAATTATCTAGTTAATTAGATTGAGTATTCCAGAAAATAAATGTAGCCTAAACATTTCCCTGTGAGGTAAATTATAAATATTTATAAAGTTCTGCACAAATATAATGAAGTTTCAATGACAAGCAACACAACACTCACATTTCAGCACTTCACATTGGACAGCGACTTTCTTAAGTAGCACTTAAAGTGCATCCTTGCGTGTTTATGTTATGTGCATTTTTTGTGAACGCATGTAATTTTTATGTTTTAATGTTTTAAAATTACCTTCAATGATACTGTGTTTATTTTCAGTTTGCAGAGGGATCAAAAGTGTTGACAAAAACATAACCTTTGATACTGTGAATAATTAAATGTGTCCATCAAAAAGTGTATATGGCAGCAGGCAGTAGAACTTCAAATTTATTTACAGAGAAAACGGTGGTCCTGGTGTTTTACAAATTCCAATCATTATCTCAAGTTAACGTTTTATTATTTTACATATAACTGATCAGACAGGTTTAATTGGTTTCACTGGAGCCAAGATTCTGTTCATATTAATGTCATTCAGTGCGTGTGAAAGATTCTTTAAATGGTCTGAAGTCTTAAATTATCTTTCAAAGAAAAAACTTGAAACCCAATAAATGAACTAGCATGAGACTCTTATTTGACCCTCTAAATAAGTAAAGTGTTGAATTTCATTCTCATTCTGTTTGCACTGGGGATTTAATTAAATCTGGGGATGAGAAATAATGGTTTTAATATAATTAATTATGAAATGCAAAATTTAATTATTAAAACTAAAATGCATTTATTATGGTGCACGGGCATTTTAACCTGTATTTGACACATACATGAATTGGAGAGGACTGTTTCTCTTTAAAATACATAGAAAAACATTTGAATCCTTGGCAATATCTCAGGCAGTTTGGCATTAATGGCATTGCAACACTAAACCTTTTATCATCACACTTTCAATATGATGGTTTGATATCTCTGTATCCAAAAGAAACTGTAACATGAGAAAGAAACTCATTTCACAGCATGATAAAAAAAAAAAAAAGATTATGTACATGGCTATTCACTTTACAGATTGTCAAGGTTAGGTTATTTACGTGTGCAGACTTTTACATGTTGCATTAAAAAAAAAAGGAACAGGTTTCCTACAAAATCATACCATAAAATTACATTGACATTTTACTGATTAACACTACTGTAGATTTTCATTTAGGCTTTTTAATCAGGCTTTATGGTGTTCTAGGTTGCACAGGAATTGGCTCTGTCATGATTGTGTGTGGAAAATGCTTTTAGTGACTAGTGCCATGTTCCTTAATATCACGTTAACTCTTCAAGGCTAAAAAATAAATAAATAAAAAGCCAGCATGCCAGTCATTATGCCAGATTGCCAGTGACTCCATTTTTTAGTGGAACAGACTGAGCTATTATGAAACCATATCATAAAATCATCATGTGTAAGCAATGTTGCCTTTCCTGTACAATTCTGTATTTGTTTGACAGAAACCAGCTTAAGAAAGGGTGATTTTGTATTATGTATTGTTTGATAGTTTATATGCTGATGTGAAACAAATCTAATAAAAAAGGAACTAATTTTCTTCCTCATAATTAAACTAAAGGAAGCCTATATTACTTGGTCAAAAATTCCCCCTATGGAGGTTTTGTTAATGTGTTAATGCTCTTTTGATGATGAAACAAAAAAGTGTTTCTTACCCTTAGAAATTAGGGCATAAAATGTAGAATCATTTAACATCGTCAACTAGTTTTAAGCAGAGTGTAATCACAGAGAAATAGCTCTGAAGCTCCCTGTCAGCTGAGATAATTCTGATAAATGAAATGGTGGTGGATACAAGACAGTCACCATAAACTGTTTATTGAACTGCACCAAGTATTGCGGCAGTTTCTATGTACAGTAACTGGATCTTGCTTTATTAAATCAACGCCTTACATGATTTAAATCAACTCAGCCCTGTCCAATCTTTCCTCATGTAGACAGAGTTGAGCCAAGAAATCTACTGTAGCCTCACATATTGCGAGTATGGCCCAGAAAGGACATAATGATGTTGTAGACACATCTGGCTTGTTTATAAATCAAAGAAACTTCTCCTTTGCCACGTGCGCAGAAAACCAACAATGTAAAGATGAACATTGTCTTTGCGGTGTCCCAAACGCCGTAATGAAATACACCATTGGCCCTTTATCTTTTTCATGGGCTCCAGTGGTGTCAAAATAAGAGAAGCATAATAAAAGAGAAATATCATATGAATTCAAATCCAGCATATCAAACAGACAGTATGATCTCACATCAGCAAATTACTATTGTTGCCCTTGTCTCACACAGCCAAATCTTTGACTATACAGCATTATACAGCCTACTTAGACAGGAAGTGATGGTCTTAGGACATGAAAAGTGACTAACCACAGTTTTTATGTGACGTTTCATGTTGTTTTCTGAAGTAGATTACACCACAATAATGGACTGCTGTAAAAATAAAATAAAAAAAATAATAATGTGGTGCCAGCCTTCATGAAAGGACTGTGTGAAGTCCATAAATGTAACAGTACAAGTCCTGATTATTTTACATACATTACTATGAAAACAAAGAGGTATATACAATTCTGCTCATGGACACCTCAACTTGCAAAACTCTGAATATATTGCAAAGGCACTACAAATCCAGTGATTATTCCATCCTCATAAGTGCTGTTGTATCAAAGCAGTACCATGTTGACACAACTTTGTTTTCAAAGGGACTGATAAAAAAAATCCAGGAAGAATGTCCTTGTAAACCACCCAAACCCGCCCACACACAAACACACACACATGTTGGTGCGGCTATCCTTATGAGGACTCTCCATAGACATAATGATTTTTATACTGTACAAACTATAGATTCTATCCCATAACCCTAACCCTAAACCTAACCCTCACAAAAAAAAAAAAACGTTCTGCATTTTTACATTTTCAAAAAAACATAATTTAGTATGTATTTTAAGTGATTTGAATTATGGGTACATTAGAAATGTCCTCATAAACCACATTTATAGCATAATACCCTTGTAATTTCCAGTTTGTAACCTAAACAAATGTCCTCGTAAACCACCCAAACCCACACAAACACACACACATGTTGGTGTGGCTATCCTTATGAAGACTCTCCTTAGACATAATGATTTTTATACTGTACGAACTACAGTTGTGCTCAAAAGTTTGCATACCCTGGCAGAAATTGTGAAATTTTGGCATTGATTTTGAAAATATGACTGATCATGCAAAAAAAACTGTTTTTTTATTTAAGGATAGTGATCATATGAAGCCATTTATTATCACATAGTTGTTTGGCTCCTTTTTAAATCATAATGATAACAGAAATCACCCAAATGGCCCTGATCAAAAGTTTACATACCCTTGAATGTTTGACCTTGTTACAGACACACAAGGTGACATACACAGGTTTAAATGGCAGTTAAAGGTTAATTTCCCACACCTGTGGCTTTTTAAATTGCAATTGGTGTCTGTGTATAAATAGTCAATGAGTTTGTTAGCTCTCACGTGGATGCACTGAGCAGGCTAGATACTGAGCCATGGGGAGCAGAAAAGAACTGTCAAAAGATCTGCATAACAAGGTAATGGAACTTTATAAAGATTGAAAAGGATATAAAAAGATATCCAAAGCCTTGAAAATGCCAGCCAGTACTGTTCAATCACTTATTAAGAAGTGGAAAATTCGGGGATCTCTTGATACCAAGCCAAAGTCAGGTAGACCAAGAAAGATTTCAGCCACAACTGCCAGAAGAATTGTTCAGGATACAAAGAAAAACCCACAGGTAACCTCAGGAGAAATACAGGCTGCTCTGGAAAAAGACAGTGTGGTTGTTTCAAGGAACACAATATGACGATACTTGAACAAAAATGAGCTGCATGGTCAAGTTGCCAGAAAGAAGCCTTTACTGAGCCAATGCCACAAAAAAGCCCAGTTACAATATGCCCGACAACACCTTGACACGCCTCACAGCTTCTGGCACACTGTAATTTGGAGTGACGAGACCAAAATAGAGCTTTATGATCACAACCATAAGCGTTATGTTTGGAGAGGGGTCAACAAGGCCTATAGTGAAAAGAATACCATCCCCACTGTGAAGCATGGTGGTGGCTCACTGATGTTTTGGGGATGTATGAGCTCTAAAGGCATGGGGAATCTTGTGAAAATTGATGGCAAGATGAATGCAGCATGTTATCAGAAAATACTGGCAGACAATTTGCATTCTTCTGCACGAAAGCTGTGCATGGGACGCTCTTGGACTTTCCAGCACGACAATGACCCTAAGCACAAGGCCAAGTTGACCCTCCAGTGGTTACAGCAGAAAAAGGTGAAGGTTCTGGAGTAGCCATCACAGTCTCCTGACCTTAATATCATTGAGCCACTCTGGGGAGATCTCAAACTTGCGGTTCATGCAAGATGACCAAAGACTTTGCATGACCTGGAGGCATTTTGCCAAGACGAATGGGCAGCTATACCACCTGCAAGAATTTGGGGGCCTCATAGACAACTATTACAAAAGACTGCACACTGTCATTGATGCTAAAAGGGGCAATACACAGTATTAAGAGCTATGGGTATGCAGACTTTTGAACAGGGATCATTTCATTTTTTTCTTTGTTGCCATGTTTTGTTTTATGATTTGCCATTCTGTTATAACCTACAGTTGAATATGAATCCCATATAAATAAAAGAAATGTGTTTTGCCTGCGCACTCATGTTTTCTTTAAAAATAGTACATATATTACCAATTCTCCAAGGGTATGCAAACTTTTGCACACAACTGTATAGATTCTATCCCCTAACACTAACCCTAAACCTAACCCTCACAAAAAACTTTCTGCATTTTTACATTTTCAAAAAAACATCTTTTAGTATGTTTTTTAAGCTATTTGAATTATGGGGACACTAGAAATGTCACTAAAGATCACTATCCCACTATCCCACCCCAAAGATTGCATCGTAGCACCAGCCTTACCAGGAAGTTGCATAAAGCCGGCCAATCAGATCAGAGCTTGCCAGATAGAGAAAGCATTTTCCAGTTTAAATCAGGCGCTCAGTAAACGGACTGTGGGTGGTCCATGGGCATGCTACTGTTGCACTATGAATTTATGCCAGGAACTAATCCAAGATTAATTTTCCCTGTGGTAATGCTAAAGTACGTATTGATTAAAGGCCCTGTTGGGTTTTAAATATTGATACAAAAGTAGCGATGCATAGACAGATTAAAAACAATGCACACCTTGAATATCCTCAGCCTATCATTAATACATTAAGAAAAGAGATGATGTACCATGATGCTACCTTGAAATAATATTCTTGATTATGAAAAACATGCTATGTTAGGACTGTTCCCTGTCGACTGAATAGGAGGCAATCAGGACCCCTCCTACTGTACATTCACCTGGAGTGATTCTGGGGTGTTTTAAAGCTGCTGCTGTTCATTTGGCTACACAGGCAGCCATAGTCAGTCATTTTAATTAATAGCAGAGGATGTGATGTGTCATCTGTGAACTGGGGAAGCTGAGTTTGTTAGTGGTGTGTGCTGAAGCTTTAAAAATCAACTGGCCTGTGTGGTTTAGGAAAGAAAATTAACCCCTGGGGAACAGGTGTGAAAAATGTGTGTGTGTGTGTGTGTGTGTGTGTGTGTGTACCGTGGTCTCAATCCCACATTTCGAATTTCTCTTTGGAAAGACAAAATGACCAGAAAGTGTCAGGAAGGATGAGACAAAAGAACCAAGTGCAGAGACAATGATCTAATATTTATTTAAGAATGTAATGCTGGTAAAGCTTCAAATGGGGGGGGGCAGCATGGAGAAGGATGGTGTGTTCGTAGGCTTGTGTGCATAGTGTCGTGGAGTGTAGATCCTCGAGGAATCCGGTGCAGAGAGGTATCGCTGAGGAGAAACTCAGGAGAAGCATCAAAGAAGGCGAGGCAACAGGCAGGATGGTAACCACAATCCCGGCGCACACAGCGCAGACTGGTAACCAATACACAGAACACGATACAGGGTATACTAGGGCAAAGGGAGAGAGTGATAAACAACAGGACTCATAAAACAGAGTGAGGTAGATATTGCCAGGGAACTAATGGCGATCAGGTGCCGCTCGCCTGCAGCAAGCTAGAATGATCAGCGTTACCATGGAAACAATCAAGGCTTCCATGGCAATGCTGATTACGCAAGCCAGCGACACCTGAACCCAACAGAGAGAACATGTAATCACAAACTAGAACAAAACCAGCGGACTCACCAAGACCGTGAGTGAAAGCTTGAATACTCTAACATGTAACTGTAAAAGGCACAATCCACAAATGCTTAGTAGTCTCTTTTTTATAACTAGAGTCACAAATTCATGCATTTAAGTATGAAAAGTAATTTGTTTTAAACACATCAGATGAGTGTTATTTTTTATTTTTAATGATTAACTAATTTCACAAAATCACACAAATCAGAGTTTTAAACTGTAGAAAATGAAACCACTCAAATATTTAGTTTAACCTCCTGAGGTTGATACTTGACATTTTCTGAAGGTTAATTTTTTTTTTTTTTTTTTTTTTTTTTTAAGTATTTCAGGACTTAATTGAAACCTATTTGTGGAAAGTGCCAAAATTCTGAGGACACATCACACCAAGTTTGAATGCTATGTGCATCTACAGCAATGTTAATCTGAATGATGCTGTTAAAGCTGGCTATATGGAATTATTGAGCCCATAATTGAGAGCCCAGACTTTCAACAGCTCAATAATATGCAAGTGTGGTGGTGGGGGCGTGGTTAAGCGCCGGCTTGTGAATGGAGAGGGAGATCAGGAGATGAGAAAGGTGAGGTTCATCACCTGTCTTTGATTGTCTCTAAAAGCTGTTTGTCATTGCAGTGGGAGTGGAGAAGGATTTTAAGAGCGAGCAAGATGCCAGTGGAAAAGGGAGAGCAGCCCACAAACACCCTGAGACAAGTGCCTATTTAAAGTCTGCTGAAAAGCGAGTTTTCTGTTCTAGCAAAAATCATTAAAAGTACCTTTTTGAGATGAGTCTCGGTGTCTCCCGCTTCCTCCTTTCAGGGAACGACAAAGAACCTGTTACAGCAAGTATGCTTCTAGCATATTCTTCAAGGTTATTTGGCATTGTGTATTTTGAAAAAACTCTGCTCTGCTATTGAAGTAGTAAAATTCTATTGCCCAAAGGATTAAAAATGAAATGTCCAAAATGACTGCCAATTAGTGTGTTCAGATTTACAAAGTGATTTTTGAAACTAGGTATTCACGTCCCCAAGGGCAAGCAAATTGAAAGCTCACTAAAAGGAATGGTTCACCCAAAAATGAACATTTTTAATGATCATTTACCCACCCTCATGTCGTTCCAAACATCTATGACATTCTTCTTACAGTATGTGGAACATAAAAGGAGATGTTTGAATGAATATCCAGGGCCTGAAATTTGGCACGGGATTGCGGGTATTATGCACAATTGTAATAATTCCCACAAGTTCCACGTTTATAACACAGGGAATTCCCGTACACAGTTATTCATGTTAACATGTACAGTAGTTGAGAACTTTTGAAGAAAACCACACAGTTCTACAAATCAAATAAATAATTGTGTCGTTCTATCATAATATTAGAATCAGCATGAGTAATCAGTGCTACTGAGTGTCTCTCTCTCTCTGTCTCTCTCTCTGTCTCTCGCAGCACTCCGCAGCTCATTATACTTGTCGAGTTTAGTGTGAGGGCGCAGTGAGCAGAGTGCTGTCGCATATTTGCTAAACTTACGTATAACCTGTTAATTTGGCATGCAAATGACATTATACAACATCTATGCAAGTAAGCGACACAATTAAACTATCGCTCCTGTTTATAAACAACTAAGCTGACTATATAGGGTGAACACGTTATATTTGAGTGGTCTAGTTTTGCTTCATCACATCGAGTAGCTCTTATTACAGCATCTTTGACAAGAAAGGCAGAAATAGCAAAACTGCTTTGTGTAAAATGCTACCTGGGTGAAGAGAAATGCTTAAAACAGAAACTTCATCATCCTTATAAACACCTGTTACATTTCTCATGTCTCTGATGCTCCATCTGACGTGCCTTTACAGGTATTTTCTCTGCCTTGTACATCAGTCTATTTTAATAACATAAGTAGGTCAATGTACGATTTATGTAATATAAATAACATGTTACTGAAATACATATTTAAAATATCATTCTATTAACTATCTTTAATAACCTATACATATTATTATCCATTTTCCATAAACATCATCACTGATTTAGCTGCAAGGTCCCCTCTTTCAGGATTGTCAACTTAAATCTGGTGAGAACTGACTTGAACTTTTAAAGGAATAGATGACCCTAAAATGAAAATTCTGTCATAAATTACTAACCTAATATTTTGCAAACCTGTATGACTTGCTTTCATCCATGGACCACAGAAATAATGTTCAGCAGAATGTTAGTCTCAGTCACCATTCACTTTCATTTTATGGGAAAAAGAAAACTGAAAGTGAACGGCGACAGGGACTTACATTCTGCCTAACATCTCCTTTTGTGTTCTATTTGAATTTCTCTCATCTATGGGCTTGGAACAGCATGAGGTCGGGTAATCATGACAGAATTTACATTTTTGGGTGAACTATTCCTTTAACTACTCGTACCTGTAGTATTTGTTAAAGGTATTTGCCAAGAATCAAATATTATAGAAATATAAATGTAAGTTGGCACACCACTGCATCACGAGTGATTAATTTAAATATTGATGAGAATATTGCATCTGAATAAATTATATTTACTCCACAATTGAATTTTTGGTCACACTTTATATTATGTGGCATTAACTATGTGCTAACATTAAATCCAGACTATATATTTAATGTGTAACTACATGTTGTTCTGCAAAATGCCCACATTTGCTGCTACTGAGGTTGAGGCATGGGTAGGTTTAGGAGTAAAGGTAGAGTTAGGTTTTGGGTAAGGGTTGGGTTAGGGGTAAACTTAACAGTGTAACTAAAAATTTAATTAAATGCAAGTACTTTAAATGTAATTACAATGCAACAACATGTGTGTACACAATAAGTAGACTGTATCAAATAATTAAGTACATAGTAGTTAAGGCCACCTAATATAAAATGGGTCAGAATTTAATTTTTTCTCTGCACAAGTAATGTTTTCACTCGGACAAGTAAAAGACCAATCATTCCATCTGAATAAAACAAGAGGTGAGATTTAGGTGAGATTGTTGTAAAATTTACGATGTTTTAGTATACCAAATTTTATTCCCCCACAAAGTGCGTAAATCCCCCCATATGAGCCGTGTATTCCTCCCCATTTTCTGAAATAAATTTCAGGCCCTAAATATCACAGACCCTCTTTTTTTCAAAACAATGGCAGTGGATACAGTGGCGCCTCACTGTAAAGGGTTAACTTTTCTTATAAGCATTAAAAAAAAACTCTAAAATTCTGATAATTACAGAGTCTATATTGCAGAGATTTTTTTTTTTTTGTGTGTGCAATGAGCGAAAATTGCAGAGGGTTTCATAGATAATATTTGTCATTATCTACAACCACATGTTCAGCAACACTTGCAAAATAATATCAGAATAATTCTTGTATCATTGTCAAAGCAACAAAAGCATTCTGGCTGAGGAAATTATTTCTCCCTGCTGTGTTGCACTGTAAAACCATCTTAAACATAATGTCTCTGATGAAGGAAAAAGTTTTCTGGCCCCAGAAGAGATGAGACTGAATTGGTGTCATTGCCTATCTGGACAGGTTGCTATCAAGAAGGCAGAGACCAACAAAGCAGAGCTTGTAAAATCCAAGAAAAAGATGACGAAATGGAGTGAAATTCCATTTTGATTGAAATGTAATGCAGCATGTATTCCAGAAATGGAAGATGGAGCCTTTTTCAGCTCACTGTGCTGCCCATACAGCCTGAAGGCAATTGTCGCTAAGCCATTACTGTCTGTTGACAATAGTGGATGTACAGCCCGCAAATCACTAGCATTACAACTCACACAATCCCATCTCATTTATTTATAATAACAAGAAATCCCATGTAATTCAGTAATAATGCTGTATTAATTTGTTTCACCATTGGTAGGCACACTGAAAGCCCATTGTAGGGGTAAATTCTTAATTTTAAATTCTAAATGCAGAACAGAGTAAGATGCTGTTCATGCCAAAAGTGGATTTGTGCTAAAAAAAAAAAAAAAAAGCTAGAGGCAGCACCAAGAATAGAGCAAAACAGATATGTCAAGATGATTTTTTTAAAATATTAACTTCTCTGACATGAGTCACGACGTCTTAAAACATGGTGATCTACGTTTTTTAAATAGCGAGATGTAGCAAATGCAGACATACCAAAAATGCATTCATGAGCACCAACGTGTTGAGATCATATAGTAAGCCAAATATTTATTTTTTTCTTGATTATCCCTTGTAATTGGACACTTTCACTTGCAAAATCTATTAATCATGGCTGACAGTAAATAGCACATTTCTACAATGGAACTTCTGTTTTTACGTGATGCTGCATATACAACATATGTTGGTGTCACTGCAACATAAACATGAAAACATGAGTGCATCTTTAACTCACTAACCAAAATCATCTATTCATTATATTGCCATTAAATATGATTACATCTCTAAACCTGTAAACAAAAAGACCCATTGTTTCTTTTCTAAGCCAAAAGGTTAAAAGGTTTCAAAGCAAGTCTGTGAATTACTGTAGAAAATATGCAGATGATTTTGTCTTATGGCATTAACCAAGCCCTAGTTTTTATGACTCACACTCTATGACTGCAGAAAATAGTTCTGATTCTTAACTCACTTTTCAAAACTAAATGTGAAAGGCATCAGCTCACATTTCAGTAATCTACAGTTACTCAACCTCCAAACTTTCACGTCATTAGCAGGCTCTCTTTGAACCTAAAGGCAATTAATGAATACTGATGGAAGTAGAAAGAAATAATTTCTCATCATACTAGGGCTAAAACTTACCACTGTTGAAACCAGTCAAGAAATTCAATTTAACTTCATTTACATTGCATTTGGCTGTTTAAAGTTACTTACTGTAACATTTATTTGAGCAGTTTGAGGGCAGAGTAAACTCCATGATAATGTGCAACAAGTTGTATATGCTTTCAGATGGGGAATACAGAGAAACAAACACAATTTATCTTTGTCAAATCATCTAAGGCCCTTCTGAGACCACTATTGTCTTTATTAATGTAGGAAGATCTGTTTTGTTTCCTTTTTTTCCTCCGTCCCTGTCAGCTCAGTGTTTTCTTGTCAGTCTTAAGCACTTATGCCAACACCACTGGTCAAATACGACTGTGCCTCTTTGTAGACACATGCCTGGATTGTGTTGCACCAGATTGAGTTTCTGTCTTGTTCACTGCTTTATTAGGAATATAATTGTCACTTACATCTCCCTAACAGTTAAAATAGATCCAGGATAAATATACCAACCCTGTTCAAAATTCAAAACATGCATATAACAGCAACATTTCACATTGTGCCATATGCTGTTTGCCCTGGAAAAAAGGAAACACCTCATATGATTAAGCTGTGATTGAGTAACAGTTTTTAATTCTTTATTTATTTATTTTGGACTACATTTATATTTATTTCCAGTTATATTTTAAAAGAATTGGTTGTGGCACTATATTTTCTGTACTTGATGAAGAATTTCTCAAATTATCTTTGCATTCTACCTGCTGAATAGGCTTGTCAAGGAGTACCCTGTTTAATCAAACTATGTTCCGTGAACTACTAATCAAAATACCAAATATTATCATTTAAGCACAAGCCATGACCACAGCTTAATTAGTAATTTTTCTCTCTTCCACAGTAAGATGTCTAAAATTATGGTGTATTTTTTTAAACCAGTAATTGTAGCTAGTTTATAGGATATGAGATTTTACTTGCCCAATCTAAACAAAAGGCTTTGCATGGATTTTTACTTAATTTTCTGATTTACTTAATGTGAACGATCTTATGAGTTGAGATGACTATATTTGTGTTTTTATCTTCTACCTGTCAAAATGCTTTGCTTCTGAAACCCGCTGTTACCTTTCAGAAGCAAGACAACTAGGATGTATTTTCCAAAAAATGTGATGCCCTGAACTGTAGTCTTAACGTCAGTTCAAATAAACCACAGAAACATGGATTTCTGCAGTTGCTCTAGTCTTTCCAGATTTTTCTTCTGCTTCAAATATGAAAAGAAGATCCAAAACAATCTCATGCAATTTACTCAAAAAGAATCAAGTTCAGGGCCGGTGGAAAACATAGATGTGAACTTAGTTTTAAAACCTTCAGTGAGACTAACAAACGTTAAGCTATAATAACTTTGAGGCATAGTTCATAGTCACTGGAGATGGCTTATACAAGGATATGTGATACTTGCTTTGCAACAGAAGAGGTTAACAGTGACACCCGCAAATATTATAGCCAGTGTGCTCTCCATGTGAGAAAAAGACAACCTCTCCATTTACAAATACTCTCTCATTTGTCACTGTCAGATTCAGCCAGATATTTATTTAACACCCAATTTCATTTCAATTTAACTAATCTCAGCATGGTGCATCACACAGGGTAAGTAAGAAATCAATCTACACTGTGTTCTCAGCCAAGCCTGTTAATTTAAAACCTCACCTAAGTGCAAGTGTTATATTTCTCCTATTGGGAATTCATCAGGTAAAAGTGTGCTCTGTCTTTTCGATGGGCAATTGCATGTCCTCTCACTGACCTTGTGAAAAATCAAACATTTAATTAACTATTTGGACCATTTTTAAATAACAACAACTTGGGTCTACTACTCCACTCATATTCTGAAATATAACCAAGATAAATGATCTTGAAATAATGCAGATGATAGCCCTTTTGACAATTCCTTTTAGAGGGCATTTAGATATTGTGCTTTAGACATGAATGTTCTAAGCCAAGATTCATACAGAGAATATACTGTATGATATATACTGTTTGATACAGAGAATATATGATCAAATAGCCTGGTTGTACATACAATAAATGAAACGCATTGTATATATTAAAAGTCGGGTAGAAAGTGCAAATATGCAGCCTCATAACAGTCCTTTTAAGTGAGCCATTCAGAACTCTTTCTATTACGTCTTTTTTCTAGGTTGTTACCTGCAGATAGTGTCACTTAAAGTAAAAAAAAAAAAAAAAAAATGTCCTTTACTCAACACACTGTCATGACGAAACGTCAATGGGGTGACTTTTTGCCTGCACCACCAAATGTCGCCCTTGGTCCATATTGTAAATGTCACTCTGATGCCATATTCAACTCGTTCAGGAGGATTTCAATATTTTACCCAAGGCTACATTTTAAAATGAAATGATTTAAAAATGCTTTCATCATTTACTCTTTACTATTATTTATTGCTTTTTTTGCCATGGTACACAAAAGGAGTTTTCAGAATGGCTTAAATTTGGTTCCAAAAATGAGAAAAGCAACATAAAAAAAAATGTAAAAGTAATTTTCTATTCTTACGCTATATTCCAAGTATTCCAGTGCCGTGTTATTTCTTTGTGTGAAGAACAGATTTAATCTTAATTTAATTATCATCATTCATATTTGCCATAACAGTCAGATCTTGACCCACACTGTTTTAAGAATTCAAAAATTGTCGCCTCAAGAAAATCCATAGAAAATAGTAATCCATTCTAATGACTGGATGCATATTTTTGAATGAGATGTGAAGATTTTTAGTGATTAAAACCTTCTGTTTTACCTTGTTCTTCACATGGAGCCATCGTCTGCAGGGGTGCAGGCCTTATGGGAAGAATTGCAAAGAAAAAGCCACTTTTGAAACAGAAAAACAAAAAGAAAAGGTTAGAGTGGGCAAAGAAACACAGACATTGGACAACAGATAATTGGAAAAGAGTGTTATGGATCTTAACCCCATTGAGCTTTTGGGATCAGTTAGACTGTAAGGTGCGTGAGAAGTGCCCGACAAGACAGCCACATCTATGGCAAGTGCTACAGGAAGCATGGGGTGAAATGTCACCTGAGTATTTTTCTTCACATGGAGCCATCGTCTGACTTTTGGAATACTTTTATAGTGATTTTTGTCATTTAAAAAAAAAAAAAATGATATATACACTAGTGGCCAAAAGTTTGGAATAATGTACAGATTTTGCTATTTCAGAAGGAAATTGGTACTTTAATTCACCAACGTGGCATTCAAATGATCACAAAGTATAGTCAGGACATTACTGGTGTGAAAAACAGCACCATCAGTGCTTGAAATTGCCAAAAAACTGAAGATTTCATACAAAGGTGTACACTACAGGCTTTTTAAAGACAAAGGACAACTGGCTCTAACAAGGACAGAAAGAGATGTGGAAGGTCAGATGTACAACTAAACAAGATGATAAGTACATCAGAGTCTCTAGTTTGAGAAATAGACGCCTCACATGTCCTCAGCTGACAGCTTCATTGAATTCTACCCGCTAAACACCAGTTTCATGTACAACAGTGAAGAGAAGACTCAGGGATGCAGACCTTATGGGAATAATTGCAAAGAAAAAGCCACTTTTGAAGCAGAAAAACAAAAAGAAAAGGTTAGAGTGGGCAAAGAAACACAGATACTGGACAACAGATAATTGGAAAAGAGTGTTATGGATCTTAACCCCATTGAGCTTTTGGGATCAGTTAGACTGTAAGGTGTGTGATAAGTGCCCAACAAGACAGCCACATCTATGGCAAGTACTACAGGAAGTGTGGGGTGAAATTTCACCTGAGTATCTGGACAAACTGACAGCTAGAATGCCAAGGATCTGCAAAGCTGTCATTTTTGCATGTGGAAGATTTTTTGATGAGAACTCTGAAGTTGTTTAAGAAGTTTTGAACATTTTTTTAAAATTTTAATTTTTCACATCATTAATGTCCTGACTATACATTGTGATCAGTTGAATGCCACTTTGATGAATTAAAGTACCAGTTTTTTTCCATAAGAGCAAAATCTGTACATTATTCCAAACTTTTGGCCGCCAATTTATTTACATATTGTCACTGGACTTTTTGTAACATCTTTTAGCCTGTATTTTTAAGAATAGGTAAGGTTTAGGTGTGGGGTAAGGTGCCTAAAACATCTATATACTGCTGTATAATAATGTAACAAAAATTATTAGGACTAAATTTACCTGTGTTACATGGTTTATATTGTTTATATAGGAATGGGGTTGGGTTAGGGGATCTTAAATATCGATATGATAGTATAATCTAATTAAAATAACAGATGTCTAAGTATAAAAAAAACTAAATATTTTGTGTTTTGTGAGGATTGTGAAGCCTGTGACAGAATCGTCCAAACGTTGAGATGAGGCCTCGCTTATGAGACTGCCCTGCCTTTACTACATTAATCTGCTCATTAAAGCTAGTGTGTGTGTAATTTTTTCAACGTTATGATTTTATTATTTTTTTTGTATCCCAGTTTAATATGAAGAGTCAACTAGGTTTAGCCATTTATAGGTTTTCACCTAAGTGTGTTACAATGTGGCTCTCTGTGGAGCTATCAAAACATCCTGTTTGTTTGGGTGAACCGTCAAGTTTGACACAGCAGCACTGACTCAATTTATGATGTGAGTTTGGGGCGGTACTATTTGTTTGTACAACCAATGGAAGACAGGGGGAGTTTTCTGGAATCTGTTTGAAAACAGTGCTTATTTTTCTCAATTGCTCAGTGACGCTAGTGGTGCAGAAATTACATAGCTTTAAAGCAACACATTTTTTAATTATAAGAATATTACAAAATCCCATTTAATATTACATGAACAAAAACTAATGCTATTTTGTGCATGTTGAAAAACCACAGTAACAAAACAAGCTGAATTTGTGCATCATGTGTTGCTTCATAAGAATATACTGTATATTTAATTCAACAAGTGTCACCTGATAATGATGAAATGGAGCTTGGATACATTTTTAAATTCAAGAGCATATGTGGGGAGAATCCATATTTCACAGTGAACTAATTATTCAGGTGCATTTAGATGGTAAATAAATGAAACCCATCCACAAAGAAGGACCTGTGACAACACATCTAAACAGAATGGTGCTTGTATTTGTTTCTCCATAATAGACAGCAATTGCAATTGAAAAGCATGGAATTTTGTGCAGATGGAGAGAAAACAAACAATTATGAATGGCTATTAAGTGTCCAAAGACTCCAACCATGTCATTGCATTTGAGAGAGAAAGACAGCATTTCCTGCACTTGACTGCTCAAATAAATGTTTATGGTCTTTCCCAGTGACCCTTTAAAAAGTTTATCACGGCAAATTTACTCTGTGATTATCAAGTTCTTGTTGTTTTCCCCAGACACAGGATGCAATTACTTGTCTTAATGGCAATTTGGATGGTGACCTTTTGTGCACACAGAAAAGAGATGCACAAATTACTTTAAAGTTTCTTTTGGACACACAGCTGGTGCCGCAGAGATGAGTTTAGTGCAGGTCCTCACACTGAATAGCTTTGTGTTACACGCAATCTTACAAAATTAGCAATAGAGTTGACAATTACACATTTATATACTGAAGATCACTTAGGGCAAATCAAAAGTTGTATGGCTTAATTTTTTCACATATTCACTCGTGTCTTGAAATCCTCTGATGCAGGATTTGGTACCAGTTCCTTGAAAGGTGCAGTATGTAAGATTCAGAAACCCTTGTTATTAATGACACCTGTGGCCATTAAGTGAGCTACAGCCAGCTACCATAGGGACGTGAGCGAGCGAGCATCAGCCAAAACAATGACGTAACGTACAAAGAGACTGAACATGATCCACCGGCATCATGCTGACAGATGAGGTAGCATAATTAAAATTACACAGTTATGATGGTTTTACTACAAACTTTGAGACTAAACTAAAACTACTTATCAGCTAACATAGCATACTGATACACACATACAGCTACATACTACTGAACTATACCAGACAGTTTACAGTTATGTTGCACTATTGTATGTTTTGTATGTCATATGTTGTACTACGAATAAGAAACCAGCGTATTTGCTTACTGTGGCAGCGGGGGCGTGGTCAAGCATCTCTCTGGAGAGAGAGAAAGCGGTAAGGGCGCTTACACCTGAGTTAAATTATGTCTAACACCTGTCTCTAATTTTAGTGAGCACGGGGAGAGTGGCATAAATAGTGCCACACCGCAGCTAGACGAGAGATAGCCTGGGCACCAGAGACCCAAGTGTGAAGCGAAGAGTTTATTATTGCAATGTTGAGAGTTTATTTTGTGAAGTGGTTTGTGTATATTTAGAACTAACTTAGTGAACAACATAAAAGCCCTGAGAGTGTATATCTGCTGCAGAGAGGAAAATAAAAACCCTTACCTGAACCAGGAAAGCTGCTTCTCGCCTCCTCCTTCCACTGAGAAGTGTTACACTGGTGCCGAAACCCAGGATTGAAGTTTGGTTGAAGATGGATGGAAGTCGCCCTGTAGAGTCCTCCCAGTTGGCGGAGATCCTCCAAGCCCTCGCTGGCCTACATCAGAGCCACCAGCAAACACTGCTTGAGCTCCGACAAGATCAAGATTGCCGGTTTGTCGAGCTCCTACGCGCTCAAGCTGAGGACCGGCAGGCGATCCGGAGCCTCCTCAGCCAGGAGGCGTCCCCAGCCGTGACCCCGGACACTCACACGCCGTTACCCCCACCTGCGTTACAGAAAATGGGGGCGTCGGACGACCCCGAGGCCTTCCTGGATTTGTTTGAGCGAACCGCCAAGATCTGGGGCTGGCCGATCGGCCAATGGTCGGCCCGACTTATCCCGCTGTTGTCCGGGGAAGCCCAGCTCGCGGCTCAACAATTGCCAGTGACGAGTCTCCTGACCTACGGAGATTTAAAGAAAGCCATCCTGCAACGTGTTGGTCGGACTCTGGAGGAAAGTCGTCAACTCTTCCGGAGCTTGAAGTTGGAGAGCTCCAACCGCCCATTTGCCTTCGCCCAGCGGCTCCGTGACGCCTGCCGAAGATGGTTGCTAGCGGGGATTATCGACCAGGTGGTACTAGAACAGTTAATACATCGTCTGCCAAAAGGGATGGCGGAGTGGGTCCAGTGCCACTGCCCGGCGTCGCTGGAGGAAGCCGTCCGGCTTGCGGAGGACCACATGGCGGCAATCCCGAGGGCGGAAGAGCCCTCCTACACTCTCTCTCCTCCCTCTGTCTCATTCCCCTCCCCTCTCTCCTCTCGTTCTGCTCTCTTTCCAGGTCCCATTCCTGCCCCACACAGACGAGGAGGACTTCAGCCCCTGAGACCAGCTCCCCGGGTGTGGGAAGCGACACCTTCCCCTATGCCCCGCCGCTCTCCCCCTCAGGGGGGGCGCCCACCGACGTAAGTGCGGGCGTAGCACCTGGGCCAGCCTGCTGGAGGTGTGGAGACCCTGGCCACTTCCGGGATCGGTGCCCTCTGATGGAGCTGGGGACGGTGGTGCGGGTCTCTGACCTCCCACAGGCTGCCCCCGACTGGGCCGGAGCGTACCGGATACTGGTAAGTGTCAAGGGGGGTAGTCACCAAGCGTTGGTGGATAACGGGTGTAATCAAACCACTATCCACCAACGCTTGGTTCAACCCGAGATGTTGGACACCACTAAAACAGTGAGGGTGAAATGTGTGCATGGGGATATTCACAAGTATACGGTGGTGACCCTGATGATTAAATTCCGGGGGAAAAAGCATAGAGTGGAGGCCGCGGTTAGTTCCTGCATCACCTATCCGCTGATTTTGGGGACTGATTGGCCTGATTTTAGAGTTTTATTAAAGGGAATTTGCGCGGATGGGTCCTGTATGAAGTTAGGGAGATGTGTAATGTGCAAAGATCTGGCAGGGGAGGTGGAGCCGGGGCCGTCCTCGACAGCTCCACGTCATAATGATGAGAGAGGGGGAGAGGCTGCAGCCCCTCCCCTTCTCAGGGTATTCCCTGAGGGGGATTTCCCTTTGGAGCAGTCGCGAGACGAAACCCTCAAACACGCCTTCGACCAAGTGAGAGTCATCGATGGTCAACGACTCCAGCCGGACATCGCCCTTTCATACCCCTATTTTGCGATTATAAATAAGCGGTTGTATAGAGTGACACAGGACACTCAAACTAAAGAGGATACAACCCAACTTTTGATTCCAAGGAGCCGTCGGGAAATGGTATTCCAGGCGGCTCATTATAATCCCATGGCGGGTCATTTAGGAGAAAGGAAAACACTGAACCGTCTAATAGCCCGTTTCTATTGGCCGGGCATTGGCAGCGATGTCCGCAGGTGGTGTGCGGCATGCTGCGAATGCCAATTGGTTAACCCACCGGCCACCCCAAAAGCGCCATTGCGCCCTCTCCCTTTGATCGAGGTCCCCTTTGAGAGAATTGGAATGGACCTCGTTGGGCCATTAGAACGGTCAGCACGGGGACATCGCTTTGTATTGGTCCTGCTGGACTATGCAAAATGATATCCGGAAGCAGTGCCTCTTTGCAACATCTTGGCACGCAGTGTTGCGGAGGCACTCTTCAAAATAATCTCCCGGGTGGGGATTCCGAAAGAAATCCTCACCGATCAGGGCACAAAGTTTATGTCACGGACACTATGCGAACTGTACGAGTTGTTAAATATTAAATCGATTCGCACCAGCGTATACCATCCTCAAATGGATGGCCTGGTGGAACGATTTAATAAAACCCTCAAAAACATGATTCGTAAATTCGTGCACGACGATGCTAGAAATTGGGATAAATGGCTCGACCCCCTGTTATTTGCAGTATGAGAGGTCCCGCAAGCCTCCACTGGCTTCTCCCCATTCGAGCTGCTGTATGGGCAACGCCCTCGCGGCGTGCTTGATGTATTGCGAGAGGCCTGGGAGGAGGGACCTTCAAGCAGCAAAAATGAAATTCAATACATTCTTGATCTTAGAGCAAAACTCCACACTTTGGGACAGCTAACACAGGAGAATTTGCTCCAAGCTCAAGAACGACAGCGCCGACTGTATGACAGGGGAACTCAGCTAAGGGAATTTGCACCGGGAGAAAAAGTGCTTGTATTGCTTCCCACATCGAGCTCTAAATTACTCGCCAAGTGGCAAGGACCATTTGAGGTCACACGACCAGTGGGAGATCTCGATTATGAGGTTAAACGAACCGATAGAGGGGGCACACGTCAAATATACCACCTCAATCTCCTGAAATTGTGGAGGGAGGTGGTTCCTGTGACGTTGGCTACGGTAGTTCCCGAGAAGGCAGAGCTCGGACCGGAGGTGAGTTCAAAACATAAACAGTTCACCCCGGTCACTTGAGGAGACCACCTCTCACCGAGTCAACTCGCGGAGGTTGCTAGGTTGCAACAGGAGTTTGCGGATGTGTTCTCCCCTCTACCGGGACGTACAAACCTCATCCACCACCACATCGAGACTGAGCCGGGGGTCGTGGTACGTAGCCGCCCCTATCGATTACCCGAACACAAGAAGAAAATCGTTCAGGAAGAATTGGATGCAATGCTCGATATGGGGGTAATAGAAGAATCCCACAGCGATTGGTCCAGCCCTGTTGTTCTAGTGCCTAAGAGCGACGGGTCTGTGCGATTCTGTGTGGATTATAGGAAAGTCAATGCGGTGTCTAAATTTGATGCATATCCAATACCTCACGTTGATGAGTTGCTTGATCGGTTGGGCACTGCTCGATTTTATTCGACATTGGATTTGACGAAGGGTTATTGGCAGATCCCCTTGACACCAATTTCCCGTGAGAAAACTGCCTTCTCCACACTGTTTGGATTACACCAGTTTGTGACACTTCCGTTCGGTTTGTTTGGAGCCCCGGCTACATTTCAGCGTCTCATGGACCGAATCCTCAGACCGCATTAAGCTTACACCGCTGTCTATTTAGATGACATCATCATTTATAGCAATGATTGGCAGCGGCACATGCAACATCTGAGGGCGGTTCTGAGATCGGTGTGCCGAGCGGGACTCACAGCGAACCCAAAGAAGTGTGCAATTGGGCGGGTGGAGGTACGGTATCTGGGATTCCACTTGGGCCATGGGCAGGTGCGTCCCCAAATTGACAAGACAGCAGCGATTGCGACCTGCCCGAGACCCAAGACCAAAAAGGGGGTGTGACAGTTCCTGGGGCTGGCTGGCTATTATAGAAGGTTCGTACCTAATTATTCGGACGTCACCAGCCCGCTGACTGATCTCACTAAAAAGGGAGCTCCAGACCCAGTCCAGTGGACGGAGCATTGTCAGCGGGCATTCACGCAAGTTAAAGCCGCACTTTGTGGGGGGCCGCTTTTACATTCACCTGACTTCTCTCTCCCTTTTGTTTTACAGACAGATGCTTCAGACAGAGGGCTGGGGGGCGTACTCTTGCAGGTGGTGGAGGGGGAGGAGCGCCCGGTGCTGTACATTAGCCGTAAGCTCTCGTTGAGGGAATCTAAATACAGCACCGTGGAAAAGGAGTGTCTCGCCATCAAGTGGGCGGTCCTCACTCTCCGATACTACCTGTTGGGGCGGGCCTTCACCCTCTGTTCCGATCACGCCCCACTCTAGTGGCTCCACCGCATGAAAGATACCAATGCCCGGATCACCCATTGGTACCTGGCTCTTCAGCCGTGTAAGTTCAAGGTGGTCCACAGACCGGGGGCGCAGATGGCTGTCGCTGACTTCCTTTCCAGGAATGGGGGGGGGTGGTAGGCAGGCCGGATGCCGCCCTGGCCTGAGTCGGGTGGTGGGGATATGTGGCAGCGGGGGCGTGGTCAAGCATCTCTCCGGAGAGAGAGAAATCGGTAAGGGCGCTTACACCTGAGTTAAATTATGTCTAACACCTGTCTCTAATTCTAGTGAGCACGGGGAGAGCGGCATAAATAGAGCCACACCGCAGCTAGACGAGAGAGAGCCTGGGCACCAGAGACCCGAGTGTGAAGCGAAGAGTTTATTATTGCAATGTTGAGAGTTTATTTTGTGAAGTGGTTTGTGTATTTTTAGAACTAACTTAGTGAACAACATAAAAGCCCTGAGAGTGTATATCTGCTGCAGAAAGGAAACTAAAAACCCTTACCTGAACCAGGAAAGCTGCTTCTTGCCTCCTCCTTCCACTGAGAAGTGTTACACTTACATGTATCCTGTATACCTGACTTTTAGTATAAAGAGAAGATCGTTGAAATTATTTGAAAGTTATGAAGCAAGGTAGCTTGCAATTCGTCAGCATTAGCAGGCAAGATCAAGTTAGTTAAATTACACAGATCAATCCTTATGGCACTATATTTCACATGCTTTGCAGTTATGTAAGCTTACCTGTCCAATAAGAAGAATGCCTATTCAGGGTCGGTTTTTCTCCAAAACCGAACGAAGGTCCCTCCAGGAATCAAATGCCCTGCCGATGTTCACTCTAGTTTTCGCTCGACCACGATAATGTTCCTGATTAGCCAGACGGGATTCAGTAAATAAATGTTTTTTTTGTTTTGTTTTTGGCTTACTCTGAGTTTGTGTAAGAGTCAGTGTTGTGCTGGGAGCCGGACATTTGCTGGATTCCATCTCTAAGATAACGTTACCTAGTGTTGCAGTTTGTTGTTGCTGTTGAATAGCAGAAGAGAATCACTGAGGCAAGGCTCTCGGGAGTGCGCATAAACGTCATATCCTTTGGATTTTCCCGGCAAAACTGACCCGCTCCCTTCGCATGAAAATCAGTCTACAGGCTTTAATAGGCAACCTAGGAAGTCCGGGAAGGGCTCATTTTTTAAATTGCGTTACAAGCTGTTCACACATTGGCAAAAAATCGAATATTACATGAAAATTGTTACATATTGCACCTTTAAACTGAATACTTAATTCCAGAGTGGTGCACACATTTTACCAGATGATAGTTACTTTAGTTAGCAAAAGTAATTTTGTACTTTTTTAAAGTTTGTATTTTTGTTCTATGTTAAAATAAATGATCTTATCCCAATTTAATATGCAGTGAAACTATTAATAAGTCATTTGTAGATGCATTTCCCCGAAAAGGGCAAAACAATGTGGCGCTATCAAAATGTTGCTCTGTTTCTTTGTGTATCTCGACCAGCCCAACATAGCAATATTGACTAGACCACCGGCCTGACTTTGGGGCAGTAGTGTCTGTTTTTTGACAAATAGAGGACAGGAGGAGTGTTCAAGAAGTCTGTTTGAAAATAGTATTCATTTTTTATTACTGTTCTTTTTGGTGATGCTAGAGACAGAGAAATTACACATTTAAGCTTTTTAAAAAATGCTCCAGGTTCACTACAAATTAGGCTCAGTCGACAGAATTTGTTGCATAATGTTGCTTATCACAAAAATATATTTTGACTCATCCTCCGTTTAAAAAAAAGAAAAGCAAAAATCGTGGTTACAGTAGAGTGCTTACAATGGAAGTGAATGGGGCCACACCACAAACTTTAAAATACAGTTTTAAAAGTATACCCACAAAATGTACTAAACATTATACAGCACGTGTTTACATGATTTTAGTTTGATAAGCAGATCTAGATGGGGGAGCTGGGGAGGTGGCAGGTGAATGCCATATATCACTGCACTGCTGGACTGTAGTCGTAGCTGTTTCGGTGAGTTTCCACTTATAAATGATTTGACAGAAAGGTAAAAACTCCTGATTGGTTATGGAAGAGGTGTGTCGGGAACCGGACATACCGACCTGCACCACATAGAGTTTCCTAACTGAACTAATGGGTCATTTAGGATGTTGTCATGACAACAAAGTTTTAATAATGGACATTACTTTAAACAGATATGGCTTGTAAGGGATCTTACCACACAAAAATCATGTTAACATACACCGATCAGCCACAACATTAAAACCACTTGTCTAATATTGTGTAGGTCCCCCTCGTGCCGCCAAAAAGCGCCAACCTGCATCTCAGAATAGCATTCTGAGATGCTATTCTTCTCACCACAATTGTACAGAGCGGTTGTCTGAGTTACCATAGACTTTGTCAGTTCTAACCATTCTGGCCATTCTCTGTTGACCTCTCTAATCAACAAGGCATTTCCATCCACAGAACGGCCGCTCACTGGATGTTTTTTGTTTTTGGCACCATTCAGAGTAAATTCTAGAGACTGTTGTGTGTGAAAATCCCAGGAGATCAGCAGTTACAGAAATTCTCAAACCAGCCCATCTGGCATCAACAATCATGCCACGGTCGAAATCACTGAGATCAAATTTTTTTCATATTCTGATGGTTGATGTGAACATTAACTGAAGCTCCTGACCCGTATCTGTGTGATTTTATGCACTGCACTGCACTGCTGCCACACAATTGGCTGATTAGATGATCGCATGGATGATTGTTGGTGCCAAACGGGCTGGTTTGAGTATTTCTGTAATGCTATTCTGAGATGCAGGTTGGCGCTTTTTGGCGGCACGAGGGGGACCTACACAATATTAGGCAGGTGGTTTTAATGTTGTGGCTGTGTATATAATGTTCACATCTTGTGGCTTCTTCTGAAACAGTGTGCATTTGAAGGTTCATGGACTGGCCCCATTCAGTTCCATTCTAACTGACTTACTGTAACCGAAATTATGTTTTGTATTGATCAACATTGTGCCACAAATGCTGGTGATTGAGCTTAATTTGCATTGCACCTGGAATATTCCTTTAAGTCACTTTGGTAAACAAAGTCTCAGAGTGTAAAGGCTTTCAAAAACTAATTTCTTAAAAAGTAATGCCACAGAGAAGTACAGCTTTTTTTCTCATACTTGAAGTCAGAGGATGGGGGTGAGTGTATTGCGATACTTTAGCAACCGGCCGTGGAGTAACTGTTTGAGTTAAGTGCCATGCTCTAGGGTACAATGACCATGGGCAAAGGAGCTGCAAGTGCCAGCAGC
This sequence comes from Myxocyprinus asiaticus, assembly GCF_019703515.2. Classification (NCBI taxonomy): domain Eukaryota; kingdom Metazoa; phylum Chordata; class Actinopteri; order Cypriniformes; family Catostomidae; genus Myxocyprinus; species Myxocyprinus asiaticus. The sequence goes on along the minus strand of NC_059383.1, from coordinate 16,267,315 downwards.
CCTTGAATAAAATGTCCCTTGTGCCTTAACACCTGCCACAATAACACTCAGATTGCTAGTGTGATGCCTTTCCCAAATGCACCATTGCTTTAAATGCTGAACCTACGGCTAAATTTACAGGCTCACTATAAACTTTCAAATGGATCCTGACAAGAACAGTCACAAACCTGTCAAGTGTTTTATCAGTAACATTACACCATTCATCCAAAATATTTTGAATGTGATTCTCAGTGTTTGTCCCAATTCACTAGTTTCTGTAGCAGAAGTTATAAAAAAAACTTTACATACAAAATGTATGTCTTTGTACACCTGCTCAGAATAATTGCACCTTAGTCCAAATTTCAAATATTTTTAAGTGCTTATATAGTCCGTATGGCTCCATATGGGCTTCTTTGACCACTCTAATGCCACTGCTAATGTATGGATAATTTCTTATTAAGATGTGTTTATCTATAAAAGCTCGGCCTGTTCATTATAATCTCACATTAAATCCTGACCTTTAATGGGGCTCCTCTGTCACTGAAATTAGGGTCAATATCAATATCCATGTATTGTAAGGATGATCAGGTTCCATTATTTAGATCTCCATTATTAGGAGACCTTTTCCTCCTTGCTTTATTGCCTTATAAACTAATAATTTCCACATTTATCATGCTCCAATAATTTCCATCGTTTAATTCGCAGGAAGATCAAAGGGCTTGCACTGAAGGCATGAGTGACTAAGTAAATGAATGAGCAAGCACCATCTAACATATGAAGACTGGCATTTCTATGTTATTTGTGTGCTGAAACTGCTCACATGACTCATTTGTGGAATGTACTTTCTGCTTGGTTACACTCATACAGGTGCTTTACATTTTGGCAGTAACATGAGTGGATGAGTATTAACTGTGTGCCCTAAGTGCATGCCCATCTCGTCTCCCCGCATTTCAATTTCAGGAAGAAAGAATGCAGTGATGGACACAGATTCGGACAGGTTGACAGTGCAGATGCAGAATGGTGTCATTCGGAAGGTTATCTGACACTCTGCAGACAAGATGTACTTGTGGCTGGATTCTGGTCTGGCTACCTGGCACTGCTAAAGCCTCTTGTTCTAGTATATAAAATCTAAGACCTATTACGAACTTCTGCTGTTGCCAAGTGGATATTGTTACATTCAGATTTATTGCTGGCATACAATACATACTGCATCAAGTTTGGGCAGCTTGCTAAACTCATTGTTATCAAGTTGCTCTAATAGAACACAATAGACATGCTAAGTCATTATTTCGATTTGTAGGCCAACCTAGATGGTTAATTCACCATGGGTTCCCTCAATAATTTCCAAGGGGTTTTAGAATAGCAGTTTTTCGATTTATTAGTAAATAAAGTTTATGGTTAACAATAACAAGTTTATGGCAATGCCAAAGGCCTAGATTTTCCTTGCTGAACTTCTGATGCCCCCTGGATCAATGCCAAAACACAATCAAGGGGGATCAACCCAGATCATAATGCTTCCCCCAAAGATCACATCCTAGTAATATCCCTGTATAGGAGCCACAACAGTTGCCCAATACGACAAGCAAGTAAACTCAAACACAGTCCAAGTGGTAGTTCTAATGGTGTGTAGTGACCTATTAGCAACTTACATTTTTATAGCACATAGTCTAATAGTTTCACAATACTTGATTGACTATGTGTAATTTATGTTGTAGAGAAAAGTAATGCGATGAAAATACCATATTTTATAAAAAAAAATATATATATATATATATATATATATATATATATATATATATATATATATATATATATATATATATATATAAATCAAACTGTTATTCTAAAAAAACCAGAGGGAACCCATGAAAATCGCAAATACTCAAAAATGCTAATTCTCCTCCAGGTTGTGTCGTGTATTTTGTTGATTCATGTTTTTCATGTCTTTTATTTTGAAAAGTTTAGTTCCTGTTCCTGTTTCATGTCATGTGTCCCTAGTCATGTGATTTAATGTTTTCCCTCCATGTTCACGTGTCTTTTTTTCATTGGTTTATTGTTTAATTTTCTTGTTTAGAGTTCTCATTTGTTATCTTTGTCGTGTTCTCCCATGTTCATGTATTTAAGCCTCATGTTTTCCTTTGTCCATTGTCAGGTATTGTGAATGTAACTTTGTTAAATAGTTCATGTCAAGTTTAAGTCTATTCAAGCCAAGTTCATGTTTATGTTTATTTTTCATGTTTGTAGTTAGGGTTTTGTGGATATCACTTTTGTTAATAAATTGCACTTGGGTTCTCCAATTCATTGTCTTTGTCATCATCATTGCCAGCAGCTACGTTACAGGTTGGAAGACTATACTGAGCAGTTTTGTTAAAGGTGCACTCAGTAGTATTTGTGTTTATTACACAGCTCTCTGGAATACTCAGTTCTGTTTGGTCAATCGCACCATCCATCAGTTTGATATTTCTTGATAATGACTGCGCATCCGGAGGATAAAGTGATATCAGACCGGTCATCTGGGTATTGCGAGTTATCTTTCCCACTTCTCATTCTATGATCTCTAAAAGTAAGCTAATAAAATCATTTCAACTCAAATCAATATTTAATGTCCATTTATTTATTTGGCAAGTAGTCATGTAAGAAGCAGAATAATGAGAAGTCAGACTGTAATAAATCTAATTTTTCCACTACCAATTTCCAAAGCATTCTCTCTTAGTCTTTATCTTCGACTGTGTTATAGTATCTCATTGTGTTTCTTTGCGATGAGAGCCTATTGATTCACAACATAAAAACTCTGAAGATATGACATATGAAGTAACTGAGATGAACCTCTTGAAATCTAGGCTATGTGTTGTGAAAGCATTATTTTGATAAATTAGCCCTTTGGCTGGAAGTATTGAGGTGAGCTTTGAATTTACAGCTGTTTGACAGAGAACTGGCTTTTGCGTGTTTTTTTTTTTTTAAAGCATAATGAACCAAACTGAGCAGTCACTGCAAGGACACTCATGAACCATGGAGAATAAAGAGAAACTCTTGGCATCCTGTCCTCCTACACTGCAAGGGTAAAAACATCCATAATTTGTCCATCTATGCTGTAAGTTTGGTCTATAAGCTCTCGGGCCCAACAGACCACCTGTCCCTCTTTAAAGCTTATGATGCTGACTGGCATTCTTACATGTGAAAGTCATACAGTACAGTCAAATTCATAAGGACCTCACTGAGCATTGATGGCCATGATTAAATGCATGAATTGTACTATTTTCTTATCGGAATGAGTTTTATTGGCCATGTGTACTCACACATGGAAGGAATTTGACTTGATACGAAAAGCTTCCATTACCCAAAGAAATACAAAATCTAGATGCAGAATTACAAAAGAAAACATGAGAAGACCTTTACGAGATATTTCAGAACAATACGAACACACTAAGAATATGAATGGTATGTCCAAAGAATTGTTATAAACAAATATGTGCATATTTGGTAGTATAAATATACAGGTAGCATAAATATAAAAAGAAAATTGAAATATAAAATATACCAACAGTGAATTTGCATATTGCATACATGTTTTTTTTTCAGGTAGTATTCACCTAGAGAAGTATATCAGATATCACATTCTGTGTATGTACTCTTCCAATATGCCAATTTTAATTTTTAACTTGTTAAAGACACAAGCCTATAATTCTTTCACTACCTGAACTTAAAATGGGCAGGGGACTGTGACGAGGAGGAGGAGGATGGGGCCGGGCCGGCCCGTGAGTCCACACGGCTGGCCCCCAATCGGGCTATTCAGCTGAGGAGAGGAATAAGGACGAGCCGGATGCGGCAGTTTGGAAGAGAGAGAGAGCCACACGCAGCTACCATGTGTGTTTATGTTTATGTCTTTTTATGTTTTCATTAAACATTATTTTGACTGTTCAGCCGGTTCCCACCTCTTCCTTGCCCATATTACCCTTGTTACATTGGTGCCGAAACCCGGGAAGGAGGAGGGATGTGCTGTCGTGGAGTCCTCGCCACTGCCATCCATCCAAGGGAGCAGCCACCCACCGGAGGAGTTGTTGCCGGACGCCTGGACGTGGAGGAACGGCCACCATCTGCGAAGGGAGGAGGGGCTCGCTGCCGGCCACCTGGAGCGGTGGAGCCGCTGCCAGGGGTGGAGGGGCTAGCTACCGGCCACCAGAACACAGAGGGGGGTTCCATCCACCAGAAGTCGGAGGTCTCGCTCCGGTCTGCCCGGGGAGGAGCGGCTGTTGGAAGGGCAATGCCCGCCCTTGGAAAGGGGGGGGGGAGGTGTACGTCATGCTGGGGGTTCCCCGACCTGAGGCAAAGGAGGGAGGAGTGTGACGACAACGAGGAGGGCAGGGCCGGTCCGTGAGTCCGCAGCTGCCATGTGTGTTTATGTTTATGTCTTTTTAAATTTTCATTAAACATTATTTTGACTGTTCAGCCGGTTCCCGCCTCCTTGCTCATATTACCCTTTTTACAGGGACAAATAATACTCAACGAGCTGCCATGTATCCCTTCACATAACACAACGCTTTTAACAAACTAAAGAAAAAGTCCTGTGGTTTATTCAGGTATTTATCACATAGAGTGAAGTTATCAGTGCCTCTACTGCAAGTAACACAGTGAACTGGGCCTGGGTATGAATTATGATAGGCCAAGAGTCCATATTAAGATAAAGTGGAATAATAGCATGCCAAACATTCCTTTGATATATTTCTACTCCACAGCAAAGGCTGCACAGGAGCGATCAATCAAAGTGGAAAGTAAAAGATTACCCCTTACCTAGAAATGAGGAAGTGTTGTGGAAGTTCTTATTTAGGCTACACTTCTTGTCTCTCTGTGAGACTACACTGTAAGTTGTGTGTTAAGGGGAAAAATGAGCAAATCGACATTGATCAGCACATATAACTGGAAAGCATAGCACAAAGGCTTGTGAAAGGCACATGTGAAGACCTCTCTATAGTGCAGTCTATTTCACAGAATAGAAATGTAATCTCTCTAAAGTCTTCTTTTAACATGAGGCTGTAAGTCTTTGACATCTCTACGCATCTGTGTAAGATTTAACTATCACTGTGAAATTTGCACATTTAGTATTAATATTGCAAGTAACAGATAGCTGATGAAATACTAGTAGTAATGCATCTCAAATGCTTGCTTTAAGAGTTTAACATAATACCAAAATTGAGCTATAGACTGTACATAGCAGCGCCATCTTTGATTTTTGATGGGAATGACAAAGAGGCTATGAGGGGTAGATGTACAGTCTATTCAATGGGCTGTACAGCAGTTTAAAGTGTTTTTGGATCAGTCTGAGGACATTGAAAAAATATCTTTCCAAGAACATTCAATAGACAAAAAACTCATACATGCCACTGAAAAGACTGTAAGTCTATCACTCAAAGATGGCACTACTGTGATTAAGGTCTATACTAGCTCTAAGAAAATGAAACCACTTTGAAGAGCTTGATTTTTGGCCACTCAGACAAAAGAAACAAAAATAAATAAAATACAAATAATGAGCTTACTAGGAGTGTGTGTGTACATATATATATATATATATATATATATATATCACTGTATAATCTAAAAATATTTCACCAAAGGTTAAAGTGCAATAAGATATTTCTGTTGAAAAAAAATCTACTGCCAAGAATGTGAGAATTTCGGCAGCTTTTCAGTGGTTTATTCTTTGGCAAGATAAATCTTGTCACTCAGGACCAGGTGTCAGCTCTCCTTGCCATTCAACATGAACCTTCAGAAATGTCTTATATAAAAAAATAATAAAAAAAATAAATAAAAAAATTAAGATACCAACAAGAAATAATCACATTTTAAATTATTTTTGTATTTTTCTTCACTTTCACAGTATAATTGCCATATGCGATGCCAGGTTGTGAACTTTTCAGAGGGATATTTCATCACCTGATTATGCAAACAAGTTCCTAGATAAGTTGACAGGGGCAGGGCCAGAAAGGTGGCACGGGGTGGCAGTTGCCACTCTAAAAATGAGCTATTCCACCCCAAGTTGGACCGCTCGCGTCCTGGAGACGGTGCGCAACGGCTTAACCCATCTGTGTCGTGCATTGTCGTCTGACGTATGGCAGGACACATCTTTCTTCCTCTGCCGAAATTGTGACTCTTGCCACCCCAGGCAAAAAATTCTGGACACACCCCTGCTTCTCAAACACTTTACAATTTATCAAACAATCATCTTAATCTCACAACTAACTGGACAAGGTTTATGTAAATGGACAAAACCACTTCTTATCATCATTAAATATTTTGTTTAATTTATAGGCTATTTACTGCATGGTAGCAGCGTTTTAAAGTTTTATGTAATGTGTGACATTTTCACTCGCATGGTAGTGTGGCCGCAAACACAAAACTGTTCATTTTAGGTAGTAGGCATTCAAATGTAGATATTGTGAGTATATACAATACATGAACTCAGGGGTGCAACTAGTCATGTCCGAGCGGGTATACAAAACTAAATTTTGCGCCCCATGTAGGGGAGAGCGGGGCACAAACTAACGCGGGGCTAGATGTAACACACGTGGTTAAAACATTTCCACACAGACTGGTAAGACGAAACTGCATTTGTTTACTTGTTGCCATATCAACACTGTGTAGAGAAAAATTGCAGCAAAATTAAAAAAAATTGGAAGATATAGCCAAATGTTTATTTTAAAGTGGCAAAAGTAAAAATTCACACAAGAGTTATTTTTCATCTGTTTTTAGTGTTTATTTAAAATGAGACAAACTTGGTATCATTTTGGTATCAATCTCCAATCTGTTAGCTAGCATCTTGCATAGTCTTTTAATTCTTATCTACCCAGCAGAAGTGACGAGCCAGGTTTAAATCCCAGTTGCGCTGACGGGGCACGTTGTAAAACTGCGTTACAACATGCCCCAATTAGAATAAACTATATGCAATTCAGTGCTGTCAGATATGTAATTTATATAATTCCCCTGTATGTGTGTGTGTTTGTGCGTGCGTGCGTGCGTGTGTCATTGCGTCCATTATAAGCATTGAGATGGGGGGAGGGTTGGAGGAGGCCAATTGCGCCACCTTTAGTGAGCTGTCGGTGCCCCCTTTTACATGGTGCCCCTATGTGTTGCAGACCTTGCAAATATGGTTTTTACACCTCTGCGTAAACTGCATATGTGAAATGACTTGTGTATTTTATTTATTTATTTATTGAGATTTTGACGCTGCTTTAAAAAAATGTTCAACAATAAATTCAAGTTTAATCTACCTTACTCAACATACACAAAAGCATATGAACAGCGTTACTCTCTTCATCAGCAACTTCAGCCTTGGACAAACAGCAGCTCAGTGACTTTCTTTTTACTACTGTACCAGGTGAGAAATGCAATCTCATTCAAATCGTTAAGTTATACATTAAATACATTTAATTAAACAGAATTTTTTTGTTTCTAACAACTGAAGATTTTATTTCTGACAGTGAAGATTTGCACAGTAATTTTAGACCTAACAGTAACTTTGTAAGCTTAAATGAATAGTTCACCCAAAAATTAAAATTCTCTCATCATTTACTCACTCTAATTCCATCCCAGATCTGTATGACTTTCTTTCTTCTGCAGAACACAAACAAAGATTTTAGAAGAATATCTCAGCTCTATAGGTCCATGCAATGCAAATGAATGGTGAACCAAACTTGAAGCTCCAAAAAGCACATAAAGGCAGCATAAAAGTAATTCATGTGACTCCAATAGTTTAATCCATGTCTTTTGAAGCATTCAAATAGATTTTGGGTGAGAACAGACCAAATCACAATTCTTAGTTCACTGTACATCTTGATATCAGTAGTCTCCTATCCTGATTTCAAGCCCGATTACACTCCCTAGCACCATTTAGAGCTCTGTGCATGCGTCAAGCACTACTAAGTTTAATCAATCTTGAAATCACGATAGTGCCTAGAGACTGTAATGGCAAGTTGTAGCCTACAGTGAACAAGGAGTTTTAATTTGGTCTGTTCTCACCCAAAATCAATTTGATTGCTTCAGAAGACATGGTTTAAACCACTGGAGTTGCATGGATTAATTTTATGCTGTCTTTATGCGTTTTTTGGAGATTCAAAGTTTTGTCACCATTTAATTGCATTGTTTGGACCTACAGAACTGAGATATTCTTCTAAAAATCTTCCTCTGATTTCTGCAAAAAAAAAAAAAAAAAGTCAGACACATCTGGGATAGCAGAGGGTGAGTAAATCATGGGAGAATTTTCATTTGGTGTTCTATTCCTTTAAGGTTTATGTTATCAAGGAAATAAGTTATTAAGCATATATATATATATATATATATATATATATATATATATATATATATATGTCTTTAAATTAACCAGGCTGATATAACAAAAGAGCTGGTGATATTTATCTGTTAAGCTATAGTGCATATGAATTGAATTAATTCTTGGATTTTGTTCTTGGTCCAAACATGCTAAGAATTCGACACTGGTGGACTTTTCAATGATTAATTATGATTAATGTCATTGAATGCACTTCATATTGATGAATATTTGAATGACATAATGACTTAGCATGTATGAGGTATTTCTGTGTTTTTACTGGATATCACTATTTTGGAGATCACACAGTATATTATTACTTCAGGTTTCTCATGGTCATGGAAAATCTGTAAATATCATGGAAATTTTAAAAATAGGGATTTCTATGCCTGGAATATTCATGGGAATTAGTTAAATCTGAAACAAGTCATGGAAATATAATGGACATTTCTATAGTAAATTTACATTTTATTTTAGTTATGCTCTGTTATGAAATATTTCATTGGCTAGAAATTGCTCTTCATCAAGGTGATCTGTATATATATATATATATATACATACAATGTATATAAATTGTTGTCCAGTAACAAAAAGTCATGAAAACATGGAAATTCCTTGGTCAAAAAGCGTGGGAACCCTGTTATTTTGCAATAAATGGTGCACTCTTTTGCAAAAGGCAACTTCTACTGAGATAAGCTTTGATGGTGGTGTTTGATTCTCTACATTCCTCCTCTCTCATCTCAAGTTTAGATGTGACCCATGCAGAACAGTCCTTGCTGTCAAGCTGACAGTGTCCTCTTGCTTTAATCTCTGCTCCAGGTCTTTGTGCCAAATTGGATTCCACCTACGCAGACCCACCACCTGTTCTTCCCAGCCATGATGTTGTCCTTCAACACCTGCTGACCCCTCCGAGCTCTCAGCTCTGTCTTCGGATTCATTTCCGCCTCATTACGGCACTGAAACTATGGCATATTTCCACCCTCACTGTGTCAATAATAACTCATGAGAACTTCCTCCAAGTATAATGTTCCTCCAGGTTAATGTCTCCCCTGATGGTCAAAAACCTACGGCACACTGTAAAAATGAATGTTGAGAAAAATAAGAAAGAAATGTTGGTACCATATAACGTATGAAACTAGCTATGCCAAAATTGGGAAATGGGTTTTATCAATCATTATTTTTACATTATATTCTGTTCATTATAATTACCCTGCTGAGTCAACCTCATAAATTTAGCACAAAAATAGATATTTGTGCCTAATAGAATTTTTAGATGCAGCCAGCCACTAAACAGTTTTTAGTTGGTGAGTCTTTTGCAGTGCATGTCTTTTTAAAGAGTGCTTATTTGCATTTGACAGATTCAGCAAACATCTCATTGTTACACAATCATCGCTGTTAGAGTCTCATAGTCAGTGGTGGGGGCGAGTTTTTTTTTATTTTTTTTATGTCTTGTTTTTTGTCAATCTGTGATTAAAATGCAGATCTGTGCCATCAAGGGCAATGATTTAGCAACAGAAAAAGATGAAAAAAAAAGCACATTTACAGCTTTAGCTTATGTTAAAGGTTATGCTCAGCCAGCTTTTAAAAATATGTGAATATGTCGCAGAGTTTCTTCTGAGAATATGCAAATTCCAGTGTTGTTTAGGTGAGCAGAGAAGTAGAAAACAATGCCTTGTCGTTATAAATATACCTTGTAAGATCTGCATACTTGTATCACTTGTGTATGTATCGCTCAATTGTCAGATGGAACAAGCAACATCTACAATAGCCCTGAAATGTCAGCATCACTGCATGTTAAATCTGGCTATGCAGCTAATCAAATGCAGGCTGCAAGACTCAGGCACACATTTTCCACATCTCAAAGCTGTTAATTTGTCAGTGATGAAAAGCAGTGTAAAGAGGGATGTTTATCAACTGAGGGGTTTATATCCAGACCCCCAGGAGGTAGCCCAGCCCAATGTAAAATAAAACAGCTTTCATTCAGCTACTATGTTAGTCTATGAGAGTATGTTAGTCTCAGTCACCATTCACCTCTGTTGCATCCATTTCCCATAGAACAAAAGTGAATGGTGACCGAGGTTGGGTTTCCATGGAAGAAAAAAATGCATACAGGTTTGGAACAACATGAGGGTAATTTGATGACAAAATTTTCAGTTTGGGGTAAACTATTCCTTTAAAGGTCCTCTGTTGGTCCTCACAGTGCAAGTGAATGGGGGTACCAAAATTTTAAAGCTCCAAAATACACATAAAGGCAGTATAAAGTTAATTCATAAGAAAATACACAGTAGTGATTACATCCATATCTTCATAAGTGATATGGTAGGTGTGGGTGAGAAACAGATCAATATTTATGTCCTTTTTTACAATAAATTCTCCTCCCTGCCCAGTAGGTGGGGATATGCACAAAGTATGTGAATCACCAAAAACAAAAGAAGAATCTGAAAGTGAAAGTGAAAGTGAAAGTAAAAGTAAAAGTGGAGATTGACAGTAAAAAAGGACTTTAAATGTTGATCTGTTTCTCACCCATACCTATCATATTGCTTCTGAAGATATAACCACTGGAGTCGTGTGGATTACTTTTATGCTGCCTTTATGTGCTTTTGGATTTGGAAGTTTTGGTATCCATTCATTTGCATTGTATGGACCTACAGAGTTGAGATATTCTTCAAAAAATCTTTTTTTGCATTCAGCAGAAGAAAGAAAATCATACACATCTTGGATGGCATGAGGGTGTGTAAATGATGAGAGAATATTCATTTTTAGGTGAACAATTCCTTTCATTAGACTTCCATTACTATTTTTGTTTTATTATTATTTATTTTATTTATGTATTCTTGTAATTTTTTGCTTAATAAAAAATGCAGGACAAGCACATATTTTATTATGGCTCTGTACTGTTTAATAGCTACAGGGAAGATGCGCAATGATGCGTTTATACAGCAGTGTTGTTGATTATACCAGTTAGCTATATTTGAATGTGTGATCTCGTAATTATGTTACGGATAACTGAGTCGTTAGAGTCCCAATGTTTGGTCCCAAATTTTGTTCTTGATACACTAATTCATGTCATAGGGAAATTCGGAGTGGAATGAGACACAGCAAAGGTCTTTGGGGATTATTTAAAAATGACGCAAGCATGTTCGAAAAAGGTTAGAACTAGGCTGTGGCTGAAACATGACAAATTTAGCCTTTTCAGGTAGTGTTCTGATGTAAGAAAGCAATAAAGGATATCCATGTCCAATATTTGTGCAACATCCTGTCTGTGGTGCTTCCATCTGGCTGATTTCAAGTTCAGAAGGCAGCATATATGTGTGTATACTACCCATGGACTGCCTATTGTCTTTTTTTTTTTTTATCATTTGATGCGTATTACACAGACAAATAAAGAGCTGGCTGGAATCGATATTGTGATGGGCTTCAAACTTCCACGAGTCGAACGATGCACCAGTCTGCCTGAAAGCAAAGTCGTGTTTACAAGGTACCGTGTTGATACAATGAGACCTTCTAACGGGGAAATAATCAATGGATTTGCCAATGTTTGTTAGGTTAGTGTCATCAAATCTTTGAAAGATACACAGTATTTTGCTTGAGTAGCAAGAAAACTAGCCTACTGTACTATAGATATCCATGAGCAGCACTTCTTCTTTGTGTCTGACTTATGTCTTTGAAATAACTTGTACTTACTACCTTTGAATGGATAGAAATTGTTATTACAAAGTCTATACACATTTCCATTAAGTTCTTATTTCTTGGTGTTCTACACATCTAATTGCAGGCCGACACTGCTATCATTTTCCCATGCTAGTCTATGGGGGTATTTACACTTGGTCACTCCATGCATTTTTGATGAGACCAAGTGTACAGTGCACATTGTCCCCCAAAACGGATTCGAGACGTATAATAAATCCGATCACGGAGGTGGTTTGAGATGCATTCCAGACAAAATGCGGTCAAGTTTAAATTCATCAGTCTGTTCAAGCCACATAACAGCTGTTACAGATCATTTGCATAGGGCTCGTGTCACGCAATAAATAATAACAAAGTAAGAATCAGATGCACATTGTAGGAGAGACAGAACTTTTTTATTCATTTATTTGATCACTGAAGAAATTGAAACTAACACTGTCAATGAGCAAAAGTGGACCAGACTTTATGTTCATAGTCAAAAGTATGGCTACTTGAGACAATGTTAGAACTAAACTCTGAAGGAAGGTAGATGTCTCACTGACATCTCCCTGGTTTAAGACATTGATGTTGATTTTCAGATTGAATCTTTTTGAAATACAGATTACAAAAGACATCCTGTCATTTTAATAGAATAGATCAATCCCTCAATATTTGCAACTGTAAATGCACTATTACATGTTTGCATGTCTAAATGTTGCTTTATGTAATGACTTAATGACAAAGCTTAGTCAATAATAAGTTATTGCAAGACTAGGAGGAAGCAAAGCCGCACACAGCTATTATAGCAATAATTACTGTATACTTCCTACACATGGATCTTTGAAACTTGAAAATGGAAAACAGGGAGTGTAATAATTAAATGAAATCCAAGGTCAGGTTTATATTTTTAAATTAATTCAATTGAGTTTTAATTAGGGTTTAAATTTAGTACAAAATAGCTATTGTGTTTGTAAATGTATTTAAATGATAATATCTCATAAGCTTCTGCATTTTGATGACTGTGATGCAGCATTTACTTACAGATCAGTTCTTGTATGCTCTCTCTCAACTTGAGCAATGCTGTCACCTGCTGGTTCAAAAAGGTGTTACTTGTCAAAATGTTAGTCATAGAATTCTATATGAGCAGACAATGGTCCTATATTCTAGTATTGATAATTCTGTTAAATCCCAATTCCAAACTCTTGACAGTTACATCTTGAGTCTTGACCCTTAAAGGGCATGAAGAATAACATTTTCCTTGATCTTTTGACATATAAAAGGTCATTGCAACTATAAAACCATACTGTAAGTTTCAGAACTCATAACTTCCTCCTCAATGCAAAAAGAGCATTTGTTGAAACCAAGCTGCTAAAACAAACTCGTTCTCTACTTCATCCACATTGTGTTGTCACACTGTGGTAGACATTTGCATTTGGCCACCTCCACTACAACTCATCAATGCCTTATCATTTCCATATAACCCCACCCAGTAGCAGTGAGCAGTGAGATGGCAAGTAAAGAGAGCAGGTCAGTCAAGAACCATAACAGTGGGCGTTTACTCTCAAGTCTTAAGGGAGAAGCAGCATCAAAACTGAGTGTTTCTGACAGAGGGTCAGAATGAAGGTGGAAAAAGATCATGTTTTACTGTTTTTTGTGAGAAAAAAAAAAGAAAAAAAAAACCTACTAATATTATAAGTAAATCTCAAGGAACATGTTAAAATAATGGTATGTCATATCCCCTATTGTCATGTCATTTTAGCAACGTCCAAATTAAAAAATAGTTTATACCAAAGAAATTTACATTGCGCCAAAATACTAAATGAAATTGGTGAAATAAATGTCAGAATAGCTTTATAAAATGTAGGTGCATTTCATTTCAAAGGCAACGTAGGACAACATTTTCTCATTTACAACTGAGAATGCAATAGCGACAAACTTTATTCACAGTAGGCGTATCCTGTCACTCAAAATACAAAGCTCAGACAAATGGCAGCACGGAGGCAGGTACAGACTGAAAACAGCCTTCACCAGCTCCTTTTTTCAGAACCTGAATGCACTGAATCGAGCAGCCTACATACAACAACTACCATATGTACCTCAAGGGAAGCCACCTGTGCAACAGAAAATCCTTTGAAAAGCTAGTTTGGAGCTCACTAAATGTTGAACATTTTTACATTAGGACCTGATGAAAAAAAAAAAAAAACAGTAATATGCCACTTTAAGATGTTAAAAGAATAGTTTTGTAAAGAAAAATTAGAATTCTTTCCCATGCAAACCCATGTGACTTTCTTCTGTGGAACACAAGAGGAGCTTTTAGGTAGAATGTTAGTCTCAGTCACCATTCACTTTCTTTGCATCTTTTGCATTACATACAATGAAAGTAAATGGTGACTGAGGCTAATATTCTGGCTAACATCATATTTTTGTGTTTTTTGGCAAATAACCCTTTAATAACACGAGTAGTGCATCTTGTCAGACAGGAAATACCCACCAAGATGTACTACCTTCTTAATTGCAATGAGGTGTTCTTGAAAATTGAGGGTATTTAAGTGTGGGGATAAGTGTGTTAATTAGGAAACACCCTAGGATTGAAAACAAGCAAATACATATATGAATGCATTTAAGGCCATACTCTGTCATTTGTTTCCTAAAAGTATTTTTGAAACATATGTTTAAAGCTGCAGTATGTAAGATTCAGAAACCCTTGTTATTAATGACACCTGTGTCCGTTAAATGAACTGTAGCAAGCTACATGTTGCACATGCTCACGCTCGTGCACACACTCCATAGGGATCCGAGCGAGCATCGGCCAAAACAATGACGTAACGTACAAAGAGACTGAACATGATCCACCGGCATCATGCTGACAGATGAGGTAGCATAATTAAAATTACACAGTTATGATTGTTTTACTACAAACTTTGAGACTAAACTAAAACTACTTATGGTGATACACACATACAGCTACATACTACCGAACTATACCAGACAGTTTACTGTTGCACTGCAGTTATGTTGCACTATTGTATGTTTTGTATGTCATATGCTGTACTATGAATAAGAAACCAGCGTATTTGCTTACATTTATCCTGTATACCTGAATAAAGAAAAGATCGTTGAAATTATTTGAAAGTTACGAAGCAAGGTAGCTTGCAATTCGTCAGCGAAAGATCAAGTTAGCTAAAATTACACAAATCAATCCTTATGGCATCATATTTCACATGCTTTGCAGTTATGTAAGCTTACCTGTCCAATAAGAAGAATGCCAATTCAGGGTTTGTTTTGATCCCCAAAACCAAACGAAGGTCCCTCGAGGAATCAAATGCCCTGCCGATGTTCACTCTAGCTTTTGCTCGACCACGATCACATTCCCGCTTAGCCAGACGGGATTCAGTAGAAGGCTTTCGGGAGTGCGCATAAATGTCACATCCTTTGGATTTTCCTGGCAAAACCAACCCACTCCCTTCGCATGAAAATCAGTCTACAGGTTTTAATAGGCAACCTAAGAAGTCCAGGAAGGGCTCATTTTTTAAGTTGCGTTACAAGCCTTTCATACATTGGCAAAAAGGGGCAAATATTACATGAATTTACATACTGCACCTTTAAAATTATGACCACTAATATGAGAGGATGACATCGGTCATATCATTAACCTAATAAATGCAGAGGGTCCCCTTATGGGGGCTGCCATGTTATGGTCAATTGACCAGTCGAATACATGCTTAATCTCAGTAACCGCTTTGTCATTAGGCACTTTCACTCATGGTTTAAATCTATGAACAGAAAATTTCTATAAGGGCATCGCTAACTATATCCATGCCCCTAGGTGTCAGTGTAGTTTAAGTCATGAAATTTAGCCTGAGATTAATGAACGCTAGCTGCATGAAGGTACATCCTAACCCTAATTTTTATTTTATTTTTGGCCTTTGGCTTTTTGCATCTGTTTTATTTACACTGAAGGAATGTACAGTAAGGACAGGAAATAGCATGGAGTAGGGGGAAATGGATGGACAAATGACATGATCTGGGCTTTAAATTGCATCAGCCACATGAGCGCTAGAAGTAGGCCACACTAACATACTATGGTGTGACTGTGAATCTCTTGAAACCTGTCAAGAAGAGTTCTATTTCTAGTTGTAGTCACACAGTACAATTTGTAGTATTTGCTGTACTGACTTTAATTTATGATGATAAAAAAAAATGGTTGTTTTGCAGTAACAGACATGTTATAATCACTTGAAGTATCAGGTAAGTTTATCTCCAAATCCAACAGTCACAATTGGTATTTAAATACTACACATTAATGGATGCGTCTTGATCCAGAAACATTTTGCCATTAGGTCATTTTTACTAAAGCTAAATTATCAGTATCAGCAAAAGTATATGAGAGACCCAGCCCAGACTGTTGCCAGCAAACCTCTGTTTATGACACATTTGTTCTAATCTGTTGAAAACATGAAAGACAAGAAGAAATGTGACAAAATGACAAAGCAACCCACTGGATCTTGTTCTGTTGGAGTGCCAAATTTAATTGTGTAGTTGTGTGAAGATGCTTTGCATCAGATTTTTGTTAGACTTATATTGCGTAAGAGACAGACTTTCTCCATGAATCTACTGGGTATTGCTGCTTTTTTAAGTGAAGAACCTACTTTCAAAAGGAAATCACCTACTTTGAAAATTGAACCGTCTAAATTCTGAAAACTGCTCTAAAAAAGAGAGGCAGTGAGTTTGTAAGAGGTTTACCTTGGTGATGACTACCACTGACAGATATCTGTAAAATTATTAGAAACTTATAGGCATACACTGTCTATGTAGTCTAAAAAATATAGACTAAAGTGCTTTTTCAGCTTTGTATGAAACAGTATTTGTTCTTATTTATTGAATTTGTAATGATACCAATTGCAGACTTAAAGTGCAGCTTCTAAGCTTTTACTGCAGTGTCCTTTCAAACCTGTTGAATAAAAGGATAAGGAATAACAGCATATTGAACACCGTTTCTTTCTTTTTTAAAAGCATGATTTGGTCTCTTAAGGTTTATACAGCATGAAGTGTTATATTCCATAATTGTTTACAAATCTTTTCATATATAGTATCTTTTTAATATCTTCATCTTGAAGACTTTTGTAATATTAGAGGGATAATTCACCCAAAAATGAAAATCATTGACTCACCCTCATGCCACCCATGATGTGTATTGCTTTCTTTCTTCTGCTGAGCACAAAGAATGATTGTTGGAAGAATATTTCAGCTCTGTAGGTCCATAGAATGCAAGTGAATGGTGGCCAGAACTCTGAAGGTCCAAATATCACATAAAAAGCATCATAAAAGTAATCTGCATGACTCTAGTGGTTTAATCAGTGTCTTCTGAAGCAATCCAATCAGTTTTGGATGAGAACAGACCACAATGTAATTCCTTTTTCACTATAAATCTTGACAGCAGACTCCTTGGAGATCATGATTTCAAGCTCTGTGCATGCGTCAAGCACTAAGAAGTGTAATTGAGCTTGAAATCATAATCATGCCTAGGGGCTGCAATGGCAAATGTACAATGAAAAAGGAGTTATATTTTGATTTGTTCCCACTCAAAGCTGATTGGTTCGCTCAGACGACATTGATTAAACCCCTGGAGTAGTGTAGATTACTTTTGTGATGCCTTTATTTGAAATTTGGACCTTCAGAGTTCTGGCCACCACTCATTTGCATTGTGAGGACCAACAGAACTAAAATGTTCTTCTAAAAATCATAATTTGTCTTCTACAGAAGGAAGAAAGCCATTCACATCTAGGATGGCATTAGGGTGAGTAAA
Organism: Myxocyprinus asiaticus; assembly: GCF_019703515.2. Taxonomy (NCBI): domain Eukaryota; kingdom Metazoa; phylum Chordata; class Actinopteri; order Cypriniformes; family Catostomidae; genus Myxocyprinus; species Myxocyprinus asiaticus. The sequence goes on along the minus strand of NC_059383.1, from coordinate 16,249,547 downwards.
TGATAATAGAATTAGTATTTTTGTGTTGTAGGGGGTAACAGCTGAATCCCCAATATGAATATTGAGGAATACAAACTCAGACTCAGGTTTGCAGTCAATTGAGAGAGAGTTTACTGGTTGTTCTCTGCAGTTCCAATAAGTATCACAAGTCAGTGGGGTTCAGAGAAAAAGAAGAGAAAGGAAAAAAGTACCCATTCAACAAACATTCACAAGCAATTATAGTCATATGCAAATTAAATTAGAGGTGTCACAGTACAACACTTTCTAAGATTCTGATAGGTCACTTACTTCAAACATTTTAGCACTTTACAAATATGGTCTGTTTCCACCTTCGTGCAAACAATAATTAGTTAGCCATAACATTAATCAAGTTCCCATCATTGGTTTTACAGAAAGGGCACCATAAACAATCCAAACATTGAATGAGTTAGACATTGCAACGGGTTGGCGCTATCTTCTCTACAGGGTTGGGAGTGTTACTTTTGAAAAGTATTCCACTACAGATTACAGAATACATGCTGTAAAATGTAATTTGTAATGTATTCCATTAGATTACGTAAGGTCAGTAATGTATTCTAAATACTTTGGATAACTTCTTCAGCACTGGTAGATTTTTTCACTTGTTTTGACTATAAAAACTCTGCCAGTACAGTAAGACAAAATACACATGTTAAAAATACATTCTCTGAAAAACCTAAATATCTTATGCAGTGTTGTTTCTAAAACAAGATAAATCTAATTGATCTTGTTTTAAGGATTTTTAGATATTTTTACAGAGAACAATACAAAAATTATTATCAAGAATAAAATTTTTGCCCTAATATCAAAGGTCTTCCTAGAAAAAAGAAATTATGATCCAACGTGAATTTTTTTGATAAAAAACTATGATCGTGTCTGGTAACGTGCATGTAAAATGGCTAGAAATAGCATTTTAGCTTAGCGTAAATCTGACAATTTACACAAGCTTTATTTCTATTTCTTCTGTTCCAAACTTACTTCAAACTTACTTCTCTGTCTGCTCGTATGAATGTAACACTTCATAAGAAAGTGTTTCACCGCTGTTCAAATGCACTTTGGATCGCATCATTTATATGTATCAATTTTTCCATCTGAAAGGACTAAATATTAAATGAAACAAATGACAAAAAAAATGCAAAGTAATCTCTTCAGTAATCAAATTACTTTTTGAATGTAACTGTATTCTAATTACCAATTATTTAAATTGTAACTGTAGTGGAATAGAGTTACTTACATTTTGTATTTTAAATACGTAATCCCATTACGTGTATTTCGTTACTCCCTAACCCTGCTTCTCTAGGACGGGAGGTTTTCTCCCTGACTTCAGTGGAATGCAGTTTTTTTTTTCACTATCTGTAGAGCACAACAAAGAGTATACACACAAGGCCTATTAATGCACATAGTCACTTAATATGACAATAAAATCATATCATAACTAGAATCTCTTTCATTCAATTAATTATGATTTAATTAAAATAGAATCAAATGGTTATAGAATAGTTGATTAATTATGTAATAATAATAACAGATACTTATTTTTGTGAATAAATGCAGTACAATATAAATGCATATTCTCCGGGAGCTGGGCTAAATGTATGATCACTGCCATTGCATTCCTGGCATGGGGCCAGACCCTCAGTGACCCCTCAGATGACATACATGTTACTTTCACCTTATTGTAAAAGCAAAATAGAAAATGTATGAATATAATAAGAATAAATGAGGATGACAAAAGAGGAGATATAACTTGTAAGAATAAACGGATATTTGAATATGAACCCTTTCACTCCCCCCTTTTTAGACCAGTTTGGAGATCTAAACTCAAACCCTTCAGGGTGAACTATTCCTTTAAAGTGAATTTTGGACTTTGAATTGTTGTGTTCTATATAGTATACATTTCCTGGTATAGAAATGTAAAATAACTGTAAGCTAGCAGGCTGTATTTTAAAGGGGATATTTAAACCAAAAATGAAAATTCTCCCATCATTTACTCACCCTTATGCCATCCCAGATGTGTAAGACATTCTTTCTTTAGTAGAACACACACACACAAAAAAATATTTTTAGAAATATATCTCAGCTCTGTTGGTCCATTCAATGCAAGTGGTGGCCTGAACTTTAAAGCTCCAGAAAGGACATCAATGCAGCATAAAATTAATCTATAAGACTCAACAGTTTAATCCATTTCTTCTGAAGTGGTATGAAAGGTGTGGGTGAGAACTGATCAATATTTAACCTCCCTTCCCAGCAGGTGGCGATTTGCATGAAGAATGTGAATAGCAGAAAACAAAAGAAGAATGTAAAAGTGAAAGTAGAGATTTATAGTAAAAAAAAATAAAATAAAAAAAAAGGACTTAAATATTTATCTGTTTCTCACCCACACCTATCATCTCGCTTCTGAAAATATGGATTTAACCACTGGAGTCTTATGTATTACTTTTATGCTTCATATATGTGGTTTTTGGTGCTTCAATGTTTAGGCCAACAATATTCTTCTAAAAGTCTTCATTTTATGTTCTGTAGAAGAAAGAAAGTCATACACATCTGGGACATGAGGGTGAGTAAATGATGAGAGAATTTTCATTTTTGGGTGAACTATCCCTTTCACAACATAGTCTTGAATAATTACAAACTTCCATATACAGATAATCATAGATGTATAGCATAGGTCTATCTTTACCATTGAAATAATTTTCAGTCCATATTGAACTTTTAGTGCTTGACCCTCAGCACACCTCTTTTTTCTTTGAATGAGAAACAACACATACTCACTGTGCAGTGTTAAAGTGGTATAATAAAATGATAAATATACATAATCAACCACAACATTAAAACCACACGCCTAATATTGTGTAGGTCCCCCTCGTGCCGCCAAAACAGCACCAACCCGCATCTCAGAATATAATTCTTCTCACCACAATTGTACAGAGCGGTTATCTGAGTTACCGTAGACTTTGTTCAAACCAGTCTGGCCATTCTCTGTTACACAATATTAGGCAGGTGGTTTTAATGTTGTGGCTGATCGGTGTAGGCAAAACCAATCACAATTAATTATGCATATAGATGAAAGAAAGAAGTCCAGTTACAATTGCATGCAAATATACAATTACTTTATCGCTGCTGGTCTCCCAGCCTGACCAGCTCAAAAGTACACAAACCCCTCTAAAATCAGCCAAAAGGCCAGCCTTTCCAGGCTCTGAGAACAGTATACCATCTTAGACTGGTTTCTGGACTGACTCTTTTTTTTTTTTTTTCATCAGGGTATCATCGTGTCAGCAAGTTTTCCACAGGCAATTTTTCAGGAATTATTGTTAAATAATAATTTACTATACATAGAAATCTCAAGGCACAGTAGTATCATGTTTCCCCACTGAATGTGGAAAAACAATATTTTACTGTCAGTTTTGACTAAATAACATGAATAACATGTCCACAATGTCACCCTACAATCCCTCAACAACTTCTATGTTCTGACAATGTTTAATCGCATGTCAAATGCAGGTATTGAAAGGAAATATTGTAATGGTTCTCTGCTAACAATTAACAGATGTTTAGTGTCTTGGGAAGATTTGAAGATCTGAACTGAATTTCTAAGCATGTATGTGCTTCACATAAGCCAAATGACAATTCATGTGCAGTAAATGAGGCATTCATCACTTTCAATAAATAATGTCAAAATTGCTGTTGAGGCATTTATTAGAGAATCCTTCTTGCACACAAAACCATTTAAACTTAACTTAATCATTCTTGTTTTTTTATTATTATTTTTTTTTATTATTATTGTAACACTATACAGTATATCCCTCTGGTGCTATATCCTACACTCAATTTTCTTTTAATTGAATTTGAGATTAAACACTAGATGGCAGCATGAATCCACCACTGAAATATAAAGAAACACTCTTCTAAAATACAGTATGTTTACAGCTGTGTTGCTGTGTGTTTAAATAAAGGAGTGTTAGGCCATATTTGTTTGGGTGTGATAGTAGCTAACAGATTTCTCACAAGTAGCTCTTCTGAACTGCTGTTTCATTTACATGGCTCTTTCTTGAATACCTTTCTTGAATGTGTAAAGAGTGCAAATTAGTGGAAATTGTGTCGGCTTTTAACCAACTGCACATTCATTCCTGGAAAAAAGATGACAGTCTTGTATACTATTACTAATTGTTATCATCATATACAAAATGTCTCAACTGCTGAACTGTACATAAATGTTTGCATTTATATTGCATTAACTGATTAAATATAGGCTGCTCTGTTTATAAAATTGAAATATTAACAGTAAAAATCTTCCTCCCACAAGAAACATGTGTTGCTGGTATGTATTCTGAAAACATTAAATATTTATTTGGGACAGTTTATAATGTAAACTTTGTAACCCCACTGTTTAAGTAAGAGCGGATGCATTTAGAAAGTAAAGGTTATACTAGAGGTTGGGATGCAGCTGGAAACAAATAGAGATTAAAAGCCCAACTGCAGTGCACAGTAACTTCAAATCAGACTTGAAACCTCAATTTATGCTAATGACTTCAGTTCAATGGCTTTATGAAGGTCTGGGTTTCACTGCTCTGTTGAAGACTCACTTTTAAAAACAAACTCATTAATATTCTTGTTTGGAAAAGATGGGTACTGCTGTGCTTTCATGTAGGATTAGAGGGTGATGATGATCCTCTGCAATCTTCTGACATCTCAGAACAGTCTATGATGTACAATAATTTAATTTACTGTATGGGGTGTCAGGGCTGGTTGTCACATAGGAATGTTGTGAGAAAGGTTAGGTCTCTAAGGTTTTGAGTCAAAAATCCAATTGCTTACATGTGTTTTCTCTAGCAGTGGTTTTGTATGTTGGTTTCAGACATCAAGCCTCTTAAGGAATAGAATAATGTTAGTGACTTCTATCCTTCAAACTTAAATTCCACTATCATCATATCTTTGCTATAGCTGTTGGGTAAACAAGTGAACCAAATAAAACCACACTGGTATACACTGGCATACATTCAGCTGTGGAATATTTTCCTCAATGTTACTTGAACTGACGGAAGAGGGGGAAAGTAAACAGAAAAAAAGAAGAAAAAGAAAGAAAAAAAGAAAAATGGAGAGTGCAATGTCTCTTGTTTACAATGGAACTGGTGTCTCTTTTGGTCTCACATCCTGCCCATGGTTATAACACAACACTTACTATGAAAAGCTAAATAGGGATTGTAATCTCCAAAGGCTTGTACCTCACAGACCCAATTATCTGCGCCTTCCTGCCTCTCTATCCCTCCGTGGCAGATGAGCACGGTGCAGCTGCACAGGAGACGAAGGACAAAAGAGACAACTGAGATGAGATGAGCTCTGCTACACTTATTTGACACTTTCTTTGAGTGTCTTTAAAACAAATTGCAATCTTAAATACCATATCACTGTGACTGCCTTTTTTGACAGCTTTCGCTGTGCTGATTTTTCCTTCATTCACTTTATTTGCAATGATTCAACATTAAGTCCCGGTCCTCTAATCTGATTGGACAAGTGTCAGTTCCATTTAGTATAACATTACTGGGAAACTTCACTGTTTGTATCACTCCACTTGTCTGTGTTCATGACATTTCCTGGCTAAGGTTGATCTAGCTTTGGCTTCTTTTAGAATTATTATTGTTAGCAGAGCAGAAATAGACAAAATAATAGGCCATATTGTGTCGAAAATGCAAGTCGTTTTGTATCAAGTGTAGCTGTGATTACCTGCCAACATAATCACACGGGAGGTCAGCATTTGTTTCCGATACTTCCAGTACCTTAGGCTCAGCCGCATTATGCCTACTCACTGACAAGCGGCATCTACTATCAGACATGTTTGCATCAGCTCAAGCTTGTTTACCATCCCCTGTGGGTAAACTTCCCCATGACCGGAAGTGTGTTGCGTCTGCTGTGTTGGAGACCTGGATTCAGATACCACGTTGAAACCAGGATTACATTTTTACTCCACTGATGGTTTGGTTTAGGTTTGAGATTTGGGTTGGAGGGTTCAGTTTATAAAACATGCATTCCTTACTGCCTGTACAGCTGAAAACAACTCGCTTCACAACATGCTTTTGGCTCCCCTCCTAGACATTACAGAACACCTGGAATCTGGAGCTCACAACTGCCCATACGCCCAACAACACTTACCATTTTGGCCACCGGGGGCAGTGTTTCGAATTTCGGTAAGAACAGACAGATTTTACCTAAAGAAAAGTCAACTTACTGTTTCCAATTGCACTTTGAGATCAGTCTGTACCTGCGGCCTCACACCTATATCGAATCACAGCCGTGCTTATTTTCAGGAAAACGTCTCTCATGCTTGTGTGACATTGCTAAGGCATTTTACATTTAAAGTTGAATTGCTGTAGTTCTACTTACTGAGCAATGGGTAAAATTACAAGCTTTTCAGCAATGGTAGGAATTTCTCATTAAAGCTCAAGTTAGAACTTCAGTTTAACATTGATTTGAAATTGTTCTGGCAGACGATAGTCAGAAAATATGTCTTACCTTGTCTGTAACTGACCTTGTCACTATTTGCATATATATAGAAAACCATTCAAGCATAGCTAGAAAGAATATTGCACACAGCATTTAAACAAGTTTTTTTAGTTAGAATGTGCATGTCAGTTTTTTGTTCAATATGCATTAGTGTTTGATTGTGTTACATATTTACTGTCATAGCAATCGTTTACACAACTCACTAACTGCCATGTACACTTTTTCAGTAATAATTGCTCTACCTATTACAGTTAACATATTTGCAAAACCAATAACTGTAACAGACAAGCACAGTAGTTTGCTGACTTTATGCAGAGGTTTGATAATTAGATGTGTTGTACTTTTTTGTGATTAAATATGTCCCATTAGCAGCATAAATTATTATTATTATTATTATTTTTTACTTCAGAACCAAAATCGTGAGGTTCTGATGTACTATGCTTTTTTGTGTGTCTACAAACGAGAGACTTGTTTTTTTTTTTTTGTTTTTTTTTACCTTCAACTCATAATCAAACAGATTTCTATACAGACTAGACAATAAGGTGAAATCGAGTATGAAATTATTCTCTCAAATATCAGATAACCATGGCCACCATTTCACTTGAGCCTCACATGTAATGGTATTACCTCCGAAAAAGTGTCCAGCCTGCCAGAATTGAATTATATGTGTTATGATATGTGGAATAATTCATTCTCCACAGCAAAGATTCAACACAAGAGCTGGATCTAACCAGTAACACATGTATTACAATATCTACCCATGCCTGGGAAAGTTTGGTACAATAAAGAGCAATGTGGAAAATTGTATTTTAAGGTACACAATGTAACTTAGATCAATAATTGATTGAGAGACAAAGATAAATACTTTGGAACTTTCTTTCGTTCCCAGATTAGATGCATTTGAAAAATATGCCATCAACTCTTAGCTCAAAGAGTCACACATTGGAAAAACTCTGTTTCAAATTAAAAAGATGTCCTATATGTATCCATACAAGAAACTCAATCAACTGTGTGCATTGCGCATCATTAAATTTGCTTATGCTTAACTGAGAAGCCTCTATACCCAAACAGCTATGAGCTGTGGACACTGAAACAGTTGTCATTACACCAAATTAATTACCCATCAAACCAAGTGTATTGCCTCCATAGCACATTGTCACATCAAATCATCCTCACATAGAAAAATCGCTGAGCACAAAACTTTTCATTCCAATGTGTGACATAATGTCCACAGTTTTATTTATTAGCATTACAAAGGCATGCATACTTGGATTTTTGAGCAAGAATCTGTAAGTTCATCGTGTTTTCAAATACTGTTCAAAAACAGAGCCACCCTGTGGAGTTTATTTTAGAGTTTAACAAAATTGCCAGGGCTGCTATTATAGTAAAGACGTAAAGATGTTTCTCATTAATGTCTCATTAAAATTCACAGTGGTTTATTTGTTAATTGTTGGTGTTGTCCTCTTGCCACTAATTATACAATGGCACTCTAATAAAAGTGTATTTATGGAGCTTATTCAAAGTTCTCCATTAAAAAAAAAAAAAAAAAGAGAGAACTTCAGCATTTGAATCAGGGGCTGACTGGGACTAAAAAGTGGTCCTAGATTTTCTGGCCCAGAGCGGCCCACCAAAAAGGCTCATTGATTTCATTTTCCGGCTCAATTTCACATTTTTGTGTTGAAAAAAAAGACATTTCTATTGACTGCTAGTCATGACAACAGGCCCCACCAGTACAAAAATTGTCAACTTTGAAAGTACAAGGGAAAGTGTGTATTTGTAACGCAGGCGAAGAGACGATGATGTGTGATGAACCCAAGTGCAGTTTTATTTACAAACATGATATCCAGAAACCCTAACTACAAACATGAATGACTTGACACTTGACTTGACTTGACTATGAACTTGGCATTAACATGACTTGACTCAACATTACACAAACAAATAACACCTGACCATGGACAATAGCAAACATGAGGCTTAAATACATGGACAAGGTTAACAAGACAAACAAGTTAACCAATGACAAGACAGAATTGATAACAAGGTAACTAGACAATAAACCAATGAAAACAAGACACATGAACATGGAGGGAAACATGAAATCACATGACCAGGGGACCACATGACATGAAACACATGAACAAACACATTAAACATTACAGTATTTTAGGTGCTGTGACAAGTCAATATTTCTTCAAAATTTTTAAAGATCTTAATCACCTTTCAACTTTTTCTAGAAGAGCAAATAAACTATTGTTTTTGTTAATATGAGGTTGTGGAAACAACGAGTATAATAATAATATATTATATATGTAAATATAGCTATACAAGATCATAAAATGTTGTTCAAAATAGTTTAAAATAGAAAGTGTCACACAGCAGTCTGATGACAATACTTAAAATGTCATGTTAATTACTCACATAACTATGTGTAAATATTTATTTTAAAATATCAGTGAAAACACATTTGGCCAGAATATGTGCATATATAAATATACAAATATAAATATATGTAAAAAATAAATAAATAAACATACCTTTTAAAGTGTAGATCTTTGCAAATATTTTTCATATTAATTGCTCATATTTTCCCTCTGTGAGTTTGTTGCATCTTTATATCTGCAGTGTTTAAATTCCTTCCCCAGATTATTCTTGACAAAAAGTGAAAAGCCCAATGCTTTGACAAGCACTGTTTCTGCTACACTTTAAACAAAGTAAGCCTCAAAGACTCAAATAGCTACAAAGTAATATTTCTTATGACTTATTTTCTGCATGTTTATCAGGCGTGAGCATTATTCAGCAAGCCGCGCTTCAGCTCGCAGAAATGCTTTGCGGTATGAATAAATTATGCAAATTACTATATACTGCTCATAGCTTTAATGTTTTCCAATTTTATTTACGGTACTGTTATTGTATTTGTTGTAACTTGCAGTTATTTGTCATTTAGTGATTATTCAAAGCTCATCTTATACTTAATGTTGTTTTTGGTTGTCACCATTATTGTGATTTGTATGTCAAATAATGAGTTCCACATGAGATACAGAAATAATGCGCACATATGGTAATATGCTCTGACGTATAAGTAATTTCAAAATAAAAGCTATTACATTATTTCAAAATAAATGCCATTTTATTGGCTTCTTTTGCAGAGCTTATTACATTCTCATTTTGTTATGAGGTCTGAGCGGGGATATTGGAGCCCAGCACAGCTGCCTCTGTTGACTGTATGGCGGGCTGGTACTTGCACAGAAGTGGGCCAGCCCAAATTACCCAGCGGTCCACCAGGAAAACATTCGGTGCTCTCTATGGCCAGTACCCCCTAATGAATGAGTCATTGTGATTTTGGAAATTGCATGGCTATAAACAGCAGCATGCTTGGATTTTATATGCAACGTTTGTTTACTTAAATGTACATGAAATCAAAATGAGAGCTAATGCAAAATATGGAAGCTGAAGACATCTGAAATCAAATTAAACCAGTGCATGTCTGCAAAAACATTAATCCAAACCAGACCCAGCTCCAGTATGTGTGTGTGTGTGTGTGTGTGTGTGTGTGTGTGTGTGTGTGTTGAACAGGTGCTGTCATTATCAGGCCTGTCCTCAAATATCACAGCAGTGCACTCTCTTGTCCAAATGCAGCAGGTGCTTTTCAACAGGTCACCCAGAGAGGTCCCACAGCCTAATGGCAAACATGACCAGAATGCAAACACACACTGACAGATGTGACCACTATGTCCATTTCCTCAGATGTAAAGCCACATATTATGGGTTGTAAAGATGGGAGACTACATAAAAGTCATGCATGGGAAATCACTAGATCCTTTGTTAACAGCTTCCTTCAATTTTGCATGGGTAATCGCCCACTTCCACTAAAGGACTGATGGTACAAAAACTTAAAGGTGCTGTAAGTGATTATTTAAAAAAAAAAAATTATAACATGCAGAAAAAGTCCCTATTATTCGTTAGATATCACTGAAAAAGGTGCCATGAAATATCATACTTGTCTCTGTAACAGCCCTAGACTAGGTAAACAGTGCCACTTTGAAACCACTTTGTTTTGATGCCTTTGTAGCAGCTAGAATGTGAATTCAACAACCAAACCTTATTATATTTAAAGCATCTTTGCTGGAAATCAGATGTAATGACATTCACAGTATGACATTATTGAATATTATTGATTGTTGAAGTCAATAGAATCCTAGTGAAATTATGAATAGCTCTGGAAAGAATAAATCATTTTGTATGGTCACGTGGGAGTTTTGTGAAATAAAATTAAAAGCAAATTATAACTTTCCATAAGCATCTGTATTCTATTACAATTCACATTTGCAAGCAACTGTAATGTTATTGTATCAGAAATTATTGAGTGACCTTGGAAACAATCAATGAACCCTGATGATAACAATGAAGGAAAGTTCAATAATCCACCAACACAAAAATAGAATGCCAAACAATCTGATATGTGCAGTTAAGTGAAAGGGCAAATGGGGGGGGGGGGTATGAGATCATTCAATAAATGGGTTTAGTTGAATGCCTGTCTACCCCAATTAACTTCCTGAACACATTCATGTCTGTGAGTGTACTGTAAATGTGATTTAAATATTCTTGTGCCAGCAACTGTGAACGTGTATATAGAGGTATTTTATCATGTTTTTGGTCAAGGCTTTGTCACATTCACCCTAGCATGGTGAAACTTTGGCAATAGTTGGTCAAAACTGGCCCCCAGGGGCCAACACTCGAAGTGTTATTGAACATACGTATTTGGGCTAGTGTGAGCTTTAGGGCATTTTCAGACATTTATCTCATTTGATTTGTTCAGAAACAGGGGCTAAAATTGTTACAATGTTGCATTTTCTTCATGGATTGGTCTGCTTTCACAAGGCAACATTTCAAAACAGGCCAAATCTGTGTCAATAAAAGTCACATGTGTGCAAAATGTGCCCTTATTGGCCAGAATGTTTGTGAGCTGATATACCGGTAAAAACTATATACCTGTAAAAAATTGTGAACCGTTACAAATTTTCGAGGATTGTTTATGTTACACTTATGCAAAGCGTCGCCGCATGGTTGCGCTGCAAATACACATTATCCGTCATTAGTTGCTTGCATTGCTTCTGTATTGAAAAGTGCCTGCTCTCACAGTCACAAAGCGCTCTCTCTCTCTCTCTCTCTCTCTCTCAATGTCTCTCTCTCTCTCTCTCTCTCTCAATGTCTCTCTCTCTCTTTCTCTCTCTCTCTCTCTCTCTCTCTCTCTCTCTCTCTCTCACACACACACACACACACACACACAAACAGCAGAGTGAAGCCACATACAAATTTTGTTTATCTGTCAAAAAGTTGCTCATACTGTCCTACCTGTGTTTTGCTGCTATCCAAAAGAGAGAAGCGATCGTGCTTCAGTCACCTCAGGAATTATTCAACAATTCAGATTTTAAATGTGCAGTTATATTAATAAAGTCTCCAAAAGGCTATATCAACGTTTTAATGATGAATTACAGTGAAGTGCTGACCTACATATATCTTCTCCAAAGATCCATCAAGTATGTTCATGGTTTTTATAGGGATATTGTTTGGTTCATTGATCCGTTGGGTCAAACTGCATTCTCACAACAAGCGAACCACTCTAGAGCTTGTTTGCAATCGGACCAATTATTTTAGAGTGGATCCGAGTGCAATTTCCATGATCATATATGCATAAACGAACCGATTCAAGGGAGAAAACGAACCAGGTTCTGAAACAAATGCTCCAAATAAGCCAAGTGTGAAAATGCCCATAATTCCTTGGTAAAATGTGTCAGTAACTCCATGTTTCGTGCACTTTGATTTTTGAAACTTTGCAGACTTTTTTACATTCACAAACAGCTATATAACACACTACATGAAAGGTAATATTTGAAAAAACATAATAGGTGCTCTTTAATATTGAAGTGAGATTTATTTAGACACAATTTAATATGTGAAAATGGAAGATTTAGTGTGAAAATTGATGCGGCTGCTGAGAAGAAGACTCGTTAACGCATAGCGCGTTACTAACACATTAAAAGTTGTTTTATGAAGAAATAAAGAGTTTATACTGAGAATTACATTTTTATGAGACGTTTGAGCGAAAGACCAAGTGGAAATGGAGTTCCTTCAGAGTTAAAAGGGATTAAAATGGTCAAGTTCATCAGTGGTCTTGGTGAGTTAAAACTGTTTTTCATGTATTAATCTGTTGTAGAATGTTCATATAACTGAAATGTAAAATGAAAGCTAGTTGTATTTAAGTTTCCTTTTTTAATTGTGAATGTTCGATGTGAGGCCACGTGATAAACGCATGCTTACATGTTCGTATATAAAATAAATTGGCCATTTTGATATTGAGTTGAACTGCAGTAATGATGTGATGTATGTGTATCACGAAAACATTACTAATGATGGTTCTGTGACCTTGTATTCAAGGTCAGGGTTTTTTTTTTTTTTTTTCTGTTTATTATTTGTTGGATTTGGTTTCATCGTCTTCCTGCCTGGTGAATGCTGTGTGCTGATGAGCCGATGTTACATTGAAGCGATGTTTACCGGAGTGGAGTTCTTGGACTTCTAGAGTTCTTTCAAATTCTTGGGAGTTTTGACTAGCGAACCACAAGGAGCTAACATCGAGTTGTGATTGAGTGACATTGTCGTTGCCAAGTTGGACGGTAGGGAATTGAATTCTCTGGTTCTTTGGGAGGAACTAAATCAAAGAGGAAAGACTGAGTGAAAGACAATACAGTTGTTGTTCGAAGGTTTCAGCCATATTCACAAAGTTGTGAATAAAACTTCAAAGACTGATTCACAGAACTCATTTTGAAAACTGAGACTTAAATTTATGTAAAGGGAATCATATGTGAAATTATTTTGATTTCATTTGTGTTTTTTTTTTATTTGTATTGTTTGATCAAGTGTCTTTTTTTTTTTTTTTTTCTAATTGAAACTTTGTTTTATTGCATACATTTCAAGAAGTACCAAATAAGAGAATTTACTTTCTAAAATTATTTCTAGAGTGAATTTATTACTCAAAAGATGAACTCAGAGTATCACTGGAATTGGTTCACATTTATTTCTACAGAGGAAACTGAAAGAAATAAGAGAATAATACCTAGAAGTGAAGAATCAAAGGTTAATACCCCAATTTATGTAAACATTATTCAAGAAAAGGTGAATATACTTACCATTTGAGTCCTCCTGAGGTCAACTGAAGTCCTTGCAACCTATATGAGAAAGGAAGAAAAAGAATTAAGAATATCAGAGTGATACAGTTGGTACTGAGAAATTCTTCTATATATGTTTTTTTTTTCTTTCTTATAAGAACTTGTGTATTTTTTTTCTCATGTTATGCATTCCAGTTAATGTGTTATAATATAAGGTTCTAACAAGATAATATATTCAGTTGAACCTAATACAGTGTCTGAGTGGGTCATTATTGTCGTGAGCTCCTTATTCTCCGTAGGCGAATCTGATCTTCTGATAGAGCTGGTCCATACTCAGACCCGATTGTTTCTGCAGCAAATTGTGCTAAGGGTTACACTTTTCATATCAAGGAGTGGCTAAATTGGATATCTTCTGTGAAAGGCTTCTGAAATCAGATTCATTTGAGCAGAGAGGAGGAGAGAAAGAGGCAGTCTAATACTGAATATAGATTCACGGGTCATATTCCCTTGACACTCACCATAAAACTTACAAAACTGTGTAACATCTAGACACTCCTGCTGAGTTTCACAGGGTGGTGCTATTCCTTGAGGAAATCAGTGCAAAAACACTATTTGTCTTTTAACAAATGAGCAATGCAAGCTGGGTTATAAGTTTCAGAAATTTAGCATATTTTGGTATCTGCAAAGAAAGAAACACATGGTATTCAGTTCCAATATTATAATGAGAATGAGATATTATGTTATAGTATAATTTCTCTCTATGTATTTATGAAAATTTGATATTTTAGTGTTAGATATACCAGCAAAGATGTGTACGGAAAGGTCAACTAATTTCAACCAACATCCTTTGCAGCTTTATTCTCTTCATTTTTCCTTTTCTAACCCTGAGTTGCCATGTGCCTTTTCTAAATACCAGCAATAACCCCATCTTTTCCAAAACACGTCCATTTTACATGAACATAATTTTCTACAATAATGGCCAGTGCCAAAAAAACAAAAAAACAAAAAACAAACAAACGGTGAATAGAATACATAGGGATAAAAATGTGAAAGCTTACAAAAGAATGACTTTTGAAAGTCTTCAAATGGCACTTATTTAGTCTGACTGGAGTTGTGTGAGCCCAAAGAGCTCACTGTAGCGTAAAATAACACAGGTAGCATTTCAAAACTGACTGAGAGCGAGTCTCCTTTAAGGGCTGACAGGAAGAGGAAAGTGCTCTTAAATTACAAGTGTTTGCATGGAGAGTCACTGGAGTGAATGATTCCGCATTAGGTTAGGATTGCCAACTGTAATAGTGAGTTTTATTTGAGAATTTGAGGCCTTGTGCTTGTGGTTTGGAACTTGTACAGGACAGGCATATGCAACATGATGTTCTTCATTACCCCATTTTGGGTGACATTTTTCCATAGTTTACTTAATATTCTGAGAGTCCAACCTCTTTGCATAGCATGTTATTGCTGTAGATAGCCTTCAGTTCAAAGGTCAGATATAGTCATGAGAGACTGTATCAGAGATGGCCTTATTAAAGGAGGAGTACTCCAACCTCCACATCTGTTTCATTGGAGAAAGCTTAATGGTCAACTTGGATCATATGAATCTTGTAAGCCAGTCATTTAATGGCCCTGATGACTGTTTGTGGATATAATATAAATTAATGGGGAGTACTGTAAAATTAATTGCACCTGTTGCAAAATTGTCTGTGACATTTTTAAGTAAACTCCAAATGATATTTAATTGGACATAAATTGAAGATAAATGGACATTCAGTAAATGTATTAAGCGATGAGCTGTTTCCAAACAAAAGCAGTTTATTAAACATACTGAAGCATATCCACCACTGACTGCCATTCAAAGAGTATGAACTCCCAAAATATGGATTAATAATTTATTACAAATAATTGTCCTAATCAAGTATCTCTAATACCTGGAGAAAGCTTTATCCATTAGCATTTCCCTTGCAGTTACTTGGTTGACGCAGGACCCTTCAGAGGATTTTGAATTAGCATCTTCCGAACATCTTTTCTCATGGGCACTGAGCAAAGACGGCAGAAAGTCGGGCACTGTTAAAGAGCACCTATTATGGTTTTTCAAATATTGCCTTTCATGTAGTGTGTTATATAGCTGTTTGTGAATGTAAAATAAGGCTGTAAAGTTTCAAAAATCAAAGTGCACGACAAATGGATTTATTGACTCCCAAAAGAAAGAACTGACTCTGAACACCTGAAACGAGTCGTTAGTAATTCCAGACTTCCTGTACTAACCTACGTAATTTGGTAACAAAAAACCCGCCTCTAGTCTTCATTGGCTGCTCGCGAACAGCTTTGAACCGCCCTCAAACACTACACTAAGCGGTAGACCAATCACAACAGACTGGGACATCTGACCAATCAGAGCAGAGTAGACTCTCTGAAAGGAGGAGTTTAGAATGAATCCTTTAGAACGGATCATTGAACGAGTCGTTTTTGACACTGGGGAAAAAAAGGTAATGCTGCAATTTAAATTATGAGCAAATTAAAGTGTTTTTTGACCTTGGATGCATGTAAATCTATTGTATGAGACCTTTAAAACAAAATTAGGCACGTTTAAAAACCATAATAGGTGCTCTTTAAAACATCTAATTTAATAAAATGATATAATTGCTATTCATATGTTGCCTGCAAAAAAGTATTTCACCATAAAGTATACATGGCTACTTTTGAATGGTCATCAATGGAGAAAGATTTATGCTTTGAATATAGTAAAAAAAATAAAATAAAATAATAATAATAATATTGCCCATCACATGGTTGTAATGTAATTAATCAGTGTTTGCTATATCCCAAATGTTTCGTATTTAAAATAGCGCAACTAAAAGGGCAAGCCAGGTTTGTTATCTTTGTAGAGAGTTATCTTTCCCATCAGCATTACACAGTAAAGTCACTGCAAAATAGATTTTTTTAGTCCTATGGTGGTTATTTTTGGCTGTTGTCTGAGACTGTGAGTTTATAAAACTAAATTTTCTGTTTAACTTTTCACCTCAACAGCAATGAAACATAAATAATAATAATACAAAAAATCCAAGAGCTGAAAGGAACTGAAAAGCGCCCTTAAAGGGATATTCCGGGTTCAATACAAGTTAAGCTTAATTGACAGCATTTGTGGCATAATATTGATTATCACGAAAATACATTTTGACTTGCTCCTTTTGTTTAAAAACAAGTTAAAATCTGGGCTACAGTGAGACACTTATAAAGGAAGTGAATGGGGGCAATTTTTGAATGTTAAAATACTCACTTTTTCAAAAGTATAGCCACAAGACAAACAATATGCATGTTAACATGATTTTAGTGTGAAAAATCCAAGTATTGCAATATTTTACCTCAAAATTCTTCTCAATCTTGATATTATAATGCCAAGAATCAATATTTTTTGTTATATTTTTTTCTAATTAGTACATTTGGAAAAATATAGATTAAAGACCACTCACTGTACTGCAACTTTATGTCAACAAACACTTAATTATTTCTATTCAAATAAATCTAAAAACTAAAAACTAAACAACAACAACAACAAAACTTGTTTAAATTGACTAATCTTTAGAGCTAGACTGGAAGGGTTTTGTACAATTAGAAAGATACTGGAGCCAAGGTATGCTATTCCCTCACATGTTTTTTTTTTTTTTTTACTGTCTATTCTATACTTTACTATTCCTCCTACTTTTCAGCAGTTGTTGCAAAAAGAACAGAAATCCAATGAAGATGAATGAGAAACAAAGTAAAAGATAGCAATATATTACAGTATTCACAATTACACTAAGAAACACAATATTATCATACTGCCAGTCAAGTCATTTTTATTTGAATAGCGTTTTTCACAACACACATTGTTTCAAAGTGGCTTTACAGAAAATTATGCTGACATGTCTTATTGCCAGGTCCCTGCTGATTCCCACCCCTACAAACTTTAAGAATATTCCATATGATGCCGTCCTCATGTACTCTTGACTATTTCTGTTGGTTTTGAGACTATGCAATGCTTAACGAGACCCGCAGCAACCATGATCGTCTCCATGGACAATGGAGTGTGAGTTCTCATACTTGCTGGAAACTCAGAAATTTGAGAGAGCGTCTGGGTGAAATTCTATGAAATGTTGATCAAATCCCAGAGTAGCCCACAAGGACAGTGAGAACCTCAAACTTTCTTCCTTGAACCAACCATCTCATGAGTAATGACTATGTCTTTTTTTGCCGCAATGGTACAAAGGATTCGCCTTCAGAAAATAAGCAGCTAGGTTCACTGCAAGCTGGGCATTGATTTTCTGTTTGGAATTAGTTCAAATGAATTAATATGATTTTGAATGATTATTCCTGAAATTTAACTGTGTGCTGAATTCTCATAGAAGACATTTATTTTGGAGGGATGATATCCAGCTATCTTCAATCGACTCCTTGGCTTAATCTGCTGAATGCATCATTCCTACCATACCGTATCTGTCTCTAATGAGAGTGTACTGTATTTACATGGTTTCTGCATCAGCAACTTCACCCAGCTACAGTACCTTAGTCATCAACCTACCTCAAAATATTCCCCAAATATTATTTTATATATTTTTGTTTAATTTACTGTATATATATATATATATATATATATATATATATATATATATATATATATATATATATATATATATACAAGATTCCTTATATATATATATATATAGTTTAAGGAAAACTGTATGTATGTATACATTATATACATTATTTTTTATATACAGTAAACATTATTATTTTTTTAGATAAGCCAACAGAGATTAAAAAAATCATAACAATTTAGTGAAATATTATTATAAGGAAATACTTTCTACAATTCATGCCTTTCCCTTAAGTAGCCTTCCTTGGGTCTCATAAAGAGAATTTGAAACAGAAGCATATTAAACAGAACTTTCACAGTTAATACATGTCATGCATCTCAATTCTGTTTGAAAATACTTGAGACTGCACAATAGAGAATGCTTTGTCAGCCTGTTGCATAATGTATGACATTTCTAATTCAGTTTAAGAGCACTTGACAGAGTTGGCTGTATTTATGGCTAAAATCCACCATCTTCTCCTACTGGAATCCCTCACACCTTGACTGCTGTTTTTTGAGGTTTTTGACTTGTGGTTAAGATTTATGTGACCAGTGAAGGGAGACTAGCCAATACTGATTCCAAATCAAGGTCAAGTTCTGCCAATCAGACCAATTTAAGCCAGAGGTTAGAGGTCTGTCTGCCCTCTGAACTTCTTCTTTCCAATGCTCTTACATTAATAATATTTCAGAGTAGTTACTTTAAATCACTTCATCCAACATAAAAAAATTTGTTTTTTTAAATTCTGTTTCCCACTTAAAAACTGTGAATGTTTTCATTGTCCCTGTACATTATCTGGTTCTATGTGTGAAGCGTTATCATATCTATACGGTGGGTTATTTTAAGTATAAACACCTTGGAGAGAATTGATTGTGCTGAACAGATCTTCTGTTCCAGAATGATCTGTTCGCATGACCTCCTGCTGTAAGGTTTACTGGTTGTTTATCAGGGCTGGCCAGGAACATGTCCAATGTCTTTAAAGGCAGGAAAGGATGGATGGCCACCACAATAAATAAACATGGACATAGTTTCAGACATTTATCTTGCCATGTTAGACTTAATTTCCTAAACTCTCCCTCCACTTCTGCAAAAATATTTGGGAATATTCTACAGTATCTTTGTCAGAACTGAACATGAAATTCAAGTAATCTTATCTTGGCCCTGAGGATTTCCGTCCAGTGTTTGCTTTTGTGAGGTGAAATTATTGAATGTACTAGTTCCTTGAAATGCAAACCTGTTTAAACTTTGTATTTCAAAGATGTGGAGAGAGGATATCTTAGGGATCTGTGGTAAATATTCTGTTTCCAGTTACTGTGGCTTTGGAGTAACAATATTTTTCTCTGTGTCTACTCAACTAAAATGGTTAAAACAAAAATAGTAACTTTACCGATATATCAATATGAAACTGTTGGTTTGTTTATGTCTGTAAAACCCTATGCAGATATCATAATTAATTTTGAATAGTTTATAGTTTGTCTTGATATCCTCTTCCAAAGACAGATTTTGATATGTATATTGTGATGATTAATGAAATCAATCACTAGAAATGTCATTTATTTATGGATAATGAGACAGGATAATATAACTGTTATATAGTCATCATGTCGGTATTTTAATGGCAAATAAAAATATGAAGTTTAAAAGGACCCCATCTAATCTAATTGGTCAAAATCATTTGGTACATATATCATTCTTAAATGGTAAGTTCACCCAGAAATGAAAATTGTGTCGTCATTTCCTCACCTTCATGTTTTTCCAAACCTGGATGACTTTCTTTCTTCCGTGAAACAAAAAAGAAATTGTTAGGCCTAATATTAGGGATTGACAGCCTCAGTCACCATTTACTTTAATGGAAAAAGATGCAATGACAATGAATGGTGACTGAGGCTAGCATCCCATTTTTCACTTAAGAATGAAAATCATACAGTTTTGGAACAACATGAGGGTGAGTAAATTATAGTGATTTTCATTTTGGGTGAACTACCCCCTTAATTCCTTATTTTACAGAGACAGCTCTGCTCACAGGACTTTCATATCTCCATGGTCATTGTATGCAATGCTCTTTATGAATTCTCTTGTAGTCACACTGGTCTGCCAGTGCCAGCACTGAGCTTAATCTGATGGCCCAGAGGAGTAGGGCTTAAACGTCATCAAAACCACGTAACTCACCAGATGACAGCAACTGCCCTTCCGCGACCTTTGCCAACATTGATTCCTGTGTATAGCCCAACTTTCTTTAGACAGCTTTTATCACACTGACTTTGAGGCATGTGCTATCTCGCTTCTCTCCCACAAGATGATCAATAGAGTGATTATATATATATATATATATATATATATATATATATATATATATATATATATATATATATATATATTTTTTTTTTTTTTTTTTTTTGATTCACTGAGGAAAAGACCTTGTGGGCACACAGAATATCTCAGGCAAAATACTCTTTGAATAAGAGCAATGCTCATATTCATTTATTGTACATTTCCAACACCAATGTTTATGTTTAAATATTGAAGCTTAATGCTGAAGTGTATAATTTCTGTGCCACTAGCATTACCAAACTCAATTGAAAAATTAATGATTGTTGTCAAACAGGTTTCCTGAACACTTCCCTCCATATGCATTGGTTGGACAAACTAATTCTGCCCTGAAACATGCCAAAGTCAATGTTTCTGTGTCAGGTTAGTCGGGATGCTCAATCAAACAGAGCAATGTTTTGACATTGCCACAGTATTTTATGGATTTTATGGGGAAATCAATCTACAAATGGTTCAATTAAAGTTGACTTTGCATATCAAGCTGGGATAGAAGAAAGAAATGTAACAGTTTCAGCTTTAACACATTTGCTAGCAAATGAACAGTTAACTCACTTCTTTATAGTTTCATGACAAGCACATCATTAAACCTTTGTTTAGATGCAACAGCATGCATTTACAGTCATAGATGAATAAATAAAAATAAACAGCATATCTGTTGGACTGTTTGACAGGAGGTGAGATAAAATTATAAAAAGAGCTTTTATTCTCTCGTCTTGTGAGTAAAATGTGAATATTTGGTGCACGTATAAATATTTCCTCACTGTAGTCCAAACTATTATCCTAAAGCAATGCCTGAAATATTTAAATATTTATATAAACAAATATTAAATGTAACTAATAGTATGTTAACATCCACTGTACTTTACTTTTGTATGGACTTTTGCCTTTAACTGACAGAACAGAGTGAGTGGAGGCAGAGAGAAAGGAAAGGGACATAACACAGGCTGGAATCTAACCTAAATACCCTATGAGCACAGCAGGATATTTTGTTTTTATTTTTTTTATGTCATGTGCACTTTTCACTGGGCTACAGTGCAACAGTACTTTCAGTGATAGCTTTTATTAAAGGAATAGTTCACCCAAAAATGAAAATTCTCTCATTATTCACTTACCCTGATGTCATCCTAGATGTGTATGACTGTCTTTTTTCAGCAGAACACAAATTTAGATTTTTAGAGAAATGTTGAAGCTCTGTAGGTGCTTATAATGCAAGTAAACAGGTGCCATCAGGCTGCTGGCTGTTTGATGGTCTAAAAGGCATATTTAGGCAGCATAAAAGTAATCCACACGAGTCCTGTCAATCAATTAATGTCTTCTGAAGCAAATGCAGTACATGCAGACATGTGCCCAGGGCGGCGGCATCTTGCAGGGGGCAGCACGACGCACCCATACATTCTCACACGAACACGCCATAGCGCTTACGTCACTGATGTGTCGACTGCTGGCAGGAAGTGATTTTTTAAAGTTAATAAAGTTTTAATTATCAATTTGTTTCTTACACCAACCTATCGATTTGCTTCAGAAGACATTAATTGATTAACTGGAGTTGTGTGGATCACTTTTATGCTGCCTAAATATGCCTTTTGGACCGACAAACAGCCAGCAGCCCGATGGCACCCAATTACTTACATTATAAGTACCTACAGAGAGTACTAAAATGCATTAGAGCACCACCTACCAGATCAGTATAATATAATGGAAAGTGATAGAGGAATTTTTAAGATTTTTTTTAAAGAGTACTTGCTGCCATCCAGTGGAATAAAATAAGACTTTTTGATTGAAAATAGAGGACACAGAACTGAAATAGCATGCTATTAAACTTTAGAAATAAAATACATTAAAAAATAGTTATTAAAAAATATATGTTTATCATTAAATTGTAAACATAAAATGTTATTTATTAATTATTGCAATCATTTCTTAAAATGTAGGGGTTATCTGTAAAATGAGACCATTTTCATGAAATTAGTCCACTATATGTGTGAATAGGGAGCTTTTAAATTTGAGTGTGAACATTTTCAGGTGGCAGCCCAAAAATCCTGCAATGCGTAAGAGGTTAAATTTGTTCCTATATTTAATTTTTTACCTACATGTACCTGTCATGAACTCAAGGACTCCTCCTGCTCACCAGAGGTCCCTCTCGCCCGAGTTCTGAGGGCACCTCGAACTACACTTCCCAGCATGCCAACCTGGACTGATTACACTCACTCCTGTTCCCTATTTCTTAGACTATTTAAGCGTTGTTCAAACAGTAATCATTGCAAAGTCTTGGGCTGTGCATCCTTTGAAGGCTGCAGTATACCGAGTGTCCTCTTTTAAACAAGTCTTGTTTAAATGAGACAGCCTTCGTAGGAGGCTTTATTTTATTTTAATTATATATGAATATAATTATACATATTATATACTCTGCACCCATCTACTGAGGTACTTCAACTTGGGAATTAACATTCCTTGCGTTTGAACATCATATTTACGGGCAAATTGGCGTCATTTTTTTAGACATTTCCATTGAAGCAAAGAATTGTGGGTTGTGAGAGCCCATGAAGGATACACCTCATGCATCCTCCGAATTCCCATGAAAGAAGGTCGTATTCGAAGGCTGCCTTCGAAGTGTCCTACTCGCTTTTCTGAAACGAGACAGCCTCGATGATGTATGCGGCTGCAAATGCGACCTCCGGAGGACACATCCTTCCAAACGAGACACAGCCTTGTTTTGCTCCTGTTAATATTTCTGAGCATTTACCTCTGTTTATATTGCCTGCCTGTGTTCAACTTCTGCCTGTTTCACACCGTTTGATACTCTGCTGCCTGCCTTGTTTACCTATTGTTTACCTGGACTCTGATTGTTTGCTGCCTGCCCTGACCATTGCCTGTTTAGTATTATGTCTCTCATCTGCCTACGCTGTTCCATTACTGGTGATTTACCCTGCCTGCCTGTTTATGAGTTGCACATTTACTATTAAACCGCATATGGATCTTAACCTCTGTTCTCTGGAGTCTGTGGTACAGAAGACTTCGCCATGTACAGATCCAGCGGCCCTCCAGCAATTGTCTACTGAAGTTTTCGCTCAAGCTAATGTGTTGGCTGCCCACCAACAGCAACTTACTCAGCTGACTGGTTCTACAGAGGAATTAGTAAAGATCTTGCAAAACCTCTGCATTCATGCATTGGACCAACCACCACATGCATCTCAACCCATTCCGGTGAATAACCTTCCTTCTCCGAACACCTTCACCGCCAACCCATGTCTTGCTTTTCCGGAGAAGTTTGATGGCACATCAACTAGGTGCAAGGGTTTTTTGATGCAATGTTTGAAGCAGCAATCCACGGTATATCCCACTGATGACAGCCGCATCTCTTTTGTCTGCTCCTTATTAACCGGAAGGGCTCTGGACTGGGCTACCACTATATGGTCTTGTGAGGGTTGGAGGTTCACCACCTTTGATTTTCTCTAGCGATTTCGTGAAGTATTCGAACATCCCGAGGGAGGAAAGAATGCTGGTGAGCTGTTACTCTCACTCCAACAGGGGAAGGACACCGCTGCCGAGTATGCCCTTACCTTCCGCACTCTTGCTGCTCAGACTGTATGGGTAGAGGACACACTCAAGTTGCTTTTCCGAAGGGGACTCAATCTGGAACTGCAGTCTGAGCTGGCATGCCACGCTGAAGGGAGAACCCTGGGCCAGTTTATCGACCTAAACATTCATCTCAATTATCTGATCTGTTTTCGAAAACCAGTCCACTTCTCAACTGTCACTTCTCAGACCACATCCAGCACTGGTGGAACTGAATCCATGGAAATGGGCACGCTCATCTGACGTCAGAGGAGAGAGAACGCCGCATGAAGCTCCATCTGTGTTTATACTGCGGTCAGGCCGGACATCTACGATCAACCTGTCCCTTATGGCCAGTCTAATCATCTAAACTGGCAGTGAGTGACATCTTGACTCCTCTTTTCACTTCTTCCTGTATTAAAGTACCCGTCACTATAACTGGTTGTCAGAACATAATCACCACCCAAGCCATGATCGATTCTGGTGCCACAGGCAATTTTATTGATGTGGGCTTAGCCAAGAGGTTCGAGATACCACTAATACCCTGTGAATCTCCTTTGGCAGTGGCAGTGTTAGATGGATGCCCCCTGGGAACCGGCCATGTTCACTTCACCACTACGGACATCACCCTCCAAGTTGGCACTATTCACACTGAAAGAACACACCTTTATATCATTCATTCTCCTCACAACCCTGTAATATTTGGATTACCGTGGCTTCAACAACATAATCCTCAAATCTCTTGGTGTGAAGGACAGATTTCCCGGTGGGACTCAACTTGCTTCTCCAGCTGCCTAAAGCCCATTTCACCTGTTTCCACTGGATCCACTACTGTCACGGAGGTTCCCTCTTCAGTGCTCAAACTACCCTCTGAGTATGACGAAATCGTTGAATCCTTTAGTAAGTTCAAAGCCTCTCAACTTCCTCCTCACCACTCTAGTGATTGTGCTATTGATCTGTTGCCCGGCACTACATTACCCTGAGGTAGGATCTTTCCTTTGTCTGAACCTGAGTCTGAGGCTATGAAAAACTACATTGTGGAAGAAATGGCAAAGGGCTTCATCTGACCATCCACCTCACCCGCAGCAGCCGGGTTCTTCTTCATTGGCAAGAAGGATGGCAGGCTCCGTCCTTGCATTGATTACCATGCTCTCAACGACATTACTTTAAAGTTCCGTTATCCTTTACCGAGATTGCTCTGGTCCCAGCAGCACTTGAACAGTTACGCACCGCAAGATACTTCACCAAGCTTGACCTTCACAGTGCATACAACCTCATATGCTTCCTGGAGGGGGACGAATGGAAGACAGCATTTTCCACCAGCAGTGGCCACTACGAATATCTGGTCATGCCTTTCGGATTGGCCAACAGTCCTTTGGTCTTCCAGTCATTCATTAATGATATCTTCAGAGAAACTGGCCTTAACCTACTTCCATGAAGGAGTTGCAACTCTTCCTGGGGTGCACCAATTTCTAAAGGCGATTTATCTGAAATTTCAGTTCAGTCGCTGCTCTGCTGATGTCCTTGTTAAGAGGAGGGGGCTCCAAACTGTGTTTGTCTGCAACGACCCGCCAAGCCTTCACGAACCTGAAGTCTCGCTTCACCTCCGCTCCCATCCTGCACCATCCTGAACCCAACAATCCTTTCATGGTTGAAATGGATGCTTCTAACACAGGAATCGGAGCCATTCTCTCACAATGTCATGGAATGCCCCCGAAATTCTACCCTTGTGCCTACTTTTCCCGTAAGCTATCTCCTGCTGAGCAAAACTATGATGTGGGCAACCGAGAATTGCTGGCTATGAAAGTGGCACTAGAGGAATGGCGACATTGATTGGAGGGGGCAAGACATTCTTTCCTCGTGTTAACAGACCATCGAAACCTCAAATATTTAAGCTCTGCTAAAAGACTGAATCCTAGGCAGGCTAGGTGTGCGTTGTTCTTTACTCGATTCAGTTTCACCATTATCTATCGTCCAGGTTCCAAAAATTCCAACGCCGATGCTCTCTCTTGTCTGTTTGTGTCTGACACTCAAAACCAGACATCTGAACCCATCATCCCTACGTCTCTAATCTTGGCTCTGGTTCAATGGGATATTATGACCGAGATCGCTCAAGCTCGGACTCGACTCCTCCTGACTGCCCTCCTGAGAAAACCTACATTCCACGACTTCTTCGGGAAAAGATCTTACAATGGGTCCATACTACCACCAGTTCTGGACACCCAGGTATCACAGCCACATTACAACTGCTTCAGAACCGTTTCTGGTGGAACACCATGCAGGCGGAGACCATTGCTTACGTCAACAACTGTCCCACCTGTGCAGCAAACAAATCCTCCAGGCAACTTCCTGCAGTACTCCTCCAACATCTGCCTATTCCCCATTGTCCTTGGTCTCACATCGCCATCAACTTCATCACTGATCTTCCTGTCTCTCAAGGTAACACCATCATTCTTACTGTCATTGATCAATTCTCTAAGTCATGTCAATTAATCCCCCTGCCCAAGCTCCCCACAGCCTTCGAGACTGCAGAACATCTCATGCATCAGGTGTTTTGCTTCTACGGACTACCGGAAGACATCGTCTCCAACAGGGGTCCACAGCTTACATCCCGGGTCTGGAAGGCGTTCTTTCAACAACTCAACATCAACATCAGTCTCACTTCAGGTTACCATCCTCAATCAAACAGCCAGACCGAGCGCTTAAACCAGGAGATCACGCGCTTTCTCAGAATGTATTGTCATCAGAACCAGGCTGACTGGTTTTTGCCGAGTACACTCAGAACTCCCTTCTGAAGCCGTCCATGGGCATGACCCCCTTTTAATGTGTGCTGAGATTTCAACCCCCTCTGTTCCCCTGGTCTGGAGAACCCACAGAGCTACCGGCCATCAATGACTGGCTTCGGTGGAGCGAAAAGGTGTGGGACCATGCTCATGTCCACCTCCAAAGAGCTGTTAGGAGGCAGAAGGAACAGGTCAATTGTCATCGACGCCCCAATCCTGTCTACACACCCGGCCAGTGGGTTAGGCTGTCCACACGTGACCTTCGTCTCCATTTGCCTTGCAACAAACTCAGTCCCAGGTATGTGTGTCCTTTCAAAATTCTTAGACAAATTACTCCGGTGTCTTATCACCTTCAGCTGCCCTCCAACTACCGCATTTCTCCTACCTTCCATGTTTCTCTGCTTAAACCCGCTGGTGGCCCGAGGGAGGAGGAGGAGATCAATGATCCAAACCCCCCACCCATAATAGTGGATGGCGAGGAGGCCTATCAAGTTCGAGACCTCCTGGACTCCAGACGTCGGGGTCGCTTTCTTCAGTACTTGGTTGACTGGGAGGGGTATGGCCCTGAGGAGCAATCCTGGGTCAGAGCTGATGATATTCTTGACCCCACACTCACCACTGAATTTCACAGGACACATCTGGAAAGACCTGCCCCTTGACCCCGTGGAAGACCCCGGCGTCGAATGCCTCCTCGTGTCAGGAGCTTTCCATTAGCTTAGCAGCCATTAATTAAGTGTCCATATTGACAGTTGTGTTTTGTTTGTTTTAGGATGTATGTATGTGTTATTATCTTAAAGCTGAAATGTGTCATTTCTGTGCTGCTGCCAAACTGAATTGCAAAAAACATGTGGGGTTTTTTTCTCTCAAAGAGGTTTCACCGAAGTCTCCCCTGTCTGTCATTGGTTGGAAACACAGAAACACTTCTCAGGCGAATAACCCTTCAAATGGCTGACTTATACGTGTATCAGCATATCTGTCTTCAAAAAAAAAAAGAAAGAAAAAAGGAAAAAATTGCATAAAATTTAAATTAGCCAACATCTGTTTGACAACACTGAAAATTTTGATCAGGAGGTAACATTGTTACAGTATTCACTACATACAGTACATACTAGCAATTATTTATTCTATTTGCATAACCAGCACTAAAGGTCATTTTTAATTGATGCCACAAGAGAAAGCAGAATATATAGCCATGCTTGACATGACAAACTCTAATTAATTAGAACTATTAGTGAATCTTTACATGTTGGCTCCCATTAATAAATGGCACAGTAAACAAACAAAAACAAACAACAACAAAAACGTGTGAATGAGTTACCTTTTAAATCGTCAGTCATTTAAAAAAAGATTCTAATGAATTTAAAATTCCACTGGAACTTTGCAAAGCTTCACAGAAATACTTGTCAAACCACAAGAAGTCATTCATGTAAAGGAGGCTGTATATTGACCAGGGGTCATCAGCTCTTCACAATATGACAGTTTTAAAGAATTTTTGAGAAAATGTGCTAAGAATAGTATGTGATTTTTTAGAATATATTTTATGTTTTTAAGAATATGTAATATCATTTGAAAGAAATCATACCAACTGAACTTTTAAGAAACATCAGCATTATTTTTTTTTATGATATAATTTTAACAATTAGAACTAAAATGTAGCAACCATGTATGAATTAATATTTTCATATTAAATCAAAGAATTATCATATAATTTAATGACTGCGGTCAAAAATATCAAACACTGCTCCAGTCAGCCAGAACCAAAGAATCAAAGCAGAAAAAAAGATCTCTTAATGTCAGTGTCAAAAATTATCTTACCTGAACAATTTCAGAAGCTTGTGTTACCTTTCTGTCTACAATCTTGACTTGGTCACTAATCTTTTATTTATTTATTTATTTATTATAGTTATACCACCAACATGACCATTACCATTAATATAAATTCAAACAAAAAAAACACGGAAAAATCAAAGAACAATATCATTGTTTAGATGTATAATATGTCAAAATATTTTTGTTGACAATCATTGACAATCAGTAAAAAAAGTTAAATTTAATATTTAATTTTGCGATTGACATCCCCTTGTCCACCATGATTTTTTCTCCAGCATGGAAACTCCAGTCTGCTGTGATTAGTCGAGAGGATCAGCAGCGGGGACTGTTGGGTATTTGTCCGCTGTGGAGCTCGCACTGATGTGGGCTCAGCCAAAGGGTGCACTGAGGGCACAAAGGTGGGGCTCATGAGCACCCCTCTGAGCTCTAAAATGTAAAACGGGACACCCTGCGGTCTCGTGGACTTTGTGGGAATGCGCAAATGAAGGCCACAAGACAGCAAGTCCACATCAAGTGTGCTATTTGGTACAGGGCCAGTGTCATGCAAGACAAGTGTGATTTGTTCTCTATACAGCTTCATGTTGCCTATACAGCTGGAGTTTCGCTTACTACTCCCTGCTGAAAACAGGTGGTACTTCAAGCCTGAATTGCTCCAATAGTAGGAATGTTCCTTATTATGGTCCGAGCACATGATTAATTGCATACATTTTTTAAAACATTATTTTTTTTATAGAATTACTCGTACTGATTTAATGCAAAACAACAGCTCTAATTCAATGACAACTAGAAGTAAGCCATCTGGCCCATGACCCATCTGGCCCAACACAGCAACACTGGCTCGACCAGTAGTGCAAGTTTGGGGCAGGACTATCTGTTAGTTTACAAACAGCAAATGGGAGGAGTGTTTGGAAAACCTGTTTGAAAACAACCATTATTTTTTGAAATTCTAATTGTTGTTGTTAATGTCATTTAAATTTCACTCACACAGAAAATCAAATTATGTGCCAAAACTCCCCTTCATTAAGCACTCTAAACAGCTGAGCGATATGGCTATAGATGCTGACATAACAAGACCCTTAAACATGTCAATGTTTCTGCACATCCTTGGATTGACCCAGTGCCTGTCAGAGGCAGCCCGAGCAGTAATCAAACAAGCTGCAGCTCTATCATTGTAATTCACTGCTGTTTATCTCAATTCCACACTGGCACTACTGTACTTTCCCACCCCTAAACTGTATCTGTACCCCTAGGAAAAGGAGATATCAGCAGCTCTCCTCCTCTATAACAGTCTCATAGTCTGCTGTCACATGCACACACACACATATGCAACCTGAGTCTTCAACCTCCTCCACTCTCAGAGAGAGACGATTGTTTACTGTGAGTTGCCAACTTGTCGCTGAAAGAGTCTGTTGGGAGATTGGTGTAAATATGGTGACAGGCAGGAAGCAGCCCACTGTTCCCTTACTTCATCCCCAAGAGCTGCTCTGAGGAACAGGGGTAAGAGGTTGCAGTGGGTGGCCATGGATAGAAAACAAAATGAAATCTATCTCAAAGTGTTGCCATTCTGTAGGGAGTTTATACAGACCCACATTGGATGTTTCGCTATATATTGCAGCCAGTGATTTTAGTGGTGGTTGCTAAGGCAAGCATCACTATCAATATTACTCATGCTTAGAGATGCTTAGGGATTTTTCAAAATCCTAATCCTGAGGATTAAACTTCACCATGCAACTAGTCCTGTACCATGGTACAGACATGAATGAAACCTTGAGTCATGCAGTTGGTTGAGGAAAGATGTGCTATTACTTTTCTAAGCAATATGACTTATGATTTTACTATAAAACAGGTGAAAAATATCTTGGAGGCACCCAGACCATATCTAAGGACCAGAACCATCAAAGGACCATATCATGGAGAATTGGGTGTGGGCTCTTTTGACAATCGGGCTAGTGAGCATCCCAGAGCACCCTAGCAACCACCTAGTAATGTCCTAGCAAGCACCTCTAGTCCTTTCATTTTAGTCAGAGGCACAGCTGTGGTGTTCAAGAGATGCAGGCGAGGGAGACAAGCCGGCGCACTGGTCAGGCTCCGTCGGTGCGGATTTCGAACAGCCCTGCCAAGTATTCATCTAGCGAATCTCTGCTCTCTTCCTAACAAAATGGACAAACTACATCTCCTCACCCATACAAACAACCTCTGCTGCCTTGTGCTTCACAGAAACCTGGTTGAGTGAAGCCATTCAGGACAGCACATTACATCTGCTGGGCTTCCAGCTATTCAGAGCGGATCGCATCGTGGATTTAACGGGGAAAACAAGAGGCGGTGGAACATGCTTTTACATCAATGAAGGTTGGTGTACAAATATAACAATGTTAAAGGAGATGTGCTGTCCTAATTTGGAAGCGCTCTTTATTAACTGTAAGTCTTTCTACTCACCGCGGGAGTTTTCCTCGTTTATTCTGGTGAGTGTTTATATACTGCCACACTCGTGCGTGAATGCAGCGCTGCAATACCCGGACTCAGTTATTATTATTCTTGGGGATTTTAACAAAGCAAACCTCACACGTGAACTGCCCAAATACAAAAAGTACATTACATGCCCAACCAGAGACAGAAATATACTGGATCATTGCTGCACAACAATAAAGGATGCATATCGCTATGTCCCTAGAGCAGCTTTGGGACTCTCTGGTCATTGTCTAGTTCATCTTCTTCCAACCTACATACAGAAACTAAAATCTGCTAAGCCTGTAGTAAAGACTGTAAAAAGAAGGACCAATGAAGCAGAGCTGGAACTACAAGCCTGCTTTAACTGCACTGATTGGAGTGTTTTTAAAGCTGTGGACACCAATCTGGATGAGCTCACAGATACTGTTACATCATATATCAGTTTCTGTGAGGATATATGCATTCCTACTAGGACTTATTTAACATTCAACAACGACAAACCATGGTTTACAGCAGAACTCAGGCAGCTTCATCAGGCCAAAGAGGATGCTTACAGAGGATAAAGTCTTGAACAATCAGGCCATGAACACAATGAATACGGAAATCAGATTGGCTAAAAGAAGATACTCTGAGAAGCTGAAAAACAAGTTTTCAGCTAACGAACCTGCATTAGTGTGGAGTGGCCTAAAACAACTTACTAACTACAAGACTCCTACCCCCAACACTGTAGGGAACCAACAACTGGCTGACGACTTGAATGTGTTCTACTGTAGATTTGAAAGGCCCAATCTCACACCCCACACCTGCTCTGACCTTCACTTCACACAAACACCAACACCTCCTGCAACCTCCCTCCTGCTACTCAACCTGCACTTAAGATCTGTGAAGAAGAGGTGTGTCGTGTCTTCTGAAAACAAAAGACAAGGAAATCACAGTGCCCAGATGTTGTTTCACCCGCGTGTCTTAGATCCTGTGCTAACCAGCTGGCCCCCATCTTCACACTGATTTTCAATAGATCACTGGAGCAGTGTGAAGTCCCATGCTGCTTCAAATGCTCAATCATCATTCCTGTCCCAAAGAAACCAAAAATCACAGGACTTAATTACTATAGACCCGTCGCCCTGATGTCTGTGGTCATGAAATCATTTGAGAGACTGGTGTTGGCCCACCTGAGGGACATCACTGGACCCTTTCTAGATCCCCTTCAATTTGCCTATCGAGCAAACAGGTCTGTGGAGGATGCAGTCAACATGGGATTGCATCATATCCTGCAACGTCTAGACAAACCGGTGACATATGCAAGGATCCTTTTTGTGGACTTTAGTTTGGCTTTCAATGGCATCATCCCAGCTATTCTCCAGACTAAATTACTCCAACTCTCTTTTCCCACATCTATCTGTCAGTGGATTACCAGCTTTCTGACAGACATGCAGCAGCTTGTGAGACAGGGGAAATTCACTTCCAGCACCTGTACAATCAGCAGTGGTGCCCCCCAGGGATGTGTGCTCTCCCCACTACTCTTCTCCCTGTACACCAATGACTGCATCGCCAAGGACCCCTCTGTCAAGCTCCTGAAGTTTGCAGATGACACCACTGTCATCGGCCTCTTCCAAGATGATGATGAGTCTGCATACAGAAGGGAGGTTGAACAGCTGGCTGTCTGGTGTAGTCAAAACAACCTGGAGCTGAACATGCTCAAAACGGTGGAGATGATTGTGGACTTTAGGAGGAACACCCCAACATTGACCTCGTTCACCATTCTGAACAGCACTGTGGCAGCAGTGGCGTCATTCATGTTCCTGGGCATTACCGTCTCACAGGACCTGAAGTGGGAGACCCACATTTACTCCATAGTGAAAAAGGCCCAGCAGAGGTTGTTCTTCCTTCACCAATTGAGGAAGTTCAACCTGCCACAGGCGTTGCTGATACAGTTCTACTCAGCAGTCATTGAGTCTGTCCTCTGCACTGCAATAACTGTCTGGTTTGGTTCAGCTATGAAATCGGACATCAGAAGACTATGAAGGACAGTTCAGACTGCTGAGAGGATTATTGGTTGCCCCCTGCCCTCCCTTCAAGAACTGTACACTTGCAGAGTGAGGAAAAAGGCTGGAAAAATCACTCTGGACCCCACTCACCCTGCCCACTACCTTTTTGAACTGTTGCCTTCTGGCTGACGCTTCAGAGCCCTGAGCACCAGAACCGTCAGGCACAGGAACAGTTTTTTCCCTCAGGCTATCCATCTCATGAACAGTTAAAACTGCCCCATTGAGCAATAATTATGTGCAATTCACAGTTTAGTCATTTTATATTTATCCAACACATCCTACCTCTTCTGCCATTACATTCCCTTGCACTGTATATAAAAAAATGTGTATTTAAATTTGCACTACATATGTGTATGTGTGTATGTATATATATATATATATAGTGTGTGTGTGTGTGTGTGTGTGTGTGTGTGTGTGTGTGTGTGTGTATTTGTATATATATGTATATGTATCTATGTATGTGGTGAACAGGGCAGAGCCGAGCGGCGTCTGGGCAGAGCGAGGCCGGGAAGATAAGTGGCGAATGACTTCCACCTGAGCACCACACCGGCCTCGTGTTCCAGCGAGGGGAGGCAGGAGTATTTAAGGAGAAGAGACAGCGGCAGATGGGAGAAAGATGCACGAAGCTTGTCCACGTTCTTGTGTGTGTTTTATGATCTGACGCAGCTGGCTGAAAAGCAGTGCATGTTTTTGTTTCTTTACACACTGAAAAGTGTCATTAAATGTCTGTTTGTTTGTCAAGCCAGTCTCAGCTTCCTCCTTACCGTCTTAAGTGTTACAATGTATATAAATATATATATATATATATATATATATATATATATATATATATATATATATATATATATATATATATATATTGTCTTATTGTGTATTCTATATATACTTTATTTTCTATTCAATATTTATTTTATTCTATTTGTTTTTATTTTTATTATTATCTCTGTCTTGTTGCTGTATTGTATTGTTGTGCACTGGAAACTCCTGTCACCAAGACAAATTCCTTGTATGTGTAACCATACCTGGCAATAAAGCTGATTCTGTTTCCGATACTGATTCTGATTCTATAGCACCTTAGCATCAACAGAAACCCCTTCATATTACCTTAACAACTTCATAGCAATGCCCAGGCAACCATCCACAGCACCTTAGCATAGTGGTGGCGACTTTTGCATTGGCAAGCAATACTCACATTTTATTTTCTTAAGAAACTATAGTTTATTATTACTCTTTGACATCAAACTAAGCCCTAGCTGGCTGTAGCGTTGTGATGGTGTATGGCATTGATGGAAAGCAGTGACTCTTTCAATTTGCGCTGAATCTGTTTTACTGAACATAGAAAACAAATCACAGCAAGTCTGTTTTGGTAGACACTGGTTTAAGAAGAAAAGTCTGGAATATGTTTGTGAGATATGCTGTCTCCCAATAGCAATATTTCATTGACACTCAATATGACAGCCGGAGATGTTGACTGAATTTTCAATGTAGAATCGTCTGCAGTATATAGCAAATAGGTGAAAGACAAACACCTTATCAGGTAGGGTGGGGAGACGGTCTCTTTTTTGGTGTCATAGAATTTCAATGGATGTTACTTTAGTTTGAGTGCACCATTATGTTGGAGGTATGATGCATACAGAATAAGGAATCTGGCAATAGGAAATCTTGTATCTTGTCTTTCTATGTAACTTCATTGCCTCTCAAGTTCACTTATGTATCTTGGTCCACTTCTATATGTCCACTGATCCACAACTGGATAAGGTCTCAATACAGTTCAGGATACATTTTTATGACATTTAAGATGTTCTTTTCTGACTGACCCATTTAAAAGTTCCCATCAATCATTTACCTTATCCACCTTATAAGTAATAGTTGTAATAGTTTATATGGATAAACATTAGCATGTATATTTAATACATCTTGAATACTGTACATTGAACATACAGTATGTAGCCTATTTTTGAATTTGCTGTATAAACATGTGTTGATCATTTATATTTAGATTATATAGACTATATTTTACTTATTTTTTGTTTTGTTTTTTGTCTTTGAGTTTCATCGAACTGCCTGCACTGACATGTCTCTCATTACTACACATTTCTATGCCACCAATTTGAAATTTAATATAATTTTACTGCCTGCAGTTTATGTAATTCAAACCCTAAAATCTTATGTAATATCTAATAATATGCAATATTCCCTATCATAAATACTGTTCCTTGGTTAATCCTAAACATTTAGACTGTAATATTAAATTCAACATCACATTATTGTCAAATAATCAAGACTAAATATATGGCTGTTTGTGACATGAAATCAAGGTGGTTCAATTTGCTTTCAAATTTGCATTTTATCTTGGGAGTTTGTGACAGCACAACATTGTCGATTTTCTCTTTTAGCACAGCAGCTTGTGTTTAACCTGCTGTTGGCGGTCAGTGTTTCTCATTATATCGGAGTAAACAATAATTGTAATGGAGTGATAAAAACAAACAATTGGCTTGAGCCAAACTTATGTTGGCAGTGAGTATACTGTAGCATTCAAATCCTGCTCTGCTGCATCATGCCAGACACAGTAAACTCAAACTGAGCTGAAATATATATATAAAACCCATCAATTTCATTTTAAAGCACTCCAAATGAATGTCATCGGTTGTTTTATTTTCCAACCATTTTGATTGGCCATTGAAGCCCAGCTTCTGCACTTCACATCAGACAATTGACAATCATCAAAAGCTTGGTGAAGCTTTAAACTTTATATGCATCAGTGGACTGGTTAAAACAGAAATCACCATCTTACATACAGGTATATTAATTCCCCTCAACTGAGCTAGATTGAGGCTGAGATATTTATAGGATTGCATCATCCCCCAAGAACTCTGCTTAGGTTCTTAGATCTCTCTCCAGGAGTACCACTGCACTCGGTCCATGAAAATGTGTAGCTTTCTTTCTGCAGTGCAAACACTGCGGTTCGTCAGTGCTTTTAATTTAGTCCACAGTTTAAAGTTGAGCTCTTCACATAAATCACAGTCCTCCTCAGGCTTACAACTCATAAATATAGGGGTCAAATCATTGAAGTGACCCATGCATACAAGGTCTGTTTTTTTCTTTTGTTGAAGCCAGAAATATTTCTCATTGTATGTCATGAATCTTAGACAGCCAGACACGTCCTCGCTGAGTCACAACAATTTGCCCTCCTTTAGAATGTCTATCTTGAACAATGAATCCAATTTTGCATTAGTTTCATCATGATGGGTTAAACAGCTCAGAGAATTGCATCAGATATCCTGGGTGGATTAAATGGCTCATTAATCAAGCGATATAAGGAAGATGCCTCAGATGAGGCAGTAGAAGCTAAGCAAACCACACCAATTGCTATCCAGCTGATTCCACATTATAGAATCCCTCAGCCTTATTGCAACCTGTTATTAGCTTTGGATGATTTTTCATTCTAGCCACACATTGAAAAGAAATGGAAAACGATTCAGATGATAATCTGAAAGTGCTGAGGCTTCCCCTTTGTGTTCTACTTGAAATAGTTAGTGTTCAGTATACAGTAAAAGCTGTATATAAGTAGATTTCAACTGCTGGTTCACAGGTCTGTTTTAATAGGGCCACGGACAGCAGGAAAAACAATGTTAAATGCAACTAACCATATAATCGTGTATAGTAAGGATAGCAAAATAAATGGATTTATCAACATTTCAAGACTTCTGAATGATAATTTTGCACTTTTTTGAAGCTTGAAGAGAAAGTATATGGGTTTAGAACAACACGAGGGTGTGTAATGACAACACAAAGGTGAGTAAATATAGACTGAATTTTCACCTTTGGGTTAACTATCCATTTAAGAGAGGAGAAAATGTTTCCCGTATCTTCTGTTTATGGGAAACATTTTCATCCGATCAAATTCTACAGTATTTTGGTGAAAATGTATCTGTAACTTGGTAGAAGGCTAGAAGCTTGCCAAATTAGGTAGATGCAAATATAGACATGTTGAGTGACATGCCCTCATCATCGAAAACTATGAACAAAACTACACAAGGTAAACAAAAGCTGACAGCGACATTTTTTGTTTACTTTTTTGTGACAAACAATGGTACAGTGTTGGGCTGCCACTTGACATACAATGCAAAATTTCGGTCCTGAAGCAAAAGCAGTTGAGAACCACAGTTTTAAATCATTTGCGAGACTGTGTCTTTAAGAAGTCCAGTTTTTTTTTAAGGAATGTTGAGCATATTTTTTGCTATACCTACAATCCTCAAAAGCAATAGAAAAGAACATTTGCTAATATGTTAACATATTAATGTAAATACTTGTGTTTTGGGTTGAAATGTTGTCAAATGTGTCTGTATTACACTAAAAATGAAAACAAAAGAAGGTCAATAACAATAAATTCCACTGAGTAGCATAAGAAAACCATATAGTCATTTATTCTGCAACTGACTGGATTGAAGAACCACACTTCACTGCTTTGTACTTTCATGCAGTGGAGGGGGATCCCTGTTGTTCGTGGATATGCTTCACGCTGAGGATGGGATTACACTGAACTCTGATGAAGGGGCCCATGGGGACCTGGAACTGAAGACATCTGGCGGGGTGGGGGGTTATCGTGTGGAGAAGTACCCCCTGACTGGGGCCTTGACAGCCTACTGAAAAGTAACAGCTGCTGGGAAAGCTTCCCATCACTTCAAGCTACTGTTCCATAAGTCTGCAGCTTGTGGTGTTCTGTCACTTCTTCTGCACCAACATTCCTCTTTTTCAGAAAGCTCTGGAATCATAATACTGACTAGCTGTGAATTGTACTGCCTCAGCAGTACAATGGGACATTTGTCCACTACTGAATCACTACATTAATCATGGTGATGACATTTGGGTGACTAACTTGAGTCCACAGATTAACTCTGTTACAAAAACTAATGAGCTGTATCATTAGACACCTGCCTTCTAAGGCAGCATTCTAACTGTCATGGAAACTCAGAAGTGACCGAATTGTTACATTCCATATAGTCAGTGATATAAATATTGAGACATGACTCGAAAGGATGACAGACTCGAGTCACA
This sequence comes from Myxocyprinus asiaticus, assembly GCF_019703515.2. Classification (NCBI taxonomy): domain Eukaryota; kingdom Metazoa; phylum Chordata; class Actinopteri; order Cypriniformes; family Catostomidae; genus Myxocyprinus; species Myxocyprinus asiaticus. The sequence continues at coordinate 16,211,211 of NC_059383.1, read as the reverse complement.
ATTGATTTCACGCTAGCATTATGCTACGCTAATGGCGGGATACTCTAATAAGTAGAAGTATACATAGCACACAAAAATATTGTGTAAAATATTACATTTTTAATTACAATTAAATATTTTTAATGACATTTTTCACTTTTGAATGAAATATTTGTTAATTTTTTTAGAATCGACCTTTCTCTTGCCTCGTCCACCATCTCAGATGTATTTGTTTTTTTCAACGTCGAGAGCATGCCTGATTTACACATGATCTTGCTAGGTTTTGGAATAGAGCAATTGTTTTAAAAGGAATTTTAATTATTGATTGTTTATTTGGTACTCCATAGTCTTTTAAGCTTTTATATGAGTAGGGTGACTTAGAGATGAGTTTGGGATTTCACATTACCTTCTAACCATAAAGGGTCTGTATAAGTCAGTGAGACATAGTATTAATGGTAGAGCTCACATCCACTTTCAGATATATTCTAGTAATATATTTTCTTCAGATGAAGGCCATACTCCTACCTGTCAGGAGCCTGAAACTTTAATTTCCTGCTTAGTGAGAGCAATGCATTGGAGACTAGAATGAACCAGCCACCTAAAGTTAATTTATGGATTATGTAAAACATCCGCTCATGTGTCCTCCTTAAATTCATTTTAAAGTCCCTGATTCATTCTTCTCAGGCCCACAGAATGCCACTCATATACTCGGGCTGCTGTCCTTTTTCATTTATCTCCTGAGAAAGAGCATTCATTGCCATAGATTATCAGATTTTTTCCACAATAAAACCAGCATCTGTTAGACTTGTAAAATCAATTTACAGCAGAGTGAGTTTTTCTTTGTCTTTTAGAAACTTAATGAGGGTTATTAGATAACATTTCACTAGTTTTCAGTGTTGTAGTACTCAAGACCAAACTCGGTCTCAAGACCGATTCCAAGACCATATTTCCATGGTCTTGGTCTCATCATGGACTCGTGAGCATTTGGACTCGGTCTTGACTCGGACTCAAACAAGTGTGAACTCTGACTTATCCCTGAGTCCAGTCAAGTCCCTTTTAAAAAATATACAGTGAAAGCTTCAACTTACCTGGCAAACATTTCTCATACTGACAATAAAAGCAATTATGACATGTGTCCCATATTTCAATCGGCTATTTCAGAAAACGGAAACCAAACCAACCAAGCGCAAGCAAAAAGCGGTGTTCAGACGGCTGAGAACTCGCAAGTTGCGGCTTTCTGGTCAAAGACCGGTGCACAACAACGTGCAAAGATTCGTTTGGATTGGACTGAAGAATGTCCATTATAGGGATGTGTGTAATATGAGACAGATAAAAACACAGACTAAAAGTAACAAAACAGAAGATAAGCAAACACATTTGGTGTGAAGAGACAACACTCCAGGATGATGGGTGTCAGTATAGAGTCCAAAACTGCAAGTACTTCTAGGACCGATGGGACGAGTAAGAGCCAGCTAAATCCTTGCCAAAATCTTACTTAGTGCACCTTTAAGTACTTTTGTCAAGTTAAAAAGAACACCAACTGTTAAATCGTGTCTCAAGATACCTGTTTTCTGTTCTACTCTATCCGTTGCACTGCGTTGGCCTCTAAGTCTTTTAGAAATGCTTTAGCTATTAGTTATATGAATGCTACGCATACTGAATGACATTCTCTCTCAAAAAAGGTTTTTGTGCATGTGGGTGGAGGTAAGCAGAAATGCTTACTTGACTTATAATTAATGGAATATTGTTGTTCAACTGAGGAAATTGGAAACAAATTGAATGAAAAGGCTTATTCATTTTCTGTGTAAACATAGTCTTTCACTGAAATACTGTTAACACTGACATGTCGTAATTGTGATACAGTTGTGTTTACTTAACTTAGGTGGTATTTATTCAATTTTTATTCTCAAATGGTAATAATGTTTAACCAACATAAGCTCAAGCAAATAATAAATTAGGTATATTTCGGCCTTTTCTGGTCTCGGTCTCAACTCGGACTCTTCCCTCTCCGGTCTTGGTCTTGACTCAGTCTCGAACCTCTTCTGGTCTCGACTACAACACTGCTAGTTTTTAATTTTTCTATTTCAGTTTAGTTTTTGTTAGTTTTAATTGTTCAGAATTAAAATGTACTAAATATGTGTTTTGTATATTTGGAAAATAACAAATAAAAAAATAAATATATATATATATATATATATTGTTTCAGTGTTAGTTTGTAGTTGAAAATATAAAAATAAAGTATTTGTAATAATTTCCATTTACGATAACCTTGCTCTGAACAGCTGAAATTTACCTTTTAGTCTTTAATTTACTGTTCATAACAATTATAAACAAATGAGACTGTTTCCTATATGATTTTTTCATAATTGCAGTTGATGAAATCTTCTACTATGCTCCAACAGACTTTAAAGATTTCCATTTCCTTGGTGAGACAGTGGCGCTTTCATCAGCGATTGGCAATTTAATAAGTATGCCATTCATATTATTTCAGTTAGCTTAACATGAGGCATGCTCGGTCTGTAGCCTTTGTTGGACTTAACGGAAGCCCAGTCACAGAGCAAACTAATGAACTGGAGTATTATCCTGCATATCCAAACAGCTTACTACACTGAGCAGAAAAATGCAATGCTCAGTTGTACCAGATTACACCAAAACAGACACCACCAGTCATTCAAGACACAGATTAATGCATTCAGAATTACTGAAGAGACATACTAATGCCACAACACTCAAGTGTGGGGATTGCAGGTCCTCTGTTGAGCATACTGGGATACAGAACATTAGTGACAGAGAACAATCGATGGGTATGTGGTGGACTCTGTAGTCTGGGAATGCAGTCAGATGGTCCTGATTTCACAGCCCACTATACAATTTACCAACAAACACACACAAAGTTGGTGTAAGCAGGCTGAGAGAAACTGCTGTCCCCCCATAATTCATTCTAATTACCACCCTGTCAAGGTGGTTACTTATCAGTACAGTGAAAGCTTATTATTGCCTTTCTCTTTTATCCATTTCCCACTGGCATACTGATAGTCTCTAGAACATTTCTTAGAGTTTAGAACCATTGCTTGCTAACACCCTCTGCTGATTTCTGTGACAGGCAATTAGTATATAAAGTGTTTTATTTGAGGGACCGGGTTGTGCTGCATTTTTCATTTTAAATGGGTGTTAATTGGGAAAATTGCCAATGGTCGATTTAATAGGCTCTTGGTCTAATACAACATTTAGCTGAGCTTCTGGCGAGTTAGTTAAGTTGTGCCAATATAGGCTGGTGGGTCGACCGTGGGTCCAATGTCTGTTAGGGTTAGCCAGCCCTACATGCTAAATATAAATAATAAAATTGAGCATATAATTGCTACACCCTATAGGTATGTCGTGTTAATAATTTTCCATATTGTCAGGCATATGCAATTCATGGTAATATTAATAGTGGGAAAGATAAGATACATCAGTGGGTAAAATAACTACCCCCACATGCATTAATTAACTGATATGGAACCAATTAAAAGTTTGAATATGTGTTTTGGCTTACTAGGGGGCACTTTTCTTTTCCATTGAAATGAAGTAAAGACTTTTTAGAATGTTGTTCAGCCTTTATTTTCATTACATACAAGTATGCAATGTAATTAAGGCCTGTAAATGTGTGTACATGCCAGTGTTGTAGTCAAGACCACCTAAACTGAGACCAAGCCAAGACCAAGACCAGATCAGTGCGAGTCCCACACTGCATGACACACTTATAAACTTGCAAACCAAAGGCACTCCTCAAATTGATCTGAAAGATCCACATTCCCATAAAAACAATAGTGTTCAATAATAATAGTGTTCAAAACAGTGTTACTATGAATGCAAACTTTAATACAGTGAAAAAGACACTCTATTAGCATAACATAGATATATATAAATAAATAAAAATTTCCAACATTCTTTTGAATGTCCATGTACTAAAATAAAATATTTCATGCCATGAGTGTACCTTCATTTACTATTACTATTACTTTGAATGGCCATGGAAAATGAAGCAATGTGATAACAATTTTACCTGGTCGCAAAAAGTAGTCCGTTAATTTACCTGATGAACTTTCACCTTTTGCTGACCCTTTATGCTTCAGAGAGCTAATGTGTGCTTCTAAATCAATTGCACCTTTATTAGCAACTGACACATAAATTCCAGCTTTACATGTCATACATTCTGCTTCCCATGGATCTCGACCTGGACGAAAGCATGATAATTTTTTGTGCAAATCTTCTGTAAATTTGCACTTTCATTTGGGCATTGTTTCCACTCAGCTGTCATTTGCTGCTACTGTCAAGCAACTGTTTGATGCCAAACCCAACAGCGTTTCACGCATTCGTGGAGAGATTGACAGGCAGGAATTTGACCAATAGTTTCTGCAAGCCTCTTATAATCGACCAACTGGTGTGCGAGAAGGCAGGACTTACAAAGAGGGGTTAAAGCAATGCAAATATGCATGCACACACAATGAAGCATTAGACCAGATGCACATCATAATGCAACTAAAGCCAAATTTATAAATCCCGGCCAGACACTATTGTAAGGTCAGAGAAAAAGAGGACATATCGTCACCCTACCTAAAAAAAAAAAATTTTGTGCAAGCATCGCATCAGGTTTTCTGGATGACTCTTCCCCTAGAAACCATCATTAAGTACAGAATATATCAAACAATTACTCAGTACTTAAGTCTTCATTTTTCTCTGTCTTTTCTTAAACAATATAGGCTAGTAACTTTCCGAGTTGAATGGAATGCAGCAAGAGGCATATTGCTAATGTTAGCTAGCTAGATTTGCTAGCATTACTTACACTTAACTTATCTTTCTTTATGCTTCATTTATAAGTGCTGATAAAAGTTTGATGTGGTCCCAGCCATCTTGGTAAGCATTGCATTGCAGAATTTAAATCTGCTGTGTTTTCTTTTGGATGCTTTTTTTGCAGATGAACTCTTTGTGGTTTAGGTCAGGGTTTCCCAACCTTTTTTCTGCCAAAGCACAATTTTTACAATTAAAAAAATTGTCTTGGTTACTTGCGTAACCTCCGTTCCCTGATGGAGGGAACGAGACCTTGTGTTGATGTAGTGACACTAGGGGTCACTCTTTGGAGCCTGAAACACCTCTGGTCTTTGATAAAAGGCCAATGAAAATTGGCGAGTGGTATTTGCATGCCACTCCCCCGGACATACGGGTATAAAAGGAGCTGGTATGCAACCATTCATTCAGGTTTTATGCTGAGGAGCCGAGAGAAGGTCCGGCCATTTCAGCGGGTAGTTCAGCGTTGTGGCAGGAGGGACACAACGTCTCGTTCCCTCCATCAGGGAATGGAGGTTACGCAAGTAACCAGGACATTCCCTATCTGTCACTCACTCGACATTGTGTCGATGTGAATGCTAATGTCTGTTAGAGAGGCACCCCTGGCCAGGGCCCAGGAGGCCGCTACATCCCTGGTAGAATGGGCTCGTAGCCTTACTGGGCATGTCCTGGGTGTGATATGCCATAGCTATGGCGTCAATGAGCCAGTGGGCGATCCTCTGCTTGGAGACAGCGCTTCCTTTCCGCTGTGCACCAAAGCAGACGAAGAGCTGCTCAGAGATCCTAAAGCTCTGCGTGAGATCCAAATAGATGCGTAAAGCGCGCACTGGACACAGCAATGACAGGGCTGGGTCTGCCTCCTCCTGGGGTAGCGCTTGCAGGTTCACCACCTGGTCCCTAAAAGGGGCCTTGGGAACCTTGGGCAAATAGCCCGGTCGGGGACTCAGGATCACGTGAGAGTAGCCCAGACCAAACTCCAGGCACGTTTCACTGACAGAGAACGCTTGCAAGTCTCCTGCCCTCTTTGATGGAAGTGAGCGCAGTCAGGAGGGCAGTCTTCAAGGAGAGTGCCTTAAGCTCAGCTGACTGCAAAGGCTCGGAGGAGGCTCTCTGTACACCCTGAAGAACTACAGAGAGGTCCCATGAGGGAACGAGGCACGGTCTGGAGGGGTTCAGCCTCCTGGTGCCTCTCAGGAACCTGACGATCAGGTCGTGCTTCCCTAAGGACTTACTGTCCACTGTGTCATGGTGTGCTACTATAGCAGCAATGTACACCTTCAAGGTGGAAGGGGACAGCCACCCTTCCAACCTCTCCTGCAGGAAGGAAAGCACCGATCCGACTGCGTATCTCTGGGGTCTTCCCGTCAGGAAGAACACCACTTAGCGAACAGATGCCATTTAAAGGCATACAGGTGCCTCGTAGAGGGAGCCCTAGCCTGAGTGATCGTGTCTACCACCGCAGGGTTTCAGAGGTCTGGTTGCAGGTGCCAGATGGTGCCCCATCCCTGAGAAAGAAGGTCCTTCCTCCGGGGAATTAGCCGGGGGGGCTGTCGCGAGTAGCGTGAGGTCCGAGAACCACGTCTGGGTGGGCCAGTAGGATGCTACCAGGATGACCTGCTCCTCGTCCTCCCTGACCTTGCACAGAGTCTGTGCAAGTAGGCTCACTGGGGGAAACGTGTATTTGCGTAGGCCAGGAGGACAGCTGTGTGCCAGCACGTCTATGCCGAGGGGTGCCTCGGTCAGGGCGTACCAGAGTGGGCAGTGGGAGGATTCTTGGGAGGCGAACAGGTCTACCTGTGCCTGTCCAAATCGACTCCAAATCAGCTGGACCACCTGAGGGTGGAGTCTCCACTCTCCCCTGAGGGTCACCTGCCATGACAGCGCGTCTGCTGTAGTGTTGAGGTCGCCCGGGATGTGAGTGGCTCGCAGCGACTTGAAGTGCTGCTGACTCCAGAGGAGGAGACGGTGGGCGAGTTGTGACATACAGCGAGAGCACAGACCGCCTTGGTGGTTGACATATGCTACCATTGCCGTGTTGTCTGTCCGAACTAACACGTGCTTGCCCTGGATCAACGGCCGGAACGTCCGCAGGGCGAGCAGAATATCCAACATCTCAAGGCAGTTGATGTGCCAATGCAGTCTTGGGCCCGTCTATTAGCCGGCGGCTGCATGCCCATTGCAAACAGCACCCCAGCCTGTATTGGAGGCGTCTGTCATGACCACGACGCGCCTGGAGACCTGCTCTAGGGGAACACCTGCCTGTAGAAATGAGAAGTCGGTCCATGGACTGAAAAGATGGTGACATACCGGCGTGATGACCACGCGATGTGTCCCGCAGCGCCACGCCCATCTTGGGACTCGAGTCTGAAGACAGTGCTGAAGCAGTCTCATATGCATCAACCCGAGCGGGATGGCCACCACTGAGGATGCCATATGCCCCAGGAGCCTCTGAAAGAGTTTCAGTGGAACCGCTGTTTTCTGTTTGAACGCCTTCAAAAAGGCCAGCACCGACTGTGCATGCTCGTTTATGAGGCACACTGTCAAAGAGACTGAGTCCAACTCCAAACCGAGGAATGAGATGCTCTGATCCGGGAGGAGCTTGCTCTTTTCCCAGTTGACCCAAAGCCCTAATCGGCTGAGGTGCGAGAGCATCAAGTCCCTGTGTGCATACAACATGTCCCGAGAGTGAGCTAGGATTAGCCAATCATTGAGATAGTTGAGAATGCAAATGCCCACTTCCCTTAACAGGGCAAGGGCTGCCTCTGCGACCTTCGTGAAGACGCGAGGGGACAAGGACAGGCCGAAAGGGAGGACCTTGTACTGATACGCCTGACCCTCGAATGCAAACCGCAGGAAGGGTCTGTGTACGTGTCCTTCAGGTCTACCGCCACGAACAAATCTTGATGCTGGACGCCTGCCAGAATGCATTTTTGCATCAGCATCTTGAATGGGAGTCTGTGTAAAGCCCGATTCAGTACTTGCAGATCCAAGATTGGCCACAACCTACCGCCTTTTTTCGGTACGATGAAGTAGGGGCTGTAAAACCCATTCTTCATCTCGGCCGGAGGGACAGGTTCTATCGCACCCTTCCGTAGGAGGGTAGCGATCTCCACGTGCAAGGTAGCAGCGTTTTCGTCCTTCACCAAGGTGAAGTGGATACCGCTGAACCTGGGCGGACGCCTGGCGAACTGAATCACGTAGCTGAGTCGGACGGTCCGGACCAGCCATCGTGACGGATTGGAAAGCGCAAGCCACGCATCCAAGTTCCGCGCAAGGGGGACCAAAGGGACAATGTCGTCGGACGTACCGGCAGGTGGGGCCTCGCGGTGGGGCGGAACTCGAGGTGCCACACCATGTCATGGCCGTGCTGAGTCTAGGGACATTGAAGCACTTACCTGGCTCCTTGTGACCACCCCCTGAACAGCCTGGGACGGGGGAGGAAGAGGCCTGTCCTCATAACCCGTGGAGACTGTCACATTGGGGGCAGATGTGTGCCACAGCTGGGCGCACAGGGGCGGGGAGACTGCCGCTGGAGTGCCAATCCTGCAAGGAAAAACCCGTGGACGGTGGTTGTGATGGCGACCAGGCACACTGGGTATGTGACCCAGGGAAGGAGGAAACCGCTCTTTTGCTGAACTGTTGGGTACCGCAGCCACTTGGGCATGTGGCGAAATCAAATAAAAAGGCAACAAAATATTCTCCACCTGGCCCTCCACCGGGGGATGGAGTGGTCTTACTACCAGCTCCAATGCAGGGGGTTTCATCGACCCAGGGTCGCCCATCTCAAGGGCATTTTGACGACCTCCGTGGGTTCTAAGCGGCCGGCCATAAGACAGGTGCATCTGCTTCCTGCAGTGGGCTCCATGCTGGGGCCGGGCCAAAAGGGCGGGCTGTGGCGAAGCCAGTGCAGTCACCACAGGGGGACACCCTTGGTGACGAGCAGACGGGGTGCGGGATCTTGAGCCGCGCTGGGGCAGGATATGCCAGATAGCATCCATCTGCTGCTTCACCATTGAAAACTGCTGGTCAAAGTCCTCGACGGTGTTGCCGAATAGGCCAGCCTGGGAGATGGGGGCATCGAGGATAGTGAGGGCGGGGGAACTGAGAAATCGGGACCGGGCAGTAAAAGGTGCCTCCCACGATTTTGTCAGCTCCTCGTGCACTTCTGGGAAGAAAGGCACTGGAGCGGGGAGTGGCTGCTTTGAGCAGGCGCCACGAGCCCAGGAACCAATCATCGAGCTGCGAGGGTTCAGGGGAGAGTTCCACTCTAGCCCAACGCTTGCGGCCACCCGGGAAAGCATGTCTGTCATCACTGCATCGGCCTGTGACTGGGCAATCGACCCCGAAGGGGGGAGCCCAGCTGAGGCTTCTGCGTCTGACTGGACAAGCCCGCTCTCCGATGCTGCGCTCGAGAGCTCATCAGCTTCGCTGGCTCCGAACAAGAGGTCGAACTCGCTGTGAGACAAGCCGGCGGACTCATCCTGAAGCCCGATCGGGGCAGACTAGCATGCTGGGGAATGGGAGGTCCGTGGGGGGATAACTGGCAGAGGTGATCCCATTGGAGTCCCTAAATTGCCCCCAGTGCTAGCCGTGCTGGCCTCAAACCCGTAGGTAGAAGGACCGAGGCGGGGAGCCACTGGGGTATTTTCATAAGATATTTTCTTATTAAAGCAAGCCGATACCGCAACGTTGCCATGGTCATGATCTCGCAATGAGAACATGAACCATCCACGAATGCTGCCTCCGTGTGGGTCGTGCCCAGACACGAAAGACAGCGATCGTGACTGTCTGAAGTTGAGAGATAACGACCGCAACCAGGAATGACACACAATCAGAAAGGCATCTTTAAAAAGACGCGTCTTTAAAAAGATGATACGTGTGTGCCGCACTTTTAGAGAAATATACTCTTTCAGAAAAATATACTCTCTTTTTTCTGCCGAAGCGCCCAGGGGCGTTCTCTGCAGTGCACCAGTGCAGAGGAGGGAGAAGCCGCTGAAATGCACCGTCAGATCCAGCAGAGGTGAATGAACAGTCGTGAGAATTCAGCCTAATGAGCATGACCGTTCGGCTCCGAAGAGAAAATCTGAATGAGTGGTTGCATACCAGCTCCTTTTATACCTGTATGTCCGGGGGAGTGGCATGCAAATACCACTCGCTAATTTTCATTGGCCTTTTATCAAAGACCAGAGGTGTTTCGGGCTCCCAAGAGTGACCCCTAGTGTCACTTCATCGACACAACGTCGAGTGAGTGACAGATAGGGAACCCATGGCACACCACTATCCCACATAACCATCGTCGATTGTTTTCCTTTTCAAGAACTTGTCCATGTTTTCTGTCTGTCTTAGTAGCATGAACTCGTAATGTTTGAAATTTGGCTATGCAAAAAAACGCAAGTAACATAGGTACACTGTATAATGAGGTCGCAGATGCCAAGAGCGCTAATTGGATAATAGAAAACCATTAAATTTGTGTCTTTTCCAATTTTTAGATATGTTCTTGCAAATTAATTCTTGCAACGGCACAGCAAATACATTTTTTATTTTTATTTATTTATTTATTTACTGTATTTTCCAGAAATAAAGTTGCACCTGACTATAAGTCGCACTGGGTCAAAATTGCATTGTTGATAGAGAAAAAAAAACAAAACACATAGGTCACACTGACAGAGGTTGAATCCGGCAGGCACTAGGACCTGGGAGCAGCTGTCAAATGTGCTCTGTGAAGATTACAGTACCTCAGAATCTACACATCGTATTACAGTGTTTTTGGACTTGGACTAAAACAGTTAAAATTTGCTTTTAGTAATCGTATGTAACAGTTTCTTCTCCTGTCTCCCGCATTCACTTTCTGGGAGTGCGTGTGAAGGGGGGCGGGGAGGGGTGAAAACCATTAACAGTAACAAAAATTTCAAATTAGAAATGATTGAGTTATTGCTTGCATTTGAAGCAGGAAGTTTTACATCCAATCTCAGTAATGATGTTAACAAATAAATCAGAAAATGCACAGGCAATTTAGTGATATCCCTGCAGTTGTGGTCTTGACCGGTCTTGAAATAAAATCCCAAGTCCTCTTTGTCTGAGACAGAGACAAGACCGAGTAAAAATGTGGTCGATTCCGAGACCGAGACCTTCAAAAAGACCGATCTCGAGTACTACAACACTGGTACATGCATCCTCTTCCTTCATAATCAGAATTACTGGTAATGAAAAAAGATGATGCATAACTGAGAAAATAGAAAACATGTAAGAAGACATGCATACTACCAGTGAAAACAGGTTATTCCTTTCATGGCTCCGGTGAGTTTGCAGGTTTATTCTGTTTGTTTTGTTATTCTCTCTCCCTCATGTTTCGCAGGCGAAGCTGGCATGCATGATCAGTGTTTCCATGAGAACATTGATTGTTCCAGCGTCATGCCAATCAGTGGCATGACGCTGATCATGCCACTGATTGGCATGCTAGCGACACCTGTTCTACTCTAATTCACTCCCTACTTAATCCCTGTGTGTTCTCACTGTCTTTGCTAGATATTGTGTGATGTCAAGCAGCTAACCTTGCTCACTTTGTCTAGTTGGTGCTGTCTCGTGTATCTGTATGGTTTCCTGTCTCTGCCCGCATGTCGGGAGCGTGGTTACCTTCCAGTTTGCTGTATGCCTGTTCTCACTGCCCATGAATCGCCAGTGGAGGATTCCTCATCTCTGCCCGCATGTTGGGAATATGACTGCCTCCTAATTGTCTGGGCTTTGTTCTCTGCACCTCACTACGCTTCAATGGACACTTCCTATGGATCTGCTCCTGACTTCCACAACGCATACACCTGTCTACAAACACGATCTTCCTATCTGCCCTCTGCGCAGCCACAGCGTGTGCAGACTCGTACTCCACCCCCCCGCCACCCAGCTACTGCAGCCGGTGCTGGGATTCTTATAATTCGCCAGCACAGTTTATGTTGACATTTATTGTGAATAAATCCTTTGAACTGTTCCTCTGCTTTTGGGTCACTTTGCCTCACTCTTGCTCTGACAATTCCACATTGAAGGAAATATTATTGATGCCATGGTCCATTTAGTACGACTTAAAGGGTTTGTTCACCCAAAAATTTAAATTCTCTCATCATTTACTCACCCTCATGACATCCCAGGTGTGTATGACTTTCTTTCTTCTGCAGAACACAAATTATGATTTTTAGAAGTTTATGTATTAGCTCTGTAGGTCCATACAATGCAAGTATAAGTGCCAAAAATATTGACGCTCCAAAAAGCACATAAAGGCACATAAAGGCAAAAGTTATCCATACGGCTCCAGTGTTTTAATCCATATCTTCAGAAGTGATATGATAGGTGTGGGTGAGAAACAGATCAATATTTAAGTCATTGTTTGCTAGAAATTCTTCTCCCTGCCCAGTAGGGGGAGGTATGTATTAAGAATGTGAATCACCTAAAACACAAGAAGAAGAATGTGAAAATGATCTGTTTCTCACCCACACTTATCATATCGTTTCTGAAGACATTGATTTAACCACTGGAGACTTATGGATTACTTTTATGATGACTTATGTGATTTTTGGCGCTTCAGAATTCACTTGCATTGTATGGCGCAAAAGAGCTGAGAAATTCTTCTAAAAATGTTCATTTGAGTTTAGCAAATGAAAGAAAGTCATACACATCTGGGATGGCAAAAGGGTGAGTAAATGATGAAAGAATTTTCATTTTTGGGTGAATTAGTCCTTTAACTTGTTTTGGGATGCTCCAGACAAATTGCAAAAGAGAGAAAGGGGTTTTTATTTTATACCACTACATTAGAGTTTATTCATTTATAGATTAACTGAATAAGAGATCAGACTTTCTTTTTTATTATTACAATACATAAGCTCACAATGTTATTACAAAGTAATTATATAACAGTTTAACAATGTAATTACTTGAAGAAATTATGATGAGGTGCATGCACACAAGTAGGGGACCTTGAGAATGTCCTTTGGATCTGTTGTGAGTCACGATTAAGACATTGTTAATGACTTCCAACTGTGAAAATGTTGTTACATTATGTATTTTAATATGTTGCTAGTGTTAGGGGCCTGGGTAGCTCAGCGAGTATTGACACAGACTACCACCCCTGGAGTCGCAAGTTTGAATCCAGGGCATGCTGTGTGACTCCAGCCAGGTCTCCTAAGCAACCAAATTGGCCCGGTTGCTAGTGAGGATAGAGTCACATGGGGTAACCTCATTGTGGTTGCGATTAGTGGTTCTCGCTCTCAATGGGGCACGTGGTAAGTTGTGTGTGGATCGTGGAGAGTAGCATGAGCCTCCTGTGCTGTGAGTCTCCGTGGTGTCATGCACAGCGAGCCACGTGATAAGATGCGTCTCAGAAACGGAGGCAACTGAGACTTGTCCTCCGCCACCCAGATTGAGGTAAGTAACCGTGCCACCACGAGGACCTACTAAGTAGTGGGAATTTGGCATTCCAAATTGGGAGAAAAGAGGACAAAAAAAATAATAAAACAAATATTTTGCTAGTGTTCAGCAGGTTCAGGATGACACGATAAAATTTATGATGAGCTCAATGTTTTAAAATGTGAAATGAGTAACATTTGACATATGGAGTTATAAAGACAACATAATTGGCATTAAAGTAGTTAAGGTCATGTTTTTTTTGTTTGTTTGCTTGTTTTTTGTTTTTTTCACAACAGGTGCTGAGCTGACAAATACAGTACCTTAGGAATCCATAAAGTGGCAAACTCTATTGTTCGTAGATCAGTACCATTTGGCACAACTAAAGCATTTCAACATTATGCATCTGTGATCATACAGGGATTTACATATAATTCCTCCCATAATGGTTTAAAGCATTACTGCATGTTTAATTTTGCATTTCAGACAATATGATGAGCCTGAATATAATGCCTTACCCCCATATGTCAACAGCCTCATAACTTCTACCCACAACTCCTTTGTCTATGACTTGGAACTGAACTATACATATGTTTCTATAATCTGTTACCAGTAACATTCTGTACACCAGTAATTTTTTATTGTTTAGGAGATAACTGGAAAGATTTAGTACATAAAAAACCACAGTAAAAAGACAGTTTTTAAAGTGCTTACTCTTTTTCCCCATGTAAAGTATTTATACAGTGAAAAAGTTAAATAGTGGCCCAAATAAGAATTTAGACACATTTGAACACTTACGTGGCAATAAAAATGTCTCAATGTTATAGCATTAGACACATAATATTAAACTAAGTGGCATCTGCAAACAAATGATGGAAAATCTCAATATTCCTTTGTTTGTGAGGCAGAATATAAGGCTAACCCTTGATTGTGCTCAACTTTATTCAGCTGTTGGAGCAATTGGTCTTGAAGGGATAGTTCACCAGTTCACAATGAAAATTCTCTCAGCATTTTCTCATCTTCATGCCGTCAGATGTGTATGACTTTCTTTCATTTGCAGAACACAAACAAAGATTCTTAGAAGAATATCTCAGCTCTGTAGGTCCATTCAATGCAAGTGAATAAAGGCCAGAACTTTGGAGGTCCAAAAAACATATAAAGGCATCATAAAATAATCCAAACGAGTCCAGTGGTTAAATTCATTTCTTCTGGAGCAATATAATAGGTGTGAGTGAGAAACAGATCAATATTTAAGTCCCCCCCCCCCCTCCCCCCAATAAATCTCCACTTTCACTTCCACATTATTCTTCTTTTGTTTTTGCAGATTCACATATAGGTGCATATTGCCAACTACTGAGCAGGGAGAAGAATTTATAGTAAAAAGACTTAATATTGATCTGTTTCTCTCCCACAACTATAATATCGCTTCAGAAGAAATGGATTTAACCACTGGAGTCGGATGGATTACTTTTATGCTGCCTTACTGTTCTTTTTGGAGCATCAAAGTTCTACCCACCATTCACTTGCACTGTATGGACCTACATATGGGATGGCATGAGGGTAAATGATGAGAGAATTTTCATTTTTGGTGAACTATTTTTTTAAGTCTCAAACTAGATACAGTTACAGTACAAGGCCTTGTTAGCTCAGAGAAACCAGCAGAGAATGAGAGAGAAAAAAAGAGAGGCCATCATTCATTACCAGCAACTTCAGCAGATCTCTGCTGCTGGCTCTCATCCTTTAAGGCCTCCCCTGCAGGCTGTGCCATTAAACACCATGCACTTTGTTTACTGAAAGAGGGACAAAGAGGATCTCATTGAAGCATTGAGAATAATCTTTACATCTGTGTTGCAGCACAAAAGAAACTGAGCAATGACTTCAAAGGGGGCACAAGGAAGTGCATCTGTCAAGTGTGAGTACAGGGGAATCAAACTCAAATTAGGAATTACACTACATACTGGACATTAGTCTGAGTAGCGCTTTATGACAGGAATAAAGCCGCAGTCTCTTCAGTGGATTCAAATGGTGTTTAAATTGTTGTTGACAATGAAAAACGTCTTTCCAAAAACTTTTAGTAGAAAAAAAATTCCTGAAAACACAAGTAAGATGCGATTTAGGACCTTTATACATCTTTATACAGTGTGTGCCTTTGAAGAGACTACTTCTATGAAGTTCTAGCCCTCACAGCCTTGTTTTCATTCTCATCATAAAATAAATATGGCGCTACTCTGAATAAGGTCTATAGTGTTATCGTGAATACTTAAAAAGCTTCATGACTTGTCTCTGCACCGTGTATTGGCTACAAGTAAACATTGTGTAGCTAGTTCATGCCCTCACTGTCAACGTGGTTAATGACATTTTCCTTGGCTAGTGTTTTGTGAAATGTTACATGATAAGGAATGAGACACTTACATAAAATAATGAATAATTTTGTCCTTTATTTTAGTGTTAGAGGTTACAAAAACTAAATAAAGTATTAACCTTGAGAATGAGACAAATTAAGATGGTTATTCAACAGAAATCAATGCTCCAAGTAGGCAGGTATGTAAAAGAATCATGGAATTTTTTCTAAAGGAATATTCCAGGTTCAATACAAGTTAAGCTCAATCGACAGCATTTGTGGCATAATATTGATTTCCACAAAAATGTATTTGACTCACAAAAATTGAGGTTACAGTGAGGCACTTACAATGGAAGTGAATGTGGCCAATTTTTGGAAGGTTTAAAGGCAGAGATTTGAAGCTTATAATTTTATAAAAGCACTTGCATTAATTCTTCTGTTAAAATTCATGTAGTAGTTGAGCTGTAAAGTTGTTTAAATTGTCATTTTTACAGTCATTTTAGGGTTTGTTTACATTACATTGTCATGGCATGAAGTTGTAAAATTGGCTATAACTTTACACAGAAAAGGTTAGTAAGTGAATTTGTCACACTAAAATCATGTGTACATGGACCTTGTATTTGTCTTGTGGCTATATATTTGGAAAAAGTGAGTATTTTAACATTCAGAAATTGCTCTCCATTCACAAGTTCCTCAGTGTAACCCAGATTTATTTATTTATTTATTTATTTTGTGGTAATCAGTATTATTCCACAAATGCTGCTGATTGAGCTTAACTTGTATTGAACCTGACATATTCCTTTAAAGGGGAAGCATGTAATTTCCATGCCACTAGTGTTACCAAATGCAAATTGCAAAAATAACTGACCATTTTCCATTGGTTGATAACAGAAAGACTTGTCCCAGTTTTACACCACTTCTTGAGGCAATGTTGCTGTGTGGGGCAGCTTGGGATGTTAAAAAAAAATAATAATAATTATAGCGTCACAGAGCCACAGATTTTACACTTTTAGGGGAAATCAGCATACAGATTGCTTACTTACAGTTGTCTCTGAAAATTAAGTTGGGATAGCAGAAAGCGTTTTAATATGGAGTAAAATAGTAATACACTTTAACATTTGTGGCTGTGTGAAAAGTAAATTCAGAGTTTGAATGCAGTACTAAGAATCCTGTACCTACTAAAACTGATAATGAATTTGAATTTGAATCTAACCTATATCATATAGAGGAGCTGTACATGACACTGAGGTATGTAGGGTGTTTATTGTCTTAAAGACTGCCCTTAATAAAGACATTTTTATGTTATAAACTGTTTACAAACCTTTCCACTGTAGGCCCAAGCTATTGTTTTCCTCCACATCACTCTCTGTGATGAAAGAGGTTGTCCAAAAGGGCCATTTAGGAACTCCATCTTTAAAAGGCTTAGTCCATAGCATTTGTGGATGCACCATACAGCAATGTTTACACACATTTGCAATGCTTTTACCTCAATGGCTTGAATCTGATCGAAAATGGAGATGAAGGAGCCCTTTCCTTTCTAACCTCTGACAGTTTATGGAATGCAGCTTCACACTCGGCTATAAATTACTGAGATAACTCTGAAGCAATGCTCTCCTCATGCAACTCCTGTCTTGTCTGTCGGGAATTATTGTTATTGACCATTTCAAAGAAAACCAGGACGTAAGCATTGGCAAACCACAAGTTATCCGTCTTCCCTTTCACCTCTATCTCTGAAAAGAGATTTGACGCCTAAATACATTGTTTAATCTCTGCATTGTATAAAGTTATAAATGTGCAGTTGCTACCTTAAACGGATAGTACATCCAAAAATGTAATTAGACATTTACTCATCCTCATATCATTTCAAACCCATATGGCTTATTTTCCTCAATAGAACACAAAAGGAGATGTAAGGAAGAATGCTAGGGATTAACAGCCACAGTAAACTTCACATTCATTGTACATAAAAATAAAGAAATAAAGAAAAATGAAATAAATAAAATAAAATATATGCAATGAAGGTGAATGGTGACTGAGGTTAACATTCTAACATCTCCTTTTGTGTCCCACCCATGAAAGAAATCCACATGGGTTTGGAATGACATGAGGCAGAGTAAATAATGACTATTCTTTTTATTGTGAATATTCCTTACAATAATGAATATTACTTTAAACGGTTAGTTCACCCAAAAATAAAATTTCTGTCATCATTTATTCACCCATATGTCGCGCTAAACCCATATGACTTCATTTCTTCCATGTAACACAAAAGGAGATGTAAGGAAAAATGTTAGGGATCAGCCTCAGTAACATTACCTTTCATTCTACTGAGGCTAACATATTAACATTTCCTTTTGTGTTTCATCCATGAAAGAAAGCCACGTGGGTTTGGAATGACATGAGGGTGAGTAAATATTGTAATAACTATTCCTTTAATAGTGAAAATTCCTTACAACAATGAATATTCCTTTAAAGGGAGAGTTGAAATGAAAAACTGACATTCAAAAATGAAATTTCTGTCATCATTTAATCACCCTCATGTCGTTCCAAGCCCATTCACATTATTTATTTTGTGGAACACAAATTTTAAAGAATTTCAAAATCTCAGATTTAGGCCTACAGTTTTTCAGGTAACCTAAAAATGTTTTTCATGTTGTAACAGATAAATTAACTGGTTTTATTCAAGTAAAAAAAATATATGACTTAATATGACTGAATCCATTTGTCTACATGAGGTTACATCAACAAAATTATTTTTTAACAGTTAGATCAAGTAGAAAAAAACATAACAATTGCAAAAAAAAAAAAAAATTGCAGGGTACCACATTTTACAGTGTAAGAAAGGAAGTCAAAGTTTTATCACTGCCCACTTTTTCACTCTCAGTAGAGTCATCTCTAAACATCAAAACATTTCTACTATCTCTCTGATTTCTAATTGTATCACTTCAGAAGGAAATGAAAGAGTTTGTCTGAGACATCACTTCTCTAATCCTACAGACTCGATCACGTTGCATTATATAAAGATAAAATTTCACTCAAAATTTTTTTTAGGATTTTTGCATTTCAATTTCATAACAAAATTCCATCAACTTTAATTGAGTAATCTTTATAAAAATAATAATAATAATACAAATATTATTTTAAGATTAATTTAGTTAAATAAAATACACAATTCAATTTAACAGAATTTTGTTATGATTATGAAATGCATAAATCTTAAAATAAGGCTAAAATATGTACATTGGCGGCCAAAAGTTTGGAATAATGTACAGATTTTGCTCTTATGGAAAGAAATTGGTACTTTAATTCACCAAAGTGGCATTCAACTGATCACAATGTATAGTCAGGACATTAATAACATGAAAAATTACTATTACAATTTGAAAAAAACAAAATTCAGAACTTGTTAAACTACTTCAAAGTGTTCTCATCAAAAAATCCTCCACATGCAGCAGTGACAGCTTTGCAGATCCTTGGCATTCTAGCTGTCAGTTTGTCCAGATACTCAGGTGACATTTCACCCCACGCTTCCTGTAGCACTTGCCATAGATGTGGCTGTCTTGTCGGGCACTTCTCACGCACCTTACAGTCCAGCTGATCCCACAAAAGCTCAGTAGGGTTAAGATCCATAACGCTCTTTTCCAATTATCTGTTGTCCAATGTCTGTGTTTCTTTGCCCACTCTAACTTTTTCTTTTTCTGTTTCAAAAGTGGCTTTTTCTTTGCAGTTCTTCCCATAAGGCCTGCACCCCTGAGTCTTCTCTTTACTGTTGTACATGAAACTGGTGTTGAGCGGGTAGAATTCAATGAAGCTGTCAGCTGAGGACATTTCTCAAACTAGAGACTCTGATGTACTTATCCTCTTGTTTAGTTGTATCTGGGCCTTCCACATCTCTTTCTGTCCTTGTTAGATCCAGCTGTCCTTTTTCTTTGAAAACTGAAGTGTACATCTTTGTATGAAATCTTCTCAAGATTCATTCCTCAAGACAATGATTGACTGATGAGTTTCTAGAGAAAGCTATTTCATTTTTGACATTTTTGACCTAATATTGACCTTAAGACATGCCAGTCTATTTGCATACTGTGGCAACTCAAAAACAAACACAAAGACAATGTTAAGCTTCATTTAACGAACCAAATAGCTTTCAGCTGTGTTTGATATAATGGCAAGTGATTTTCTAGTGCCAATTTAGCAATTTAGCATGATTACTCAAGGATAAGGAGTTGGAGTGGTGGCTGCTGGAAATGGATGCAAAATCACAAACAGCAGATGGTGCACTCGGAATATCGCATCATAGAGTGCTGGTGTTATTCGGATTAGGGTTTCTCATAAACTCACAGTGGTTACTGGTATTCAAAGGCGGGTTTTGGTGCCTTGCGACTCACATTACAAGCGGATGTGCATTGTCTAGATTTGATCAAAAATTACTTTTTTCAGATAGTGATGGTGCTGTTTTTTACATCAGTAATGTCCTGACTATACTACACTTTGGTGAATTAAAGTAAAAATTTCCTTTCGAAACAGCAAAATCTGTACATTATTCCAAACTTTTGGCTGCCAGTACAGTGCGTCCGGAAAGTATTCACAGCGCTTCACTTTTTCCACATTTTGTTATGTTACAGCCTTATTCCAAAATTGATTAAATTCATTATTTTCCTCAAATTTCTACAAACAATACCCCATAATGACAATGTGAAAGAAGTTTGTTTGAAATCTTTACAAATGTATTAAAAATAAAAAACGAAAAAAAATCACATGTACATAAGTATTCACAGCCTTTGCCATGACACTCAAAATTGAGCTCAGGTGCATCCTGTTTCCACTGATCATCCTTGAGATGTTTCTACAACTTGATTGGAGCCCACCTGTGGTAAATTCAGTTGATTGGACATGATTTGGAAAGGCACACACCTGTCTATATAAGGTCCCACAGTTAACAGTGCATGTCAGAGCACAAACCAAGCCATGATGTCCGAGACAGGATTGTATCAAGGCACAGATCTGGGGAAGGTTACAGAAAAATTTCTGCAGCATTGAAGGTCCCAATGAGCACAGTGACCTCCATCATCCATAAATGGAAGAAGTTTGGATCCACCAGGACTCTTCCTAGAGCCGGCCGCCTGGCCAAACTGCACAATCAGGGGAGAAGGGCCTTAGTCAGGGAGGTGACCAAGAACCTGATGGTCACTCTGACAGAGCTCCAGCATTTCTCTGTGGAGAGAGGAGAACCTTCCAGAAGAACAACCATCTCTGCTGCACTCCACCAATCAGGCCTGTATGGTAGAGTGGCCAGACGGAAGCCACTTCTCAGTAAAAGGCACATGACAGCCCGCCTGGAGTTTGCCAAAAGCCACCTGAAGGACTCTCAGACCATGAGAAACAAAGATTGAACTTTTTGGCCTGAATGGCAAGCGTCATGTCTGGAGGAAACCAGGCACCGCTCATCACCTGGCCAATACCATCCCTACAGTGAAGCATGGTGGTGGCAGCATCATGCTGTGGGGATGTTTTTCAGCGGCAGGAACTGGGAGACTAGTCAGGATCGAGGGAAAGATTAATGCAGCAATGTACAGAGACATCCTTGATGAAAACCTGCTCCAGAGCACTCTGGACCTCAGACTGGGGCAAAGGTTCATCTTCCAACAGGACAATGACCCTAAGCACACAGCCAAGATAACAAAGGAGTGGCTCCGGGACAACTCTGTGAATGTCCTTGAGTGGCCCAGCCAGAGCCCAGACTTGAACCCGATTGAACATCTCTGGAGAGATCTGAAAATGGCTGTGCACCGAAGCTCCCCATCCAATCTGATGGAGCTTGAGAGGTCCTGCAAAGAAGAATGGGAGAAACTGCCCAAAAATAGGTGTGCCAAGCTTGTAGCATCATACTCAAAAAGACTTGAGGCTGTAATCGGTGCCAAAGGTGCTTCAACAAAGTATTGAGCAAAGGCTGTGAATACTTATGTACGTTATTTTTTTTTCGTTTTTTATTTTTAATAAATTTGCAAAGATTTCAAACAAACTTCTTTCACGTTGTCATTATGGGGTATTGTTTGTAGAATTTTGAGGAAAATAATGAATTTAATCCATTTATGGAGTAAGGCTGTGACATAACAAAATGTGGAAAAAGTGAAGTGCTGTGAATACTTTCCGGATGCACTGTATATATTTTTTGAGTGCATTATGAGCTGTTTTATTGTAGTGAGGGGCAGTGTTGGGGGTAATGCGTTATAAGTAACGCACTTTATGTAATCAGATAACTTTTTGAGTAATGAGTAAAATAACACAATATTTTTTATTTTAGAGCATAATATCCGAGTTACTTTTTAAATAAGTAACGCGTTGCTTTTGACCACCTCTCCTTTCCCCGTATTGCGATAAATCAGGAGTAAAAGTGTGCAAACTTCGGGGAGGAGACATAGTGCATGATGGGCATTGTAGTTCTAGAGAGTGGGAGACTTGATTACCAAAGATGCACAATGAAGTTGTAGTATGTGTACGCATGATGGGTACTGTAGTTCTAGAGAGTATGAGCCATGCTTATCAGCGATGGGCAGAGCACAACAAGTCTTCTTTTAGCCCACCCTGAGATTTATGTTTTAAAAACTGCAAAATATTGCTAGTAAAGGAATGTAAATCTGAACGTGTCAGTGGAATCCAGTTGTACTCATCATTTGCAGCGGTTGATTTTTTTTGTGCACATGAGCAGCCATCATAAACTTTTCTGTTGTCATGATAATCACAGCAAGAGTTAAGAAATGTGTCCTCATAAGGCAACATTTTGTCAAAAAATGTAACATTCAGGTAAGTGATACTTTGATTCTCGCGATTGATTCATGGCTGCATTTAAAAGTGTGTAAGCACATTATGATAAAATATATCAACAAATTTTGGAGATAAAATATACGCTGAGACTGTTTTTGTTCGCAACATATATTTATTTAAAAATAAGTAAATAATCTTGGTGATTTATAAACTGAACTGGGGCCAAACTTTTTTATTCGTATTTATCTTACCAAACACTTTTATTTGTAACTAACACGTTAACATGTAAAAACAAAACGGTTAATAATGTGTTTATTTACATTAAAATAGTATTTAATTACATTAAAAGAGGTATTTAAATAAAATTTTCAAGGTCTGGCCGTAAATTCCTTCTTAAGATCTGGCTGAAGAACAAATATGACCTTACATCCTCAACTAACAAATAGGTTTTGATTAGCTTTACTTTGAAAATAAAAACATACAAAGTAGGGTTATTGTTTATGAAACTGAGAAAGAATATTTAGATCTGCTGAAGTCTGTATCTTTGTCAAAATCAACACACATAAGAGAACAATGGCAATCTAATATAGAACTGTCTTTTTACACAAAATAAATGTAGCCTAAAACTGAAAAAGAGCATTATGTCTGTTTTTCCTTTTTTAAATGTTTTATCATCCTCCCATACAATGAGGGCAAAATTTGCCTTCCTAATTAGCACACAGGAGTCAGATACTTGTGCAAATAATAATCATTAGAAATGGTGAACAAACTGATTTGATGATGTTCAAGATTGAGAACGATGTAGAACCAATCACTGTCAGGTTATATACATGGCAAGTTCAATGACAATTCACATAATCTTTTTATGAGTACTACAGAAAATAATAGAAAATAAAAGCACATTTTCCTGTGTATTTTCTTTGAAGGTTCGGTTTTCATTATCATTTTGCCTCTTGTGAAAAAAGGTTGTGTATATGAGCTGACATCACTTCTGTAACAGTTCTTTTCTTTTCTTTTTTTTTTTTTTTTGGCACTGATTTTTCAGGAAAACTGTTGACCCAAGAACTCAAAAAATGGGTCAAATGACAAAAACTGATCTGTGAAAAAAAGTCACAAATCATGAAGGTCAATTAAAGCCTACTATAACCCGTCTATGTGCTCAGTTTTTAGAGTTTTAGGTCTTTTAATACTTTTTTGGCTTACATCCTTAACTTTTCACAATGCCAATATGCACGAAACAATCAAACTGAGTCAAATCAACCTGTGAAAGTTTTCACAAATCCAGTTTTGTTAGAAAAGAGTGTTTTCCATCATTATTATCATGTGTTTCAAGAATGTGACCTCTCAATGTTTATAACACTGATTTTTCAGGGAAACTGACAACTCAAGAACTCAAACAGGGGTTAAGAGGCAAAATCTGTAATGTGAAATAATTCACAAATCAGGATGGTCTAATTAAGCCTAGTGTGACCCGTTTAGATGGTCTTTTTGTAGATTTATAAGAAGTTTATTGGTTTTATGGCTTATATTATTCATATTTTACAATGCCAATATGTATGATGCCACGAAACTGAGTAAATTCAATCTGTGAAAGTTTTCACAAATCCAGTTTTGTGTGAAACTAGTGTTTTTCTATTATAATTATCATGTGTTTGCAGAATGTGACCTCTCAAAGACTGTAGCACTGATTTTTCAGGTAAACTGTTGACAAAAACTGATCTGTGAAAAAATTCACAAATCATGAAGGTCTTTTTAAGCTGACTATGACCCGTCTATGTTGTCAGTTTTTAGAATTATAAACTGATTTCTCTGATGGCTTGGACCTTTATCCATTGACACAGCCTATATTGTAATTATTACACAAGGCAATGGGGGTAGAGCAGTAAGATGCAAACGCGACCAAATGTGATTGTGAAAGTTTTCACAAATCATGCTCTATCTAAAAAAGGGAATTTGCATGAACCCAGATTGCATGTTTACTAAAAGTGAAGGCCGCTTATT
Organism: Myxocyprinus asiaticus; assembly: GCF_019703515.2. Lineage (NCBI taxonomy): Eukaryota > Metazoa > Chordata > Actinopteri > Cypriniformes > Catostomidae > Myxocyprinus > Myxocyprinus asiaticus. Next base: position 16,186,913 of record NC_059383.1, on the reverse strand, counting down.
TTTCACATTCACGACTCATGGAATTAAAAAGGGTTGACGGGAAAACAAACTGCTGTGAAAAAGTTCACAAATCAGACTGGTCAAGATGAGAGTGGTTTCAGTCTTCTAGGTGTTCAACTTTTGGAGCTATTTGGATTAGAAAATGAAGAGTCATAAAATTTAAATAACAGATTGCAGAACAGAGGATGATATCATCTGAATTCACAAATCATGAAGAATCACATGCAACAATATTTACATGTCTATAACAGTGCATAGCAGATTTATAGACAATCGAAGTCTGAATTTCAAACTGCAGACTATCTTTACTGCATCACTTACAGCAATGGTTACATACAATGTGGAATGATCGCTGACTTTTTGCGCATCTGAATTGCTTTGTTTTAAAGCTGACCATAACTACTTCTCTAGGATCAGTTTGCATCAGAACTGCTCTGTGTTGAAGCATTTAACACTTAACATTCGGTTGGGTGAAATGCGATTGATTCATGTGTAAATACACACTGCATTAAAAAATCAGTAAACATGTTTAGGCAGAGGGATTATAAGACTAGTCTTCCACTGGCCACGGTATGATATAAAAGGTGAAATACTCGCTCAATTCACTGACTTATGCAGCCGAACTGCTCCGTGTTACAGATCCCCGTGACTAGGAGAATGGGATAAAAAAAGCTGACTCTGGATTAGTGGCACCGAGCAACGTTCCACATCGATTGTGTACACAGAGAAAATGTCTTAGTTTCTTAAAATATTCAAAATTTTTGTTTTATAATAAACAAGTAATGTGATTTGTGAAACATACCGTTTTTACAACATTTTGGTAGCATTAAAAACTATTCCATTCAAGTTGTATCAACACGCGCGTTTGCAGTAGGCTGTCCGCAGTACGCACCGTGGATCAACTCAAAACAAGTTTGCTCTGAGATGACTTAAGTGAACATTTTTATTTTATTCATTAGACTTATTCCTTGAACATGTTAGGTTGGCATTCCCCACTGAATTTTATCCTGACTTCTCAAGTTGACTCTGGCATTGTCCATGGGCACAGCACATGATGACATATATGATGCAGGTTTATATGTTGAACTTTGTTGCATTTGGTAAGACAGTGGTTATTCTTAATTATTCATGCTGGTTGCCATGTAGATGGAAAAACAAATCATGCATATTCCTGTTATTGAGTCTTTATTATAAATATGACATGACGACCTACTGATTTTAGACTTTCTAAATATCTGTTTGTTAGTATGTTGTTTTGACAAGAGTGTTGTACAGTAGCTAGCATGACCTGTAATGTCTCTTGTTTGCAATGCATGGGTTATTTGCATGGTATGCATAGCAGAAGAGAGAGTGGCAAAAATAACGCAAAAGTAACGTAGCGCTTTACTTTCCATAAAAAGTAACTTTTTAACGAATTAACTTACTTTTTTAAGGAGTAACACAATATTCTAAAGAGTTACTTTTAAAAGTAACATTACCCAATATTGGTGAGGGGTTTATTATCTTAAATTTACAGTAAGTAGCAGTGCAAATGACACTCACCCTTCAACTCAGTTTTTAACAGATTAAATGTATCACTGAGTAATGAATCATGAATTATTTTGTATAACAAATCAATAAACTAGAAAATTATTTTATAATTGACCCAATTAAATAACGTTATCTCTTCTTAATTAATCTTTAAATAAATCTATTCATTGTAAATTCATTTGTTCATTTGTATTATGTTCATCACTGCTGTGCTTGAGGAAATGCAATACTCTAGGTGAAAGGACAGTGACTGAAATAAACAGTGCTGTGAAACAACGTACATCCGCTTGAGTCGCGAGGCATCAAAACCCGCCTTTGAATACCAACAACCACTGTGAGTTTATGAGAAACCCTAATCCGAATAACACCAGCACTCTATGACGCGATATTCCGAGCGCACCATCTGCTGTTTGTGATTTTGCATTGAGGAAAGCGTGCGCACTAGTTTATCCAGTGCCACCTCGAGTGAGACGTGATTCGTGAATTCGTTTGCGCTGGGCGGATTAATTCATGTTGTATGTGCTGCGGCTAGTCATTCACTCGCCGTGCTGCTAGGAGCGCATTCTCTGTCAACGAAGGACCAATTCATATTGATATCACAGCATCCTGAAAACAGGGACAAAGCATCGTAGTCATTTAGAAAAGAATTAAATTCGTCTGCCCAACTCCCTCAGCCTATTCTACACGGAGAATACCTTTGGAAGCGATTGCAATGCTTCAAATAAGGAATCTCATTTGGACATTGCTTCTCTTTGGTTACTCAGGTAAGATGGGAATATTTCGATATTTGTTTTGAAGATGCATTTGTAACCGTTTTAATTTGTTAGAGTGTATCTTGCATCCCTATTTCCCCCCCCCCCCCCCTGCTGTCCTGGTGCGTTGCATCCCCAGCATAGGAAAGAGGAGCAATAACAGTATAGGGCACATAAGATGAGGATGCGATGAATTGAGGTAGTTTTGTTTTGTTGTCAGACTGGCGCGAGGTTTTAATCTAATTTCAGTGGGACATTACTTTCAGTCTCACACCTCAGTTTAATAATATTTTTACTTTTATGAGTGCACGATGCAAATTGAATGTAGGCTATTTAAACCCATCCGAAATTGCATCTATCAGAAATTGTGTTTGTTTGTGCATGGTTGTGGACGTGAAACTGCCTGCGCATTCGCTCCTTGGAGAGTCTTGAGAGAGACAAAGTAACCATCTGGTGCGTTGTGTAAATATATCACCAACTACGCCGCCACAGTAAGCCGCCGAACTTTATTGTCTGATTTTTTTTATGCCCGATGACCATGGTGTGTTTTGTTTTCATCAGTATACAGGCTACCCATTTATTCTGGATGATAGAGCAGTGGTGCTGCTGAAACGCACGTCGCGTGGACAGCGCGTGCAAGTGTTGAGTGGCTGGGCAACATCTCTGAATCTTTGCTTTAGCATTTAATGAGTTTATTCCTTTGACGTTAAAGATTAAAGTTATGAATGCTTAGACTGTTCCTAAACATGACCAGTGGCGTCTCAGGGTGATTATTTAGTGTGGGACACAAACAATCACTTAACAATCAATTATATGACCGATCTTTGAAACATTGACGAATAATTCCTGTCATTTTGACAGATAAAAAAAGAAACAAGAAAAATATTTTAACCTAGTGCATCAGTTTTGACTTAACTCTTTGTCCCTCACATTCCCGCTGTGCATGTGCCCTGTTTATTCCCTGGTATTAATATGTGTATTAGATGTTATTAACTGTAATAACTGGCACCATCAGAATTTACACATGGTATTATGCATCTCTTTTGTGTTTAGATTCTGAGTAGAGGCTATCTGATTTCATAACTGCATACATCAATCATTACTTCAGTGCAGGGGCGTAGATTCCAGGGGGGATGGGGGTGAGAACCCCCATAATCAAAAGTAACGTAGCACTTTACTTTCCATAAAAAGTAACTTTTTAATGAATTAAGTTACTTTTTTTAAGGAATAACACAATATTATAAAGAGTTACTTTTAAAAGTAACATTACCCAACACTGGTGAAGGGTTTATTATCTTAAATTTACAGTAAGTAGCAGTGCAAATGACACACCCTTCAACTCTTTGAACAGATTAAATGTATCAATGGTTAATGAATCATGAATTATTTTGTATAACAAATCAATAAACTAGAAAATTAGTTTATAATTGACCCAATTAAATAATGTTATCTCTTCTTAATTAATATTTAAATAAATCTATTCATTGTAAATTAATTTGTTCATTTGTATTATGTTCATCATTGCTGTGCTTGAGGAAATGCAATACTGTAGGTGCAAGGACAGTGACTGAAACCTGCCTTTGAATACCAGTAACCGCTGTGAGTTTATGAGAAACCCTAATCCAAATAACACCAGCAATCTATGACCCCACCCCCCCCAATATCTATACCATGATAAATGGAAACATGTAAATGCTTCATGTTGCAACACCCGCAAGCCAAATTTACAAATTTGCTTCAATGTGTTAATGCATGATAATAAGGCGCAAACTGCATCATAACAAAAAGAAAACACAAAAAACAATGCATTATTTCAGCCAATTATGCATGCACTTAATATAAGCGTAAACAACACATTTAGAGCAGAATTGTCCGTTATTTTAGTGGGGTAACTGTGTTAACTGAGCTTCACAGATGTGCTTCACGTTACACTTTGCATTCACATCAGGGACTATGAAGTTCTGTGAACTTGTGCATGTGTGTATGCGCTTTAACCGGCAAAGTTTAAAAACCTCGTTTTAGCGCAGCGGTTGATTGACAGGTAGAAGTTTCACACTACACTGCAAAATTTTTTATAATTTTAATGGTAAAAGACTGTAAAAATGCTACAGTAAAAAAACGTTAACTGGTTAATGGGTAGTTACCTTAAAATATGCGGTAAAAAATGGTAATATATTTAAAAAGACAATACATGTAGTTTTACAGTAAAATGTTGTAAAAATATTTTTTTTATGTAAAAAGTATGATTTTCTGTATAATTAACAGTAAAAATGTATATTATGTTTAACAAGAAAGTACCACTTTTTGCGGTAAATTATTTTAAAATTATGGTAAAACACAGTAATCGGTTGTTCCCAGAATTCCCTGCGTGACCCATCATACAGTATTTCATTATATTTTATGGGAATAGTTATGTTTCTTCTTATTTTTAATATCAGTCATGTACATTGGGGTGTTCTGTTTTATATTTAATGTAGTTTAGTTAATGTTTACTGCATTATTTAAATTTCACATGTGTTACCCTGATGGTGTTTATTGTTTGTGTGAGTGACACTGAGCACTGTCTCTTGGTCATTGCTCCAGGAAGGGTCTCTGTTGATGAACTTCATATCATCATGTGCCCTTTTGTAATTACTATGGTGATTAACAATACATTATAAAGTGAAAAGCAGATTTTTTCAGTTTCAGAAGGTTAATATATCAAGTTTATTATATAATAATATAAGCAACGGTAATGCACCGTAATATATACAGGCATCAAAATTACATCCCGTAAAGCTTGAAACGTGGTTATTGTGTTTTTTACGGTGAATTTCAGGCAACCACAGCTGCCAGTTTTTTACCGTAAATTTAACAGGAATTTTTTACAGTGTAGAACTCATTGGTTTCACTGAATTCAAACAAGGGGAGTCAAAAAGATCTATCAAAAAATCCTATCTACCATCATGTATGTGCCATTATAATAGATGCTTCGCCCCTCAATGCCCTAGTACTTATAAAATGAAAACAAGTATGACTGATAAAAATAGATCATGACAGAAATTTTACAGAGAGTGACGAATAAAGACTTTTTTTCTAGTGCAACCTCTGAACATGATGCCACACAAACATCCCTAATGATTTAATCTACATCCACGTCAAACAGCTCAAGTAAACGTGAAAGTAAACCACAAACAGGCAAATCGTCAAAGGGTGTGCATATTATCTCACTAACGTTAAAGAACAGCAAAACAAAACTAATCAAAACGACAGACTACCAATATTTAGCAGTCATTAGCCTATTTTCCATCCACTTTTCATGCTATTTTGTTATCGACAAAGTGAAAATGTGTAAAACAAATTTTGTCTTCTGCCTGTTTCCACTCAAATGGCTTTTTATCGATAAAAATGGTGTGCGTAATGACGTCATGCCTAAAAAAACACTTTGTTGCATAAGTTTTGGTTTATCGCAAAAGAAGTCTGCCCTTAAGCCGTTTCCATTCAGAAATGTGTGTTTATTGCTAATTCGCATCCCAGATGTCCCTAATTTTTTTCTTCCGAAGTTTTGGTAAAATTGGGAGAGTATTGAGACAATTCATTGAAATTAACCAGCTAACTGTCATTTTAATTCACAAATAAAAGCAATCAGATGATGAGGAATTGCAATCAAAGGGAACAGTTGCCCTTCTGATAGGACTGTAATATCGGTCCTGATGTTGCGCCTATCACAGATTGCCACCGGTTCTGACCCGAAAGCGAATCGTCATGGCCCTGTTCTGGCAACCTGCACCAAGTAGTGGAGGAAACTTTAGGTCTTAGTTAAAGGACTATCCATCGATGTGTATATGTGTTCACAGCGATTAAAGAAAAATGATGCGGTGTAATATCAGGGTTTACATATGATGCATTCCTGATATTCAATAGGCTATTTTGAACAATCATCTAATCTAAAGCGTTGCCATCACAACTGCATTATATCCCACATATTTGTCCAGCAACTTTTAACGACCAACTGAACTTGATTGTCATCTAAAATTAATTTTAGTGTCATAATGCAATTTACATTTTCTGAAGAAGCTCAGCAAATGCGATCAAAGGTAAAGAGGGTTAGATTTAAACATTTTAAAATGTTCAAAAGCTAGTTTTCTGAAAGGGAACTCAGCATTGGACAAATAGTTCTGATAGTTTATAGTCTTGAAAAAAGTGCAGAACATTCTGAGAATGTCATTCAGCCGACTTTTTTTTGTCTACAGAACAAGGTAAATCTAATGTAAGTTTGTGCAAAGAAAAGGCATATGTCGGTCTAAAAATATATATTTTTTCGTCCGGCATTTTTTCAAAAGCTAAACAATAATTTTATAGAATTGGGCTATATGTTAGTGTTCCAAAAAAGCACACTGATGTTTTTCTCCTAGTATTGTGTATTTATTTTTAATTTAAAACATCTTTGTGCACAGAAATGAAATGTTTTTTGTATTGTGGGCTAATTCCGTGTGTAACATCCGAGGTTGTTACCCCTCTTACCAACCACCAGAGAGAGCCCTCTCCCGAATACTGATCATCTCCCATTTCTTCTCTGCTCATTTCCTGTTTTCACCATGTATAAATAGCCATTCACCTCCATTGTTTCTTTGCGAAGTATTGCCAGTTTACCCTGCCTTACCAAGTGTTTTTCCATTGCCTTTACTGTTTGTTCTCATGTTATGACCATTGCCTGTTTTACTGGATTTACTGCTTTTTGGATAACCCTTTGTTTTGTTTGCCTGATTGGACTGATTGTTTGGTATATTGGATTTAACCGCCTGCTTACCGACTACGTCTATCTGCCTGCCGATTTGGATTGTTTGCTTGTGTTCTCTAATAAACTTCCTGCACATGGATCCTAACACTGTCTCCATGGCCAGTTAATTACACCGTGACTGCCGTCTATTATTTTAAATGTTGTGTAAAATCAACTTTAATAAATAAACGGATGTCTACCATGATTAAATTAATCGCAAAGAGTGGCCATTCATTTGTTCTCCATGCAATTGTCCATGTGCATGATATGAGATGTTTGTGTTGGCACTCCTGGAAGTGTCACGTTTGCAGCATCGGATCTATATGCCGTTAAGATCAATCCATAATCACGTACAATAAATTGGCTTTCAAAGATGTCTACCGTCGTCATGATTAACACAGGCTAACGATTGGGGTAAACTCTGTCATGTAACACTACATTTCTGAGTTAATGGCAATTTTCTCGACAAAAAGTGTTTCCAAACCAGTTTTTCGCGACATTTGAAGTATCGACATAGAGTTTATGTACCAGAGTTAAACGGAAAAATAATATGTCAACACGTGAAACTTTAGCGCTAATTTGTGTTTCCATCAACTTTATTTTGATTCGCTAAAACTTTTTCCGCAAAAAATCCTTGGATGGAAACATACTTCATGTAATCTAATATAAACTAATGCACCAACAACACAGCACCTCAACGCAAAGGCATACAATTAATTGAAATGATGAACGGTGCACTTTAACTAATCCAATCAGCAGCATATTAGAAAAAAAATAGCTTTTAAAACTTACCAGTGAAGTTCACTACGCAGGTCTACTCAGCACCCGGTAACTTCCGATGCTCATGTCAACAGCTTGACATAAATATGATCATTGAATGCACATGCGATTGATGTTCTCCAGATCTCCGTTGATTAACATAGAGGATGAAGGGCTAGCCCCACGCATAGCAAATGAGAACGATTAAATGACTTTAATGCAACATACCATAATAATTCAGTTTGTGAGTGTATAAATATAGAATGTTGTTAAATGAAACTCTTGAACATTATGAAATATTTTATATGACTATTCGGCAGATGATTCAAATGCATGGATGATAATTCCCAACCAATCAGAGTTTGAGGCTTGGGCGGGAATAAATTATATTCTGTCACCCACTTCTCTCTCTCTCTCTCTCGCTCTCTCTCTCTCTCTGTCTGAACCCGTATCCTATTTAAAGATTGGTATACTTCTTTTATGAATTGATTAATGATTGTCTTCTGTTTTTTAAATAATATTGGCAGTTATTCTGTTTAATCGTACATGGGGGTTTAAAAAATGTTGTTGATGTGTAATGGTAAAAAAAACACCTGTATCTGTAAATCTCGCTCTGTCTCCGTCTTTCTCTTTCGTTCTCCTCCAGTCCTTAACATTCTCTCTTCTTTAGTTTCTGTACAGAAGTCATTTCTGTAGTTCAGAGGCATACAGTATACTGCAGTAAACCGTTGATGTGTTGTTGATGTTGACATGTAACTGTTAGCAAGAGGTCCTCGCTGCAGACTGACGTGCAATGACTTAGTGGATTTCATCTACTACGTCACGAACATCCATTACGAAGTGGATTAAGTCCATGTTTTAATGGATATAAAATGTTCAGAGCCATGATATACTGGATGTTTATAATGATTGTATTTTCTTAAATGTATTTTCTATATACTATATATTAGTAGTATATTATAGCATACTAATAACTTTTAGCATCTGGGATTTTAGTCTTCTAAAGAATATGAAAGGTTGCTGAGTATTTGGAGTGAATTTGTTTGGTATGGATGATGACTATTATGTTTTTGTTTGTTTGATTCTGTTTCGAGAACATATACAGTCCTATTTCTTCTTTAATTTGATTTGGGATTAAAATATTATTTTAGTGTAACAATGTGTTATACTCTGTGACATATATCACAGAGGGACAGATAAATATATAGCCTTTATTTGATTCATACATTAATGATTATTACACGCTGATGACTGCTACTTCACATCTATGAAACAAAGTTTCTCTTTATGACAAAAGAATAATTATACAGTTACAGATAAATATGTTTAGTCTCAGTCTAAACCTTATGTTTTGGACAGCAAAACATAGTGGACAAATAAAAATGTGTAGGCTTGTAGATTTTTATTTGCAAAACAAAGTTATGTGGATTATGGACAATACATACAGTATATTGTTATAAAATATAACTTAATTGAGAAGAATAAAAATAATTGTATGTATCCTGCAATGGCTGATTATGATACAGCACAAGTAAAGCAGTTTCATGGTGATAAAATACAAAAATGCATATATATCCAGTCTTTAAAATAAACACCAAACTTTGATTCTGCCAGAGAGAAAATAACATTTATTATATGGATGAATTTAAACATTAAAGCTTATACAGACACAGATGTCTACCGGCAGAAGTTAAACTACTAACTTTTAGTTAGCCACTAGACTAATATAACATGTCAAACAAAATTGCGTATAGGCTATATGCCGTACTGACAATGCTAAATATCACAATATTGTAAAGAGAATCTAATATAATATGTATCTGTGGGCGTGCACATTAAAAACATCCAGTACATCATGGAAATCGACTACGTCATCACGCTACAGTCCGCAGCAAGGACAGTCTTGCTGTTTGTGCGCTAAGTATGTGCTCAATACAGATATCTACTGCTATATTTCTCCTCCATCATACTAACTGGATTTCTTCAGGCCGTATTAAAAGTACAGAACAGAGCCAAATAGGAAGCCTTAAAAGTCAACCTCTGAAGAACTTTAAAGAGAAATAAAAAAAGTTTAGTGGGTTTTAAATATTATATGTGTCCCTGACCTCAAAAAGAGGGCAAAGTATAAGATTGGTTAGCAGTTGAAGGAAAATAAATAAACAATTGCAAGATGGCGAACATCTGGAATTTTTCCTGCAGTGGCAAGTTCAAAGCTCCTATGAAAATACTGGGAGAGAGTAAAATTACTTGGCTCTCTGTGTTTTGGCTCAGTTACAGTTACACTGCAAAACATAGGCCTATATGTGCAACTGGATCATCAGTGCGATTGTGGGCCAAAAATCAAATCTCTAATTCATTGGGTCCAAGTGAACTGAAGGTGAATTAACTGGACAAATAAATTGTATCTGTTTTGGAAGAGAAATATAAATCTAATGTCTTATTTTAAAACCTCAGTTTCTTTCAAATACTATGACCAATCTGAACAGAACCTTTCTAGTACTATTGTTTTGTATTATAGGCCTAGATGTGGGTTTGTGGTGCTTTAGAGTAGTGGTCAACCGATATATATCCGAGGCTGATAAATCGTATGATATTCAGAATTTTTTAATTATCGGCATCGGCCGATACATTTTCCCCTTTGGCCGATTTGTTTCTTGAGGGCGCTGAGAATTGCCTGCTTGCATGTGAAGCGATTGAGACATGTAAAGGGCCAGTCATGGTTCGGTGTGCTAAATTCTCGTCTCATTTAAACGGTCCACATATCAGAGGCAGATGCGTTTGAGCTCATAATGTTAAAGTGCTCGCCTGTTTCATTCTCCCTCTCGCTCCTCAACAGTTCCCTGTCACTTTTAACTGTCTTGTCTAATAATAAAAAGGCAAATATCAATAAAACTAATATCATATTTCGTCTGCAAAAATGCACATATCTTGTTTAAACAGATGTAATAAACCAACCACACCTAACTTCAGCAGATCCAGCATCCTGTGGAGCACTCATAAATTTTCCTCTGAAGCACGTATTCTAACAGTCTCTCCTCAACAGTTCCATTGTCATGAATCCCGCCTCTGTAGTTCCTCCCTCTCACCACCAGAGGGCTCCATCACCCGAGTATTGACTTAAACTCTCTGGACTCCATGTCCCATAATCCCCATACCTAGCAATGATTACCTGTTCACCTGTTTCCAATCTACTCAGCTATTTAAGTCTCACTCTCCCTCTCTCTCATTGCTAAGTCTTGTTTTGCTGTGGCTGACATTTCTGAGCATTCTTGTTGTTTATTGCATTACCTGTGTATGATCCTGGACTGTTCACCCTGATTTGACCTGTTGCTGCCTGCCTACTATTACTGCCTTTTTTACCTGGATATAACCTGTAATTGTGTGCCGCCTGCCCTGACCTCTTGCCTGTTTATTGTCTACCTCTCTGGATTACCTTGGATATTACTGTTGCTGGTGACTGACCCCTGCCTGTCTGTATTACTACATTTATTGTTATTAAAAGCTGCATATGGATCTCAACGCTGCTGACTCATCATTACAGAAGACTTCGCCACAAACCGATCCAGCGGCTTTTCTGCAACTCACCACCAAGGTCTCAGCGCAAGCGGATGTATTGGCCGTACACCACCAACAGCTTGACCGGCTGACATTGTTAACAGAGGAGCTTGTTAAGATTTTGCAAAGCCTCCGTTTACCAACACCAAACCCTTCAGCCTCTTCATCTAATCCAGCGGCTTACCCGGCCTCACCTAGCATATTCACCACTAACCCACGCCTTGCCTTTCCTGAGAAATTCAGTGGGTCACCAGCTAAATGTAAGGGATTTCTTCTCCAATGTTCTCGGTTTTAATCAACAACCCACACTATACCCCACTGATGAGAGCCGCATTTCCCTTGTTTGTTCGCTGCTTACTGGGAAGGCGTTAGACTGGATTACAGCGGTGTGGAACGGCGACAGAACAACATTCCCTTCGTTCAGTTACTTCCTCCAATGATTTCGTGCTGTGTTTGAACATCCAGTAGGAGGCAAAAACACCGGAGATCAGCTACTTTCTCTTCATCAAGGTAATGCTCCATGCCATGTCACAGCCAAGCCTGAGCCTGCTCCATGCCATGTCACAGCCACGCCTCAGCCTGCTCCATGCCATGTCACAGCCATGCCTCAGCCTGCTCCATGCCATGTCTCAGCAATGCCTCAGCCTGCTCCAAGCCTGCATCTGCTCCATGCCAAATCACAGCCACGCTTCAGCCTGCTCCATGCCATGTAACAGCCATGCCTCAGCCTGCTCCAAGCCATGTCACAGCAATGCCTCAGCCTACTCCACTCCATGTCCCAGTCAAGTTTGAGTCTGCTCCACACTATGTTTCAGTCAAGTCTGAGTTGGTTCCACACCATGTCATAACCTTGCCTTCCGCAACCCCGGTCTTGAGGTACTTCACGGCCCTTGTCTCCAAGTTGAGTTATCCGCCACTGATATCAGTGCGTAGGGCCACGAAAAACCTTTCCCACAAATTGTCAGTGCCCTTGCCTGCCACGGCCAACGAGCCGACGGCCACGCCTGCCACGGCCAACGAGCTGGAAGCTTCGTCCGTCCTAGAGCCAGCGTTGCCAGCCGCATCCGTCTCAGAGCCTGCGTTGCCAGCCTCATCCATCCCAGAACCTGCACCGCCAACTTCGGCCTCCCAGAGGAGGAGGAGGAGAAAGGCTTCCGTTTCCAAGTCTCTGCCCATGTTCATGACCACAGAGGTCATCTCCAAGTCTCAGCCTATGTTCACAACCACAGAGGTCGTTTCCAAGTCTCTGCCCATGATCACGATCACAGAGGTCATTCCTGAGTGTCTGTCCATGCCCACGACCACAGAGGTCATTCCCGAGTCTCTATCCATGCCCACGAACACAGAGGTCACTCCCGAGACTCATGTTCGCGACAGCTGAGGTCATTTCCCAGTCATCCTGGACTCTTAGTCTCGAGCCTACCACGGCTCCGCCTTCTACGGCTTTGCCCCTTGAGCCTACCATGGCTCCGCCTTCTACGGCTTCGCCCCTCGAGCCTGCCACGGCTCCGCATTCTATGGCTTCGCCCCTCGAGCCTGCCATGGCTCCGCCTTCTACGGCTTTGCCCCTCGAGCCTGCCATGGCTCCACCTTCCACGGCTCCGCTCCTTGAGCCTCCCATGGCTCCACCTTCCACGGCTTCACCCTTTGAGCCTGCCACAGCTCTGCCTTTCATGGCTTCGCCCCTCGAGCCTCCTACGGCTCCACCTTCCACGGCTCAGCCTTCCATGGCTTTGCCCCTCGAGCCTCCTACAGCTACGCCTACCACGGCTCCGCCCTCAGAGACATCCATGGCTCCAGTCTCTAGTCTGGGGTCACCACCCAGGCCTCCTGACCCTGTTTCAGCTCTGTGGTCATCAACCAGGCCTTCTGATCCAGTTGCTACCCTGAGATGGCCTCCTGGGTCTCCTGGCCAACCGCCTGATCTGCTTTGGTCCCCTTGGTCTCATGGCCATCTGCCAGATCCGCTCTGGTCTTCTGGGTATCCTGGCCATCCACCTGATCTGTTCTGGTCTTCTGGATCTCCTGGCCATCTGCCTGATCTGCTCTGGTCCCCTTGGTCTCATGGCCGACCACCTGATCCGCTCTGGTCTTCTGGGTCTCCTGATCATCCACCTGATCTGCTGTGGTCTCCTGGGACTCCTGGCTGTCCACCTGACCTGCTCTGGTATCCCTGGTCTCATGGCCGTCCGCCTGGTCTGCTCTGGTTCCCTTGGTCTCCTGGCCATTTTAGAATTTTGCAGGTGTGATTCACCGAAAAGGGCTAAATAGTTGATTGGCTTGTAATGCGTGAATGGCTTGCACACACAGTGCGAGTCTCATCACACTTTAATAGTGTTTAGCCTCCAATTCAGCTGATGAAAACACTGCGTGATCATGAGGAATGATTACATCAAAATGTAGATCAGAATGCAGGTGTGGAAAAACGTCATATAAATAAAATAGCCTGCTCCTCTCTCGCTGTTGCTTGCGTGCTAGTGATTACCCCTCTGTGTGATTTTGAAAAATGTATGACATAAGCAATAATTTCTATACAATATATACAAAGGCACAGTTCTTGACCAGGAAAATAAAAAATGGCACTCCATGTCAAAACAGTTACTACCCCTGGCCAAAAGTATACTTCGGTCAGACGCAAACGTTGGGCGTCTGCATATAGGACACATGACGCAAATTTTGTCATCAGCAGAGGGCTCAAGCACTGAACACGTGCAGCCCAATTTTTGTAACTGCACATACTCCTGCACCTGGAATTATTTGCACTGATAAGTGAGGCCACAAGGTGGCAACACAATTTAGCCGTTTGCATAATTAAGTTGTTAGTTTGAAATGCTGAAAGTATTGACTTTCTTCACTTTTTAAATCTAAACTTGATATTTATTAAAGGTCTAAGCATTTCTAATACAACTTTCTGTTTCACCATTATTATTTGCACAATAACTTTGATTAGTTTTTCACAAGGGATATTAATTTCATGAAATATTTTTGTCGTATACAGGATGTAATTTTCACAGACGAGCCACAATTAAATAAATCTGTTTTCAATTCAAGGGCATGTCTTCTTTATGGAACATAAATTAATGACAGACCCTTAACCATTCAAAAGAATGTGTGCCTGCTGAATAATGATGTGTTATAAAAGAATGAATTTATCACTCTTGTTAAAGGATTCATTAAAAGTGACCAGATATTTTATCTTTGTGGGCGAAGGGTTATCCTCTGAATCTCTTTTCTCAGTAAAGGGATACAGAGTCCTTATGTAAAGACATTAGAGAAAGACTTTTATAGTAGTATTGCTTTACCTAGGCTGGAGCCAATAAAAACAAAAGTGTCGGATCAGAGCTGAAAGGAACTGTGATTTTAGTATGTTTCTTCAGATAAAAACTTTTTAATGCTTTCATGCTGTATTGCTCACACTGTGACTCAAAATTTAATAATTTGATGTGTGCAAACTGACTGAAATCCGATCGGCCCAATCCAGTTCTCCAGTTGTTTTCCATTCTCGGGTGTTTGATAAGGATGGGATGTCTATGCATATTAATCATTCTGTGAAAGGGGGCTCAGACTGATTTGCATTGTGTAAGCTCTGAAGATGTCCTGTAGAGTGTTGGAGGGGGAAAAAAGAAAAGAGAGGGAAATGGGTTTGGTTTTGTCATGCTGAAAAGCTACCCCCCTCGATCCCTGTAGCCCATCTATGAAAGGACTTGCCCTAATTCAAGTAGAAAGGCCTCCTAAAGTCGCAAGCTGAGAGGCAACTTCGTAGAGTGTAAACAATAATGTCTTACACCACCCATATTTAAAGGGATACTGTAGTTCACCCAAAAATGATAATTATGTCATCATTTACTCACCCTCATGTTGTTTCCAAAACCGTATGACTTTTTTTTTTTTTTTTTCATCCATGGAACACAAAAGGAGATTATTGTTAGACTTAGTCACCATTTACTTTCATTACAACTTTTTTTCCCGATGTAATGGTGACTGAGACTGGTTTGGGACAACTTAAGGGTGAGTAAATTATAACAGAATTTTCTGTTTTGGGTGAACTGTCACTTTAAACCAGAAACACAACTCTTTTTGTCTTCCTCTCCTCTCTCTCTCTTTTGTTCGCCTGTGTACATTTTTGTCCAGGGAGTTAAGGTACTGCTTGAAGGTCCCCTAATCCCATTGAATGACTCATCTATTATGATGTAATGCATAGTAATGGTATAGTGACATCATTTAGCATTTTTTGATAATATACTATATTTTAATGCTAGTTCTGCATCATGACTTTTAGCCTATTGAAACAGTATTCTTAACACAATAGCATTAATTTCACTGAACTTAGATGTGTTCTTCTAGCTATACATAGCTTGTGTGATTATAATAGCATTCAGCTGCAGCAATGCAGAGGTGGTCAGAACCAAGAACTAGGAATGTGGAGTAGGTTTCTGGTAAAAACCACCAAAACAAAGTCTGTGCATACTCAGAGTTCCTTACTACACTATGTTCAAACAAAAGCACTTTTACTTTGCTTGCAGCAAGCAGAATACATTTAGGACTGTTTTAACAGCATTATTTTTTTAAATTCTTAAAAATCAGTTAAAGTTATTTTAACAAATGAGCTAAAAGTTGTTATTTGCTCTCATGCCAAATTAATGCAAAAGCTTCAAAAGGCATTTTGTCATGGCACCCCATTATGGTATAATTTAAGCACTCAACAACTCAAAACTTAACCTGGTTAGTGCACAAGATCAAACATATCGTATTGTTACAACAATTTCCTCCCTTTGGCAAATAAGCTGTCATGTGTAATCTGCAAATAGTGCTTGTGTAATGGTGTTTTAGCTGTAAACATACTATGGTCTATAGTCCGAAATTGTGCTGCTTAGCACGTGTGAGCACAATACAGAGCACCAACCCACTGAAATTAAATTACTGACATGAAATTAAATTTGAACTGGCTTAACTTAATGGCAGTTAGTAAGTAAGGTCACTTTCCTGTCCTCTTTGCCTTATAGAGACAAAGAAACCTATTGTCTACAACCAGGGTTCTCAACCGGCGGTCCAGGGGTCCATGGAATAACATAAAACATACAGAAATTCTACATTTAATTGTCCCCCCCCCCCCCCCCCTCTCTCTCTCTCTCTCTCTCTCTCTCTCTCTCTCTCTCTCTATATATATATATATATATTGTCTGGGTGTAGACAACCCCTGGTCTAAACAACTAGGCAACTATATATGAAATATATTTGTTTTAAAAATGGAATTTTATAATGTATCAATGCCTCTAAATTGCAACATTTCACACCAGTGTTAATAATGAATTGCTTGCCTATGGAAGTTCCATTTAATGTCCGTTTAATGGGAACATATGAGTTAATGCAATGCCTCCAAGGAACATTCTGGAAACCCTGCAAGCATTGGCCTAAATCTGAAGAATAATAACCTGAAAGAAGACAAAAGGGTGAGTGCAGGGGGAGTTAGATGTGGGGGTTGGAGGGCTAAAATAAAAGAGAAAATGTAACGTCTGTAGCTTTGTGTTGAGTTCTTGCTGAAATGACCAGCTTAAATCAGCATTAATTTTATTCTGTTCTAGGCTGGTTTATGCTGGTTAGTTCTGGTCGTTTTACTGGTCTAGCTGGTGGACCAGTATGGTCATGCTCTTCCCAATTAAATTGAGCTTGTGAAGCTGGTCAGCCAGCATGGTCTATGTGATGAAGCCACTTGACCAAGTTAGTCTTGCTATTCAAGCTGGTTATAGGTCTTCCTGGTAATGGAGTTGGAGCTGGCCATGAGTCTGTGATTTATAATCTAATACTAGTCGACTTGCACATCTGTATCCAAAACACAACAGCCCATGCTGGTGACCAGCATGCAAAACACAACATATGCCGATGACTTTTCAGCCCATATTGCTTGGAGGGCTAATAAAGCAGTGCATTATAAATATTTTTAGCATATTTTGGTCTTAATTTCCATTTGAAATCTGTAAATATCCTTGAGCAGTGTTCATAGCCATGTTTCTATTAGGGATGGGCACGAGTACTCAAGTACTCTGGTACTCGGACATGGCAGCAATGATCGATCATGAAAACGATGATCGATGGTAATCATGCATGATGTGACTTTTCAATTAATTTGAAATTCAGTGACAATTACCTGACAACTAAACACGAACATGTCAAAGAGGGAGCTTATTTTTAATTTTGAGATTTATTTTGTTTGTGATTTTGAGGGGTACATTGATTGTCAGAGGCGTCTCATAGCAAGTAAACTGATATACAACGCTGCAGTGCTATCATTACGATAATCAAAAGAGTGTGTAATTAACCGTGTTTTGAACACCTGTCTCTGCAAAACGTTTGCTAAACACGTTTTATTATCATTTAACATAAGAACTTTGACTTGTTAATGGATATTATTTAATAAAAGTGAATGTTTGTCACTGACTGTAAACCTCCCTGCCCTGGGTGCCGAAATGTTTGCGTGACACACCTTGACCATCTCAATGAAATGGGAGTTGAAGATTTCCGAACGAGTTTCCAAGTTAGAACATAGTCCAAAATAAAGTGTCATTCCGTTGCACTTTCCCCAGTTGAAAGATGGAAATTACGACTCTCCGAGTTGAATAGAACGCTTCATGAATCATCACAGCAACAACAAAATGGAGCATTGCGTCTTTCCCCGCAGGAGCAAACACTTGGGGAGACACACACACACACACACCAGGCGTGTGGCAGTGGACGTAACACGCTGAAGCAGCGCATATACAGCAGGCGAGCTACACAGAGCGCAGCTAAATGGAACAGAATGCAGTGTCTTCAAAACCGAACTTCAACTTAACATGCATATTAAAAATGCAGTGATTATAGTGTCTCCTGTTAAGCCAACTGTGATTTGAATATAGATGGTTCAGACAGTCACTAAAAAAAACTGTTGCACGCTTACTAAGATTGCTACGGTAAGCTGAAGGAAGAACAGACAGACGTGCGTTGTGCACATTCTTTCACTGAGCTGGGCAGCGAATCTTCACATAATGACAAAATATGATGCATTATATTTTGATTATGCAATCTTTTGTACATTTTGTAACAGATACTT
This sequence comes from Myxocyprinus asiaticus, assembly GCF_019703515.2. Taxonomy (NCBI): domain Eukaryota; kingdom Metazoa; phylum Chordata; class Actinopteri; order Cypriniformes; family Catostomidae; genus Myxocyprinus; species Myxocyprinus asiaticus. Next base: position 16,168,471 of record NC_059383.1, on the reverse strand, counting down.
TTATAACAGCCTATAATAATGAATAGACAATACACTGGAACAACAAGACGCAACGCAGCAGCCAAAGACGTTTGTCAGACATGTTATTATATACACAGTTATATGCATGTCATTGCCTCTTGAGTACTCGACGAGTATTCGAGTAACCAAAATGCCCATCCTCTAGTTTCTATAGTGGGATGTTTTTAGTCTGGACAAGACTCCATGTAGACCTATGTCTCCCACTGATTATAAAACACAGTATTACACTCTCGATTCCTCCACAGGCGCGCTGATGTAATCAGATCAGACTAATTCTAATTTAAGCTGGAGAGATTTCACAGGCTTTAGGCATATGTGTGACTCACAGACATTCATTCAGTGCAAAAGTGTACAGCATGATAGTACTACTGAAATCCCTCTCATTACTGACCAACATTCCCGGTCTCTAAACCACACACATCCACATATTCCCCCCTTATAAGCATAAGCATAATTTAAATGATACTAAATACACATGAAAAAGTGCAGTGTTGCCTTCAGGGCATATTGCAACACAGTACCTTATTTCAAGCACAAATGGTTAGCCTATACTGGCAAGATGCAAACTCTGGTTTTGTTTTTTTCTTTACTTTTTTGAGAGCTGTGGTCAGTTTATTGGCAAGCTTGATCCATTGCATTGTTGCCCATGTAGTATGCCAGTTCTGTTTATGGGGGACAAGTCTATGTTCTCTCTGCTCTATCTAAAATACACAGTGTTCCTTGACTAAATTGTCAAATGCCTTAGCACAGGCTCAATTGTATTTTAATTTCATGTCTGTATCCATTGCTCTATTCCCAGGTTGCAAATTTAGTAGGACATGGCCTTGACATTTGATTTGCTACTTGTATGAAATCATTATAGAGACTCAGGGTGCTCACAGAGGAGTTATTCTGCTATACTGTAATTTCCCTTCAACAATTCCCCTGCACAAAGCCATGTGGTTATGTTGGCATAATCAATTGCTCCCATAGTAGGCAATTTAGTTGAATATGGAGACTTCGATGACACAGATCTGATTGCCTTCTTACCTCTGATTGCTTTTCCTGTGCTTTCGTTGATCTTGCCATCCATCTTTTCTTTCTTCTGAGAAGCAGTCTTACAAAAGCATTTCTAATAAAAAACATGGGACCAGCTTGCAGAATTAACACTTTTGTTTACATTTTGCCAAGTGCCAGTTACTGGCCCAGACTGATCTCATAGTGAAATCAGAAACTGTAGGGTGACTGTTCTTTAGCTAAAATTGGAAATCGGAATGACTGAAATTGGAAACACTGCCCCCAGTGACCAAAGAGGAAAGTGTTGTTGGGCGTATGGGCACCTGTGAGCTCCATTTACCAGGTTTTACGTCCACAGAGGGGCGCCAAAAACAAGTTGTTTTCAGCTGTTTACAGGCTTTAATACACTGAAGAGCAATGCATATTTGATAAACTGTACCTCCCAATCCAAAATGTCCTGGTTACTTTTGTAACCTCCGTTCCCTGATGGAGGGAATGAGACGTTGTATTGATGTAGTGACACTAGGGGTCACTCTTGGGAGCCCCAAACACCTCTGCTTTTTGAAAAAAGGCCAATGGGAATTGGCGAGTGGAATTTGCATGCCACTCCCCTGGACATACAAGGAACTGGTATGCAACCACTCATTCAGGTTTGACATTTACATTTATGCATTTGGCTGACACTTTTATCCAAAGCGACTTTTTGTGCCCTGATTACAGGGACAATCCCCCTGGAGCAACCTGGAGTTAAGTGCCTTGCTCAAGGACACAATGGTGGTGGCTGTGGGGATTGAACCAACAACCTTCCACTTACCAGTTCAGTGCTTTAGTCCACTACACCACCACTCACCCTGCTCAGGTTTTGTGCTGAGGAGCCGAGACAAGGTTCCGGCCATTTCAGGGGGTAGTTCAGTGTTGTGGCAAGAGGGACACAACGTCTCGTTCCCTCCATCAGGGAATGGAGGCTACGAAAGTAACCAGGATGTTCCCTATCTGTCACTCACTCGACGTTGTTACGTGACACCAGGCCGTCACGTAACCTCCCCCAACACTCTTATGAGCATTGAACGGTCCTTCGGGAACAAGTCGACTGCCCAAAAAATAGGGACAGGCTAGCCCAGCCATGGCCTCTTTTCCTCTTTTTTCTCCCCAAAAAGAGTGGAATTTGTTAATCGTTAACCGACTGGGGGCCATAAATGTGTACGTCGGGGGGGGGTCACTCCCAAGGGGAAGACACTGCAGAGACCACACCCCGCCCAGAGAAAAAGGGGGGGGGGGGTATATTGAGTGGAAATACGTCACATGGTCTTACTGAGTCTTGTAGGAAGTATGTCATGTGGAGAAGTCCCATGGTAGGTCCTACCCGAGGGGGGAGGAGTTTTTACAAACATGGTGACCAGGGCAGAGGGGCCTCTGCCCAAGGAAGACGCAGTTTACTGACAGGGAAACGATTTAGCGGAAGATATCACATGGGGTCACCTACGGGGAACCACCACCTACCTCAGTACAGGGCCTAATTAGCACACATACTGGGCTGGCAGCGAGTTTCTCCACAAACTCGTCTGCCACAGGGCTAAGGAGTAAAGTCATCCAGGGATCACAACTTGTGAACATGACTGGGAGTCAAAAGCACACGTCCTCACCTCATGGGAGGGGAAAGGTGCTATGCGCAAGCGGTACACCCGGCCAGCTGTCCCTGAACTTACCTGTTCAGACCTGACAACACACAGGACGAAACCGGCTCAACCCAGAGTTTATAGAACCTCGCAAATGTGTTGGGTGTTGCCCAGCCCGCTGCTCCGCAGATGTCTGCCAAAGAGGTGCCACTGGTCAGGGCCCATGAGGCTGCTACACTCCTAGAAGAATGGGCTCGTAACCCCACAGGGGGGTGGCACGTACTGGGCGTGATATGCCATCATGATGGTGTCAACGACCCAGTGGGCGATCCTCTGTTTGGAGACAGCTCTTCCTTTCCATTGTCCACCAAAGCAGACAAAGAGCTGCTTGGAGCTTCTAAGGCTCTGCGTGCGATCCAAATAGATGCGTAAAGCACGCATCAGACACAGCAACGCCAAAGCTGGATCTGCCTCCTCCTGGGGCAGCGCTTGCAGGTTCACCATCTGATCCCTAAACGGGGTATGCCCGGCCCTCGAAAGCAAACCACATGAAGGGTCTGTGTCGAGGTAAGATCAAGACGTGGAAGAACGTGTGCTTCAGGTCTACTGCCGTGAACCAATCTTGATGCCGGACGCTCGCTAAAATGCGTTTTTGCATCAGCATCTTGAACGGGAGTCTGTGCAAGGCCCGATTCAGTACTTGCAGGTCCAAGATTGGCCGCAACCCACAGCGTTTCTTCGGTACAGTGAAGTAAAACCCCTTTTTCATCTCGGCCGGAGGGACAGGCTCTTCCGTGGAAGGGTAGTGATCTCCGCATGCAAGGTAGCGGCGTTCTCGCCCTTCACCGAGCGGACGCTGCTAAACCTGGGCGGGTGCCTGGCGAACTGAATCACGTAGCTGAGTCAGATGGTCTGGGTCAGCCATCGCGACGGTTTGGAAAGCGCGAGCTACATGTCCAAACTCCGGGCGAGGGGGACCAAGGGGATAATCACGTCGGATGTACCGGCGGGTGGTGCCTCACGGCGGAGTGCCATGTCGAGAGGGCTCGAACCCCATGGCCATGCTGAGTCCAGAGACATGGAAGCACTTACCTGGCTCCTGACGCCCACCTTAAGATTGGTCGAGGAGGGGGGAGGAGGAACATCGTCCCCGCAGTCCATCGGAACCAACCCGGTGTGGGCGTGTTTGTGCCACAGCTGGGTGCGCAGATGCGGGGGGTCCGCCACTGGAGTGCCAAACCTGCCAAAATGGGACGGTGGACGGCGGTCGTGACAACGGCCGTGCGCACCTGACATGTGACCCAGAGAACAAGGAAACCACTCTTTTGTTGAAGTTTTGGGTACTGCAGCCTCTTGGGAATGCGGCAAAAATTGAAACAAAAGATTCTCCTCCCGGCCCTGCACCGGGGGATGGAGTGGTCTGTCTACCAGCTCCGTAGAAGCAGGTCTCCTCGTCCCTGGGTCGCCCGTCTCAGGGGCGCTTCGAAGCCTTCCTATGGATCTTGGTGGCCGGCCTTGAGACGGGTGGTGCCTGCTTCCTGCGGTGGGCTTCACGCCGGGGCCGGGCCACGGGGGCGGGCTGCGGTGGAGCCGGTGTTGTTGCTGCAGGAGGATGCCCTTGGCGACGAGCAGACGGGGTGCGGGGTCTTGAGCCGTGCCGGGGCAGGATGTGTTGAATGGCCTCCGTCTGCTGCTTCACCGGCGAGAACTGCTGGGCAAAGTCCTCGACGGTGTCGCCGATCAGGCCAACCTGGGAGATGGGGGCATCAAGGAACCGTGCCTTGTCAGCCTCTCTCATGTCAACAAGGTTGAGCCAAAGGTGGCGTTCCTGGACCATCAGGGTGGACATCACCTGCCCGAGAGACCGCGCCATGACCTTCGTCACCCAGAGAGCAAGGTCGGTCGCCAAGCGCAGTTCCTGCACCAATCCCGGGTCATAACTACCCTCATGCAGCTCTTTTAGGGCCTTGGCATGGTGTACCTGCAGGAGAATCATGGCGTGCAGGGCAGAGGTGGCTTGTCCAGCGGCACCGTAGGCCTTAGCCATCAGAGATGACGTAAACCTACAGTTCCTGGACGGGAGCTTCGGGTGCCCACGCCAGGTGATGGTGCTCTGCGGGCACAAGTGTACCACGAGTGCCTTATCCACCTGGGGGATCACCGAATACCCCTTGGCCGCCCCACCATCGAGGGTAGTGAGAACGGGGAGCTGAAAGATCGGGACTGGGTAGTAAAAGGTGCCCCCCACGATCTTGTCAGCTCCTCATGCACTTCCGGGAAGAAAGGAACCAGGTCGGGGCGCAGCCGCGAGTGGCGCTCTGGGCCCAGGAACCAATCATCAATCCGCGAGGGTTCAGGGGAGAGTGGAGGAATCCACTCTAGCCTGATGCTCGCGGCTGCCGGGAAAGCATGTCCGTCATCTCCGCGTCGGCCTGAGACTGGTTGACCACACCCGAAGGGGGAAGCCCAGCCGTGACCGCAACGTTGCCATGGTCATGTTCTCGCAATGAGGACAAGACCCATCCATGAACGAAGTCTCTGCGTGGGCAGCGCCCAGACACGTAAGACAGCAATCTTGGCTATCAGAAGCGGAGAGAAAACGACCATATCCAGGAATAACACACAAGCGGAAAGGCATCTTTAAAAAGACGTTCTGTGTGTGCCGCTCTTTGAAAATATACTCTTTTAGAATATACTCTTTGTTTTTGTTGTTCTGCCGAAGCGCCCAGTGGTGTTCTCTGCACTCCACGGGTGCAGAGGGGGAGAAGCCGCTGAAATGCGCGTAAATCCAGCAGATGAGGTGAATGAACTCAGCGGATGAATTCAGCTCAATGAAAAGAACCGATCGGCTCCGAAGAGAAAATCTGAATGAATGGTTGCATACCAGCTCCTTTTATACCCGTATGTCCGGGGGAGTGGCATGCAAATTCCACTCGCCAATTCCCACTGGCATTTTTTCAAAAAGCAGAGGTGTTTGGAGCTCCCAAGAGTGACCCCTAGTGTCACTACATCGACACAACATCGAGTGAGTGACAGATAGGGAACTCAAACCTAACCATTAGTGGATTCAAAATGTAATGTTAGAGGAAAAAATGCAACCTCTGAATAGCACTCGTCACTGATGGCATTTTTATGCAAAATCGATTACTTCCTGGTTTCAACACAGGTTCCGAACCTGGGTTTCCCACGCTGGCCAGTTCATTTAATCAATTCGATGAAAATCCAACATATAAAACCAGTGTTAATAATTAATTGATTACCTGTGGAAAAGCCATAGTCCTTTTAGCAGAAATTTGTGAGTTCATGCAATGACTCAAAAGAACATTCTGGAAACCCTGCAAGCATTGGCCTAAATTTGATGAATAATAACCTGAGAGAAGAGAAAATGGTGAGTGCAAAAGGGGTTTGTGGGGGATTGATGGCTTCAATAAAATAGAAATTCAGCCGTCAGTAGCTTAGAGATGAGTTACAGGCATCCATACTGGTCCAGGCTGGTTGAGACTGAACCACTATCTAAACCAGCACCAGACCAATGAAATATAAATGGCCTACTGAAGAAGCCAAGCATTTTTGTTTTTCTCCCTTTGTTGCTGTAACTACAGAACACAACACTTGTGGCAACACATTCATGGCATTAAGCCTCCAAAACTTAAATATGTGTCTTAAAGAAATAATAAAAATTGCAATTTCTTGGGCTTTATGAACTATTTATGGTCAATACATTTTCTCAATTCATTTGTCAATTGCATGTGTGATAATAGTTAATTTTGGACCCTGCATAGGATTCAATATAAGAGAAAATGCAAGTCCCATCCAACAGCAGTTGCTGTTTTGAACTGCTAGGCTTGAAATATGGTCAATAGATTTGTTTTTTAGATTAAAGGACCACTGAGGTGATGGTCTTGGTGCTTGCCTGCCAAACGTCTATAATATTGGACATATTAATCTTGGCCTTGGGCTAAAGACAAGCAGTGCGTTTTATTCATTCATTCATTCTTTTCATCCATCTTCTTGTTTTGATGGGATCTGGGGCCTGATGGGAGACGAACTCATGTAAAAGTCGCTCTCTTTTCCAAGGAGTTTAGAGGTTTTAAGTGATAATGAACAAAAATAGTCATTCCTTCCTTTCACTAGGCAGGGCCGCAGTGCTCTGGGCAACAAAGGTTAGGGATTTAGTGAAAGAAAGAGTCTGCTTTCTCAGTAATTTTTCTCACTCCCCTTGATCATGGAGGTATGAATTTACTTTTGCTGTGTTTGGGAACATTACTGTGTATTATGCATTCTAAAAAGGTGCGAGGGTTCTCATTCTTACATATATCCTATGGGTTATGGTATCTGAAGGGGCATCTATAAGATCACTGGCAAAAACTTCTGAGCTTGGACATCTGTTTAGGTTTTAAGAACAAAGGAAAAAAGCTATAGATAACCGATAAAAGTTCTCAATTCTGGCAGCAATTCGTACCCTTCTAAGGAGACTTCTTAGTAGGAGTACTGTTACCAGCATTAATTATTGAAACTATTTGTATTGTAAGCATAATACTGGAACATATGCATGACATATCCTCTAACCATTTCTGACTTTTAAAGCTGAAGTGTGTAATTTCTGTGCTTCTAGCATCACCAAACGGAATTTTAAACATAATGACTATTTACTAACAGGTTTTCTGAACACTCCTCCCATCTTAGATTGGTTGGACAAATAGGTAGCCCCGCCCAAAACTCACATTATTGGTTAAGCTATTGTTGCTGTGTTAGGATGCTCAAACAGGCAGAACACAGTTTAGATGGTTTAGTACCACAGAGCCACAGTGTTTACACTTTTTGGGTAATCAACCTATTTTGACATAAAAAAAATACATAAAAAAAAATGCACAATTAAACTTTAAAATTGAATTTCCCTTGTAATCACATTTCAGCCTGAAATGTCAGATGCCAGTAGGTCTATGGCTTTTACTCAAGGACTACAGTGGTCTTGTCTTCCATTAAGCTGCTTTTTGTAAACTTGGTCCTGGTGGGGAAAATCTATGAAGATTGAAAAGCATTTTGTGCAACTTCAACGCATGTGCAGCATATTGCTTTAAAATCTGAATGATTGTCGGTATAGGACAGATGGTGTGGAGTGGGTGAGATGTGGGCCATGTCAGTAGAGCAACAACTGTGAGTTTAGTCTTTTTCACCTCATCTCTGCAGCATAGTATTGAATGAAAAGCATTGAGCAACATTGGCTTTAACTTTCCTGTGGTGTTTAAACGAGGTTGCATCTGTAAATTTGTGCCCTTGTGTTTATGCTACCTGTGCTATATCAGCATTGACAGAATTTCAATGGTGCAAATGTGCTCTTCTTCTCATTAGATTTGCTTGACAACTTCCAACACAGATTAGATTAGATTTGGGAATAGTTTTCTCCTTCCTCAATAAAGAATTGTGTCACATTTACAGTGTCAGTTATAAAAAGTAAAATGATATCAGCTGGCTGTGATTTGGCCGTAGCTGCCTTGTGACAGCATGATTGTGAGAGCTTCTTTTTATAACAGTTCTATAAACAAGAAGGTAGAATTGATTACTTTACATTTAAGGCACATCAACACTAATACTGATCATTTGAAAACGCATTGATTTTGCTAGGTTTACGCCTCTCATCTACTCACATCCAGTCGTAGCCATTGAGAACTGCATTTGTTGGGTGAGACAGTAGATCAGCAGATGCGGTATGTCCGGCTTCCCATGGGCAGGAAGTTTTGAAGGCCTCTCATGAGAAGAGCTGCTCCTATTGTTTATGGATTCTAATGAGCATCACAGCAAGCTCCCAGTGAAACAAAGAGGAGAGGCTTGGAAAACTCAGACCTCACTGTCATAACAGAGCATGTCTACTCTTCCACAGGACCAAGTGCACAGCTTCACCACAGCTTTTGTGCGAATGAAGACTCCTCACAGCTCTCTAGATCTCTCTCTCTCATTACTGTTAATGGGAAAGACGGTCTCTGGATAGCATTTTGCACAAGATGTGGAAAAAGTTTAATTAGTTCCCTTCCTAACATGCTTATGCACCTCTGTGATGTCTAATGACAACTTGAAAACTGTATCTGATGTGCATAGCTACATGAGACAGACACCGTTTATGCAGTAATTACATTGTTTTATAACCCCATAAACCACCACACATAGAATTTTGGACAAACTAAATGTTTACTGTTTGCTCTTCTCTGGAGACATATTTAGGAGGCTTTTAGACATTATGGGGGCAGGCAAAGACAGATTAAATTAGATGAAATGCATTTTCTCCCTGTCAGGGATGTTAAAGGTGATCATCTAACATCATCAAATGGAATTGCAAAAATAATGACTGTTTTCGAACCGATTCCCTGAACACTCCCCCTGTCTTTAATTGGCTGGCAGTCAGATAGCCCTGCCCCAAACTCATGCTATTGGTTGAGCCCTGTGTTGCTGTGTTAGGGTGGTTGGGATGCTCAAACAATCAGAGCAAGTGTGTAGTTGTCAAATTAAACTGAGATAGGAGAACGTATTCTACCATCAACAAAATTATACGCATCACCTTTAAAGGTTGTTTATTGAGTTTTTATTACTGCAAAAGGACACATAAACACTGAATAGGGCAATCGTGCCACAGTGATGCTAACAAGAAAACAGTTGAGATTACAAGAACTGGAGCGCCTGCTGGAAATAGGTTGCTGTATGATTAATTATATGACCATTATTATCCTATTATTCATGACAGCATTTCATCTGTAAGCTTTTGATGTTGCCAAATGAAATTTAGTGACTAACAAAATTGTTGATTTGACCATTTGGCTAAAATGCGTCTGGGAAATGTGTCAGACAAGATGACCTCATGGACAAAAGCACCCATCTTTTGTGAGATGGACAGAGCATCTGCCTTGGTATTAAGTTACTGGGCAACGGAATGACAGCTGTGCATTTCTTTGAAATGGAGGGTATGCAGATGAAAGGCAAGCATCCAGAGGACGAGAGGAAGATGGAGCGGGAACTCGTCATATGGATGCAGCTGTGTTTGAACAGTCACATTACTGTTTCATCACTAGGAAGACAAAAAACGTAACCAGATTCCTCACTGCATTGTTCTTGGGGTGGATTTGAAATGCATTGTGATATAGGGCTGGGAATCAGCACAGATTTTCCGATTTCAATTCGATTTAACATGGTTTCAGTTGGGATATCATCTTTTAGTTACAATGCCAACAGACCAGTTTCAATTCTTAGCCTACATAATCGCCTGATCACTGGTGTGTGTAACGTAGGTCTACATTTAGTTACATTTCATTTGTGATGTCACTGACTTGATTAACTTCATAAACCTGTGCTATATATTGTTCTTGCACTTTTGGCCTCTAGCAGGTGAGGAGGCCTTTCTCATGGGCAGATATTTGTTATTTAAGGAGGGGACAGAATGGCTGTGCATGGGAGTGTGAATGTTGGTGTGACTCAGAAGCTGTGTCTCGTTTTAAAGGCTGCGTCCTCCAGAGGTCGCATTTGTCGAACACATACGTCATCTAGGCCGTCTCGTTTCAGTAAAGCAAGTAGGACACTCCAAATGCAGCCTTCAAATGCAATCTTCTTTCATGGGAATTCAGAGGATGCATGAGGTGTATCCTTCGTGGGCACTCACAAACCACCATTCTTTGCTTCAATGGAAATTAACTTCATTTGTGTGAAAAAAAAAAAAAACAATTATGCCAGTTTGCCTGAAAATATGATGTTCAAACACATGTAATGTTAATTCCCAAGTTGACGTACCTCAATAGATGGGTGGATATAATATGTATAATTATAGTAATATATGATTAAAATAACGTATTATAGACTATATCTATTTCCTTTTCTCTCATTATAACTTTCCTAAAATGTACCTCATACACTCCCTTCCAAAGGGACTTTGTTCCCTTCTCACTCAAAGCACTCTTGCTTGTAAAAGAGTGGTGTGCTGTCATAGCAACCATGATAAGTTCTGTTTCCATTTGTCCTACGAAGGCCGTCTCTTTTAAACAAGGCTTGTTTAAAGGAGGACGCTCGCTATACTACAGCCTTCAAAGGACATGTCCTACCTAGCACACAGCCTTCGAAACGAGACAAAGCTATTGTTTCAGTAAAGACAGGGTTGGGGAGTAACCTAATACATGTAACGGGATTACGTATTTAAAATACAAAATATAAGTAACTGTATTCCACTACAGTTACAATTTAAATAATTGGTAATTAAAATACAGTTACATTCAAAAAGTATTTTGATTACTGAAGAGATTTCTTTGCATTATATTAGGGTGACCATACATCCTCTTTTTCCCGGACATGTCCTCTTTTGCATCCAGCCGGGATTTCTAAATTTGCGGAAATGTCCAGGATTTGGCTTTAGTTGCATTATGATGTGCATCTGGTCTAATACTTCATTGTGTGTTTGCGCATATTTGCATTGCTTTAACCCCTCTTTTTATGTCCCGCCTTCTCGCACACCAATTGGTCAATTATAAGAGGCTTGCAGCAACTATTGGCCAAATTCCTGCCTGTCAATCTCTCCGCGAACACATGAAGCGCTGTTGTGTTCGGCATCAAACAGTTGCTTTACAGTAGCAGCAAATGACAGCTGAGTGGTAACAATGCCCAAACAAAAGTGCAAATTTACAGAAGATTTGCACAAAAAATTCCCATACTTTCGTCCAGGTCAAGATCTGTGGGAAGCAGAATGTATGACAAAGCTGGCACTTATGTGTCAGTTGCTAATAAAGGTGCAAGTGATTTAGAAGCACACATTAGCTCTGTGAAGCATAAAGGGTCAGCAAAAGGTGAAAGTTCATCAGGTAAATTAACGGACTACTTTTTGCGACCAGGTAAAATTGTTATCACATTGCTTCATTTTCCATGGCCATTCAAAGTAATAGTAATAGTAAATGAAGGTACACTCATGGCATGAAATATTTTATTTTAGTACATGGACATTCAAAAGAATGTTGGAAATTTTTATTTATTTATATATATCTATGTTATGCTAATAGAGTGTCTTTTTCACTGTATTAAAGTTTGCATTCATAGTAACACTGTTTTGAACCCTATTATTCCACCCCCCCATGGAAAAAAAAGGTATACTCTTTTTGGAAAACCAGAATATGGTCACCCTAATTTTATTGTCATTTGTTTCATTTAATATTTAGTCCTTTCAGATGGAAATATTTATACATATAAATTATGCGATTCAAAGTGCATTTGAACAGCGGTGAAACACTTTCTTATGATGTGTTACATTCATACGAGCAGACAGAGAAGTAAGTTTGAAGTAAGTTTGGAGCAGAAGAAATAGAAATAAAGCTTGTGTAAATTGTCAGATTTACCCTAATCTAAAATGCTATTTCTAGACATTTTACATGCACATTACCAGACACGATCATAGTTTTTATCAAGAAAATTCACATTAGATCATAATTTCTTTTTTTCTAGGAAGACCTTTGATATTAGGGCAAAAATCGTGTTCTTGATGATAATTTTTGTATTGTTTTCATGTAAAAATATCCACAAATCCTTAAAACAAGATCAATTTGATTTATCTTGTTTTAGAAACAACACTGCATAAGATATTTAGGTTTTTCAGAGAATGTATTTTTAACATGTGTATTTTGTCTCACTGTACTGGCAGAGTTTTTATAGTCAAAACAAGTGAAAAAAATCTACCAGTGCTGAAGAAGTAATCCAAAGTATTTAGAATACATTACTGACCTTGAGTAATCTAGCGGAATACGTTACAAATTACATTTTACAGCATGTATTCTGTAATCTGTAGTGGAATACATTTCAAAAGTGACCCTCCCAACCCTGAGTATAGAAATCAGTCTGGTATACCATGGCACTATCTAGACACCCTTTATCCATCTGCAACTTCTAAACACATTTATTGTGAAGGAACGGTCAAGCCAAAATGAAAGCAAATCAATACTTTTCTTGTTAAACCCCTGGTGTTATGGGGGTAGAAAGATGACATTTAAATGTGTATATAGGAGAATTCAGTTACAAAAGCACCAGCAAAGCATAATACCTAATCAGATTCAAACAAAAACACACGTCAAGGTTGACAATTTATGGGAAAACATTGCACAGCATCAAATATCGTAGATTTAATCCACAAAGCAAAATGCCTTATGAAACAATTGCAGAGAAATACCACCCTCCTAATAAACATGCCGACACCAGCTAACCTGTGTGATAGAGGTGCTTCTCTTCCTGTGCCTAGAGAGGACACACAGACTTATGTGTGGATAAATAATTAACAGTTTTTTTTTTCTTTAATGAATTGATAAACTCCTTAGTGTCTGTCCACCAGTGTTATTATTGTTAACAAAAACTGAATGTGAAATTTTTTGTTGTAAATAAATTGAACTAAAAATAAAAGCTAACATAATTGTAAAAACAGAAACTAAACCATTGCTATTTTTGATTTACAGTTTAATATAAAATGTGAAATCTTTACTACGTGCCTTCATTAAACATAAAAATGCCACTTGATAGGGATAACACTAGACACCCCTGAACAAATTTAATGACATTTCAAATATGAAATGAAATCAGCTAAAGGGACAGTTCACCCAAAAATTTAAATCCTGTCATTATTTACTAACCCTTATGACTCTCTTTCCCTCATAGAACAAAAAAGATTATTTTTTTCCACCATATAATTAAAAGTGAATGGCTAAAATTCTACCTAACATCTCATTTTCTGTTCCATAGTGGACAGAAAGTCATATGTCATTTTTGAGAGAACTTTCCGTTTAATTTGAGAGAACTTTCCGTTTAATATTAACCCAAGAATATAAAGGTAACACCTGAAATGTAATTTATTGCTTTTTCCTAAATATAACGGCCCACAAAATATATTTTCATGTTTTTTCCTAAAAGTTTGCTTTCATTTTCTTAATTTTAAAGCTTACATAAATACAGTAATAATAATAATAATAAAAAAAAAAATAGAAAAAATAAAAAAAACATGGAAAAGATGGGAACATTTGCCTCAAGGTCAGCTGCCTTTGTAATAAATAAATAAATAATAAAAAATGCTTCCATGTTACTTTTCCATAAAGACTGTAAGTTAATGCCAGACTTTATATACTGTACAAAGACACAAACCCTCAGTATTTGCAGAGGCCTCCCTTTCAATACTGTATTTTATGTTTATTTATTTATTTATTTTTTAATTTGGCCAACTCAGTCATTGCTCCTCTCCCCAGTCTCTTAAATATGTGTATCCCCAAGGATACGAAAACCTTTTTAGGGTCAACTTTGGCACCCCTAAAGACTAAAACTAAAGCTTTAGTTCACCCAAAAATGGGAAGCGCGTTCACCCAAAAATGAAACTTCTTTCAAAATGTACTCACTCTCATGCCATCCTAGATTTGTATGACTTTCTTCAGCAGAACACAAATGAAGATTTTTAGAAGAATATTTCAGCTCTGTTTGTCCTCACAATGCAAGTGAATGGTGGCCAGAACCCTGAAGGTCCAAAAAGGACATAAAAGGCAGCACAAAAGTAATCCATAAGACTCCAGTGGTTAAATCAATGTCTTCAAAAGCAATATGATAGGTGTGGGTGAGACACAGATCAATATTTAAGTCCTTTTTCCACTATATGTCTCCACCTTTGATCAGCCCCAACCAGTAGGTGGCTGAATGTGAAAGTGAAAGTCACTTCCACACCAGAATGTGGAAGTGAAAGTATAGATTTACAGTAAAAAATACTTAAATATTGATCTGTTTCTCACCCACACCTATCATATGACTTCTGAATATATGGATTTAACCACTGGAGTCGCATGAATTATAGGGATGGGCAATATGTAAAAAATATTTTATCGATAATCGCCTTAAAAAATATCGCGATATACGATTATATCGTCAACCCCCCTGCCGAGGCTCGGAGAATATTTTTGCTTTATTGATTTTGCTTTAAAAATGTAATTCATTTATTGAAACACAAAAAACATAAAGACATTTCTTAATTCAAATTGCACTGTAAACTAAACGAAAAAAGCAATTAAAATAACGAATTCTTATTTAACCACCTCCCCATACAGGGGCGGACTTGGAAGAAAATTTGGCCCGGGATTTTACATAGAAACTGTCCCAAAAGTTGTTGTTGCTGTCCTTTTCTGTATATTGTTGCCCCCTTCCGTGCATCGCGGCGCCGTTTTGTGGCGCGTTCTGCATAACGTGGCAGCCCATGCGGCCCCATTTCGTGGCCGGCCCACCGGGAAAAGTCCCGGTTCTCCCAATGGCCAGTCCGCCACTGTCCCCATATCTAAACATTTACCATCTCCAACGGCTCCATTTGCCATCATGCAAATATTCAACAACAACAGGTGGAAAATTACTAATAGCCTACAGATTCATAACTAAAGACAATTATAAATGTAATCAAATCAAATCAAATCACTTTATTATTATATGTAAAGATAATAATAATCACAATAATAAAGCTTAATAAATAATAAAGCTTAATAAATTCTGCTGCCAAATGTGGGTTCTTATTGAATTTGTATTGCATTTTGGTAATACAGCCTTTTTTTGGGGGGGGGGGGTTCCCCTTTTTCTCCCAATTTGGAATGGCCAATTCCCAATGTGCTTTTAAGTCCTCATGGTCACGTAGTGATTTGCCTCAGTCCAGATGGCGGAGGACGAATCCCAGTTGCCTCCGCGTCTGAGATCGTCAACCCACTCATCTTGTCATGTGGCTTGTTGAGCACTTTGCCACAGAGACGAGGCTTCACGCCATCCACCACGGCATCCATGCTCAACTCACCACACGCCCCACTGAGAACGAACCACATTATAGCGATCATGAGGAGGTTACCCCATGTGACTCTACCCTCCCTAGCAACTGGGCCAATTTGGATGCTTAGGAGACCTGGCTGGAGTCACTCAGCATGCCCTGGGATTCGAACTAGCAAACTCCAGGGGTGGTAGCCAGCGTCTTTACCACTGAGCTACCCAGGCCCCCACAGTTAATGCTGCCTTAAGAAAATAAAAAATAAATTAAAAAATAAAAAAGAAATACAATATCTTGTCTTATTTTATGATTTAATCACTTTAGCCTTTGTTTCTTTAATACAAAGATATATATTACTGAACCTGCAGAGTTGCATTCACAATGCATGTTAACCACAAACTGGTCCGTGGAAATAAAGTGAAATAAACTTACAGCACCTCCTCAGGTGATCGGAAAACATTTGCAGCATTCTCACAGATGACATTATTCTTGCAAACAGTTTTCGGATGAATGAAACAGAAAAAAGAGTGAGGACTCTTTAAATGTGCCTGTTCCACGAGACAGGCTGGTGCTGCATGCTTCTGAACAAACAACAAATCAGACACGAGCATTGATGGCCTTTCTTTTATCTGTTCTTATATTATAATAAAGTATGTTTCTTAAAGCGCGTTTATTTGTGCCTAACAGCATTTCTTGTCATGTGTCACTCTGAGACATCTTACAGGTCGCCTCCTGATGCGGGTAGATGAGCAAAATTACCCGTGCATGAAATACATGCATTGGACAAGGAGCTTGTGAACTGGATTCAGCCTCGTCGCATTTGGCGGGTGGCGGTTGCTAGTTTCACACCCTGGGCTACTTTTTAATATATTTGCCGAGGACATCCCAGATCAATGGTTTTGCTATTTCCCAATATTTTCGATCATTGTCTGTCAATTGAGTGTCGCAATCGGCATCGGAATCTTTGTAAGCTATTGTCGATATCTGATTACATCGTCCTATCGCCCAGCCCTAATGGATTAGTTTTATGCTGCCTTTTATGCCCTTTTTGTAGATTCAGAGTTCTGGCCACCATTCACTTGCATTGAAGGGACCTACAGAGCTAAGATATTCTTCTAAAAATCTTCAGTTGTGTTCTGCAGAAAAAAGAAAGTGATACACATCTGGGATGGCATAAGGGTGAGTAAATGATGAGAATTTTCATTTTTGGGTGAACTATCCCTTTAAATAAGAAAACACTGAAAAAGAAAAAAAGTAAAAAGACAAAACCACTTATGGGGTTTAAACTAAGAAAAACAGAACTAAATTAAAAGGATAACTTGAAAATAAAAACTGTAACTACAGTATAATAACCTTGCCATTGACTCATGCTGGGAGTCTGGGATGGAGTATGATCTTGGCAGGTGAGATGGTGGCATATGGCCTGGCGCCAGACCGGCGGGAGACTGCTCTCTGAGAGATTTACTTGGGCTACTCCACAGGGAGTCACCGCAGTCTGCTAGAGCTGAGTCACGACCCCTCAGGACCGAAAGGCTTCTTTTTAACCTCACCTGTGATACACTGGCTGTATGCCGCAGTTTGGTAGGGCAGGGGTGCACAAAATGAGAGGAGTGGTGAGAAAAACATTGAACTTTGACACAAAGAGTAGTAATGCGTGACTGTTAGACATTTTTTCCTCATTTTTTCCTTCGGCCACCAACCTTTTCTCAAAACTTTTATTCTTTTGTTTAAAGGGATATTTCACCCATATATAAAAATTCTGTCATTTACTAACCATCATATTGTTTCAAAACCTTCAAAATGACATATTTTGTAGAATGTCAAGGCTGCTCTCTTTCATTTACAGTGAAAAGGAAGGTTCGAATGAGATTTGAGAGCTGTGGAGCATACAGCTGATAGTATGCACATTATTCAAAAGTAAAAGAAATGTTTGCATAATTTTAATCAAAATATAATAGCTTTCTCCTTCTCTAAACTTCTATTTCTTTTCTGATGACAAAACCAATGGCAAGCATGTGTGGGACAAATATTATTATCCAGTAATATCAAAGCATGCTTTTCATTATCCAATCAAATCTCCAAGCCTTAAATCAAGTCCAGCACTACGTTTTTAAAGATTCTGTTTCACTCGAACATGAAAAAAGCCAAATTACTAAAGTTAAATGCATTACAAATGCTGTTTCATCTATCTTTAACTTTATGTATTTTTGATTGATCCTCTTTGCCACAACTTAAAGATCACAAATGTAGTTTTTTTAAAATGTAACTGTGCTTTTAGCAGTTTGAGAGTTGTGCAAATTCAGTGCATTAGATGTTTGAAACAGAATAATAGTCCCTCTACAACATCCAAGATGGCTGGCTGTTGGGAGCACCTATGGAGAGTGAGAGTACAGAGACTGCTTGGTGGGGGCTACACATTCTGAGTGTGCATGAAGTTGTCTCGTAGGGACAGCACACTCTCGGAGACCATTCTCAGTGGGCTGGTTTCCCTGGCTCCTCACACTACCTGTTATTAGAAGATACAATCAGTCCTCAGACTTTGAGTTTATCCGCTGACGTCGGTCTTTATCTTACTCTCTTAAGTCCACTTCACTGTGGCAATCTTTCCCGCTTTGTCTACCAAGGGCCTGAAAAAACAGTGGAACAAAGAAACACAAAATTTGGGCAGAGTGCAAAAGAGAGGAACAGAAGAGTTAGACACTATTGATTAGGTTTAGGGTAGGGAAGTAGGTTTTGTTGATTTACAAAACTCGATAGAGCATTAACCTTGAAAGTCTCATCTGTTTTTCTTCTCACATTTGCATTTTACCATGCTGTCGGTTAGGTTTAGGTTCAAGGTTTAGGGAGGAGGGTAGGCTTTGTTGATTTAAAACTCAATAAAGGATTCACCTCATCTGTTTAGGAGAAAACTCAGTTTTAGAGTAACACAGTGGACATTTCACCTTGGAACTGTTGTGGTATGTATAAGGAGCCATAAAATATAATTTTGCAAAAATATCGCCACAGTCATGTTTTTCATGAGATCAGGCCCACAGTGACTCTACTTATCAATTTTGGCCAATATTAGCATTTTATTAAATGATCAGTAGCTATTGGCTTGATTAGGCCAATATCGGAGACATGATAATATTAGGCCTTATTTTTCCAATTCAAACAATATACTCTTTTTTTTTTCAATGTCAGATTTCAGAAGGACTAAACAATTAGCACATTTATATCATACAAAATATCTTTTGATGTATTTATTTGAAGCTTGTACAATTCTAGTTTGGAAATTGTTAAACGTAATTTTTGAATAACAGACAAAACAATTGACAGTAAATGTATAATATCAGTCATCATTAGTAAAAATCGGTTACCGCTATTTGGCCAAAAAAATTATCAGCTATTGTATTGATGAGTTTCTATATCAGTGCGGCCTTAGAAATTTCTAAAATGTAGGTTCTTATTAAGATTGGTACGCATCATTGCTTAATGTGTTAAAGAAAAAATGAATGGTTAACATTTCAATTTACTGACATTATATGCACGATAACAACAAGAAAAACAATTAACAAATTAAGTGAAATGCATTGTAAACATCTTAATTTCCTGAAGCTGTTATCTAAACCTTGTGTAGGGATCTGGTGTTCTGAAGCACTGTCTTATCTCACTCCGAGGTTGACGAGTGGTTTATCCCCAGACGCTCAATGTGATCTCCATCTCGACTAATCTAATTGTCTGGCTTAATCAAATTCGTTGCCAGTTCTGTTTTCTATAAGGCTGGTCAGAGTGCACCTGCAGAGCTGGCCACATCGAGCTCTGCTGATAAATTAGAGGTGGAGACAAAGGATGATATGGAGTGGGTGTGGCTCTGTGCTCTATCTCCCTTTTTCTCCTTTTTCATCTCTCCCTGGAGTGTTGTACTGCATCAGGTTCTGTCCTAGCTTCTCGCTCCTCGCCTAAAATAGCGGAAAGGAGAAAACAGGAAAATGTGTCAAGGTTAGAGTGAAACAGCTTATACCCCCCACCCCCACCCCCACAAGATTAACAAATGTGACTCTACTCCACCTTTAGAAGATGTGATGAAGCATTTGCAGCGAAAACAGAGCAGGGAAATCAAACGGTTGAGCTCCAGATGAGATTTAACCTCATTTATGTAGATTCAAAAATAAAAATAAAAATAAAAATAAAAACGTGAGTCATCAGCACTCATGGGTGGTGCGGTATTTTAACACTGTAACAAAGGGTAAAATGGAAAGGAGGAGGCGGGAACTGGACGAACCATCAAAATAATGTTTAATGAGAAATTAAAACATAAAGACAAAACATAAGCACAAACGCGCGCACACACTGCAGCTGCATGTGGTTCGCTCTCTCTCCCGAACTGCCGCGTCCCGCTGCATTTATCCCTCTCCTCGGCTGATTAGTCCGGGATTGGGGGCCGGGTGTGCATAGTCACGGCCTGGCCCCACCCTCATCACAAATGCAAACAATTGTGTCTAATAAACTACATGCAATCCTGATTACTCACTAACTACCCAATCCAGTTTAACCAGGCACTAAAAGTGTTGAATTTAAATTAAGTCATTTTCAGTGCAAACACGCTTTCAGTGTAAATTAGACTTATAGATTGCACCTTAAGCTGGGTGAACACTGAAGGATTTTTATGGTCCTTTACAATTGTTACTCGTCAGACTGTAGGATATGATCCCAGAGAGATTTTGGGTAAAAGCCATGACACACTGTGCGACATTATGTTGGACTGAAATCTTTTACAATCAGCAAATGTGTCTCAAATGGCAAGTCGTGGCCAAAATCAAGTGTGAACCTGGCTTTATTCACTAAACTCAATGCTATGTGCCTGGCACAATTAACATTGCGCTATTACCGCCCATGGAAAGCAGGAGGAATTCTTAGTCTTTCTTTGCAATTCTTAGTCTCATTATAGGGTTGAATTGTATTGCACACATTAGCATGTTATCTTACCAACAGTAGCATCCGTAACAGAACAAATATCATATCACAGGTGTGCGCTTGGTATTGAAAATCCTGTCTGTGATATGATAGAATGTTAAGCATTTTGCTCATGGTGTGAAGATAATGGAGTCCACATACGTGTGATGCTTGCTCCTCGTGTGGTCTTACGCTTCTCTCAAATTCCTGCCACAATTGGTTTCGCTCTGGAAGCCGAGCCAAGGGATCCTGTTTTCCTGCGGCCAGCCTGCCTGGACTCTATGGAAAAGTTACAACTGTCAGCTGGATTTATTTTTGATTTGGGCTTTTGTGTCGGCCTTGGGAATTACTAGCTGTGTTTGTTTAAATCGTAGCTACTTTTTTAACCTGAGTACGTTTGTTTTTGAGAGCTGACATTTAGGCTATTCTTTGTCAGAAAAAAAAAAATAAAAATACAAAGAAACAAGTAAAGAATGATTTCCCAATGGTGTATTGCTCACAGTCTCTCATTTTATTTCTCCTTCTCTGTCTCTCAGTTTGGTTTGTGTGCTGAAGTTAGCCATTGTCTGCTTCTGGAAATGGAATGCCAATAGTCCTCTGGGGTCACAGTGGGTTGCCCCAAACCCGTAATGACATTTTAATGGCTGTTGTTCCTTTATGGCCAGATACATTTGGAGTTTTGGTGCTGTGAGATTTAGACTTCTCCAACAGATGATAGTCTACAATAGTAGACCATCCTCTGTTAATCACATTTGAAAGAAACTCTACTCTTTAACTTTTCACACTTGGAGAGAAGAAATAATGAAAAACATTGTTTATTTATTTGGTGAATGGGATAAAACACGCTTTTTAAGTTTCTTCCCATTCTTAAGTTTCCAGATTTGAACCCGCTCCTTGTTTCATGACATCTGAGGATGAGAGCAAGACAGAGATATTTTAATGTTTTTAAACCTTATTAAAATGGCGATATAACTGGGAAGTTCGAATAATTTCTGTGAATCAGATTATTTGAACTGAACATTACAATGAATCGGTTTAATAATTTGTTTGTCATCACTCTGTGAGATCACAGATGTCTCTGTGTGGCATTTTACATGTTTTGAAATATTAAAATATTGCTGTTTATTTCTGTGTATTGTAATAGTGATGCATATTAATTATTTAAAGTTTTATATATATATATATATATATAACTTTAAATAATTTGTATGCATCACTATTATAATAATTTTACATTTAACTAATTTTATTTATTTTTCTGTTCATTTAGTGAAAAATATTGTAGTTAACATGCCTGGATTATTTTTTAGATAAACTATATTATGATTTATCTCCTGCATTTAACTCTTCAAATCTACTTGACAACAATAGCTGTTTGGTTAAAATAATGACAAATTTTGAGATAGATTTGTAAGCTTTATCACCCAGCCCTACTTGTAACCAATAGCCTGCTTTCATCAGTTCACCAGGCATGAGTACCACACTTTATTTTATTTTTTTTAACTTTGAATTCAATAGGCTTTTATTATTGTTGTTGTACTCCAATGAAGCGTTTTTATTGATTCTTAACATTTCAATGTGTTCATGTATCTCTTCACTGCAGGCCATCTACATGCAGATTACTCCCCGAGAGGTGAAATTAGGTGCCGGGTTAGGGTTGCTCACCCGGATGATAGGATAGCTTATTTGTCTAGACTCGTGTAAGCACACAGAGTCCATATGGGAAAGACATCTCTTAGCAACATTAGTTTGCCGAGGTTGTACTACTAGAGTGAGAGTAATATGAGAGGAATGTGGAAGTTGGTGGTCCGTGGTGTTGAACTCATCATGGGCATGTGTTTATGGTCACTGTGAATGTATATGGGGAGGGCCAAGCTCGCACAGTTGCGATAGAGGAGATTAAGTTGTGTTTTGGAATGTTCTGAGGTTTATTTGTGCAGCATGCTTGGATAGCTAGCTTAATCACTTTGTCTCGATTTGTTACTTTTTTTTTTTTGCATGGGATTTCATATTTTTCCCATGGCAGAGGAATTAGTTACAGTCAAGCATGTATGCTTATCTTTTGTGGACACTCTCCACACAAATAAAGTGGCCCCAAATTGTACTGTATTTACCGTTTAGACATTTAAGCCACTCTTTAACTTGCAAGAATTTCATTACATAGATAATCAAATATTAAACCAAGCTAGATTCTCAAGCCTAACTTCATTTTTCTAGCCATTTTATAAGCCAATCATCTAAAATCTAAACAAAATATTTTTTTGAATGGTTGCTTGTGCAAGCTTTCTTTCAAATAAATGCCACTTGGTTTTATTATTTTGCTAAGGCAATAACATTAATACATTTTTTAAGAGTGGCTTAGTGTCCAAATAATTTTCAGGGCCACTGTATACCAAGGCACGTTTTGCTTAACATGCAAAAATTGCTGCCAAATGAAAGAGCCTATAAAGAAATGAGTAAAGAAATGTCAATGCACATTTTTATGTTATGTTATAGCCCCTAAATTTTTTTTTCAGTCATGCTTATTGAGATATTATGTTGTGGTGGTCAATAAAACCACTGACAGACAGCAACTATAAAGGTTTGCAGTGTGCAGTGTCCTGTACAGAATGCTTATGATGTCAAATCCTTTTACAGACAAATAAATAGTTATCAGTCTTTACAATGCTTACACTACTTACATTTTTCTTATTATTGTGCAAAAGCACTTAAGTGATATTCTAAACCCTTTCTCAAATGTCTGTCCACTCCCTGAGCTTGAACAGTTGTCTTGTTGCTAGAACACTACAAAAGGATGCCTTTGAAATTCATGACAACAACATTACTATTGAGAGCTCTCAGTGGAAAGGACAGTTTTCATGCAGCTGTTGGCTAGACTGTTGGTGGTTGTTAGTGGCTAGCAAGAACTGAAGTTCGCCTTGACTATGCCTCCCCTCTGTGTTCTCATTTTAGCCCTAAATAGCTTTTCATTTTTGTCCCTTGACAAGGCTGCCACAACACTGTTACACATTGTCCAGTCTTACTGGAAGACAAAGAGGCCACCAATGGTCCCTGAAGGACACAATGACTGAACTTAAATTGGATGGTCTTTGCTATTGTTTTGTGTACTGGAGTGAAACTAGTTTTGGATTTACTCTTAATCCCCCAGACGCTGCCAACAGCAATTACTTATCAAGCAAAATGTCTCTTCACCCTACAGGAAAGACAAACCAGAAGTGAGATCTCTTTAATATCCCAATTATTTATCTGAAACAGCTTTGAGATTAAATGGAGAGCAAATTGAGACTTTTGCTTTTACTTTCAATTGTTCAAGACTAAATTATGCCACTCACATTCATTTGTTTACAGCAGCTTTATACTCTTACTGTATGCAAAGCCCCATTCAAGGCAAGTCAGTCCACTCTGCGGCCATCTTTGGAATGCTCCTGGGCAGGCTGGGCAGCAATTTCTATGGATACAAGTGGTATAACACTGCAGCTCCTATCTACTTGAATGGGGAAAGACTGAAATCGGTTGGTCAAGATTACAATCAAAGAAAATATCCAAAATCAGCAGTAAAATCTGACAACAATGGTTTCATAAATTGTGCTTCTTTAGCTCAAATCACACTAAAAATGCTAATTTACAGGCTGGCACAGCTAATGCGCATGCATGTTCTCGAGTAGATTGACAGACGATGTCTATATCTAAAAGGTGACTGGCTCTTTTACCGGTAAGGCGGGACTTTCTTTTTTTACCTTCGTTGGGCGTTCCAATTTCTCCCATTCATTTAAATAGCAGAGGTCCATCTCTGCTGTATGTCATCAAGTGTTTTGTTTTTTGTTTCTGTTTTATTTCTCCTAAATAAAATTTTGTTTTACTCTGAAATGTGTCAGATTACAGACGTAAAATTGGTAGTGAAAAGCTTTTCATGTTGACTTTAAATGTAATATAACCGAAAACTCCATTAAGTCTAACATTTGAGCAATAAACTTTTCCTCTGGGTCAGTATTTAGAGCTGTAGGACTAGCAGATTTTGTTTGCTGTATCTGGAATTTCTGTCTTCAGGATTGTTTTTGCTTCACATTGATTTGCTTTGCATTAAAAAGCAGAGAATTTATTTAGTGATGTTAGAACAATAATTTATCATTTCCACTTCCTGGCATGGCATCTGTTTTATTTAGCAGAGTTGTTATCTTCTATATGATTTTCTTCCAGTGATGTATGGGAATCCAATACATACAATTGTTTATATAAATATATATATATATATATATATATATATATATATATATATATATATATATATATACTGAATATTTATATCCGCTTGAGGAGTTTCTTATGTTATATTAATTCACTGATAAAGATGCTTCCACAGAACAATAAAGGTATAGTTAACCCCAAAATAAAAATTATCATCATTTATTCACCCTCATGTTGTTCCAAACCTGTATGACTTACTTTCTTCAGTGGAACATAAAAAAAGGATGTTAGGCAGGATGTTTATCTCAGTCACCATTCACTTTCATTGCATCTTTTTTATACAGTGAAAGTGAATGGTGACTGAGGCTAGCACTGCCTCTGCCTTTTTGGGTAAAATATCCTTTTAAACATCTCTATGCAGGAATCGTCTGTGCTGTCTGCACTTTCAAAGGGAGTAAAAAGTTTAGCTTGGCTCTGGGTTTCACGGTTTCCAGGGCTAAAAAAGAAATAAACTAATACTCCAGTTTATGCTGTGCATCCCAAAATGAAAGACTTAGTTGATTTAAGCTTTCTTAGATATGCTAGGTGTGATTGATGGCTTCCTCCTGCTCTGTCTCAGTTTTCAGCCTCACGGCTAGGTAAGGATTCATTTAGAAAGGTATCTGAACATTCTTTGCCCCACTGTCAATCAGTGTGACTTCAATTTGGAAGGACAAATGTGTTGCATTGTCTGGACACTGGACCACTCACTCACTCAGCCCAGTGTGAAAGCTGTTATGTAACTTGGCAGCCACAAAGGGTCATATTAGCACTAATCCATCCCTGTTAAGTCATTTATTGCCCTAGAATTAGATGGCACAGTTTCTCTTGAACACTTCTTGTGTTGACGTATTTCCTATTGAAACAGGAAGTTGGGGTGGGGCGTATCAAAGGGATCGTCCCATTTAAAAAAAAAAAAAAAATTAAAGAGCAAATTAGCTTTAGTACGACTACATCACAGCCATGAACCATGATTTGCTGCATCTTTCCTTAAGGTAGGGAAATTGTCGTCATAGAAAACTTTTGATTGGACAAAAATCTGTGTAGTGCAAGATGAGTCATCGATATTTTTGATCCTGGAAGAGAAAGACTGTAAAGTTTAAATCTGTATATGTGCTAATTTTGTCAACTTGTAGGAGTACAATAGCATATAGATGGCTTCATAACTAATAGACATGGACTAAAAAACCACAATGCAACCAATTTAGATGGCACGGGGTCTTAAAACCCACATGAATGAACCCTGTCACACATTTTCCACTGCCTTTTAAAACCATTTCTTCCATTTCCTTTATTTAACAAGGGGGTGTCACAGTGTGATGGAAGACTGTGATAAATGTTGTAGAAGTCCAGCGCTATAACAGTAATTCATCAAGTAATGATCAAATGATGGAGAAGAGCATTATAAGTGGGCATTTATCTAGACTATCTGTGTGGTGTAGTCGAGCACACTTCTGGCATTTTAACGTTTGGTATATTTAACTCTTGTTTACTTCTGCATATGCCCGATCACGATAGTCTCTGCATTCCCCACAAGTTTGCACTCTGAACCAATCCGAAAGATTGTGAAGTGCAACGCAAGTTATGTTCAGCACTAAATGTTTGGTTGTGTTTGTGCCACACATGCTAACACATGCTAAAACAACACAGACAGCGTGTGCAAATAAATAATGCTATCAGCGGGTACAATTCATTCTTAGTGAATTCCTCCCTTGGTGTTTTAGTTTTCTAGGCCCAGAAAATTCCCATGAAGGTCCAGAGAGACACCTCAAGAGCACATCATGAGAATTTATTTTCTGGGTGGTTGAAGAAGTCATTACTTCTTTGGCCTTCTCTTAAACACTGGTCTATTTTCAAAGACTCAGCATTTCAGGGCAGCCGTTCTACCAGCAAGCCATAGTCAGCATTTTTCAAGGTCAAGATCTGAAGAGTTGTTGTGGTCTGTTTAGATGACAAGGGTCAAAGACCTCATTTGAAAACAGTTCCTAAACCCTTTGCTGCCTGAATATGTATGTCAGCCACTGGATCTATCTGATTTTAAATTATGTTTTGGGGCTTTTTGACAATTTCTTTGTCAATTTATTGATAGCCAAGGTAAAGAGATAAAAAAATATATCGTGGGAAAGAGAGAGAAATGGGTTCAAGATAAGACGTGGGCCTGATTTGATTAGCATTAGCCCCATGGCTCGATGTGTCAGGAGCATGTGTGCTAACTTGTAAACAGATTTTTTTTTTCAGTGGCCAATGGCAATATCTAGGGAGCAAGCACACTGATGGCTAATATAATGCACATAATACTGTATATTCAAGTCTATAAAAAGTCTTACATTTGATTGAGCTGATTTGCCATCTCTTGCATTGTAATAGGTCAAAAGGCTTTACCCCAAGCACTGGTAGCAGCCGTTTATTAAAATGTCCTTTGAACTGTAGGTTTTTCCGTCACCATCCTGGTGTGGAGAATGATGGTGAAGTGTTCTAGCTCATGCTAATCAGTACAATATTCCCGTTCTTTGCTGCTTGGCCCATCTGCCCTTTTGTCATATTCTTCTCCTCCCTCTCAAATCGTCCGTGGTCTCTCAGAGTCTCCAGTTAGCAATTGCTGACTGATTAATGACAAGAATCTTCATCCACTCAGGGCGTCTCATCATTTTTCTGGTGAGGGCAAGAAAAAAAAAAAAAAAACACTAACATGAATAAGTACGTTTCAGTTAGTTAGTCTAATTATTCCATAAAACCTCTGAGGTTGCAGGGTTGCGAATTACAGAGAGATGCTCGGAACTTATTAAAAATTTAAGCTTACTTATCTTAACAGAAGTGACTTGAGTGGAGTGCTTAATTTGCGGGCCTTAATGAGGAAATGATTCGACTCTTGTCACTTAAAGTGCCTGTCAGTCTTTTAATGGCCTTGTTTTCCGGAGGGCTTTAAGAGGACTCAAATTAAATGATGGGGCCATCAAGGTTTTTTACCCGTTAATGAAATGGCAATGGCTGTGGTTTGCTTTGCATAACTAGCGTGCTTGCTGGGCTTTTTTTTCAGTTCATACTAATAACATGTGTCCATGTCATATTAAAAGGAGTAGTTCTCCCAAAAATGAAAATTCTTTGATTAATTACTCACCCCCATGTCGTTCTTCCATGCATGGAACAGAAAAGGAGAATATGAAGCATCTTCACACAGGCTTCATGCAGGCTTCACGCAATTTAGCACAGGTTGAATATCAATAACATTTAAAGGAATATTCCTGGTTCAATACAAGTTAAGCTCATTTGACAGCATTTCTGGCATAATGTTGATTGCCACAAAAATTTATTTTGATTTGCCCTCCTTTTCTTAAAAAAAAAAGTAAAAATCGAGGTTACAGTGAGGCACTAACAATGGAAGTGAATGGGGCAATTTTTTTAAATGTTAAAATACTCACTTTTTCAAAAAGTATAGCCGCAAGACAAACAATATGCGTGTAAACATGATTTTAGTGTGATAAAATCGCTTAATAACCGTTTCTGTGGAAAGTTATAGCCAATTTTACAACTTCGTTGCCATGTAATAAACCCTAAAACCCTAAAATAACTGTAAAAATAACAATTTAAACGACTTTACAGCTCAAATAACAAGTTTTAACAGAAGAATTAATGTAAGTGCTTTTATAAAATTATAAGCATAAAATTTCTGCCCTTAAACCCTCCAAAAACTGGCCCCATTCATATCCATTGCAAGTGCCTCACTGTAACCTCGATAAAAAACTAAAATAAAACAAAATGAAAGAAAAGGAGGAACGAGTCCTAATTATTTTTTTATGGTAATCAACATTATGCCACAAATGCTGTTGATTGAACTTAACTTGTATTGAACCCGGAATATTCCTTTAACAAATGTCATTGGTTCTTACATATCAAATTTGACCAAATGTCACAACATCAAACATGCGCATAGTTAACAAGGCACTAGTTTTAATTTGATCGAATGGCTTCAGAAGTCCTGGAATGTAGCGCATGAGTCATATGTACCCTTTTTATGGAGCATTAATTGTGCCTTTTGTGCCTTTTTAGAGCTCAAAAAATTTGGTCACTTTGTTCTGTATGGGAAACAAAATACCTTTCTCCTTTTTTGTTCCATGGAAATAAACAGCATACGAGTTTGGAATGACATGAGGGTGAGTAAATATTGACACAATTTTTCTAATACTGTTTCTAATACTATCCAAGTCTTGCTCGCTCAGTGTTTTGCAAAGCTCGTGTCCATTGTCGAGGTTATTGAAATTGACTGCCTTTAATTTTTTGGGAACCTTGGAGTGCACTTCACTTTTCATTTTCTCTTCAAGACATGATGATATGATGCCTTCTCTCTTCAAGACTACCTAAAAGACCACCAAACCCTCCTCTAGGATATGTCAAGAGTGTATTAGGACACTAAATCGATGTTATCACCTCTTTTCAGTGCATGGAACGAACTTGGAAAGTTCTCCATAACCAGGGATTGCCCCTCAGTAAACAGCCATCCAAAAACTTTCTGTCAGCTCCTTCCCGATTCTTGATTGGTCAGCATTATTATTAGACTGGAACTCTTAATATACCAACTCTGTAATGAAATATAGCCTAGTGGGTGAACACAAAAGGATATGGACTTGTATTGAAATTTTTATTTGTGGTTTTGATTCCCCCCCCTACTGCTGCTTTTGATTCAGATTAACCTCAACATCTGGAAACTTTTATAAATCTGTTTTTTTCTCTGGTTTATTTTTTTTTCTATTGTTATGCACAATGTAACTGAACTATGCAAGTGTAAAAGATGTGGAATAAAGCGTATCGTAGGATATCGTAAGATCAGTAGTAGTCTCTATTTCTGTTTTACTGACTTCTGCTCTGCAGGCCCATGCATTTATCCTCAGAGTGAGTCAGAGGAGAAAACATCTGTAAGTCATTGAGGCAAAGATGAGAAAACGTCTTTAAGTACTTCAGACATCACACACACCATAGCTTCTGCTTTACTGCAGCCGTTTGAATTTAAATATAGGCTAGTTCGACCCAGGCTGATGCTAATGACCCTTATATATTTTCAAAGGCTACAACTGTTGTGTCACGGAAATAATTACCTTATTTTACAAGGATGATTTCTCATTTTCTTTCAATGTAATTGTAACCAGAGTTTGTTCTGGAGTGCTATTTAAGTGAATTGTAAAGACAGCCCTAAATTTGAGGTTGAAGAAAAGAAAGGCTGGCGTAGGAAAGCTAATAGAGAAAGTGTTTTGAATGAAAGGTCAGTTGGAGAAAGCAGTTGTCTGTGCACTGGGAATAATTAAGGAGAGGTGTAAAGTCAATAGAATGTGGCTAAGATGTGGTTTCAATTGGGAGTATATGTTGGCTTCAGAAAATCTCGTGTCCAATCGAGAGCTCTCTAGAGTCGCTTGATGTTGATAATGTGCCGTGAAATTATTTGGTGTTGATTCATGTCTCAGCAGAATTACTGCCCAATGAGTGACCTTACTATACTATTGAAGGTATATGGTTTTACAAACACAGAAGAAAATACACACCATGACTTTAAAGTGGAGTTGGATCGATACAAAAGTTTGGCATTAGTATGATGCCAGCCTCTGGTCCCTCAGTATTGACTCTAAATCAATATTTTCAAACACATAAACAGGCTAGGGCAACTGAAGAGATAAAACCAGGGCTGTCAACAGATTTAATATCTAAATTTTTTCTATAATTCAAAATGGATTGCATATTTTTTGTAGTTAATACCTTCAGTTCCTTTTTTAAGAAAAGAATACAAAAAATTGTGTTGGGGTCAGGTCAGGTACTGAAATTTGTTATTGTACCATGTAATATCACAATATGATACTGTAACATAGTAAATTTTTGGTACCACTGTGGTTTTTAAGTATTTTTTATCTAATATAAATCAAAAAGTTTATTTCAATTGCAAGAGTTTCAGAATCTTCTTTACTCTGTATATCATATACTGCGATATATCGGTCAGCCGATATTATTACGTTAACCCTGTCCCTGACAACCATGTCACTCATGTCTGTTTGCTGTTAGCCAGCTATAGTTTGTCAGTGCAGTCAGTAATGTAGCAGATTGAAAGGTAAACATCAGAGCATCTTTTTGCAGCTCAGCAGACAACGGTGCAGTGGTGGATTGTGTCTGCTGAGTGTTGATTTCATGCTACGCTGTTACCTAGTTGGTGAGACGCAATGCTGGAAAGTAAAATAAACAATGTCCTTTTACTCTCCGTGACAACGAGCTAATAGCGAACTAGCTAACCACGTAGCTACTTTCATTGCTTGTCAGCTGAGTGGAAGCTAATGTGTAAACATGTATTCACCAAACTGTTTTGTTCAGGATTCACAGTTTGGTACCCCTTTCAAGCGAACAATTCCAGTCGTTGCATTTACAAAATGTAATATTTAAAAGTCTGGTTTTCCACCGTTGAAAGTTTCCCCTGAACTTGTATAGCAGAATACGGTGTAACATGGCTGCTGCAGTTTATCTTGACTCGGCAGTATTAATATAGTCAGCTTTTGACTGATACTAAACAGTAATACTGATGTTTATTTAGCTATTTATTTTATTTTTATTTATTCTTAATTTTAATTGGTCAGCAATTGACTGATACTAAACAGTACTGATGTTTATCTAGCTATTTATTTTATTTTTATTTATTCTTTATTTTAATGGTCAGCCATTGACTGATACTAAACATACAGTACTGATGTTTATTAAGCTATTTATTGTATTTTTATTTATTCTTTATTTTCTCAGTGTTCATTTCTAGAATTTGTTGACAATGTATAATAATAATGTCAAATATTCTTTGATAAAAATATTTGTTTAAGAAAGCAGCCTTCTGAGTACCTTTGCATAGTCATATCAGTGCGCAAAATCTGTGAAAAATCCACATAGAAAAGGTCTGTTTTCATTCTAGCTCAAAAATTAACTATATTGGCCACCATATCGGTAATCGATGAATTTTCCTTCTCTAAAATCGATGTTGGTATCGGTGTCAAAAATCCCATATCGGTCGGGCTCTACTTTGTACTTTCACCAAGGGTCATTGTACAGTTTGGGAATCCATTTATAGACTTTAATAAGTGTTTCTTAAAACTGAGACAGCTGTCAGTGTTTCTTTTAATACTTAAGCCGAGTAGAGTAGAGTACAGTAGAAAGTAGAGTAACTGCCTACTAACTAGCGTAATAGTTGTCAACTCCACTATGGCACAGCAAATATTGGCCATTTTCAGTCCCACTTGCTTTTGTTACTAGACAGTGTTTGTCGCAGGAGCGGTGCTAGGACACGGAGCATAAAGCTCTGTCGCTTTGGTAGATTGAGGCTAAATGTGACAGGAGCTGAGGATGTTATCACCTAAGATCCTTGAGTGGCATTCTATAATACATGACAGCTGACTGATGGCAATCACAGGCACCCCTGTCTCACCATAAGTGGATTCATTCCTGTGCCCAACGAGGCATTGAATACCGCTAGACTTAAAGGAATATTCTGGGTTCAATACAATTTAAGATCAATCAGCAGCATTTGTGGCATAATATTGATTACCACAAAAAATAATTTTGACTTGCCCCTCCTTTTCTTTTTAAAAATAAAAAATCTGGGTCACAGTGAGGCACTTGCACTGGAATGGGGGCCAATTTTGGAATGTAAAAAATACCCACTTTTTCTAAAATATAGCCAAAAGATGTGAACAATATGTGTATAAAGACGATTTTAGTGTGATAATATCACTTACTAACTAATCTGTGTAAAGGTATAGCCAATTTCACAACTTTGTTGCCATGGTGATATAATCTCAAAAAACCCTAAAACCTTAAATTGACTGTAAAAATTACAATTTAAACAACTTTTGGCCACATTCTCTTCCATTGTAAGTGCCTCACTGTAACCTTGATTTTTGCTTTTTTTTAAAGAAAAGGAGGGACGAGTTGAAATTAATTTGAAATTAAACATGTAAAAAAAAAAAAAACATGAATGAACATCTGAGGTTTTGATGAAAGATACCGTACAACTTACTGAAATGTGTCTTCTCTCATGTTATCGCCCATTCTGTTAATGTTGGAATGACAATGGAGAAAATTAATGGGGAATATCTCGAGCCCCGGAGCACTCACGGGATCAGTGCATGATGACATGCACACTGAATGCACACACACAAGTGAAATCACGTGCCCCTCTTGCTGCTCTCTGCGAGGTATGGAATATTTTCATTCAACCTTACGACTCAAGGAGGGAAATGTAAAAAAAAAACAACTAAAAATACCTTTTGAAATGTAATATAAGATATATTTTTCACCAAAATGATTTATGACCTGTGGATAACCTGTAAGTGTGAGCTGTACTAAATTGATCAGGGTAGCCAAGCACACAGTGTAGTGATGGGTCGTTCATGAACGATTCGTTCATTTTGAATGAATCTTTTATGTGACTCAGAAGAATGAGTAGTCTCAGAGTGATTCGTTCATGTTGTGTTGGCCGCGCATGTGCATTGCGCAACCTTCATTCGTTCTGCTCAAATGAACGAAATGAACTAAATAACTTGAATAAAGATTCGTTCATTTTGCTGAACGAGACTCAAAGAGTCAGTAAAATGATCCGATCTTCCCATCACTAACACAGTGATGATGACATGTGCTAAGCTGTCTGTTGGCGTAGGGGCATTTAAATTTTTAAAGAGACATGACAAATAGCCTGAAAATACATTTCAAAGACATTAATTACTGTAAATAATTCACAAAACGTATCGTGTCCTAACTGCGTAAATTAAATTGTATATTTTATTATTATCTTTACTAAAATAAAAATATTTGGGGACCCTAATGGCCCCCCTCAATTCGAGCATTGGTTGTGGTACAGTGAGTATTTTAATGTTCAAAAATTGTCCCCATTCACTTCCATTGTAAGTCCCTCACTGTAACCTCGATTTTTGCTTTTTTTTAAAGAAAAGGAGGGACGAGTTGAAATGAAAAGGAGGAATGAGTCTAATGTGGTAATCAACATAATGCTACAAATGCTGTCAAATGAGCTTAACTTGTATTGAAACTGGAACATTCCTTTAAGGAGGTCTTTAATACCTGAAAATTCCATTGACCTTTACCTCATATACACTTCATATGCAGTATGTAAACTACAAAAGTGACCAGATCTGCTCTTGTCTACATAATACAATGATAAACATTTATGATCACAGGAATATTTGTGTGTGAGAATGATTTTAACTAAAAATAAGTTAGATAGAGTGTGTCCATTAGGCCACTGACAGTGTGTTGAATCTATTGTTTTGGGTAAGTGATTTGAAGAATGAAATTCATTGGCACAGGCCTATTTAAAGATCCTCCATTACCCTAATGTGTGAGGCTTAAAGAGACAGGAATGATTGGGATGTCTCTTCGAATGATTTAATAGAGTGATGCTGTTTGGGCGGTGATGGAGAGATAATGATTAAAAGTTATGATTGTGAATTAGCAGAAATGCTCTTGTAATGGGTAAAGGATGGGCAAGGAGGAGGCAGGAACTGGCAGAACAGTCAACATAACTTTAATGATGTAACTGAACTTAAAACAACAGAAAACAAACAAACACACACACACAGCGGCCGCGTGTGTCTCTCTCTCTCTCTCGAACTGGTGTCTCCGGCTCACCTTTATCTCTCTCTCCCGCTGATTACGAGACTCAGCGCCGGCCGTGCACCCTCCCGGCCACGACCTCCTCCTCGTCACATTCCTCCCCAGCCCGATTCAGGCTGGGGCGCCATCCGGACTGGCCACAGCCCTTCTGGCCGTTATGCCGGCCAATGGTCCACCCCACCTCCTGGGAACCTGGGGAGAGGTGAGGGGATGGAGAGGGGAGAGGGAAAGGGCGAGCAGGAGGGACACAGAGAAGAAGAGAGAGAATAGAGAGAAAAACTTGCTCGCCGGTCCCCGGACACACCGTCGCCTGGTCCTCAGCCACTCCACCGCCCTCTGGCGGATGACAGCCACTCCTCCCCGGGCGGACAGCAGCGAGTCCTCCGACCCCTGGTGGATGGAACGGCTCCTCCCCTTCCTGGGGGATATTTCCAACAATAGAGTCTTTCTCCAGCTCGTGTCTCGTCACTCTCTGTCGGGACAGGCGTCTGGCTCGCTCTTAAATCCCGTCTCCACTTTCACTGCAATGACAAACAGCTGTTAGAGACAATCATTGCCAGGTGAAGATCCTTACCGTTCTGATCTCGCTTTCCATTCATTAACCGGCGCTTAACCATGCCCCCCCCCCAACCACAGCTCTTTAATTAGCTTTTTAGGTATTCATTAAGAGGACAGTGTTGCCTTTTTGATGTTTGTCCTTAAATGCATTAGACATGTCAGTGTCAGTCTGCTTTTACTTTTTCTGTCTACAGGCATAACTGGATTGATAAAAGTGCTCATATTTCAGAATATATGATTTTTTTTTTTTTTTACATTCCAGCATTCATTAACTTTTTATTTTGGCACCCTGAGTTCATTAATTATTGATATGCCAGTCCAGTTCTATCAAAAGCACTTTGGACTGATATCAGACGAACACCACTGATATCTCGCTTTCCCTTCCTCTGTTTGTTCACAGAGCTGATAATTAACTGTGATAAATAATTAGTGGCTCACTCCCATTTCATTTCTCTGAAATGTTGCTTCTTGTGTGGTGTCAGACCTCCAAACATGGTCGGCTAAAGCAGAAGGGCTTTTCATTGTTTTTACTGACCGCAGGTTTTAAAGAACAAGATTATTCAGTAGGTGTCTGCGCTAACAGTCTCCATGAAATCTACTCAAAGTTAGATTTAAGTCAAAGGAAAAGGCTCTGATGGTTCTCAGGGTATTAAATATGAAGCCAAGACTGAAAATGATAATTAGAAAATGGTTCTGAGTGCAAATGAAAAGGAAGAGACAGTTTGAAATACATTAGTATGTGTTTAATATTGTCTTCATTCCCAAGTTTAATGTGCTAATGTCTTCTTATGTCAGTCTTGTAATGTTTAGGCTAAATGGTGAATTCACCCTTTCTCTCGCCCAAGTTTATAATAGCAATAAGTCTGAGGCGATGCATTACATTTATTTTACTGTGATTAAGAGGTTTTGTTTAGGATGAAGCGAATCGGAGTCCCTAAGACCTCTTTACTCTTGGTAAAATCACTGTAACGCAAGTGCTAGAGCAGCTTATTGGTTTTATAAAATGGCAACAGCAGCAATATGATGAAAGTCACCATTTTTTAATTAGAAGTTTAATGTATTATTAATAAGAATCTGAATAAACAATTTTTCCACCAAGAATTATGTTTCATTTTCCTAACTGTTTGCAGTTGCCAGCAACATAGGAAACTGCCACATTAATACAGAATGTGCTATGAGAGGTGTTCATTTATAGTGATTTTTCTAGGGCTTTGAACACAGCTCATCCAATCAGAATTCCAGTTCGAAACCAGAGACAGTGAAGTAAAAACTGATGCACTAGGTTAAAATGTTTTTCTTATTTTTTTATCTGTTAAAATGATGGACAGCATTTGTACTTATCTGTCAATGTTTCAAAAAATCGGTAAATGACAGAGAATTTTCAGTTAACATAACCCCTGTTCGGAACTACTGATTTTATAAAATAACAACAATCAAATATTCTGTGAAGTAATATAGCTCATTAACCTAAATATGAATTAAATTCAATGTACATTTGGGTACATTCACTGTCTTTCATCCAATCAGATTGAATAGTCAGAACTGTTTGGTTTTATAAATATTACTAAGCAGCTTGTGTCTGCCTCTGTTTTGTATGTTGGTCACTGGAAGAGAACAGCATCTGATGCAAACAGAGAGGAAAGAGTTAAGTAAGTGGGTACAGATTGCCTTTGTTGACACCAAAACCAATGTTTTAGTCCAGATTTACAGGCTTGTCATTTGTATAGTTCTCATAAAACATTACCTCTGTGGTTTTCATTGTGTGCTGTTTCATATACCTCCTGGTACCGTGTGATAGGAGTATCATGGTACCTACTCTGTGACACAGTAGGTTTTCTGTTTATATTCCTGCTGGGTTCACTAAATTGACATTATTTAATATATTTTATGGTATTCTAAGCCACAAATTTAGAGTGTAGTGTTAGATAGGTGGCTCTAATGGTTTTGAATCATATTTTTCTTCACATTTTTCCATTTTTGATGCAAGACCTATGAAGCATTTCCCCCTGCCTATTTGAAGTTTTCTGCCAAAATCACACATTTTCCCAGGCTCTTCTTCTCAGAGACAAATAATAACTTAGACTCCTTTTATCCACATTGACTCAGATTTCCAGCCGTGTATTAGTGTAGTCACAGTTGGAATTTGTTAGTGTTAGTTAGCAATGCCAGTGTTGTGACGAAAGCTGTCTTGATGTATCACACTTCAGTTTGGGCTCAACATATGGTGGCCTATTTTGAGAAAAGATGGTTTAGCAGGCAATATAGATGGATACTCACAGTCCAAGTCGAAGATCTGCAGCTGTCACAATGAACTACTAGAGTAATACACGCCTCGCATCTCATGACCGTACTCACAGAGAAGCCAGTCTGAGACCTGTAGGGCATTTGGATTCACTCCATGAGGTCTAACAGTATCTGAGTCAGGGCCGGATGTAGGCATGGGCAGGGGTGGGCTCAGCCCACCCAAATGTGAGTCTTGCCTACCCGATCAAACATTTGGAAAACACAGTATTAAATGTATTTTATTTAAAAAAATGTATACAATTTGTGCATTGGTTAAAAGCAATTTGGGGGTGGCTGTGTGTTGCAAACATTGAGAGTGTGCTGTAGACCACCTCAACCAATCACAAAAAACATCAGAAATTTGTAGTATTTTTCTGTTTTTGTCATTGGCCGAAAGCAATGAAACACTCACGAAGTGGCTGCTACCAACCAGAGAGTCAGAGACGTCACACGAGCAAGAACAGTAATAAGAGATATTTTTGTGCAATTTATAGGTTTTTAGTGCCCATAAATAAGCCTGGTTGTGTCTCTAGCAGTGACCATGTGTCTTCTGTTAATGTACCAAAGGCTCCCTTTTCCCGCTTATCAAATATCTCCCTTTCCCTCCACCGTTGAAGAGTTTGAGGGAGGCTTTTCGATCTGGGGAGTAAGTGTAAAATCTAGATGAAATGGGCCCACTTATGACATCTCCCAGCCCACCCTAGCATAGCTGGCAGGAGCCAGGCCTGACCTTAGTGTGTAGAGACTAGAGAGAATTGAGGTTTGATCTGCTTCAGAATGGTTTTCATCCCGATTCATAGTCCTCATTTCCCTCTTCTGTAAATGGTGAGTTTCTCTGAACCTCGGCAGGGTCATGCTCCTGCATTAGAGTTGAAATCATTTACAGGACTGGGTTTCTGAATAGGCCCTTTATCTGCATACTCCAGCATTGCTTAAAATGAAGAAAGATATGAATAACAAAAGAGGAAAGTGTTATTTATTTTCCACGTCCTCTCTCTGAGTAGATTGTTGAATTAATTCTGTATATGTGGCATCACATGCTGCAGGAAATTCTGCAAGTCAAGTACAATTCTTTACTTCGAGCGCTTTCCCGACCTCTGCTTGACTTTGTGTTTGCAGATTATATTTTATGATTATGTCTAACCCCTTTTAACCGTACAAGTATTTCTGTTTCCTGATAAACTTAATACTAATTAATTGCTTTGAGCATTAAAGGGATAGTTCACCTCAAAATAAAAAAATATTTTCATTATTTATTCAACCTTATTTCGTTCTAAACCATATGTCTTTTT
The DNA here is from genome assembly GCF_019703515.2 of Myxocyprinus asiaticus. NCBI lineage: Eukaryota > Metazoa > Chordata > Actinopteri > Cypriniformes > Catostomidae > Myxocyprinus > Myxocyprinus asiaticus. Next base: position 16,130,129 of record NC_059383.1, on the reverse strand, counting down.
TTCATGGAAAACAAAATGAGCTGTTAAGCAGAATGTTAGTGACTGGCAACCTGAGTCACTATTTAATGTTATGGGAAAGAGCAGCATCAACAATCATTCTTTAAAATTTCTCCCTATGTGTTCCATGGAAGATAGTAAGTCATACAGGTTTGGAATGATATGAGAGTAAGTTAAAAGTTAAGATGTACAGTATTAAGTAAATAATATATATATATATATATATATATATATATATATATATATATATATATATATATATATATATATATATATATATATATATATTGTGTGTGTGTGTGTGTGTGTGTGTGTGTGTGTGTGTGTGTTATGGTAATGAAATGAGATTTCTTGTTTTACATTAAGGTTAATCAGAATTCAAGGGAAAATGTATTGAATTGTCGTGAAATAATGCAAAAAAATGTTTAATGGCTCTACAAATAGACTTCATTCTTTAAAGGGGTCATAACATGCATTTTTTATTACTTTAATATGTTCTTTAGGTTCACTTATAATTTTAGCTACGTTTTTTTTAACAAAATACAGTCAAAAATTTGTAAAACATGATCTTTTTCCACCCTCATTCTGAAATGCTTGGTTTTGGTGCTGTTTCTATTTTAAGACTTGACAGTAAACACCCACTGTTATGATTGAATCTCTGTTCTTGACTGGCCTGCTCTCTCATTGCCATCTCACTGTTCACCACTACTGGGCAGGGCTGCAGCAGTGATAAGGTAAAGTAGGTGTTGATATGTTGTTGTGGAGGCGGTCAGATACAATTGTCTACCACAGTGTGACATCACAATGTGGAGGAAGTAGAGAATGAGTGGTATCGGCAGCTTGGTTTCAACAAATACATTCTTTTGCAGTAAGGAGGACGTTTTGATATCTGAAACATACAATACGTTTTATAGTACAATGACCTCTTATATGTTAAAAGATTTGATTTTGATGAGTTGATTCCTCATGTCATGACCTCTTTAAGTGAAATAAAATGTCTCTCTCTGAATGGATTGTTAATTGATTTCTGATATGTCATGCCACGCTAAAGGAAGTTCTGCATGTCAAGTACAACTTTTCATTCAAGAACTTTGCCGATTATGGTTTGCAATTTCCCCAGATCTCTAACCCCTTTAAACCACACCAGCACTTCCAATTCCCTGGTTCCTACTAAGTAATTGCTTTAAGTATTACACTGGCAATGTGTAAGCAAGCCAGTGGGAGATCACTTTCAGACCATTTATGATGCTCGACAGTTGGTGTGACTCGCTTTTCCCATACCGGCCTCTTCGCATGAACTCTCTGCCGTGCCCTTTTGCACTGCTCATATTCACCATTTCTGTATTAATTACAGCTTGCACAACAGGTCACATGCACAACATTCTCACATGGACCTGCTCACCCTTCACATTCATTACCCTGAAAATGTCACTTGATGGACTAGTTGTGCTCTTTCTTTCCCCCGCTCTGTTTTCTGCCTGGTTATCCTCTCGGTCATCCATTCATTTGAACTTCATTAGATGAATAAGGAAGTGTTTTGTGGCAGTGTCGGCTGGAAGTCTCTTTGTGTACTGTTATGGGTGTTGGGATTCTGGATTCTTGTGGTCCACTCTGTTAACTGTTTCAACACATACTTGGCTCAGGCTTCTGTTAAACTTATGTTTTGTGACTGATTTCATTGTTCCACATACAGTAAATTTTCCCCAGCTGTTTTGGTAAAGTGAAGTTTTAAACCATTTTTTACAAAAATACTGGATAAAAGCTGGGCTTTGGCGTACCCTAGTTAGTATTGTTACAATTATCGCTCTTCGGGTTAGGGATTGGAACAAACTTCAACCCTATTTTGCTGCGTAACTTGTCTCACACCATTGTTATGGACATGGATGATACCTCAAATTAAGTTGTTAATTGTTGAGGAGAGAGTTCTATTACTTTTCTAACCTATTAAACTTTTGATTTTTGCCTAGTGGACGATAAATCAGGTAATTCACATCCACTCAAACCATTTATATGCATCAGATTAACACTTGCTGTATGGGTTCTTATGACTTGGGCCACACTGAACACCCTAGCAAGCAATGACCCAATCTGCTTTAGCAACCACATAACTACAGACTTATCACACACAGAACACCTTTATTAACCACATAACAATGCTCTGGTAAGTAGCAACCATCGACAACACCCTACCATCATGGAGGTGAGTTTTGCATGGGCAAGCACCACTTAGATTTTGTTCAGAAAATGTACAAATCTAGTTTGTTTTACTTAATGTTCAACTATAGGTGTATAGTGTTGTCACAAAGATCACGTAGAGAATCTCATCTATTTCTGGGCTCATTGGCCTGATGATTGTGTGACCTTATAGTGTTGAAAGGATGAGATGTAAGCTTAGATAGTGATAATCTTTTAAGCCAACACAAATTTAATTACTGACGGGCAAACAGACTGATACTGCCTAGGTTTGGAGCACTCTGTAACAATAAAACGGTAGCTTTCAAACTTTTCCAAAAGACATCGCTTTTATATTTCATTTGTCATGGTTGATCAGGCCATCCTTTTCATCATTATGCCGATAAATGTGATTATGCGAATACTTTGCTGAAAAGCCATGTTCCCTGTTTTCTTTTCTGTTATTGTTGAGAGTGATTTATTGCCATGGATTATACATGAAAGATATCTCCTTGGGGTACCTCTGAGTGCAAGATCAAGACAGTCATTTAATTTCCTGTAGGCTAGGGTTATGTATGATCTAGAGTCATTTCTGGTTACATTTGAGGTTTAGGAAGCGTTATTTTCTCTGAATAACCTTTCAAGTGACAGGGAAGTTCAATTAATGTTTTCTCTCTTTCTTTTTCCGGCCTGCCTCCCTTCTGTGAAACACCTCCTCTGTGACTTGCCTCTTTTAAGGTAAGATATTATATTACTTGCTAATAGTACAATTACTGAATTATTACCATGTTGCTCGTGCTAATGGAAAAAATGGTTATGCATTAGTCTTTGATTTTGGAGTGCAATGTGACCTGGACATGTTTTTTTTTTTTTTTTTTGTGAGATTCAGCCACATATTTAAAGGAAATAAAAAAGAAATTTTATTTTGCATGAAGAAAATGAAGCCTTATACATTTTGAAATTATTTGCACGACAATTAAGTACAGTTTACCCCCAAATTCTCAGTACAGTAATGTTGTCTGGATGATTTCATTTATATTTTTTGTAATTCCTAATGGGGGTGATTTTCATTAGATATTCGCTACTGTGAAACCATACTTTTTCAAGTATTGCGTTAAAATTTTGTAATAAAATGTATTTTCTTTTATTTAAATCAGCATCAATTACTGTAAAGTCAATCAGAATCAGAATCAGAATCAGCTTTATTGCCAAGTATGCTTACACATACAAGGAATTTGTCTTGGTGACAGGAGCTTCCAGTGTACAACAATACAAAAACAATACAAAAACAGCAGCAAGACATAGATAATAATAAAAAATAAAAAATAATTATACACATACGTACAGACACACACATACATACACACATACACATGGGTAGTGCAAATCTAGTGCAATCTGTTATGTACAGTGCAAATACAAATCTGTTATATACAGTGCAAAAATGTTTTGTTTTTTTTTTCAGAGGAATGAAATGGCAGAAGAGGTTGGATGTGTTGGATAAATATAAAAAAGACTAAACTGTGTATTGCACATAGTTATTGCTCAATGGGGCAATTTAACTGTTCATGCGATGGATAGCCTGAGGGAAGAAACTGTTCCTGTGCCTGACGGTTCTGGTGCTCAGAGCTCTGAAGCATCGGCCAGAAGGCAACAAATCAAAAAGGTAGTGGGCAGGGTGAGTGGGGTCCAGAGTGATTTTTCCAGCCTTTTTCCTCACTCAGGTCCTGTGAGATGGTAGTGCCCAGGAATCTGAATGACTCCACTGCTGCCACAGTGCTGTTTAGAATAGTGAGGGGGGTCAGTGATGGGGTGTTCCTCCTAAAGTCCACAGTGATCTCCACCGTTTTGAGCGTGTTCAGTTCAAGGTTGTTTTGACTGCACCAGACAGCCAGCTGTTCAACCTCCCTTCTGTATGCAGACTCACGTCATCTCGGATAAGGCCGATGACAGTGGTGTCGTCTGCAAACTTCAGGAGCTTGACAGAGGGGTCCTTGGCGATGCAGTCATTGGTGTAGAGGGAGAAGAGTAGTGGGGAGAGCACACATCCCTGGGGGGCACCAGTGCTGATGGTACAGGTGCTAGAAGTGAGTTTCCCCTGTCTCACAAGCTGCTGCCTGTCCGTCAGAAAGCTGGTAATCCACTGACAGATAGACATGGGAACAGAGAGTTGGTGTAATTTATTCTGGAGTATAGCTGGGATGATGGTGTTGAAAGCCGAACTGAAGTCCACAAAAAGGATCCTTGCATATGTACCTGGTCTAGCCAGATGTTTCAGGACATGATGCAATCCTATGTTGACTGCATCATCCACAGACCTGTTTGCTCGATAAGCAAATTGAAGGGGATCTAGAGAGGGTCCAGTGATGTTCTTCAGGTGGGCCAACACCAGTCTCTCAAATGATTTCATGACCACAGACTACAGGGCGACAGGTCTGTTGCCATTAAGTCCTGTGATTATTGGTTTCTTTGGGACAGGAATAATGATTGAGCATTTGAAGCAGCATGAGACTTCACACTGCTCCAGTGATCTATTGAAGATCTGTGTGAAGATGGGGGCCAGCTGGTTACCACAGGATCGAAGACACGCTGGTGAGATGCCATCTGGGCCTGAAGCTTTCCTTGTCTTTTGTTTCTGAAAGATGCAGCTCGCATCATCTTCACAGATCTTAAGTGCAGGTTGAGTAGCAGGAGGGGGGAGGAGGGGGGTTGCAGGAGGTGTTGGTGTTTGTGTGAAGTGAAGGTCAGAGTGGGTGTGGGGTGTGAGATTGGGCCTTTCAAATCTGCAGTAGAACACATTCAGGTCGTCAGCCAGTTGATGGTTCCCTACAGGGTTGGGGGTAGGAGTCCTGTAATTTGTGAGTTGTTTCATGCCACTCCACACTGATGCAGGGTCATTAGCTGAAAACTTGTTTGACCAGCGCACTGGCTCGTCTCCCTTGCCTGCGTCTCTTGAACAGCAGAGCTGCCCCTCCAACTAAAATGTCTAGCAAAATGTCTGAATATTCAAAAACTGGGAAAATATTGTCTGGTATATGCTGTCGAATGTTCAGCAGTTTGTCTCTGTTAAAACGGACTGGAAAAAGATTACTAAACACAGGACAAACAAACAAAAACAACAAAAGAACTGAGGAGCTTCACACCGAGGCAGCCATCCGTGGTGCCATCATGATGTCCAACAAGTACAACCATGTCGCATAAATGCTTTACAATTTAAATAATGCCTTTTTTTTTATTTTTATTTTTTTATTGACAGTAATGAAAATAATAGTATTAGGGTTAGTATTAGGGTTACATTACGATAATGAGAATTGGAGAGAAAAAAATAATGTCTAACTCATGTCACAATGCAAAAATCTTAATGGTCCTACCAAAAGGATTAATTTGCTTAAAGCAAAATATATTTCTTTCTTTTGATTTTGGGGTGAAATGTAACCTGGACATGTTCTTGACATATTTCATGAGATGAACTTGTGTGCTGCACTTCAATTTTGAGTGCATATGACATGAACATCATGAATTGTAACATTTTTAATCACACTGGGCTAGAGAGACACAATCACACACATATAGACAAACAGGGGCAGACAGATCAGACAACCGTTAAGTTTACGAGCTCTCAGAGTTTGGTTTTCTTCTTAATGCTGCAAATCTGGTTGTGATTTAGCAGCTCACTGAGTCTCTTTTGATTCTGTCCATTAGCTGCCTGTCTTTCTAAACACAAGCATCTGTGAGCTTCATGGCCAGACTGCCACTCTCTGAGAGAGAGTGGAGGCCCACCACGCTGTCTACTGACCGGTGTCAAGGACAGGCCTGCAGAACAGTGGCAGCTACCTGTCATCCCCCTGATTTGTCACATTAGGCAGGAGCTCATGCATTAGACTGGAGCAGCAGGGACTAATGAGAGACAAACCTGACCTTTAGTACACTCCCTTTACTCTGGAAGGGTCTTTTTTTCCCCCAATGCTATATGTATACACTAAATTAATGCCTTGAGGGAAATGGTGATTTGCTGTTGAATTTGTTTTCTTGGTATGATATTAAACGCATTAGCTAGCAGAAACCCAATTGGAACATAAAAACAGAAGGGAGTAAGTATTATATTAAGATAATCTCCATAAGCTAGCTTTTGGTGGCAAACATAGAGGCTCTAAAAGTGAAGTGTGTCATTTCTGTGCCACTATCAACACCAAACAGAATTGCAAAAATGATGTCTGTTTTCAGACTAGTTTCAAACCCTCACCTTGTCTTTATTGTTTGGTCAAACAGGTTGTCCTGCCCTAAACTGATGCCATTGGTTGAGCTAAAATTGTTACCGCTGGTCGGTTGGGCTGCTCAAACATATCAGATCATTTGATGCTTGTGGTGGTAATTACTGCTCTCCGCTGATTGCATTGTGGTGCAAAAACACCACTGGACCCAAGAGATTTGTGTGGTCTGTGCTATGATGCAAGCAGGGGTTTGGAAAAAGCTGCAGCTGTCAGATACACCACCTCATTTCTGCTTTTGTGCTACCTTGACCACTCAATAGCCTCCTAGTAACTATGAGACAGTAATGGATAGGTTGGACCATAACCTTACATGCTGGACTTGTTCCAGAGTTGTAGTGGTGCTTGTTTGTGTTCTTTACCACAGGTTCACAATCACAGTGTCGGAAGCCATTAGTCCTCAGTGTAGGAGGCCACCTAACACTGGCCGCTTAGAGCCACCTGTATCAAGAATTTCCAACTGCACAAATGGCACTAGTGACTGAGCCAGAGGAGTGCTCATATGTCATCAACACATGCCTGTCTGTGAGCCACACGATCTGACGCTGGCTGTGCTGTATGTCACATTTGATAAAAATACAATTTAAGCCCATTGCTGTCATTTGGCAGTATCCATTGGCAGAGGAAAGCACAGAGCTTATTTGACAGCCTGTGTTCAGAAAAACAATGTTCTTAAAGGTCACCAAATAAATTATAAAGATTTATGACTAAAACACATATTACCATACCAATGTTTTTGTGTCAAGCTGGGATACGTTTCCCATACAACGACGTAACTCACTGCTTAACCATCATAGTATGATACATTGTTGGAGAAATGAACTAGGTAGTCATGACAACATGAGTTGTCATTAATGATGTTATGCAGGGGGTGGAGAAATTACTTCTGCGGGTATTAATTTATAGTTGCTCATTTACATGTACACCAGAAAGCTCTTTAATGTGCGAAAGCTGGTGAAGACACGGAAGCGGGGTGCACTGTGTAATGTGATGCATTGCACTGTAATAGAGGGTTTCCATCTACATCAGATTCAGGGGTTCCCCCGGAGTGCTTGAGCACATATGCACATGCTCACTATTCCAAAACATATAAACTGCACTTATGTGTTTACATAAACACACAAAAGTCATGTTCTCCAATGGAAACCATGTGTGATAATGTGCTTTCTATTAACAGCCTTTAAATGCTTTAAACAGCCTTAACGTCTCATAAATGCATGTAAACATGGTCAAAGTGTTGACATTATAATATATATATATATATATATAGATTGAAAGATATAGAGGCCGCAGCAAAGTCAAATGATGTCCACACAACAAACTCACAAGGAACTATGCTTCTGAACACAGGTGGAGAGCTTCCGACCACTCAATTTTGCTATGCTGTTTGCGAATATTCGTTGGAACTATGGTTTCGGAAAACACCAAATCATTGAACTATGTTGGTAACGATGGAACTTGTGAACATAGTTGGCTAATGATGCTTTTGGGAACCACACCCCAGGTCAGGATGCTCAAACTGTCAGTGCAATGTTTTGATAGCACCACAGAGCCAAATTGTTTTCAAGATTTTTAAGTGTTTTACATTTTTGAGAAGTCAATGGCTGTCTTATAATCTCTGCACATTAAACTGTGATACTGTAGGAATAATGTTGACCTTAAAATTATGACATGTTTCACCTTTAAGAAGAGAAGACACCTTATGTTCTCAGCTCATGACGGGCTTCATTTGAAAAACAAATCAGTATTCATTTGAGACAAACCTTCAAAAATCCTAAAATGTTGAGTGGCCCAAGAAAACACTGTGTAAGCTGCACATATTTGTTTAATGATACCTGATAACTGGAAAATCCCGGACGCTACGATTATTATTATTGGCAAAAATTATTGGAAATGCAATAGCATTTCTTATCTTATTCTGCACCTTAGAACCTTATGTTTGCTGGAATGAAAGTAATGTGTTAAAAGTTAAAAATACAAAAATAACAATGGACCCAGCATTTGAATTTCATTTTTTTTAAGTCCAAACACTTGAGCAGATATGACTGGCAACGTGTGAGATATTGATCTGTCTTTCCAAAAAAGCTCATAAACCATTTCCTTGTGGCAGATACTTGTGGGTGTCTGTCAGCCATGTAAACTCTTTCTCTAACCAGAGCACTCTAATTGGTATAGACATTTTAATTTGGCTGTGGCAGAACGTGAAGGCTATGGCATGGTCATTGGAGTTGCCAGTGTCCTTTCTCTGGTCTCTGGCAGTGATGCACTTACAAAATGAACACTCATGCACATTATAAAGCATCACAAGCCAATGAAGTCTGTAGGCCTATGGGACTATGATAAATGAGGTCGATTTGAAAGAAAAGTGAAAAATTTTAAAAACAGTGTGTACACATAACTCATAATCACAATATTTCTGTCTGCTCTTGAAGGCTGTTTGAAGGGAAATTTCACCCACAAATTACAATTCTGTTATTGTTTACTCACCTTCATGTTGTTCCAAACCTGTGTATTTCTGTGGAACACAAAAGATGTTATGCAGAATGAAAGCCCCAGTCACCTTTTACTTTCAGTGGAAAAAAGAAGGAGAATGGTGACTGACAGCACTGAAGCTGAAATAACTATGCAAATCATTCACATCTACTGCAGACGTGCTTTCTGCCATTTTTCACATGGACACGCCCCTTCCAATGTCACAACTCAGCAACTCAGTATCATTGAGAATTCAGAGATTACCATTGGTATATAATTTATCATGCATGTTCACATAACTCATAATTACAATATTTCTGACTCCACTTGAAGGCTGCTTAAGTCCTCAGATATTCCCTTATGCTTTCCACCTTGACATGGCTTTGCCAGTCTCAGAAATGAGAGGCCGTCTAGGCTGTTGTTGTAAGTCATTCGCTCATCTCTACATGATGACTATTATTTCACACTGCCCTCTGTGAAACTACCAAATTGTCTTGTCGAATACAAATACAGAAATTTCTATGAGCGCCACTGACAGTTCATTTAATTGTCAGTGCTGCCCAGTTCTCTAATTTGGAAGGGGCAAAAGGGTTGTGGTATGTTGCATAGAACATCAGCGAGAGTGAGAATGAGAATATTTAATGGCTCTGTCTGCACATAGAAAGATCCACAGTGCTGGTAGCCGTCTGTTTTTACAAGCTGTCCTCCACTTGGCCACCACGGGCCCAGTATCTCCTGGATGTGACTCGTGGTAGTCTATGCCATATGTCGAGCAGCATTTGAAAGCAGGGCAGCCTCTTTTTAGTGAGCTGAGCTAATGACTCTTCCTCCTCATGGCTTGACACTTTCAGATGTTTATGGCAGTCCTTTTCCCGCCCTTCCTGCCCTAGCTCAGCTGCTATTGAGGGCCATTAAAATGGAGAACATACATGTAAAGAGTCGGTGGTATCCACAAAACACAGCCTCACTGACATATATAAAGAGAGATATGGTTCAAAGACTACCACACTCATGTTTCCAAAACAACCTATAGAGTCCCACCCCCAAAATTACACAACAGGCCACAATTAAACCTTGGGAAAGATTGAGTTTTAAAAAGAATTAAGGGGTGGAGTACTGTGTGAGGAAGACATCCAGTAAAATCAGCTTGAGTCACGGATTTCACGAGCATTGTTTTGGCTTTCATCGCCATTTTAAGATCATGTTATTACCAGGGCAGTTCGTAAGTTGTGCTTGCAGAAGACTGGCTTTGAGAAAATGCAAAGATTTTAATATTCATCACAAGGTGTATATTGTTTTGTAGCATTTTCCCACACAAGATTAAAAATATATCCACGCCTTTTCCATTCGACTGGCACTGGTATCTCAGAAATCAAATTAATTATGATAAAGTCGTGATTTTCCGCACCATTTGTTGTTGTGGCATCCATTTCATAACATGGAACAGGATTCCAGAGTACAGAATGTGATTAAGCGGTGGGAGCTATGAAAGTTAATTGTTTAACACATGGAGTATTAATATCTCAGCTTTAGCTCTGCCCCTGTTTTAATCTTCTTGCCATTATAATACACTTAATGTAATCCATGCATCACTGCTAAGATAATATACTTTACATCATAACATAGATTGGGATAGGCCGCCATATCCCAGTGTTCTGGAGTCACCACAACTAGACTGTTTGAGCTGTTTATATCGTGAAAAACAAAATAGAGTTGTGTCTCTTCCTCTAAATAGATTACAGCTGTGGTTCAACCTATTCCCAGTGTGTCTTGTGCTGTAAATTTAAGCAGAAGAGCTGTAGCAGAGGGGTACTCAAGTACATTTCCTTCCCAGCAAAGGTCCGGATAATAATATGTAGCTTACATAGTGTCAGTAGTTATATGGCTAGGAAATTATGTATCATTTTTTAATAGTTTTTATAACTTGTCTGAGAGATCTTTTCTACCAAAAGATTTCATCAATACTTCATTAGTCAAGAGCACTTGGATATGAATATTAAAAGATAAGATCAACAGTTCATTTTGAAGATGAATGACAGCAGTCCAGTTTTTGTGTTGAAATATTTTTATATTCAGAATCTATACCTATGTATGATGGAGGCCTTTTGACAGATAAAAAATATTGTATGGGGGTTCAGGGGTGTCCCCTGAGAGAAAATATATAAAAATGTAAAAGTCTGAATGGACCATTTTTGTATTAACAACAAACAAACAATTTGCATAACAACAGTGAAACATTAAATAGCAGTTTGCTTATTTTAAGTATAAATAGGCTTTACTTGCCGTCATGCCATGATGACATCTCTGATTAATTTTCACAAAATTAGAACAAAAATCTGTTTGTTTATTATGAAAGGCTCGTAAAATATTGATTAAAAAAGCAACATTTTGATGGAAAAAAGCTATAGTCTAAAGGGGCCATGTGAACTTGTCCTGACACAAACCTGGCTTAGCTGAATCACATATCAGACAGATGAAAATAGTTTCACTTTGCTTAATTTTAGTTTTCTGCAGTGTGTTTAAGCTAACGATGCCAGTATCTGTAGCTTTACATCCGCTGCTGTTGTTACCTCAACTTGTACGTATAGTAGGCTAAATCAGGGTATATTTGGCGCCTCATGTCTACAGCGGGGAGAGAGTCAACACGTGCGGAGCCGCTCTAGAGAGAAATATTTCTTTCTAGCACTGAATGCTATTTATTTCCGCTCCACGTGCGTATACACGTATGCTTACATGATCACTTAGCCAGGTGTCAGATAACTAGCACAAATATTCAGAGCTCGGTCCGGATTTTATTGTCCTTTGGTCCGGATCTGGACCGGAGTCGGCCTGTTTAGTACACCTGCTGTAGCAAGACCTGTTCAACCAGCCTTTATATTGTAGTAACATGTCAAATTACCTTCTTTAAACTCCTCGCGCTCTTAGTTTAATAATATATGGTGTGTTATATACTGTTGTTATTTTTGGCAAATGTTTTCCAGTATATTCCACATGTGGCTATTTTTCAATTCTAATAGATTTTCCCTCTTGAAACATTGACTGCAGACTAGCACAGAAGACATGATTTCACTACTGCCAGTGCTTCAGCCAAATTGTATATGCACATATTTATTGTGTTTTTAATTAGAGGCCAGCTCGATACGAGAGGTGGAGAGAGAGTGGTTTCGAACATACGTGGTAGTGCACACCAAAGAGAATGTGGCTTGGTTTAATTGCATCTAGGCTTTTAATGGACTAATAGAAAGCTGCTGCCCATGGGCTTTACAGACAGAAAATTGTTTGACATTAACTACTTGGTTGCCTGACATGGAAAGCTTAGACTGCCACAGACTAGGTTGTTTAGCACAGCGGATTGTCATTACTGAGGCAAAGAGCAATACTTCTGAAAAAATCTCCAAAATAGCATCCAATGAAAGCTGGAAGCTTATAGTCCTTTGTATGGCACTGTTTCCTTAAGACTGCTTGACGGACATTTTTGACCTTTGCGGTGTGTCTTCTTGTTTTTTGAGCATCACTCCCACGAGTGCACATTATTAAAGGGACAGTCATTAATAAAGTGGGTCACCCTCATGTTGTTCCAAACCTATATGACTTTCTCTCTTCCTTGGAACACAAATGGAAATGTTAGGCAGAATGGCAGCCTCAGTCACCCTTCACTTTCATCGCATCTTTTGAATACAATAAAAGTGAAAGGTGACTGAAGTTGTCATTGCCTAATATCTTTTGTGTTCCAAGAAAGAACGAAAGTCATGCAGGTTTGGAACAACACAAGGGTTTATTTTTTTATTTTTGGAATTATTATCCCTTTAAACATAGATGCTATGAATCAAAGTAGTGATTGATGTGTTTGGGAACGTCATCATAGAACGGTACTTTCAATAGTGGCTTGAGAGGCACTCGTTCCCTTCAATCAAAACACAGGCCATCAACGAATGGCTGGATACATCAATGAATACCCAAACAAAACTACATTCATGGGTAAGACAGAGGACAGAAAGTGACCCAGAGAATGAGGTGGATAGACTGTTGGAGTCCTGAGGGAGCTTCACTCCAGCCATATGGCCCAGTCTGGGTAAAGCAAGAGATCAATTTGTAGAAGGAGAGTCTGTTATGCCATTTTGCACAGAGCTGAAAGAAAGTGGGAGAGCCGCCTCATCCATAACAACTCTCCCACCACATCTAATCAGACCATATTGTCTTCCTGATGATATAACATATAATAGTATTAAAATAGAAAAATTCCAATTAGAAGCATTTTCTTAAGTGGACTCTTAAACACTTCAGGATAGTGCAAGTAACTTATGCAAATACGTACGTCCATGTTTTTCCACTGCTAACTCAATAAGCCGAGTGAATTTGCTTATTCAGTTGGACATTTAAGAATGGTTAACAGCATTCAAGGATGCACCTTACAAACAATGGTCATTACAGTTCTGTCAATATTTAGCCTACAATGAGCTACATTTATATTCCTTTCCAAGTGATTTGTTTTTATAGGCTTCAAACCTCTGAAAATACATTGTTTTATGGGACAAAGAAACATACGTTTGTGGTTACAGATTATCAGAGTTACCGTGGCAACCTATACATTTTCATTTAAAAGCAAAACATGGTCTGAATTTAGCTTTTCATATTCTCCCACCAACAAACCGCAATATTAAATTAAAAAGAGTTTGCAGGATCAGTAAAGTCAAACAATGGAGAACAAGGAGTCATCACAACCGAACACACTGTGAAATAAAAACAATTATAAATAGAGTCAAGATATTCAGATTTGATATGTTTAAAAGTATGAACTGAAACAGACTGTTCCTCGTATGTCTGTTTGAATGTTTTGAAGTAATTTATGAATGGAATGCTAAGTGTTATTTTATTTTATTGTTTTTATTATTTTTTAACACCCCAGCTAAACCAACCTAAGCTGGATTGCTGATCTTTGATGGTTTAAGCTGGTCTACCAGCCTGGCCAAGCTGGTTTTCAGCTGGTTTGGCTGGTCAACCAGCTGGTCTTCCAGCCTGACCAGCTCAAAAGTGCCTAATTTTATCCCTGCAAGGCAATCCACCAGCAAACATCAGCACTCACCAAACCTGCATTTTAAAGAGCAGCTTTTCACACCACTTCCGTTGAATGTTCTAAAATACCATTAATACTCATAGGGAGCAAATCAGTTTTTTAAAACACCAGTTTATTTGCAGTGCTGTGAATTGAGTTCAGGTTGGTGGGTAGGCATTTGCAGGGAGTGTGATTAAGTTAAGCCACGGAATTGCATTCATGAAGAAAGACGGAATGTTGTCGACTGCAAAGTGAGATTTCATTAACATGATTCATGCTCACCCCTTTACATAGCTGAGACCAAGTTTCCAAAAAAATGGAAAACTTCACCTTTCAAAGGGGTAAAAAGACAGGTTCTCAAATGAGAAGCTTATAAACATGTAATTAGATGTTCAGCTTTCAATGGGAAAAGAGTAAGACAGATATAATGTGTAACCTAGAGCACTGTCCCTTGTAAAACCTTCAGTCAGTGGAAAAAAAAAAACCTAGAATAGACGATTACCTCACTCTGCTCACTTCGGTTTCAGTCAAAATTTGGTAATGTGTAAAGCAGAGACACAAATGAAAGGATGTGTAATAGACGTTTTTCATATGCTTAGCACATCTTAGGGACATTTTGGCAGGTGCGGTAGCATTAACAGTAGATCATGCATATTGAGCATGTAATTTAAAGCTCAAAACAGTAGAACATTCTTTCATCCTGATTCACCCTTCTCCTCAGAGAACACGTGGATCACTTTCCTGGATGCTGCTCAACAGATACACGTCGGCCTATTTTTGTATGGACGTTCCACCTACTGCAGTCATCTGCATTGTATTTTGCTTTAGCTGTGGTCTTGACCATGGCAGTGTGTTAGTTTTTCGACTTTTGCACACTATTAAAACTTTCTAATGCTGCTTATTTATTTATTTATTTATTTATTTTTTATGTTATTTTGACTTGAAGATTAAAGCATTAAGCATTACAGAGCTTGAGGTAACTCAAGTGGCTGTTCCTGTACACAGGTTTTTCTTGTTTTAATTAATGACACATTCAAAGGCAACCTTTTATCTCTCACAAATTTACTTCATGTAAAATGATATACACTACCGGTCAAAAGTTTTGAAACACTTGACTGAAATGTTTCTCATGATCTTAAAAATCTTTTGATCTGAAGGCGTATGCTTAAATGTTTGAAATTAGTTTTGTAGACAAAAATATAATTGTGCCACAATATTCATTTATTTCATTATAAAACTAAAATGTAATTTAAAAATGTGGACCAAATAATAAAGAAAAGCAGCCAATAAGTGCCCAACATAGATGGGAACTCCTTCAATACTGTTTAAAAAGCATCCCAGGGTGATACCTCAAGAAGATGGTTGAGAAAATGTCAAGAGTACATGTCTGCAAATTCTAGGCAAAGGGTGACTACTTTGAAGATGCTAAAATATAACACAGTTTTGATTTATTTTGGATTTTTTTTTAGTCACAACATAATTCCCATAGTTCCATTAATGTTATTCCATAGTTTTGATGACTTTACTATTATTCTAAAATGTGAAAAAAATAAAAAGAATGAATAAATAGATAGATAGATAGATAGATAGATAGATAGATAGGTAAAGAATGAGTAAGTGTTTCAAAACTTTTGAGTGTATATAAGAGAGAATTATATTAAAATACTTGACAATTAAAGGGAATTGGTCATTCCTGTTCGTCTATAACAGCTACCACTCTAACGGGAATGCTTTCTACTTGATATTGCAACATGGCTGCAGGAATTTGCTCCCATTCAGACACAAGAGCAACAGTGAGGTCAGGCATGTTGTTGTTGAGATTATAGGGCCTGGCATTTGGCTCTCTATTTCATCCTAAAGGTGTTCAGTGAGGTTTATGCAAGCCAGTCAATTTCTTCCACATCAGACTCATTAAACCATTTCTTTATGGAACTCGATTTGTGCTCAGGGGCAATGTCATGCTTGAACCAAAAAGGTACACCCCATTCTACTGCACATGTATGACTAAGGAGATTGCATGGCAATATGCAAGATTTTTACATACCTGTTAGTTATAGGTGTCGATAAAATAGCCAAACCTGTTCATTAACAGGGTGCGTCTCTATACTTTTGGCCATTTTGGGCTGTATCCATACCTTTGTACATTTTAATGGACAGAGTCCAGACACTTGAGCCATCCCATTAATGAGATTTGAATCCTACCAACAGCTTGGGAGGCAGTATTTCTGTTGGGTCATTCAGGAAAGCCATCGGTCACTTAAAGCAAAATGGTGGGTTTTAGTGCATGAGTAATCGAATAAAATGTCTTGTGAGCACATTATTGACCCCCATGCCATTTTACTAATTTTCATTGTCTCTGACCAGAAGACCACGACCAATCTAATTAGAGTTGAAGCATAATGGACTTGCATGCAAGGATTACCCCCCTTAACACGATCAGCAGTATGGATTACTATTTCTACATCTGTGCATCCTTGAAACTTTATACTAAATGGAACCCGATCTACCAGCATTTCAGTTGCCATTGCAGACGGTCAAGGCGTCCAGTCACTCTGATGTATGCCATATTTGTGGTAGAGATGTCAATTTAATACTTCTCATGTGTGACTCATCGGGATAAATTGTTTTACAATGGCTCATCATTTCCCTCAAAACAACATTCATTGATCTGCTGTTGTATGCACTTTTGAGTAATTGTTTGGTTTTGTAGACCGGTGATATAGCCTACTGTAAGTACAAATTATTCTCTTGTCCTCATTTGCTCCCCACTTAGACTGGCCTCTCATATTTATTAAGGTAAGAGTGTAAACTTGCACTTAAAAACATAGACAACCCTAATTAATCCCAGCATCTGGCTATTTATCTGTGCTTTGTAAAATACAGCCAAACGTCAGTATTAGTCTTGCTTATGGAGAGTATCAGCAGACTTCCCTATATGTACTCCCTTTTTTACCCATAAATCTTTGAGCTGAAAGTGTGTGAGCTGTGTCCACTTTTACCCCGTACCCCTCCCTCTCTCATATTTCCCGCTTGTTTTGTCTCCTGTTGTCTGGACAGCTGTGTGCAGCTGGTTTCTTTGTGCTTGTGCTAAGCTCAATACGTTACTCCTCAGAGAGTCAGAGGGACCACCGTATCAGCTGTTAAATATTTTGCTTGAACTATTAGGAGAAATAATGGTAGAAATAAAAGTCTTTGTCTTAAAAACATCATGGAACTACCATGTTTTTTGCATATGTACCATGTTACTACCATGGTATTCTTGGAAGTATCGTGGAGTACCATGTAAGTACCATGGTACATGAATGTCAGTACCATAGTATATACTAATGTACCATGGTATTACCATCACTGCACCATATTACTTCCACAGTACTTTTTTGTAAGGGTCAGCCTTAGAGACCATTCAACCCAAACACATTCTTGCATTTAAAAAAGCTAGATGCAGTGCAACAAATCGAACAGAACGCTGGTGTCATGGGGATGTATTTTTTAAAGCTGACATGCTTTTTTTTAACATGACACGGCGCTCCTGCTTGAGATGCTAAAAACGAGATATGGCGTTACGGTCAAAGCCCATGTCAATTTATTTCCTAACCCATTTCAAATCCATTTTCAAAACTTCAAAAACTTTATGTGACAGAAAATCTGACAAAATCTGTTTTAATAAAAGCACTGTCTGCATCCAAATGGCTGTACATTCATAGTATTTACTGAATTAGATAAAGAACTTGACCTTAAGGTGTAACAAAGTGTCCATTTGTTGCACATTTCAAAATCTGGGTATATTTCACCTACTATGAAAAAAAATTACATTGTTTTTTTATTTTTTATTTATTTTATTATTATTATTATTATTTTTGCATACTGTGCTGCAGGAAAGTATGCATGTTCAGTAACAAGGACTTTGTTGTGATATTTAAAAATGATTAATACATTCACTTTGGCTAATGTCTAGCTGTTTGTGTGATGAGTTAACATTTATTTGATCATTTACATTTACTCACTGGCAACTAATATATTTAGCTGAAATCAACATTATATTCACTTTATTTTGAATGACATTTATTTCCTATTTAAACATTTGTTTTAGAGGGATTTGTTCAATAAGTGTCAGTAGTTTGTATCAAACACTGACTGTACAAGGACCGTTCTGTCTCTCTTAAATGCTTCTGTCTCTTTAGAAACAGAAGACATGTCTTTATTTATGAGTCCTGGTGGGCTCTTTAAGTGAGGCAGTAAGTGGAGGTCTTACTAGTGGAGGGATTTACCCATGACTCTCTCTATCCCACTGGGCACATGCTATCTGCACTCTACAATCTTGAGAGCTGCTGAGTGTATGGTCAGTCCAGCATGGCAGAAGAGGCTCAGCCTGTTTTCCCTCATTCATTTACACCCCAGAAGATGTCAGATTACTCATTAGGGCCCTGCATATTTTATGGCCTTCCTGCTCTGCTTCGGTTAGATTCTACAGGGATGGAGTTGTCCTGGTTTTACCCTCAGTCTATTTTAAAACAATGTACCATGACGGAGAAGATATCAGGCATAAGACAATCCCAATGTTCATTGCCATGGTAATGTCCTGCATTGTCCGGCTGTGACCCCAATATTTCTGAGGTCTCCATGGCAACAGGCTGGAATCCAAAAACCGTTAGAGAGGATCATTGGAAATGCTTATTGCGCACTTTATGTCTGCAGTGTGTTAAGTGGCATAATTTAATATTCCAGACAAAACATGGATTAACATGTGAGAACTGCTGAAGGCAGATACAGTGCATTTAAAAAAAGGACTTGTTTACGAGAAAATAGAGTGATTGTGATACTCTAAGAGTTGATAATGTCTGCCTATTTTTTTGTAAGTGGAATAGTTTTTCTCTCTCGCGGTGATGTTGTTTGCATATAGAACCGTATCAAAACATTTGCTAATACTAATATGCTAGTAAATGAGTTATTAGGTGCAGGCAATTTTATATGACTGTTTTAGCTCTCTAAGGAATAATTCACCCAAATTATGCTTTAAACCCATATTATTTTATTTTTTTCATGGAACACATAAGGAGAAGTTTTGCAGAATGCTCATGCCGATATTTCCCATACAATTAAAGCATGTAGCATCCAGGTGCTGTCAAGCTCCAAAAAGTAAAAAAGCACCATTAAAGGAACAGTTCACCCAAAAATGAAAATTATCTTATCATTTACTCACCCTCATGCCATCCCAGATATATATGACTTTCTGAACACAAGTGAAGATTTTTAGAAGAATATTTCAGCTCTGCTGGTCCTCACATTATAAGTGAATGGGTGGCAAAACTTTGAAGCTCCCACTTTATATTAGGTGGCCTTAACTACTATGTACTTAACCATTTGATACAATGTACTTATTATGTACACACATGTTGTTACATTGTAATTACATTGAACGTACTTGCATTTAATTACATTTGTAGTTACACTGTTAACTTTACCCCTAACCCTAACCCTAACCCAACCCTTACCCCAAAACCTACAACATGTACAACATTTAGTTACACAGTAAATACGTAGTCTTGTATGTATTTAATGTTAGTACATAGTAGTTAAGGCCACCTAATATAGTGTGACCCATAAAAGTACTCCAGACGACTCTGGTGGTTAAATCCATGTCTTCAGAAGTGATATTACAGGTGTGGGTGAGAAATAGATCAATATTTAAGCCCATTTTTTACTATAAATTATCCTCCCTGCTCAGTCAATGTCCATTTTTTACTTTCACTTTTACATTCTCCTGTTTTTGGTGATTCACATTCTTTATGCATATTGCCCCCTACAGGGCAGGAAGGAGAATGATAAAAAAGGACTTAAATATTGAAATGTTTCTCATCCACACCTATCATGTCATGTCTGAATACATGGATTTAACCACTGGAGTCATATGGATTACTTTTATGCTCTCTTTATGTGGATTTTGGAGCTTAAACATTTTGGCACCCATTCACTTGGATTGTGAGGACCTACAGAGCTGAAATATTCTTTTAAAAATCTTAATTTATGTTCTGCAGAAGAAAGAAAGTCATACACATCTAAGATCCCATGTAAATCATGAGAGAATTTAAATTTTTGGGTGAACTAAACCAACGGGGTGATTCAGAAATGACCCACTAGTGTATTTATTTACATTTAATTTATGTTTAATGCATGTTTAAACTGTGAAATTGTAAACTAATATTGACATCCCATATATCATTTGAAAGATCTGAGTCTCAAGATTTGATATTTTGAAGTGATTATGAAGATCGCAAAGATGCAACAAGAGTGAAAATCAAAACACGAAAAATGAAACTGGAAGTTCTGACTTTATTGTCTTCCAGCCAAACACAGATGAGCACAATCCTCCAAACTTCAATATGCCTTTCATTGCAGGAGTCCAATAAATAAAATCCATTAGAGATTTTGGTCCATAAATGTACAAATATGAAGAAATATTGATCAATCTGTCTTTGTTCATGTTTTACATATTCAACATGTTATAATTCATGTCCATTCTCTACGAAATCTTGCAATCTGTGTAGTGTTTCAGTAGCAAAACACCCAAACATGATATTTGGTAGGGTCTTACGAAAACAATTAGCCCTCCCTCAAAATTTTCTGTGCAGTTGTGATTGGGTAGTCACTCAAAATAGCCAAACTGGACAGTTGACACGAGTGAAGTAAAGATTTGCGTCATCCATGTTTGTCTCTGGATAAAGCTGGCCAGTGAAAAGCTAGATCATTTTTGACTGATGTGTTGTGTAGCTAATGAAAAGATGAAAACAACGATATGAGGGTTGTATATATCCCTGATGCCGATTCGCGAAGGTTTGGAGTGGAAAACCGTGGACTGTGTTTGTTTGCGCTTTTACGCACGGTGTGCAGTTATAGCGTGTTACTGCCGTACTGGCTTTTGGACCCGCGATCTGATCCACCCTCTTCGGCTTCAGTCACCATCACTGAGGGTATGGAGAACACACGCTCCCGACTGCATTTTTTCATCAAACCCTGTTCAACTGCACATCCAGGGGGTTCAGACATGTCAATCAAGCCGAGATGAGTCACCCTCCACGGTTTTGCTCACTGTGAGTTAGACTCTGGAGCACACGTGCTCCCAATGCATTGACTTTTTCACTGATTTTTCTTTGCCGTTCACCCAGGGCCTTTAGCCTCTGCCTCAAGCCGAGAGGCGCCACCCTCCTCGGCTTCAGTCACCATCACCGAGGCCCTGGAGGAACCACTCCTCCCGACTGCATTTTCACTCAAACCCCCTGTTCAACTACACATCCAGGGGGCTCAGGCATGCCATTCAACCCGAGGGGAGCCACCCTCCTCGACTTCAGTCACCATCACAGAGGGCCTGGAGGAACCGCTCCTCCCGACTGCATTTTTTCATCAAACCCCCTGTACGACTGCACATCCAGGGGCACTGACTTTTTTTCCACTGCTTTTCGTTCAGTTTGCATTGGGAGCAGGTGTGCTTCAGGCTTCACTGATGGTGATAGAAGCCGGGGAGAGCGAGTCTCCCTGGCTTGAGGCAGAGGCTAAAGGCCCTGGGTGAACGGCAAAGAAAAATCAGTGAAAAAATTACTAAGTTAATTTACATTTGTATGGGGGAAAAAATGAACAGAAGCAAATTTATAGTAAGTAAAAGTTTATTTCCATTGCAACATTTCAAATTGTAATGTTCTTTTCACATTGTTTATAAAATGCATAAATATATATGGAATGCATTATAATATATTCCCAAATAATAATAAAAAATGATATCTTCATGTATATTTTGGTCTGTGTGATATTTTTTACATTGAAATATAAAAAAAATTGTGTGTTTTGAACCACTTTCATCATTTGGTTTACGTAGTTACTACAAGTGTTCTATTGGCGCCTCCCAAGTGGCCTTTTTTTGGAAGTACACTTACATAAATCATTACGGAACAAAGAGTTTTGGTCATATCGACTTCAAAATTGTGTCAGACCTTCATCAGACATGTGGCTTTGTATCAGATGTGTTTTTCGGGCACTGTGCATAGTCTTGCATATTTATAAATAAAGTAATTTATAAATAATATTTGTGGTCACTATTCAAAATATTTGAAAAGCTTTAACTTTTTTTTTATACTAAAATGATAAATTTTTACTCTTGAAAAACAAATGTCTAAGTGTCTACTTTCAAACGAGCCCAAGTTTGTGCTTGTAGACCAAATGGTTAAAGAACTGGAAGAGTTTTACTTTGGGTATGTCATTTTCAAGCTCATGCACAAAAAGAGGCCGGATGTTAAGGGGTTAAAATGTCATAAAAATGTTCTGTTCCAAGTCCTCAAAAAGTTAAACAACAGCTTTGTTTGAGGAGAGTTACTTAATTTTTTAGTTACTGAAAATCTTTAAACTTTACAACTTAACTGAAAATGTGCGTCTGTTCCTCACACAAAGCTACCATTTGTGCTACCACAAGACATTTTAATTTGATTACTCATGCACTAAAACCCACCATTTTGCTTAAAATGACCGATGGCTTCCCTGAATGACCCAAAAGAAATACTGCCCCAAAAGATATTGGTAGGATTCAAATCTCATTGGGAAGGGATTTGATTCTAGCAGTCTGCCAGCAGCAGACAGAATACTGAGTCTATTTGATCTTTGACTGTGAGGATACTGTAGAATTTATTTTTATGAGTTTCCGCTGTCGTTTCAACTTTACAGTTGTTTATACTAACCCGTTTCAACGTCAACCTGCTGTGGATTATATCATGGAGGAATCCAACTGGAATAAATGCATCAGAACTGGAATACTATGAGGATTTTAACAGATGACATATGGAAATAAAATATGTGTCTGCTTCTCTGTGGCCTGGGAACTTGAAACGAGACTTTCCTAATCATTTCTCCAGTACAGGAGCTGTGGGCCATTCTGAGTGTGCATCCTACAGGAGCCCAGATGTCTGAATGAAATGGCAGAGACTGCAGGCTGGTACTGAGGACTCAGGGAAATGGAAGTCATCCGAAGAGACTTAAAAACTCAAGAGTCTCATAACACCTGGCTAGACAGCATTAAAATTCCTGGGTGCTAGCATGAAATGAGAGTATCATCTAAAATACTTGCATACTCTTCGTCTACAGTAATTGGAATCTGGAGGACTGATTCAGCTTTGATCGATCAAGATACAGCAGTTTTGCAAGGAAATATACTGGATTTAAAAAGGTTTATCTGCTGTGCATGCCCTAGATTCTTTCCTTTTCTGCCTTGTCTAGTCAATTTGAATCAAATTCTCTTAAAGGCAATTCAGTTTACTTGGCAGCCATTATGGTTACACCCACAGCCAGCTATTTTTCACGTAGACAATAGGCATTGTACATTTTCTATCTACTGAATGCGAAAAATCTGCAAAACTGTTTAGCGAGGTTACGTTTTATTAACATCTTTTAAATCAGCAATAAAATCTGATCAATGGTATATTAAACGTTGTTTATTTTGCTCAAAAATGCTACTTCCAAGCTGGCTTATGTGCATGCAAGTTTTAGGGTAAACAAACTATATATATAAAAAAGCAGGACTTCTAATTATAAAGAAGCCTGAAAGATACTTTGGACTCTTATTTTGAAATATCTGCGCTCCCAGTTGTGAATTTACTGATGGCTGATTTGTTGAGAAAGTGAGTATGATTCAAACTGCTAACCTGAACTCCAGAGTTCAAATCCTGAGTTCTTTTCAGATGATTCATTACAAAGACCTGTTTCAAGAGTCATTTGTTCACGAATCTTACATCATGGCTCGCACAGTGTTTCTCAACAGAAAGGGTGAACGGTGGCATGAGACACACTGGTGAATGCTCTAATGATGTATTTAAGAACAATATGTCATCATGATGGCGCTGCGGATGGCTGCCTCAGTGTGTAGCGCTCCTATTGTTTTGTTGTTTTTGTTTGTTTGTCCTGTGTTTAGTAATCTTTTTCCAGTCAGTTTTACCAGAGATGAACTGCTGAACATTCGACAGCTTATACCAGAAAGTCTTTTCCCAGTTTTTGGATTTACAGACGTTTTGCTAGACATTTTAGTTTTAGGCGCAGCTTTGTTGTTCAGGAGACGCAGGCGAGGAAGACGAGCAGGTGCGCTGGTCAAACTCCATCGGCAGGGCTTTCGAACAACGCTACAGAGCATTCATCTTGCGAATCTCCGCTCTCTACCTAACAAAACGGACGAACTACATCACCTCATCCGCACAAACAAGGACTTTTCAACCTCTGCTGCCTTGTGCTTCACAGAAGCCATTCCGGACAGTGCGTTACATCTGCCGGGCTTTCAGCTGTTCAGAGCGGATCGCATCGCGGAGTTAACGGGGAAAACGAGGCAGTGGAACATGCTTTTACATCAATGAAAGTTGGTGTACAGATGTAACAACGTTAAAGAGGATGTGCTGTCCTAATTTGGAAGCGCTCTTTATTAACTGTAAGCCTTTCTACTTGCCACGGGAGTTTTCCTCGTTTATTCTGGTGAGTGTGTATATTGCGCCAAACACGTGTTTGAATGCGGCGCTGCAACAGCTGGCTGATCAAATCACAGACACGGAATAACAATACCCGGACTCCGTTATTATTATTCTTGGGGATATTAACAAAACAAATCTCACACGTGAATTGCCCAAATACAAACAGCACATTACATGCCCCACCAGTGACAGGAACATACTGGATCATTGGTACAAAACAATAAAGGATGCATATCGCTCTGTCCTTAGAGCAGCTTTGGGACTCTCTGATCACTGTCTGGTTCATCTTCTTCCAACCTACAGGCAGAAATTAAAATCAACCAAGCCAGTAGTAAGGACTGTAAAGAGATGGACCAATGAAGCAGAGCGGGAACTACAAGCCTGCTTCAATTGCACGGATTGGAGTGTTTTTGAGGCTGCAGCCACAGACCTGGATGAGCTCACAGATACTGTTACATCATATATCAGTTTCTGTGAGGATATGTGCATTCCTACTAGGACTTATTTAAAGTTCAACAATGACAAACCGTGGTTTACAGCAGAGCTCAGGCAGCTTCGTCAGGCCAAAGAGGATACTTACAGGGGTGGGGATAAAGTCTTGTACAATCAGGCCAGGAACACAATGAACACGGAAATCAGAGTGGCTAAAAGAAGATACTCTGAGAAGCTGAAAAACAAGTTTTCAGCTAACGACCCTGAATCAGTGTGGAGTGGCATGAAACAACTCACAAATTACAGGAATCCTACCCCCAACCCTGTGGTGAACCAACTACTGGCTGACGACCTGAATGTGTTCTACTGCAAATTTGAAAGGCCCAATATCACACCCCACACCGACTCTGACCTTCACTTCACACAAACACCAACACCTCCTGCAACCCCCCTCCTCCCCCCTCGTCCCCCCTCCTGCTACTCAACCTGCACTTAAGATCTGTGACGATGATGTGAGCTGCATCTTTCGGAAACAAAAGACGAGGAAAGCTTCAGGCCCAGATGGCGTCTCACCAGCCTGTCTTCGATCCTGTGGTAACCAGCTGGCCCCCATCTTCACACAGATCTTCAGGAGCAGTGTGAAATCCCATGCTGCTTCAAACGCTCAATCATTATTCCTGTCCCAAAGAAAAGCAGAAATCACAGGACTTAATGACTACAGACCTGTCGCCCCGACGTCTGTGGTCATGAAATCATTTGAGAGACTGGTGTTGGCCCACCTGAAGAACATCACTGGACCCTTTCTAGATCCCCTTCAATTTGCTTATCAAGCAAACAGGTCTGTGGATGATGCAGTCAGTATGGGATTGCATCATGTCCTGCAACATCTGGACAGACCAGGGACATATGCAAGGATCCTTTTTTGTGGACTTCAGTTCGGTTTTCAACACCATCATCCAAGCTATACTCCAGAATAAATTACACCAACTCTCTGTTCCCATGTCTATCTGTCAGTGTATTACCAGCTTTCTGACGGACAGGCAGCAGCTTGTGAGACAGGGGAAACTCACTTCCAGCACCTGTACAATCAGCACTGGTGCCCCCCAGGGATGTGTGCTCACCCCACAACTCTTCTCCCTCTACACCAATGACTGCATTGCCAAGGACCCCTCTGTCAAGCTCCTGAAGTTTGCAGACAACACCACTGTCATCGGCCTCATCCGAGATGATGATGAGTCTTCATACAGAAGGGAGGTTGAACAGCTGGCTGTCTGGTGCAGTCAAAACAACCTTGAGCTGAACACGCTCAAAATGGTGGTGATGATTGTGGACTTTAGGAGGAACACCCCATCACTGTCCCCCCTCACCATTCTAAACAGCACTGTGGCAGCAGTGGAGTCATTCAAGTTCCTGGGCACTACCATCTCACAGGACCTGAAGTGGGAGACCCACATTGACTCCATTGTGAAAAAGGCCCAGCAGAGTTTGTACTTCCTTCGCCAGCTGAGGAAGTTCAACCTGCCACAGGTGCTGCTGATTCAGTTCTACTCAGCGGTCATTGAGTCTGTCCTCTGCACTTCAATAACTGTCTGGTTTGGTTCAGTTACGAAATCAGACATCAGAAGACTACATAGGACAATTCAGACTGCTGAGAGGATTATTGGTTGCCCCCTGCCCCCCCATCAAGAACTATACACTTCCAGAGTGAGGAAAAAGGCTGGAAAAATCACTCTGGACCCCACTCACCCTGCCCACTACGTTTTGAACTGTTGCCTTCTGGCCGACGCTTCAGAGCTCTGAGCACCAGAACTGTCAGGCACAAAAAAAAAAAAACAGTTTTTTCCCTCAGGCTATGCATCTCATGAACAGTTAAATTGCCCCATTGAGCAATAACTATGTGCAATAATTTAGTCTTTTTTATATTTATCCAACACATCCAATCTCTTCTGCCATTTCATTCCTCTGAAAAAAAAACAAAAAAAAAAACATTTGCACTGTAAAAAACAGATTTGTATTTGCACTGTACATAACAGATAACAGATTTGTATTAGATTGCACTACGTATGTGTATGTGTGTATGTGTATGTACGTATGTGTATAACTATTTTTAATTTTTTATTATTATCTATGTCTTGCTGCTGTTTTTGTATTGTTTTTTGTATTGTTGTACACTGGAAGCTCCTGTCACCATGACAAATTCCTTGTATGTGTAAGCATACTTGGCAATAAAGCTGATTCTGATTCTGATTCTGAATAACTCACAAGATGATATCTGACAAAAAATGCATATGAGCAAACACATCCAGACTATCGCCATTGGCGACTAGATTTTAAATTATTGTCGATATAATTTTTTTTTTGGTCGCATTTGCGACCATTTTAGTTACAGCCTTGAACCCGTCAAATGGCTCTTTTAATTAAAAAACAAAACAAAACAATAAACAGGGTCGAGACTTCCATTAATACAGGTGCCATATTGAACGTTAAATTTCTCCCATTCATTTTCTACAAGTGATCCATCTCCCCCCTCCTTATAGTGTCTGAATTTGGATTTTTTCCCTATGCAGTTTGCAAACTACGTTGCAACGATAGCATCACAAATAATAATTTACAACATGAGAGCAGCATGCCCTTCTTCTCCCACTAAAGGACCCGAAGAGCTTAATCAGCGAACACTGAGCTCCTCGTCTTTCCAGCCAACCCTGCTGTTGAACACAACATCTCCGTTCAGCTGGGTCCAACAACAGTAACGCCTTTCAAAACGGTCAGAAATCTAGGGGTTAACCATCGATAACCAACTCAATTTCACAGACCACATCTCAAAGACAGCACGATTATGTAGATTTACACTCTACAATGTCAGGAAAATAAGACCCTTCCTCTCTGAACATGCCACACGACTTCTTGTTCACTCACTTGTCATAATTAGACTGGACTACTGTAACGCTCTCATTGCAGGCCACCCTGCATGCACAGTTAGGCCCCTGTAAATGATCCAGAATGCAGCAGCACGTCTGGTCTTTAATGAACCAAAGAGAGCACATGTTACACCTCTCCTTGTCTCTCTACACTGGCTGCCGGTTAATGCACGAATGAAATTCAAGGCTCTGATGCTGGCATACAGACCAGTCACTGGGTCTTCTCCAGCATACCTAAAATCATTTATGCAGAGCTACATTTCCATCAGAAGACTGTGGTCGGCTAATGAGCGGCGCATTGTTGTACCAACACAAAGATGCACCAAAACACTTTCCCGGACATTGCTTTCACTGTAACATGTTGGTGGAATGACCTTCCCAACTCCATCACTCTCTGTCTTAAAAAAAACGGCTAAAAACACATCTTTTCCAAGAGCACTTAACCATATATATATATATATATATATATATATATATATATATATATATATATATATATATATATACAGTATATACAAATACATACATACATACAGTATATATATATCTATATCTATATCTATATATACAAATATATAAAAACAAATATCTCTCTCTCTCTCTCTCTCTCTATATAGAGAGAGAGAGAGAGAGAGAGAGAGAGAGAGAGAGAGAGAGAGAGAGAGAGAGATATTTGTTTTTTCAATCTACTTTGTCTCAGATACTACTATTCTGATGCTAGTGGCACTTTTTGTACCACTGTCTTCTTAAGATGAATTGCTTATGATGATTCCTCTTTTGTAGGTCACTTTGGATTAAAGCATCTGTTAAATGAATAAATGTGAATGTAATCACTAAATCGAAGAACAATTTACATATTTGCCACGCAAATACAGTGTAGCACATCTTTAATCTCTAAGAAGATAACAGCACAAAGGACTTGGATCCTTAGATACCTCACCCTGAGTTTAAGGTGTCTCCTCCATGAGGACTTTATCGTACAATAACAAATAAAGAGGTCAAACTGTTCCCAGAAGCATGCTCCGTACAATTCTTGAACTTCAAGCATTGCCTTTTTCTGGCACAGTGTATTAAAGTGAAATGTGTGGGTGTGATTGAGTGACTGTACAGTTGTGGGGGCTTTCTCTGCTTTCGGCCATTGTTTTCATTTGTCTGGGCGGTACAGAAAAGAGGCAGGCATCTTCAAAAGCTCTTAGAGGAACTGTGAGCTAAGGGTCATTGAAAGGTCAATAAACCAAGGCTGCCTAGGGAGCCATCTGAAAAGACCAAGAATACTTTCTCTTGGAAAAAAGGGAGTAGTGGCAGAAAACATCACAGTCATGAATTATTTTTGACCTAGTGTGATTGTTTTCACTTACTGTTTTCATTGGACGTTGCTCAGCCTGTCGGCGTAAACGGTTTTCATTCTTCAACCGAGATATCATAATGCTTTTCTTGAATGGGCAATTTGCCGTCAGTAGCATCTTTGATTTTCAACTGCAAAAGCAGACTGCTGTGCTTCCCGCAAAGGCTTTTGAAGCATGACGTGCTCAGATGTGGGATGCAGCCTATTATACTAACTGAATAAAATGCCTCATGGATTCTTAGTGCAGTTTGAAGGCAGCTTTATACAACATCTCTGTGTTGTTTGACATTCAGCTCACTTTAGCCAGGATGAAAAGCCTTCAGCCGAACTATCTAAAATGCAGAGAGGTTTTCATTAAAGAAGCCAGATTGGCATAAGGGCTCAGAGCATGTTTGAACAGTTCTCTATCTGTCACTCACTTGACGTTGTGTCGATGTAGTTACACTAGGGGTCACTCTAGGGAGCCCCAAACACCTCTGCTTTTTTGAAAAAAGGCCAATGAGAATTGGCAAGTGGAATTTGCATGCCACTCCCCTGGACATATGAGTATAAAAGGAGCTGGTATGCAACCACTCATTCAGATATTCTCTTCGGAGCCGAGCGTTTCTATTCATTGAAGCTGAATTCATCCGCGAAGTTCATTCACCTAATCTGCTGGATTCTACGGCGCATTTCTGTGGCTTCTCCCCCTCTGCACCCGTGGAGTGCAGAGAACACCCCTGGGCGCTTCGGCAGAACAACTAAAAGAGTATATTCTAAAAAGAGTATCGACCACAGCATCAGAGAGCGGGATCGTCCAGTCGGACACAGAGGCTTCGACTGGGCTTCCTCCTTCGGGAATGGTCGCCCAGTCCCAGGCCGATGCGAAAATGATGGACATGCTTTCCCGGGTGGCTGTGTGCGTCGGGCTAGAGTGGAACACTCCACTCTCCCCTGAACCCTTGCGGCTCGACGATTGTTTCCTCAGCTTGGGCACCGGCCACACCCTGCCCCCGTTCCTTTCTTCCCGGAAGTGCATGAGGAGCTGACAAGATCGTGGGAGGCACCTTTTACTGCCCGGTCCCGGTCTTTCAGCTCCCCCGCTCTCGCTACCTTCGATGGCGGAGTGGCCAGGGGGTATTCGGTGATCTCCCAGGTGGATAAGGAGCTCGTGGTGCACTTGTGTCCACAGAGCACTGCCACCTGGCGCGTGTGCCCCGAAACTCCCGTACAGGGCCTGTAGGTTTATGTCGTCCCTGACGGCTAAGGCCTATGGAGCCGCTGGACAAGCTGCCTCCGCCCGGCACACCATGGCTCTCCTGCAAGTACACCAAGCCAAGGCGCTAAAAGAACTGCACGAGGGTAGTTCTGACCCGGGATTGATGCAGGAACTGCGCTCGGCGACCGACCTCGCTCTCCGGGCAACGAAGATCACAGCGTGGTCTCTCGGGCAGGCGATGTCCACCCTGGTGGTCCAGGAGCGCCACTTTTGGCTCAACTTGGTTGAGATGCGAGAGGCTGACAAGGCACGGTTCCTTGACGCCCCCATCGCCCAGGTTGGCCTATTTGGCAACACCGTCGAGGACTTTGTCCAGCAGTTCTCGGCGGTGAAGCAGCAGACGGAGGCCATACAACACATCCTGCCCCGGTGCGGCTCAAGACCCCGCACCCCGTCTGCTCGTCGCCAAGGGCATCCTCCTGCAACAACAACACCGGCTCCGCCGCGGCCTGCCCCGTGGCCCGGTCCCGGCGTGGAGCCCAGCGCAGGAAGCAGACGCCACCCGTCTCACAGCCGACCACTAAGAACCCGAGGAAGGCTTCAAAGCGCTCCTGAGAGGGCGACCCAGGGGCAAGGAGACACGCTTCTCTGGGGCTGGTGAGCAGGCCACTCCATCCCCCAGTGGAGGGCCAGGAGGAGAATCTTTTTTTTCATTTTCTTTTAATTTCGCCGCATGTCTAAGAGGCTGCGGTACCCAAAAATTCATCAAAAGAGCGGTTTTCTTGTTCCCTGGGTCACATGTCCAGTGCGCACGGCCGTCGTCATGACCACCGTCCCATCTTTGCAGGTATGGCTCTCCAGCAGCAGTCCCCCTGCCCCTGTGTGCCCAGCTGTGCCCAGGCATAAACACGGCCACACAGGATTGGGTCTGGTGGATAATGGGAACGAGACTCCTCCAACCCCCTCCTCGGCCATTCTTATGGTTTATGGTGGTAGACCTGAAGGACGCGTACTTCCACGTCTCGGTCTTACCTCGACACAGACCCTTCCTGCGATTTGCCTTTGAAGGCCAGGCGTACCAGTACAAGGTCCTTCCCTTCAGCCTGTCCTTGTCCCATTGTATCTTCACGAAGGTCGTAGAGGCAGCCCTTGCCCCACTAAGGGAAGTGGGTGTCCGCATCCTCAACTATCTCGACGACTGGCTAATCCTAGCTCACTCTCGAGAGTTGCTGTGTGCACACAGGGACCTCGTGCTCCAGCACCTCAGCCGACTGGGGCTTCGGGTCAACTGGAAAAAGAGCAAGCTCTCCCCGGTTCAGAGCATCTCTTTTCTCGGTTTGGAGTTGGACTCAGTCCGATGACAGCGTGCCTCACGAACGAATGCGCACAGTCGGTGTTGAACTGTCTGAAGGCATTCAGACAGAGAACAGCGGTTCCACTGAAAATGTTTCAGAGGCTCCTGGGGCATATGGCATCCTCAGCAGCGGCCACACCACTCGGGTTGATGCATATGAGACCGCTTCAGCACTGGCTTCAGACTCGAGTCCCGAGATGGGAATGGCGCCGCAGGACACATCGCCTGAACATCACGCTGATCTGTCACTGCCTCTTCAGCCCTTGGACCGACCTTGCATTTCTACGGGCAGGGTTCCCCTAGAGCAGGTCTCCAGGCTCGTCGTGGTTACAACAGATGCCTCCAAGATGGGCTGGGGCACCGTATGCAATGGGACACAGCCGCCGGCTCCTGGACTGGCCTGTGGCTGCATTGGCACATCAACTGCCTAGAGTTGTTGGCAGTACTGCTCGCCCTGTGGAGGTTTCGGCCATTGATCCAGGGCAAGCACGTGTTGGTCCGGACGGACAACACAGCGATGGTAGTGTACATCAACCGCCAAGGCGGTCTATGCTCCCATTGCATGTCACAACTTGCCCGCCGTCTCCTCCTCTGGAGTCAGCAGTGCTTCAAGTCGCTACGAGCCACTCACATCCCGGGCGACCTCAACACTGCAGCAGACGTGCTGTCACATCAGGTTACCCTCAAGGGAGAGTGGAGACTCCACCGTCAGGTGGTCCAGCTGATTTAGAGTCAATTCGGTCGAGCACAGGTAGACCTGTTTGCTTTCCGGGAACCCTCCCACTGCCCACTTTGGTACACCCTGACCGAGGCACCCCTCAGTATAGATGCGCTGGCACGCATCTGGCCCCTTGGACTACGCAAATACGCGTTTCCCCCCGTGAGCCTACTTGCACAGTAGGCTCACAGACAAGGTCAGGAAGGATGAGGAGCAGATCATCCTAGTAGCACCCTACTGGACCACTCAGACATGTTTCTCAGATCTTACGCTCCTCGCAACAGCCCCCCCCCCAGCGAATTCCCCTGAGAAAGGACCTTCTTTCTCAGGGATGGGGCACCATCTGGCACCCGCGACCAGACCTCTGGAATCTCCATGTCTGGCCCCTGGATGGGACACGGAAGACCTAAGTGGCCTTACGCGGTGGTAGACACGATCACTCTGGTTAGGGCTCCCTCTACGAGGCACAGTTGGATCAGTGCTTTCCTTCCTCCAGGAGAGGCTGGAGGGGCGGCTGTCCCCCTCCACCCTGAAGGTGTATTTAGCCGCTATTTCAGCTCATCACAATGCAGTAGATGGTAAGTATTTGGGGAAGCACGACTTGATCATCAGGTTCCTGAGAGGTGCTAGAAGGTTGAATCCCTCCAGACCACACCTCGTCCCTCGTGAGACCTCTCTATAGTCCTTCGGAGTCTACAGGGAGCTCCCTTTGAGCCCTTGGAGTTAGCTGAGCTTAAGGCACTCTCTTTGAAGACTGCCCTCCTGACTGCGCTCACTTCCATCAAAAGACCTGCAGGCGTTTTCTGTCAGTGAATCGTGCCTGGAGTTCGGTCCGGGTTACTCTTACGTGATCCTGAGACCACGACCGGGCTATGTGCCCAAGGTTCTCATGACCCCTTTTAGGGATCAGGTGGTGAACCTGCAAGCGCTGCCCCAGGAGGAGGCAGACCCAGCCTTGACACAACGTCGAGTGAGTGACAGATTGGGAAAGTCCTGGTTACTTTTGTTACCTCCGTTCCCTGATGGAGGGAACGAGACGTTGTGTCCCTCTTGCCACAATGCTGAAATGGCCAGGACCTGGTCTCGGCTCCGAAGAGAAAATCTGAATGAGTGGTTGCATACCAGCTCCTTTTATACCCGTATGTCCGGGGGAGTGGCATGCAAATTCCACTCATCAATTCTCACTGGCCTTTTTTCAAAAAAGCAGAGGTGTTTGGGGCTCCCAAGAGTGACCCCTAGTGTCACTACATCGACACAACATCTCGTTCCTTCCATCAGGGAACGGAGGTTACGAAAGTAACCAGGACATTTTCTGCATGGAATCAATATCATTTGTCTTTTGCTATGCCACAGGCATGGCTTCATAGCCTCTATGGTAGTTAAGTCCTGAAAGTCATTACAATGCATACAGGGACAGCCAAATGTGAATGCCGATTTGGTACAGCAATGAAGGCCTAGTTGTGGAGTGGACTGCATGTTCATATTTCACTGTGGAAAAATGTAGGCATTCTCTCCACAGAGCATTTCACAACTCCCTATTAATGTCCGTGGTTTTAAAATAAAATGTTCAACAAGCACATATGGGCATGGGGTTCAGGTGGCCACATAATTTTGGCCATGTATAGTGTATCATCAGCACCTTATTCACAGGTTTCCATGGACCTTTTCATTGACCTGGAAAAATAAAATGTACCAAGTTTGATAAATCAGAAACCATTATAGGGGAAAAGCAGGCCAAAGAAGTTATTTGTACAAAGTAGTGCTCACAGCTGTTGGCTAACTATAGCTCAGTAAGCTCAGACAACTCCTATTCTTAGTCAGCTTGTATCTCGTATTTCTGCTTGTTGTCTATCCTACATGCTTTAGGTGTGAATATTTCATTCCGAGACACATATGGAATGTGTGTTTTGTTATGCCTATTGTTCTTGCCTGACATCACAATGGTATAAAAAACACTTACAAAAGACTTTGGAAAGAGGTTCTGACAGAAAGTCTGTGAACACAGATTTGACATTAATACTTCTTGATTGAGTCAGATTAGCAATATCCCAATCGCATGGATCTGTTCATATCTTTCTTAGAGTATTTTAATTGGAAATATCATTAGTAATTGGGTATGTTGTGACCTTTTTTATCGGTGAGGTGTACTGCAGTCTCTCCTTGTTGCAGCCCTAATTGCACTTCCAGGGGGCTTTCATTTCCTGAACACCCACTGCAAAATAGTCAGTTGGAAATACCTGTTGAAGAGACTGTTCAATGGATTCCTCTTGTCCCAGGTATGTTGTTATTCACCCCAGAGCTTTACAGACTGTTTCTACTGTACTAGGGAATTAATTACACCCTACTGCTTTATAAATTGGAACATTAGATGGAGGAATGAGTAATGTTTGACACAGATGCTGTGTCTCAGCACTCTGGTTGTGCATTATGGACAAGCAGTGAAGTTCAGACAGAACTTGAAGACAGATCCATCTTCGTTGACAGGTTGGTTCCGGATGGGTGAACTGTAATGGAGGCTTTGGGCTTAAGTGCACAGGAGACTGGCTGTCTTCTCTTAAGGCGGTGAAGGGGGAGTGGGTGGGCTGGTGCTGGCTAGTTAGTATTTACATTCAGAGAGAGTCTGAGAGCCAATTAGATGCCTGAATTTCTCTTATTTTTCATTTTATTTGTCTCTATTCTCTATTGTGTTTGCCTAGTTGCACCTGATGGCACTTATTAATCTTTTGTAAGCGCATTCAAAATAACTGGATGTGTATTATTGCAAAAAGTGTATGTTACTGTGTGTTTTGGGTGTGTGGTTTACGGAGACAGCTGAAATTAAATATAATACATCATTCCTAACATTAATCAATAATAGCTTCATGGTGTGAAAATATAAAGAATACATGCAGAACAGCAATAGCTCAGTTTATTACTTTAAATCTCATTGTTGTTTTGGTAAAACATTACCTTAAGGGCCGTTCAAACTGAAAGTGTTTTTGCGTCCCTCCCCTATTTTTCAGTTGTTTTTCTATGTAAACATGTGCTAGATGGACATCTTTGACCGTTGCACTGCATCTCACTGTTTTTTTTCATTATCTTGTGCAGGAGCTTCACATTTTTAGACACTGTGTCAAGTTAAAAAGTCCTTTAACTGTTAAAAATGCATCTAGAGACACCAGCATTCTGTTCTTTTCGTGGCGCTGCATCTAGAATTTGTTTAGCGCAAGGATCTGTTCGGTGTTTCATCTAAGTTACTCACACAAAAGCCTATGCTTCTGAGTGAGCTACTCCAATATTGATATTCCAACATCTCCAGTTCTTCCTTTTGTGAATCCTCCTCTTTTGTTTCTGTCTCAAGGCTGTTTGATCTGGAGTCATGATGTTTTACATTAACACTGGCTGAATCAGTGACCTCTGCTAACCAGTGACCTCCATAAAACCTATATTAAAAACTTATATTCTGTTTTTTCATAATATTTGTGCATGTCCTCCCTTAACATCTAAAGGAAATTCATGTTTACATATTTTAGGAATCCCCCTACATTCTGCTGTATATACAATATTTGTCTTGCACTTTGTAAACAAGGTCTCTTTCTGAGTTCAAGGAACCCCTTTCATTTTTTTTATGTTTCATAGATAAAAGATCGCTATATATGCACATTCCTAAACCTACAAAAGCATGTAAATGACCTGATTTAATCAGGCTCAGTAACCCTTGGTCAGCCTTAAATATAACTTAGAAAGCCAAAGAAAGCTATTTTTTGTTATTATTATTATTTAAGCATATTTCATCTCAGGAATGCATAATAATAATAACTTCAGCCTCCTTAAAATCAGTAGGTAATGAGGTGAGTCTGTAATTACGACAACCCCTGTTCTAACTCGCTGAATTACTAAACAATAGCATTAGGCCTAAATTAGTCGAAATAATTTTGGTTTTCTACCATGCAGCAAATCAGACCTCACCTTAATTGCTGAAAGGGGAACAGATTCTGAGAGATGCTGTTTTTACTTTAAAAGTCTCTACAAGTTCAAAGGTAGCCAAATTCTTGCAATTTTAAAGGCATCACGTTTATTGCTGCAAGTAGATTCATGTTATGATTTTGTGAAATGCATCACTGTACACCGAGGGATGAATAACACCTCAGAGTCACTTCAAGGGCTGATAATCTGTTTTTAATGAAAGCAGATTGCCCATTCAGAGTTTGTGTCATTGTATCTCAAGTCAAGTCATTTCATTTGTATAGCGCTTTTCACAACACACATCGTAAAGTCTTAGAGTCATCATTGTATAGTTTGATTAAATATGTGTAACAATGCTGGCAAAGACAGTGATGAAGACTATGACGATGAAGTGATGAACCCAAGTGCAGTTTATTTTTCAAACGTGGAATCCCAAAACCCTGACTACAAATGTGTACTAAACATAAACATGAACTTGAAAAAAACATAAACATGAACTTGACATGACTAGACTATGAACTTGGAATAAACTTGACTTGGCTAGACTTGGCTTGAACAAAACAACGAAACGTGGCCTGGTAAGACATAGCGTGGGGCGTGGCCTGGCGAGACAGGGCATGAAACATGGTGTGGGGCGTGGCATGGCCTGGCGAGACAGGGCGTGGAGCATGGGAACAGGGCAAAGCCAATGGAAAGTTGGGCCCTGAGAGGCTCGAGGGGCGGAGCCGATGGGGCTGAGGACCAAGGCAGAGCCATAGGGATGGAGGTCCCCGGTGGAGCGGAGGCGGGCCTGGACTGTGGAGCAGGGGCGGGCCTGGACCGTGGAGCAGGGGCGGGCCTGGACAGTGGAGCAGGGGCGGGCCTGGACAGTGGAGCAGAGGCGGGCCTGGACAGTGGAGCAGAGGTAGTCCTGGACCATGGAGCAAAGGCTTGCTTGTGACATGGCATGGAGCAGTTTGGGACTTGGTTGTGACATGGCATAAAGCAGACTGAGGCGCAGCTGTGACATGGCAAGGAGCAGGCTGAGGTGTGGCTGTGACATGGCATGGAGAAGGCTGAGCCATGGCATGGAGCAGGCTGAGCCGTGGCTGTGACATGGCATGGAGCAGACTCAGGCGTGGCTGTGACAGGGCATGGAGAAGGCCGAGGCGTGACATGGCATGGAGCAGACTGAGGCATTGCTGTGACATGGCCTGGAGCTGACTCTGGCGTGGCTGTGACATGGCATGGAGCACACTGAGGATCCGGGACAGAAGGTGGTGCAAGCTCAGTGACCATGACGTGGAACTCGGGCTTGGTGGCCATGACGTGGAGCAAAGTTGTGGAAGGCGGAGCCATGGGAGGCTCAAGGGACGAAGCCGGGGCAGGCGGAGTCATGGTAGGCTCGAGAACGACCTCTGGGGTCGTGGGCGTAGACAGAGACTTGGGTATGACCTCTGTGGTCATGAACATGGACAGAGACTTGGAAACGGCCTCCGTGGTCGTATACATGGGCAGAGACTCAGAGACAACCTCTGTGGTCATGGGTGTAGACAGAGACTCAGGAACGACCTCTGTGGTCGTGGGCATAGGCAGAGACATGGAGACAACCTCTGTGGTCATGAACATGGGCAGAGACTTGGAAACGACCTCCGTGGTCATGTACATGGGCAGAGACTCGGGAACAGAAGCCTTTCTCCTCCTCCTCCTCCTCCGGACGGCCGAAGCTGGCAACGCTGGCTCTGGGACGGACGAGGTTGGCAACGCCGGCTCTGGGACAGACGAGGCTTCCAGCTCGTTGACCGTGTCAGGCGTGGGTGTTGGCTCGTTGGCCGTGGCAGGTGTGGGCATTGGCTCGTTGGCCGTGGGTATTGGCTTGTTGGCCGTGGCAGGCGTGGGTGTTGGCTCGTTGGCCGTGGCAGGCGTGGGTGTTGGCTTGTTAACCGACTCCTCTACGGTGAATGGTGAACCACCCATCAGTAGGGCAAGGTCGATATACCGATCAAGGCTGTCCGCACACTGACCGTCAGGCATCAAAGAGGAAATCAGCTCTTTCAGCCCAAAATGGAAACAGTCTTTGAGGGCCACCTCATTAAAATCCACCCTGCAGGCCAGAGCGCAGAATTCCTTCACATAATCCTCCAGGGGACGGCTCCCCTGGTGTAGACGAAGGAGCTGAACTACTGGGTTCATCTTGTGTAGGTCAGGTATTCTGTAATGATGCTGGCAAAGACAGTGATGAAGACGATGGCGATGAAGTGACGAACCCAAGTGCAGTTTATTTTTCAAACGTGGAATCCCAAAACCCTGACTACAAATGTGAACTAAACATAAACATGAACTTGACTTGACATGATTAGACTATGAACTTGGCATAAACTTGACTTGGCTAGACTTGGCTTGAACAAAACAACAAAGTTACATTCACAATACCTGACACTAGACAATGGCAACCATGAGGGCTTAAATACAAGGACATGGGTAACAGGTAAACAAGACAACCAATCACAAGACTAAACTATAAACTAAATGAATTACACCAATGAAAAGACAAGACTAATAACAAAGTAATCAAACAATGAACAAATGAAAACAAGACACATGAACAGGGGAAACACATGACAAGATCACATGAGGGAACAGGAAATCACATGACATGACACCATATGACCTGAACAGGAACTAAACTTGAAAATAAAAGACATGAAAACAAGAACAAAACACATAAACGTGACAGTATGATTGTAAATTGTGTATAAAAATAAATAATTAAATAATTAAATAATAATTGTATTTTGAACCCCAGTGAGCAAGCCAAAGGTAACTGTGGCAAGGAACACAAAACTCCATAAGATGTTGGTTAATGGAGAAAAATAACCTTGGGAGAAACCAGTATCACTGTACAGTATTCATACAGTATAAACTGCCAATATTAGTTATGTATGTACAGTGCAAGTCATGGTTTAAAATTTGTAAACTAAGTAAGTGTCAAGGGCCAGTGTTTAAACAATGATTTTGTATGACCTGTAAGACTAATGACTAATGTCTTTGAAGTTCACCCTGGATTAACTGCAGAAGTTCACATAGATGCATTGTCCTTTGTTAGTTGGCTAATGAAGGCTTTTGATGGAAATTAATTGATAGTCTCTGTATTCCATTTTAAGAGAGTAGTCCATCATTAGACCAAGGAGATGCAGACAGAGATCAGTGAGGTGCATCGCAGTTCAAGTGGAAGATCATTTCGGTGAGGTCTATACTAAGTCCAAGGTTCAGGCAATGGCATATGAAGTATCCTATGTCTTATGGTTGGAGTTGGCATCAGTTCATCCTCTGATGTCCATCGTAATAGACTGAAGTGATGTCTGGCTGGCACAACTGCATTTACTTGTCAGCACTCAGAGACACGTAGCAGTGGAGTCCGACACCAAGCAGGAATGGAGCTGGATCTGGCCAGAATTGGTAACCTCTGGATATGAATCCCTAGGTTGAGACAGGGAAACAAATAGAATAATATTAGCATAGATGCCATTACATTTTTTGCATAGATCATGATCAGTGTTTCTGGTTCCGGCAGACCTAACTAAAGCAGCCTAATTGTGAGTTGATGGATAAATTAGGTATATGCCTGGCTAAATAGATGAGTCTTTAGTCTAGACTTAAACTGAGTGAGTGTGTCTGCATCCCAAACAGTGTTAGGGAGACTATTCCATAGTTTAGGAGCCAAATATGAAAAGGATCTACCTCCTTTTGTGGATTTTTATATTCTTGGAATTACTAACAAGCCAGAAGTTCATAATGAACGTGATGGAATATAGCGTGTCAGAAGGTCACTTAAGTGCTTTGGAGCGAGACCATTCAAAGCTTTGTATGTAGTTAACAACATTTTTAAATTAATATGAAATTTAACAGGAAGCCAATGTAACAATGATAAAATGGGGCTAATATGATCATATTTCTTGGTTCTAGTCAGCACTCTGGCTGCTGCATTTTGCAAGTTTGTTTATTGAACTTGCAGACAGTGTTCGAATTGATTCCAGTCTTATGGGGGGTCCCCACCCCTTGAGGGTGAGGACCCCTTGGGGGGTCCTGGTTCCTGGACATCCTCCCAGTAATGCATTATAATAATCTAGTCATGCACAAATTAGTTTTTCGGCATCAGCAACAGAGAGCATGTGTCGTATCTTAGCAATATTTCAGAGGTGGAAGAATGCTGTTGGACAAACATTAGAAATTTGATTTTCAAAGAACAGATTGGTATGTAACAGTACATTCATCGAGAGTCAAATTATATTTTAGCGGCTTATTTTATGTGATTTTTACACTAAGATCTAAAAGCACTAGAAGAGAAATGCAGCCACGATCAGATGATAAGAGCAAGTCATTTGTAACTCTGATAAGTGCCATCTCTGTACTGTGATGGGGCCTAAATCCTGACTGTAATTGTTCATATATACTATTTCTCTGTAGAAATGAACATAGTTGGGAGGACATTACATTTTCTAGTATTTTTGACATAAACTGGAGATTTGAAAACATTGCTCTGTTTTTGTGTAGTCTGACACAGCAACATCGGCTCAACCAATGGCCTAAGTTTGGTGGCAGGACTATCTGTTTGTCTTACCAAAGTCAGTTGAATGGGTGTGTTTTGGAAACCTGTTTGAGAACAATCACAGGGCTCAATGCTAAGGATTTTTTCTACTGGCCCGGTCGGGCCAGTGCTTCATATTTATACTGGCCCTGCCAAATTTTTCACTGGCCCCAACACAAAAAAGACAAATAGCTGTTTATAATGGCTTTAAAAAGTGTGTCCGAAGATAAATATGTTTTACATATATTATGATTTTAAGACAATGTCCCCCAAATTGAATAACATTTATAATTTGAAAGATATGATTTATGCCTTATGTAATCCCATATATGCACTTTACAGAAATAAATTCATAAATACATCATATTAACCTCAGCCATCCTGCCATTTATACATTAGTTTTTAAGCGAAGAGTTCTGTGGAGCAGATGATAGGTTTTCGGTCACATGTTTAGTCATGCAACTTTTGGCCATGTATAGTGTTTTCACAGGCAGGATCCAAGATTTAGTCACTGAGTTTAAGATTTGATTATTGACTGAGTGCAATAAACATATGAATCCCTGAGAGAGGAGACTTGCTACTAAATCGGTTGTATAATATACA
Source organism: Myxocyprinus asiaticus (assembly GCF_019703515.2). NCBI lineage: Eukaryota > Metazoa > Chordata > Actinopteri > Cypriniformes > Catostomidae > Myxocyprinus > Myxocyprinus asiaticus. The sequence continues at coordinate 16,088,597 of NC_059383.1, read as the reverse complement.
GTAGGTAGATATTAGGCCTAATCTGTGAATTAAGAATGTGTATATAACATGAAATCAGACAACCCAAACAAGACCAACACTGACTGATACGCAAAGCACAAAAACAAAAAGACCTGTATGGTACAGAAATGAGACATGTAACAGGTGTGTTATTAGGATGATATGAAGTAGACTGTTTTAAATATTCTTCTTCAGCTCTGATAATAATAGCCTAATAGCCATAGTGATTTTGCTTCTTTTCATATCAAACGGCAATTTCATGTCGAATTAATGTTTAGGTCACATTAAATGTATACTTACATTTTGGATACTGAGCAGCTCATGATTTCCAGGCACGTGTATAACCGGGGTTTAACAAAGTTTATTGTGTTTCATTTGGCATTTCATCTGTAAAGGCATATTAATGAGAGAAATTGTGCTTTTTTTCTGAGGAATAAAACTAACGCTCTGTGCCTTTACGAGTGCGCATGCACGTTAAACAGTCTACACTGCACGGAGAGAGATGATGATGAGACAGATGCACATGATTTTCAGTCCTATAGAAAGAAACTGTTGATTTATTGTGTTCCAATGTGTGGATTACTAATTTTCACCAACATGTAAAAACAAAAAAAATGTGGGGGTTTCGCGCACTGTGAACACGGAATGTGCGGGGATACTTAAAATATTGCGCAAGATGTGCAATCCCGATACAAAATGAAGTGGGCATTTTCCTGTTCGCTCCATGTAATTTTTGTGCTCTCTGGCTTGTTTGCTTGCACTAATGTTATAAATGCAGCACTGGCCCGATCGGGCAAGTGACAGTGTTAGCAACTGGCCCAAATCTCTCTCACACTGGCCCGAGCCATCGGGCAGTCCTTATTGTCGAGCCTTGAATCATGATCTTTGCAGTTCCACTTGGTGATGCAAGAGATGCTAAAATTACACATTTCACCTTGAAATAGTGACAAACCACCTTTTTTCCCCCAAACAAACACTTCATAGCTAGTTACAGTCCTGTCCAACCTTCAAATCTGTAAAAGATTTACACAGTTTCTCTAAATTGAATCAAACTGGCTGCAATTTCAGAAGAGCATCTCTCCAACCATCTTTTCTCCATCTCAGAATTTATGAGGCTCTCTGTGGCCAGACATACAGATTGAAGTCAGAGATTTTGGCATCTTGCTTAGTTCACCTACATAGTCAGGTGTGTCTATATTCAGCACTGGAGTACAACTCACTGAGAGTTGTGTTTCTTATTCATTTAAACTAGTCAGCAGAGGAGTTGCCCTGTAATATTGCACATGCCAGTGTTAATAAAGACGGCCATTGTAGACATGCTGTGGGAAGTTGTTTTGGTTGCGGATCGAGTGTCAGGAACAGAGCAGATGGAGCGTAGCTGTACAACATGCTTCAAAACAAATTTAGATGTGTAGTATCGACAGCAGTGGACGTGTCTTCATTGTAATATCAAAATACTTAAGCATAATTAATACATTCAAAACAGGTGAGGTAGAACACCTCATTGAATATGTCCATTGCAGGCTGACTGTTCCTTCAGTCACCAAATGCAAAATGTCATGTGACACTGCGTGAGTTAATTATCTGAATGACTGTCGGAATGAAATAAAAATTGACACTATTTATTTTATTAATGCATGAAACTGGTCTTATTAGTAATGATTCATCCATGCATATTTGCTATTTAATTAAAAGAATTGACCTCATAATCATTAATCATAATGTCATAACTTGCTCTTCTGGTGAAATGATTGACTCTACTCTGCTGATATATGCAAGGGTTAGTCAGTTTTAACCCTGCCCCTTCAAGAGTAATGTAGCGAATTTGGTACACGGGATGGGTTAAAGTGCCCACGTACCTCAACCATTATATGTAGGGAAACAGGATGTGTGAGCCAGGAATTAAATTAAACTGTCCTTATTCTACATTATTATGTAAGGAAATTTATAATGGAATTAGTCGCGTTCAACAACCATTATAAATTAGATAAATGTCAAATAACTAGATTATTTGTCTGAATAAAATTCTCCACCATTAAAATCGTAATACAACGTCTCGTTGTATCCGCTCAATTTCTATTGTAAGGAATTAGCTTTAATAAGGGAATTATGATTAATTCTCTTATTGGAGTAATATTATTCTCATGGCTTATTGAAAATAATATTACACATATTTAGGTACAGCTTTGAAGCTAAATCTTTTAAAAACATGGATGAGATTATTTATCAAAATATACTACAGTCAAATTATCTTTAAAAGGGGAATATGAATAATGAATCATAACTCATTATAATAAATTATAAATATTTGGATCAGTTAATAGAATTAACTTGATGTAGCTGAATTAACATTACAATCAATTAATCTGTTCATCAAGCGAACACTTGGTATTGATCGTCTATCAACTCTCAGAAAGGATATTTTTCATGACCACAGAAGAATAACTCTTTCTTAGCATGTAGCTGTGATCAAATCATTAAATTGACGTTGATTTACAAGCAGACCAGAATCAACTCGCAAGAATGTACAAAAAAGCTTTATTTAACTAAATCACGAACACATAACTAATCTAAACAAACACATACAGACAAATCACGCATACACGGGAAATTTAAAAGTGAAAGTGAATAAAACCGGAACAGAACAGGGTAATGAAGCTATGAAAAGAGTCATTTAACCATCTGAAAGAACCATCAGCTTCTTACTTCAAAGCACCTTTGTTAACAAAGGGGTTCACAGCTTATACTAAACCTCTGTTTAGTTAGTTAATTGTACAATATTTGCAATGCCTTGGCTATTGAGAGAGAGCCCGGATGCAGTCTCAGGAGAAAGTCTTGATGGTTCCTTGAGTCGATGGTGTTGAAGTTGCAATCAATTTTTTCCACGTTGAATGATGAAATGATGAACTTGCGGTGTTAGTTTGACTCCGTTATGGTCGAGGAAGTTACACATGGCTTGATGTGTTAAGGCCTGCCAGCCCGCGACCTCGCGGTCGGACTGGGTGTTTCCGATCCCACACGAGCAGCAACCATGAGCAGAAAGGAGAAAGAGAAGAGGGAAGAGAGGGGGGGGGGGGGGGGTCACTCCAACAGTGCCCTTTAACTCCTGAGGGAGGTCACTCCTCTCAAGTTTGGCTTGACCAATGAGAAAGGTGCAATTTTCCAGCGGGAAAAGTTTTCCAAACTTTGTTTGGAAGCTGACTCATTTGGATGATTGGAGTAAGCTAGCAGTTTGTGCCCCTTTATGCTCTGATTAATATAACAAGCATACAATGCATGCTATAAGGGGGTGCTATACTCCAATGTTTAGGACATTACACAAGGATTAATTTGATAGGAAGCATGATACCAATAATTTTACATTATCTAGTGGCTCTGTCATAAAGCATGCACAAAATGGTATACAGTACAAAAGACACTATACGAGACAGTAATAATCATACACACAATGTCCTGAGGATATGCATGTTCATTTATAGAACAGTTTGTCTATAAATTAATGAAGAAAAGTCTGTTTTATGGGCTTTATGTGTCTTTCCTATGGGGGTGTGAGTTTCTGCTCAGCCACATTCCTTTGCTTTTGCATGTGGCTACCTTCCCCCACCTGGAATGTCTCTGAGGTCCACTAGTTGCTGGACCAGTGTCAGCAGAGGGGGAGTAAGAGCTGATAATGATTAGTGGGAGAGCAGACATCTCGGAGTCTGCTTGGGCCTACTTGGACCTTTGCTTGTTACGGTCTTGAGACGTCTGTTGGATTATTCATTAAATAATTAATAATTGTGTGTCTGATTGGTCCAGATGCTACAGTCATGTGCACAAACCTGCCATCAAAGCAGCTAATGCAGAAAAGATGCATTTTTGGCTGTTTTCCTCCAAAACTCCCATTCCTTAACCCAAACTTCCTTGGTTATGGGCCAGCTAGGAAAAATGGCAAATTTGAGATGTGCTCGTATGTTTATGTTGTCAGTTTGATCATCAGTGTGTTGAGGTCACTGCTCAATTTTTCCCGGTAACCAGCTCTGGCTCGAGCAGCACAGTGGAAAGGGTGTGTGTTTATGTTGACAGTAAACTTGCATTCAGATCTGCCTCCACTCCGGTATGCAACACCCAATTTTCACAATCCAATCACCAACCAATGTATGAAAGCAAGTCCCCAACCCTACATTTTTTTTCTTGTTCAATACGCCATTTCACTCAGAAATACATCACAATACGGGAGTAGAGTCTGTTGGAACTTCCGTTTCATGCTGACTTTAACCATGGAAATGGCATATCCTTGTGAGCCTTTTGCTATTGAGTTAAAGGTACTGTATATTTCACCCAACAATGGAAATATTCTCATAATTTACTCACCCTCATATTGTTCCCAACCCATATGTTGCTTGCTCAAGATTGTCACTGAAAAACAGCTTCAACGATTCAGTCTGTTTCTCACACAAAGCTATTGTATGGCTTTAGAAGACTTATAGTGCATTTGTTATGTATTATCTTTCACGGTACTTTTGCATCTTTTTCAAATCTTGAAAGCTTTGGTTCTCATCTTTTGTAATTGCATGGACAAGTGCGACCAACAAAGTCTTCAGAATTTCTCCTTCTGTGTTCCACTGAAGACAGAAAGTCATACAGGTTTGGAACAACATGAGGGTGAGTAAATAATAACAAAATTATCATTTCTGAGTGAACCAATCCTTTAAAACAGTTTGCGATTTCCTGTTCTGGACATTGGAATTCTTGCCTGAGCATTGGTTAGTTCTGTGTTTGTCATTTGGAGAAGCCCTTTCGGTTTCATCCATTAAAGCAGACAAACTGGAGGTGATGAAAGGACAGGGACAAACACTCAGGACACACTTGTCTGTTCTTGATTGTGCTCATGTCTGCTTTGAACAGCCTGTACAACTTTATAACAGAAAATGGCTTTTGAAAAATAAGTTTATTTTTCTGTTAAACACAACATAACTTGAAGACCAGGCAGTAACCTTTGGGTCAGTGAATAAAAACACATTAGTAACATTCTGTTCTAACTTTTTACATGCAGGACACTTTGAGAATTAGTAGCTCGATGGTTTACATTGACATTGACATTTTACAGTTTACATTGACACATTGAGAGTTATTTGGTGTCTAACAATTGTTGATCAAGCTGTGCAGGATTCTCTGCATATTGCACTTTATCGCAATAATTGTACTTGAGCAAAAGGGGTGGCTGCTTTTAGCTTAACACTGTTAAGAGCATCCTGGTAGTCTGTAATTGTGCTGAGGGGCTACAAATGGTTGCAGAGACAAAAAACCTTTGGCAGATATCATAGAGGAATTAAATATTTCTTAACTGACTCTCTTACGGCTTTACTAATTTCACACTTGGTTGCCCAGCATAGGAACATGTGGCCTAATCTTTATACTCAGCTACATGTATCAGTGACTGACACAGTTAAAAAAATATTCTTTTCTTTGCGATTAAGGGAAAATGTTGTAGGTGTCATGTCATGAAATGAGGAAAAAGTGAATTTTCTTCTGGAAAAATCTGATGATGGCAAATAAAACAATTTCTGACATTGTGTGAATATTTCAACACTTTACAATAAGGTTTTTTCATTAACATAGCTAATGTATAAGGAGTCATGAACTAGCAATAATTTTTAAATGACTGGTTAATGTTAATTCATGAAAATACAATTGTTTATTGTTTGTTCATGTTAGTTCATATTGCATTAACTAATGATTACACATGCAACGTTTAATGTTTAAAATGAATTAATATATGTTGAAATTAACATTTACCAAGATTATTAAGTGCTGTAAAAGTGTTGTTCATTGTTAGTAACATTAGTTAACATGAACCATCTAATGTTAACGAATACAAGCTTATTGAAAAGTGTTATCGAGATTATTTTTTGGTCTTAATAATCTAACTAATGTTTTCATTTCTCTCTCTCTCTCTCTCTTTTTTTTTGGTCCCGCTGTCATCTGAACTTTCTCATCACAAAAGGTAAGACCCTCTTACAGTATATTGTAGTTACAGATGCACAATATATTGGCCATAAATTTTATGTTTTTAAATTACTGGCTTCAGTCTTTAAGCCGATGTTTGAAGCAAAATATATTAGATTAATTTTTTTTTTTCAGTTCAACCAGTAAAGTGTTTTAACTGTATATGCCATGTTTCAAAGCTTGAAAAGCTTGAAGCTTTTTAAGTTTGTTCACTGTATATTATAATGTGTTGATACCTGCTACTCTTAAGTCATGTGATCATAATATTGAACACATGATTTAACAATATAATGTTTTTAATATTTTCACAATAGTTTTTTGTTTGTTTTTTAACAGGAAACAAAAAATAGATTAATGATATAGGCCATCATATTGTTTATTGGGCTTAGCAAAATTAATCATCGGTTTTTGGTATCCTCCCAAAAATGTATATTGGTGCATCTCTAATTGATGAATATTCTAGGGATGTCCCAATACTGATTCTGGTGTCGGCATCAGGTCCGATACTGCGCTCATGTACTTGTGCTCATAAAAATGCTTTGATACATAAAACTGATACCATCTGACATACAAATGTCATTGTGTAAACATTCAGCACACAAATTATAATCATGTTATGTCCTAGTGTGATTATTAAACCGCAAAGGCTGCGATTTTAATGAGATAAATATATAGTTTGCACGTGCTGTGCGCTTCAATTTGAATGTGTGAAGCCGTCTGCTCATACACATAAAACCACAGATATCTCTATGGAAAACACCATCATAAGTAGTGCACGCTCTGTTTGTAGCAGATGACATCTAGCAAAACGTTAATTCACTTTGTAGCTAATTCAAATAAAGACTACATATTTATTTAATTAAATAGCAGCCTTTGCGGTTTAATAATCACACTGACCCTGTGAGCCAAACAGTAGAAATCAGTCTCCTATAGGCACTACGAGAAGCGAACAATCCTAACCCTAATCCTAATCATAATAGTCATGCTGTAAGATCGTGTCAAACAGCATTTCCAATAAAAATGTTCCAAATGAATGTTAATTTCGAGCCACAAACCTTTCAGCCCTTCCAAAGCTCACACAGTGATGGTAAAATCTTCTAAGGGAATAGGGCAAAGGGATGATAACTTCTGAATGGAACGCACAACAAGTCACGTAGCATCCTGCTTTTTCAGATGTGAGAAGCTACTGTCAAAAATACAAAGAAGCGGAAGGGTCCTCACTCCAAAGTATAAGTTCCTGTTAAATTAATAGCTCAATTTAAATGGAAAAAATATGACAGAAATATATCCCTACTGTACAGTTATTTAATATTCACTGTAGTACTACTACTTCTACTACTACTACTACTACTACTACAAATAGTAATGCTCTTTTGTGCCAAAAATAACCTCCATATGTTATAACTCCAATGTTGTATTTTGTATTGTGCTGTGAGGTTCTGTATAACAGGACTGCGTTTCATAAAAAATAATGTAATATTTTGTTGAAAATTAATTGTCTTAATAATTTATTTATAGACAACATTTTAATGAGAAAAAAAAATAGAAAATTGACTGTTTGATAAAACAGGTGTCAGTATCCACATGTACAGAAAAGGAAGTATCAGTACTCATTCTCAAAAAAATGGTACTGGAACATCCCTAGAATATTCAGCTACAGGGTAGCAATACCACATGTATAAAGAAACAGCATAATTCACACTGTTAATGTAAAGGACCAGAGCTCATTTGATCATTAGAATAAAAATTGTAAATAAATCCCAAAGGAACCTTTGATTTAAAGATCAGGTAGGTGTGAGGTATTGCTTGGTTTGGGCTTTTCATTTTATTCTTGAAAAAGTGCCAGGTAATGATGAAAAAAAGGCTTTACACAGCTCCCCTGGAGCTCCACGAGCTGTAGATTGGGTGGGTGTTTGCTGTTCAAAGCATCCATCAAGAATTATATGGCTCTAGCAATAATCTTTCTGTGTAATCGCTCCTTTGTCTCTCTTACAGTTCTAATAAAATGCAAAACAATAGTGTCTGACAGAGGAGTTTGTGTGTGTGTGTAAATGTATTCGTGTTTGAAATATTCTCGAGACAGCAATAGAACAGTTTTGTCCAAACATCAGCTGCAGTGAGATCTTTTAAATGAGCCTTACATTTATATCGAGGAAACAATTATAATAACAAATCAGCCTTTACAAGCTTTCACAGCCATCTTGTTTTAATAGGATTGCAACTGTCTTCTATAATGAAACATGTCCAGTACAGAATAATGCAACGAGTATTTACCGGACGTCGTACTTGCCTTGAGTTTTCTAAATAATTGTATACCTATTCCAACTGAAAAAGCGTCCTTTTATGAGCTGAGCACCCCCAGATCATCACCAATCCTCCACCAAATTTCGCAGTGGGTGCGAGACACTGTGGCTTGAAGGCCTCTCCAGGTCTCCGTCTAATCATTAGACGACCAGGTGGAGGATCGTGATGATCTGGGGGTGGTTCAGCAAGGCTGGAATCGGGCAGATTCGCCTTTGTGAAGAACGCATTAATCAAGCCACGCACAAGGTTATCCTGGAAGAAAACTTGCTTCCTTCTGCTCTGACAATGTTCCCAAACTCTGAGGATTGGTTTTTCCAGCAGGACAATGTCCATGCCACACAGCCAGGTCAATCAAGGTGTGGATGGAGGACTCCTGGATCAAGACCCTGTGATGGCCAGCCAAATCTCCAGATCTGAACCCCATTGAAAACCTTTGGAATGTGATCAAGAGGAAGATGAATGGCCACAATCCATCAAACAAAGCCGAGTTGCTTGAATTTTTGTGCCAGGAGTGGCATAAATTCACCCAACAGCAATGCGACTGGTAGAGAGCATGCTAAGACACGTGAAAGCTGTGATTGAAAATCAGGGTTATTCCACCAAATATTGATTTCTGAACTCTTCCTAAGTTAAAACATTAGTATTGTGTTGTTTAAAAATGAATTTGAATGTTTTATTTTTATTTTTATTGTATTATTATTATTCGAGGTCTGAAAACACTGCATCTTTTTTGTTATTTTGACCAGTTGTCATTTTCTGCAAATAAATGCTCTAAATGACAATATTTTTATTTGGAATTTGGGAGAAATGTTGTCAGTACTTTATAGAATAAAACAAAAATGTTCATTTTTCTCAAACACATACCTATAACTAGTAAATCCAGAGAAGCTGATAATTTTGCAGTGGTCTCTTAATTTCTTTCCAGATATATACGCACAGTATATATATATTAGGGATGTCCTAATACCATTTTTTTGAGTACCGATACTTTTATTTCAATTTTATCATCAAAATGGTGTTTAAATAAATTTGTTTATTAAACTTGAATCAAATGAATATATAACAGTTAATTTTCAACAAAATATAGTATTATTTTTTTATCAAATTAAGTGCTTATATGCAGAACATCGCAGCGCAGTCCAAAATACAGCATTGGAGTTATATTTTGTCAAATAAAGTGTGCTGCATAACAGAGCATCACAGATGTTAGATACTGCTTAAGTATAATACAATTACTACTGATTTATTATTATTATTAGTAGCAGTAGTAGTATTTGTAGTAGTATTACAGTGAATATTTCATAGCTTTACAGCAGTGATACTTATGTCATACTTTTTTCCTATAAATTTACCTTTTAATTTTGACAGAGCTTTTAATTTGAAGTGTTTCTGTGTTGTTTTGACCAAGGAGAGCTCTGACATTATGACGGCAGATTCCCACTCTGGAAAAAGCCAGTCGCTACCTGACTCAAAGTGATTATTAAACCGCAAAAGGCTGCTATTTAATTAAATAAGTATGTACTCTGTATGTGCCTTGCGCTACAACGTGAATTTGCACTCTGTTTTATATATATATATATATATATATATATATATATATATAAATGATCCCTCTGGTGATTTGGTAGTGTATAAAGTATGATTATAAAATCTATGATCTGCATGGTGGCTATATGGAGTGTATCTCACACATACACACACGCAACATGCTGCAGGCTAAGGCTTAGCAATGGCGCTCACGTTCAGCCGGCTGATAAAGTAGAGCTCCGATGGAGCTTATATATTTATTTCTGCAGCTTTATAGTCTCGAAGATTTATGAAAGTACATTTGCAACATTACTGAGGCTGTTTACACAGGCCAACATGATTGTTGAGGAGATATTAGTGCTGAAAGGCCTGGGGTTTCTCATTATAGCAGGGCTATAGGTCTGTGTAATTGGGAAGGTCTTAGATGAGTCCATCGCCTCCAAGTCCTTTACAAGTGACTCGGAGGGGATGGGCATCCGCTGCTGCTGGTGTGTGATTGGTTCGAGCAACAGCAGGTTACAAGCATCTGCTATCATCATGGGGTCAGGACGCCCTACAAAAGGGTGGGTGTGATTAGTCACGTGGAACAAAGCAAATGTTACAGTAAAAAAAAGAAAAGAAAAAAAGTCGTACTGGTGGGAGTACTTTCAAGGTCGGACAAACAGTATGCAGCACCGCACATTGCATGCTTATCATTAGTGGTGCTTGCTAAGGCAAGCATCACTATTAATTATGCTCATACTTAGGATTAGGAAAACAACCCTAAGTATTAATTTAAAGGGATATTCCATATTCATTTCAAGTTAAGTTTTACATTTCAACTTGGCCTTACATTGTTAGTGCCTCACTGATTTTTGCCGACTTTTTGCAATCAGAGTTAAAATGGGCCAAAATGTCCTATAGACTGAAATTGAACAAAGGAAGCAGCCGAGCCATATCTAGCCATATGTCGCAGAGACTTGGGGCTCTTTTGACTTGGGCCAGTAAGCAACCACCTAGCAAACCCATAGAAACCCCCAAGAACACTCTGGAAACCATATTGCAACTTGCAAAAAAAAAAAATAAAAAATAAAAAAAACACTCAGAAGTGGTTCTTAGAGCTGCAAAGAATTTTTACTTTTTTTCATTGCAAAACCTTCCATTGCTCTGGCTGCTGTAGGACCCCCCATCAATGGAAGACAAATAAGACACAGTCAGGCTTTGTCCTACTAGAAAAAGTGTGCCGTCTCCCCCCATGAACGATCTCAGTGCATGAAGAGCTCCCGGCACAGATGTTAGGAGTCTGTTGTTGAACGTGATGTAGTGCCTGCTGAAGAAAGTGAGGTGGAGACCAGCGCCAGCCAGACGAGAGTGAGGGCTGATCCTGCTGGGATGATAGAGACAGAATTGCCTCATCCCAACGCTGACCTCAGAGCGTGCAGACATGACTGTGGAAGGCACATAAACTAACCCCCCTCCATGCACCCTAACACCCCGTGGTGTGCTGATATGGAAAAATCCATTAGATGCTACAATGAGGAGGGAGAACAAAGACATCACTAATGTAATAATAACAAGTGGAAATGCTGTTGAAAAGGCTTTTCTCTGTCTCTCTACATCTGTTGCATTGTGCACCTGCACCCCTACACTTCAGTAGCAGCACTTGGATTCTTTTGGTGAGAATCCAAAAGGTGAAGTATGTCATTTCTGCAGCACTAGCGTCACTAAACGTAATTGCAAAAATGAGTTATTTTCAAACAGAATTCTTGAGCACTCCCAGTGCATGTTCACATAGAAAAACAATTGATAAATAGCAACTATGGATGCAAACACACGTTTGGTGTGAACGGCCCCTTAGGCTGGTTGGGAGGTTCAAACAAACACAGCAGTTTTGCCTTGTGTTTCACTTTTCAAGACAATGTGTTATTGTGCAATTCATGACGCAAAACAAGTATGCATTGCATTTTCAGTGCAGGGGGTGACTTGTGTCTGGTTTTGGGACAGACCTTTGAAGGCAACTCTATCAACCTTTTAATACTTGGGTTGTTAGTGCAAGAACACACATTAAGTATGTAAAACTGGACCGTGCACATGCAATGCCTTGGCCAAGCATTAGCATCTGCATTTTTGCATTTGCATAGAGTATGTCTCTGGCCTTCTGGTCTTTAGGGTAGGGATTTGCTTGCTGTAAACAACATGTGGCGCAGACATATGGCCACATTTAAAAAATCGAATCACCACTGTAATGATGGGGCTGTGCCCTGCCATACAAGTGCTCCCCAGCTATTGCTGCTGGTGTAATAACAGTCTAATGGCACACCCATCTGCAATTGGCATTTTGGGCTGGGCAACAGGAGTGCATGCTTGCTATTCAAAGCATTGAAGTGGCTGGTTATATGTGATCATCTGTGCAATCTTTACTGCAACAACTCTTCATGATTATGAGTATGTCAGTGGGAGGCATCATAAGCACCTGGACAAAAATTATGTTCACAAAATAAGTTATGGAGAAACAGTTCCATGTGGCTGGGACTTTTGTTACATTTAGAAATTAGTTCATGAGACTTTAACATAGAAATAGTATTTAGTTAATTTAAGGTCAGTGGACATAATTAACCTCCACTAAAGCCCAATAAAGTTTCTTTTTTAATGCATGAAGCCACTATTTAAAAAAATAGCCCAGATATATTTTAAAATGACCCTTAAAGGCATAGTTCACCAAAAATGAAAATACTCATTATTTACTCACCCTCATGTTGTTCCAAAGCCATATGCCTGTCTTTCTTCTGTGGAACACAAAATGAGATGTTAGGCAGAAAGTTATCCTCATCACCATTTACTTTCATTTAATGGGACAAAATGCAATCAAAGTGAATGGTGACTGAGGATAACATTCTGCCATCTTCTTTTGTGTTCCATGGAAGATAGAAAGTTAGACTTAAAATAACATGAGAGTAAGTAGATGATGACAGAATTTCATTTTTGGGTGAACTGTCCCTTTAACTGGAATGAAATATTTTGCTGCAAGTCAAAAAGAAAGCACTTTTTCTTTTTCTTTTTTATTTTTTTTAGATGGATGTAATACACAGTAGAGATGGCAGGACAAATACACCGGATGTCATGCCAGAGTGAATGGAATATTACATCAGATTCTTAGTTGGCCCTTTATCGGGTGAACAAAGCCATTTTTATCATTGCCCTCCATGATATTTCAAGTGAAATTTAATAGTTTTTATACTATTGGGACAGTGATGACTTATGCGCTTTCATATAGAAGGAACTCAGAATTTCAGCAAAGTCTTTGTATGCACTCTCTCCTCCTCAATTATGACAGACTTTACCCCTTGATACCAACTGAAGTGTGTTTTTCCTTCCAAACATTACTGAACAGAGTCAGAAAACAAGCATTGGTGCATTGTACAATAATGCTTTCATGCACAATCTACTGTAGTAGAGAGAGCTTCACACTGCTGTCCCACAGCCATATATAAAGAGACTTGTGCAGTAGACTGCAGGAGAGCTTCCAAGCATGGCTGTCTGTCTCAACACTCGTCAGTCCTCTGTGATGGATCGTCTTGTAGACTCGAGCCTGGAATGTGCCCAAGATTAATGGCTGCCTAAGTTTAGCGTGGACAAATGGAGGAGGCTACACAGCATGGAGTGTTTAGCTCAGGTAAACTAGAAGTCGGATGCAGAGCAATATGCTTTCAAACACAGCACTGCTCTATAGGAATGTCATTGATGTAAAACATTTCAGGAGTTGATGTCAAAAATGTCATTGTTCTCGATACCAATGTCAAAGCCAAAGCCAAAGCCATTGAAAACAGTGCGTTGTCATGAACTAACAATACATAATCATTTTTACAGCATTTATTAATCTTGGTTAATGTTAATTTCTAAATATACAATTGCTTGTTGTTAGTTCCTAATGCATTAACTAATATAAACAAATAAGACTATTAATAAATGTTGAAATTAAGATTACACAAGTTAAATAAGTTCTGTGAAAGTATTGTTCATTGTTAGTTAATGTTAACTAATGCCGTTAACTGATGTTAATGAATTCAAGCTTATTGTAAAGCTTGTAGTCATTTACAACCTTTAAAGATTTTATGTATTTTGGTAAAAAGCCTCTTTCATTTAAGAAGTATTAAAAAGTATTATAGTAGTAAAAGGTATTTCTCAAAAAGGTATTTTCACACTGCATTACAAAGAAATTAATTAAGATAAGTGAGTGTTTTTCTCTAATTTTTTTGTTAATATTATTTTAATAATATTAATGTCATAATGATAGCAGCTGATCTATCTGTGTAAATTTTCACTGCCAGGTCTAATGCAAAGATCCGATATGTTGACACAAATTCAAATGTTTAAACTAGGTGTTGGCATTCACTGAACAAATATCTGTGTTTCAATTAATATCTCACCAAGACGGGCGTTTTGGATTAAAATAGCATTTGACCATTCTCACGCATTATGATTGCAAGAGTGAGTGTTCTTCACATAACATGCATGCAGATATGCAAATTAGCAGCTGCCTGTCAATCAGGAAACAAACTGAGTTGGTACTCTGTACTACTGATACCGCTGAAAGACTGGCATCATTTTTAATTTTGTATTGACTTGGTACCGAAGTACTGGCACTTTTAACACCCCTACTCCCCCTGTCGTGTAATGCTCATGAAATTCAGAGCATGATCCAAATGCTGTCACTCTCTTGTTTGGTATCGAACACTGAGCAGCAGATTAAATTGTAAGCTGAGTGGAATCTTGCAGCATTTGAGTGGCCGCCACAACCTCTAAATAGCCTGACGACCTAATCTTTCCATTAAAGCCGTCTCAGGGGAGACAGGAAGTTCATTTGTCAGGTCATAAATGAAATCCCTAGCACACTGGATTCATTTCCAGCATGAAGGCCAAGAGTTCTCTCCATTTTCCCTCTCCTGCTGCCTGTGGCCACGGAGGGGACGAAAGTATTGGAAAAAGTCTCTAAGCAGCTTTGATGGGCACTGCAGCGGAGGAAGAGAGATGAGCTGACATGCATGTCTTTCTTTCGGGAGCTTTCTTGAGGGCTGTTGAATGGCCACACTGGTCTCATCTCTCAATGCGTAGGTGAGGTTTCAGGAGAAGAAAAAAGAAAGTGAAGTAGATTTGTCCTCACTAGTGCTGTCATGTTTTGGCCGAAGTTTTGAGTAGGTCGATCTGTGAAAAAATGTAACCAGGACAGAGCAACAACTTTGTTGGAGAGTTGGAGATCACATCAGCTACATAATGTGATAGGATTTATTGCTGTCACTATAAGAAATACTTCAGCTTTGTCTGTGTGCATTATGAATTAATGAATTAAATAAATTAAAGGGATATTTCACCATAAAATGAAAATTATTTTGTCATTTACACACCCTCATTCCAAACCCATATGACTTTCTTCTGTGGAATACACAAAAAGTGTTTTTGAAAAACATTGACAACGTGCTTTTTTTCTCCTCAGTGAAAGTGAAACATCTTTTGTGTTCCACAGATGAGAGAAAGTCATACGGATTTGAAACAAAATGAGGTTGAGTAAATTATGGCAGAATTTTCATTTTTGACTGAGCTATCAAGTCCAATGTTGATTTGTGTAATTTTTTCGATGTTAAAAAATACTACTGTAGCTTAATATGCAAGTAATCCATTCGTTGGTTGATTCCACCCAAAAGCGTAAACACTGTGGCTTTATTCTTGGTACAAAACATTGCTCTGTTTGAGTATCCCTACCTGCCTGACATAGCAACACTGGCCCAACTAATGGTGTGAGTTAGAGGTGGGACTATATGTTTGTCCAACCAATGTAAAATAAGGGAGTGTTCAGGAAACCAGTTGGAAAAGAGTCATTATTTTTGCAATTCCGTTTGGTGATGCTAGTGGCACAGAAATAACACTTCACCTTTAAAGCTAACACTCACATCTAAAGGCATTGCTTTCACTTCCAACCAATTCCCTGTTTTTCTCCTCATTACATCTACACTACATAATTTTTAAAGCCCTGTTTAACTTAAAACACACTCAGTTTTCATCACACCTCGATTGCATTATAGAAAAATCAAGGCTGTCCCACCCACTGGTGCAGAGGGATGTGTTAAGAGGTGCTGATGAATGTATGGGAAACGTCTTAACCTTATTAGTGTAGGGAAAAAGAGAGGCTGGAGTAAGATCAGCCACTGGACTCTTTCACAGGCCTGTCTCTTCATTTTTGACCCACTGCCTTCTAGCTTGGCTTGACAAGCATACAGTGCTGTGAAAAAGTATTTGCCTGATTTCTTCTGTTTTTGTGTATATCTCATACTAAATTGTTTCAAAAATTCAAACTAAATCTAAAATAAACAAAGGCAATCTGAGTAAACACAAAATACTTTTTTTTTTTAAATGATAATGTTATTTATTTAAGCAAAAAAGTTATCCAATACCAACTGGGCCTGTGTTAATAAGTATTTGCCCCCTTATTTACTAAATCCCCAAATCTATGAATTTAGTACTTGAATGGGGTTCAGCTGGAATGGACACACCCAGGCCTGATTACTGCCAGCCCTGTTCAATCAAATCAACACCTAAATAGAACTTTTTCAGCAGCAAGAAGTTGGCTAATTAAATTCCTGAAATTATGTTGAAAAAGGTGATTTAAATACATCAGTCTGGGAAGGGTTACAAAGCTATTTAAAAGGCTCTGGGACTCCAAAGAACCACAGTGAAAGCCATTATCTCCAGATGGAGAAAACCTGGCACAGTAGTGCACCTTCCCAGAAGTGGCCGATCTTCCAAAATTCTTCCAAGAGCACAGCGACGACTCATCCAGGAAGTCACAAAAAAGCCAAGGACAGCATCCAAGGAACTGCAGGCCTCTCTCGCATCAATAAAGGGCACTATTCATGACTCCACTATCAGAAAGACACTGGCCAGAAATGCCATCCATGGAAAACCACTGCTAACCCAGTAGAACAAAAACACACATTGATGATCCTCAAACCTTTTGGGAGAATGTTCTGTGGACTGATGAGTCAAAAGTGGAACTGTTTGGAAGATAGGGGTCCCATTACATCTGGTGTAAATCAAACACAGAATTCCACAAAAAGAACATCATACCTTTGGTCAAGCATGATGGTGGTAGTGTGATGGTGTGGGTATGCTTTGCTACATCAGGGCCAGGGTGACTTAATTGAGGGAAACATTAATTCTGCTCTCTACCTGAAAATCCTGAAGGAGAACATCCAGTCATCAGTCTGTGAGTTGAAGCTCAAGCGCAAGTGAATTATGCAGCAAGACAATGATCCAAAGCATAGGAGTAAGTTCACCTCTGAATGGCTCAAAAGAGGCAAAATTAAAGTTTTGGAGTGGACTAGTCAAAGTCCTGACTTGAACCCGATTGAGATGCTGTGGCAGGACCTTACATGGGCAGTTCATGCTTGAAAACCCTCCAATGTGACTGAACTAAAACAGTTCTGCAAAGAAGAGTGGGCCAATGTTCCACCACAGAATTGTGAAAGACTGATCTCCAGTTATCGAAGCATTTGGTTGCAGTTGTTTCTGCTAAAGGTAGCACAACAAGCTATGAAGTTTAAGGGGGCAACTAGTTTTTCACATGGGTGATATAGATGTTGGATAACTTTTTTTGCTTCAATAAAAAAATATAAATAAATGAAAACTGTATTTTGTGTTTACTCAGGCTGTCTTTGATTTATGTTATATCTCGTTTGAAGATCTAAAACTATTTAGTATGAAAAATACACAAAAATAGAAGAAATCAGAAATACTTTTTCACAGCACTGTACTTGCCCGGCACCACTCTTTTTGTAAATGTGGGGGGTAACTCATAATTTCCACACCAACTTGCCTCCCTATAATAAGTTCACTGGTTCACATTCAGTGCTATTGTGTCCCCGGAGAAAGCCTAATAATTATTTTCCAAACGTTGCTTTGAAAGATTTTCCTGCAGCATTCCTCAAAGGGGGTTTCTTATTTGAACTGTTGTAGAGGTCTGTAAGTCCTTCTCTCGATCGTTTTCATTTTTGTATGTGTAGAGAATTTTAACAGTTTTTCTGTTTGCCCCAGCTAAACATTTTAAGATTAAAAGTAGGGGTTGCAGGACTATTCATTTTTACTTTTCATCTTGTCCAGAACTATTCCCCCAGAAAAGTAGTCGACAGGTTGGCAGGTCACAGTATAAGTTAAATTAAGAATAGATTCTGAATTTTTGAGAATCGATTCAGAATCATTGGAGAAAGAATCGCAAGTCATCGGAGAATATATTTTTTCTCCCACCCCTATGTTTTAAACATCAGTAAATAAAAAAATAAGCACTTTACTTCATATTGGCCCACTTAGCAGCTTGACATTTTTTTTAATTATTTTATATTTCTTTTTGGGACATTTTAAATAAATCATACACAGAAAGCGAGCTACAGACATGATTGTGATTTGTTACAATGCTCAACCACTGCAAAAAAAAAAAAAAAAAAAAAAAAACCCTCTGCATCATTAATTTACATGCGGAAACCTTTGTTTTAAGGGTGATAAAAGTGGTCTTCGCTTTATTAAGGCTAATGCTCATCTTGTTTAAACAAGACATACCTGCTTTAACCATGAAGCACTAGACTGGCAAACAGATTCTCCACCTTGTGAAAAATCTTATTAACCTAAGTGCTACCTGTCGGTGCATCTGCCTGCATGTTTAATGTTAAGAACCTTTCACTCCACCTGCCCAGTTCCTCCACACGTCACAGTCCAATGCCTCTCCATTTTGCCCCCGTTCACAAGATTCATTACAATGTTGCTCGCATTTACACAGTCCGCTTCATTGCTACTTTCAACAAAAGACTTCCGCTGTCACATCATTTCTCTCTCTGCTGCTGCTGCAGCTAAAATCATTGAGTGTATTGGAACTGCTACAAGACACCAGAAGCCATTTGATAGTTTAACAAGAGCTCAACAATAGTTCAGAGCAAAAAAGAGCAATATTTTTTATGTTCAAGAAAACACTTCTGAGAGCAGTAGACGGTTTTCTTGTTTCATTATTCTGACCTTTTCTAAAGCCCTGCATTGTCAGAAGAGGTTTTACGCCGGCCGCTTTTATTCTATGTCTTTTTAATCACTTTCAAATAAATTCTGTCAACAGGAACACTAATGCATGCGTGTAACACGCTAGGGGAGTGAAGGAGATCAGAGACGCGAACATAAAACTGTCAAAGTAAAGAAACGATCGCTTTAAACTTTCCCTCAAAGTTGTATATATCTTGCCGTTTAAAGAAACTCTTATGATTTGCAGCTTAACTTGTTAGTCCATTGAGAAACGGTCGCCTATTTATTTCTTAAGTCAGCGCCAGGGCCATTGTTATTCAGCTTGCGTGTTCCCAGTGCTCTCAGCTGCAGAATATGTTGTCATGACAACCGGTTGGCCTCCTGTTGCTGATGTTGATCAAGACCTATCTGTGTGTGTGAGAGTGTCTGTGTGTGTGTGCTGAGGTGAGAGGAGAGAAGAGCTTTCATTTTGTTAAAGCAAGGTAAAGCTGGTGGGAGGACCATCCAAACCGCTTTTGTGGCTGATGATCTGAGACAATTGATATTCTCAACTAAAGCTGGATTCGGTTTCATAACCAAAGCGATGACAGAGGGAAAATGAGAGAGAAAATGATGAGGAAGAAAATGATCATTAACATTTTAAAGAGACAGCTCTGAGACTCTAAACTCTCACACTTTGACTGAAATAACTCGGGCTGCAATTCTGAAACTGAGCTGAATTCTTAGAAAGCATATTTGTGGTCCGCACAAAGCATTTTTGACAAATCTATTGTTGGAATTTATGATTTTTATCCATTTGGTTCATGAAAATTATTAGTTATTGTTCCTATAATTTGATTGGCCAAGCAGCATTTCAAGAGTGCTTATATTTAATATAACACCAATAGGACATTTCACCGTTTGTATCACTCTGTTTGTCTGTGTTCTCAAAGTTTGCATGATTGCTTAGCACCCTCAAACGAACCTTAGAGCACCCTTAATTGCAGACCAGGGCAAACTACTGCCCGTGGGTCAATTTATCATGAATGCTTTTTAATATATCTTTAATTTATCTGGCTTTGGGACCTATCGCATCCATAAACTTTTAATATGCTCAGGGTTGCCAGATAATAGATACAACACCCCAATCAGAGATTTATACTTGCATAAGTTGGAAATATTTGGCCTTATGTCATACTTAATTTATGCAATCTGGCAACCATGTATGCAAGTGTGCACGCTCTCTCTCCTCTTCAAAAAAAATTAAATAAAAAAACTTAGTGCTTAATAGTGCAGTATTCTGCTTAAAGAAAGTGTGATGCAGCCACTCCGTGTTCATTTGTGATTCTGCATATGCTTTTCAGTGCCAAGTCTGCAAACCTTTTCAGTGATGAACTTTAGTAAAATACCAGTACATATTCGCACCATTCACACACGGAGAGGACACTCAAGCAAAACCAAGTGAGATAAGGAATATGTTTGTTCTTTGTGTTATTTGTAAAATGCTGAAGTCCCTCACACCTGTATGTGAATGTTACTCTGACAGCAATCATTTATCAGTGTCATGCAGCCTGTTTTATTCAGTTGTGTGCTGAATGGGATGCCAAACAAACCATTGATGAGACACACATCATGACCCATGAGCGTGTAAACAGGTTGATGTTTTGAGAATAAAACAACTTTGTCCACTTTATGGCCAACATTAAACTAAGCTTTTAGAATCTAAAATTTCTGAATATTTTATTTTACTATTAAACCAGACTCCTGATGTAGAGTGTTAAATTGAATACTAAATTACCATTGCTTTGAAGTATGGTAAAATAAACAATTAATAATTTTATTCAGCCTTTATTCAGTTTTACTAACACGTGATAGAAAAGTAGCAGCAAAACTTCAAGCAATCGCAGAATGGTCCCATCAGTCTGTATGCACTTCAGAAAACTGTGCATCATTCATTGAGTGCACTACTACTTCTGGGCTTAAAAGATACAACTATGTAGAACTTTTTATCTTCTCTCTTCCTTATTCTATTTAATGGCTGATGTGGCCCCTGTACCAAAATAATTGCACAACCCTGCTCAGTTGAATATGTAAAACTAATACTGTAAATTGGCAAGCAGATTTCCTTGAATCCCAGCAAACACACAAAAATCCCTGCATTTTATGAACACACAAAATGCTGCAACAAAACGTATAAACCTGTATGATTTTGCAAATCAATATGTCCTAATCTGCAGGCACAGCATTTTGCTGTCATTTTAGTGACTGATCATTTGAAAAAATAACAATAAATGTTTTGTACATAAAAAAAAAAAAAAAAAAAATACAAATACAAATATTTTAGTAGCATTTAAACATGATTTAATCTTTTTTTATTTTTTTATTATTACAATACATCATTTTATGCAGAGCACCCCCACTATTTTCCGAAGCACTCTCAGTGATTTTGATCTGGAACCTGGCCTGGTCTTAGCAGTTGCATGGAGTGAATGAGTACCAAGAAATGGAAAACCTGCTGTAATGGAGTGATTACAGAATGCTTTTGATATTGCCTAATTTATTCGTAATTTAAACTCTCAACATATACATTTGCATCTATTCATTTAGCAAACACATTTATACAACACAACATTAAATGAGGGCAAATACAAGCAATTTAGCAGGAGTCAACCATTTACAAAAACGTAATTGAATTCAAACCAATTAAAACTGATTTGGTGAATTTAAACTGGATTTAATCCGGCCCTGCCAAAGACATTTGCAGGATTAATTTGTTGTGTCTGTCCTCATTATCAGTGACAAACGGACAGTCTTTAACAGCAAGTGCTAATGAGTCTGATTTATGCTGTCATGTCAGTGAAACTCAAGCCATTGGGCTGGTGGAATTCAGACAAGACCACTGGGCTTAGAACAGCATTACTTTCATTTAGCAGTTTCAGGAGGAAACTGCTAATAATCATTTTCATTTCTCTCCTAATGCCCTATTGAAACATTCTAGAAATTATGGGAGTTGCTTCCTGGCCTTGAGTTATAGGTCTGAGCAGCAACATGTTCAAATTATCCAAATCTAATCAACGACAGATGTTTGCTTTACTGTTAGTGCGACCAATTAATCATCTCCACTTGCTTTCCACTGAATTTACACTGGTGGCCAAAAGTTTGGAATAATGTACAGATTTTGCTGTTTCAGAAGGAAATTGGTACTTTAATTCACCAAAGTGGCATTCAAATGATCACAAAGTGTAGTCAGGACATTACTCACCATCACTATTTGAAAAAGTAATTTTTGATCAGTCTAGACAGGCCCCATTTCCAACAGCCATCCATGCTAAATTGCTAATTTGGTACTAGAAAATCACTTGCCATTATATCAAACACAGCTGAAAGATATTTGGTTCATTAAATGAAGCTTAACATTGTCTTTGTGTTTGTTTTTAAGTTGCCACATTATGCAATAGACTGGCATGTCTTAAGGTCAATATTAGGTAAAAAAAAAAAAAAAAAAGCTAGCTTTCTCTAAAAGCTCGTCAGACAATCATTGTTTTGAGGATTGAAGGCTATACAATGCTTGAAAATGCCAAAAAGCTACAGATTTCATACAAATGTGTACACTACAGTCTTCAAAGACAAAGGACAACTGGCTCTAACAAGAACAGAAAGAGTTGTGGAAGGCCCAGATACAATTAAACAAGAAGATAAGTACATCAGAGTCTCTAGTTTGAGAAATAGACACCTCACATGTCCTCAGCTGACAGCTTCATTGAATTCTACCCACTCAACACCAGTTTCATGTACAACAGTACAGATAAGACTCGGGGGTACAGGCTCTATGGGAAGAATTGCAAAGAAAAAGCCACTTTTGAAACAAAAGAAAAAAAAAAAAAGGTTAGAGTGGGTAAAGAAACACAGACATTGGACAACTGATATTCGGAAAAGAGTGTTATAGATTTTAACCCCATTGAGCTTTTGTGGGATCAGCTGGACTGTAAGGTACGTGAGAAGTGCCCAACAAGACAGCCACATCTATGGCAAGTGCTACAGGAAGCGTGGGGTGAAATGTCACCTGAGTATCTGGACAAACTGACCGCTAGAATAACAAGGATCTGCAAAGCTCTCATTGCTGCATGTGGAGGATTTTTTTTTTATGAGAACTCTTTGAAGTAGTCTAAGAATTTCTGAAAATTTTTTTTTTTTTCAAATTGTAATAGTAATTTTTCATGTTATTAATGTCCTGACTATACATTGTGATCAGTTGAATGACACTTTGGTGAATAAAAGTACCAATTTCTTTCCATAAGAGCAAAATCTGTACATTATTCCAAACTTTTGGCCGCCAGTGTATGTACAAGAATTTAGAGGGGAAATGAGAATTTGATTCGACCAGCCGGTTTGTAGAGCATCTGCTTGGATCAGAATGGTTGTAGTACAAAAAAAGAGGAAGAATTAAACCCTTCTGAATAGACTAGAAAAACCAGCATGCAGTTCCAATGCTGTTCTAGCTGGTGGACCAGCATGGCTATGTTGTTCACCAGTAGAGCTCTTGTATTTATTGGTAATCAAGGAATTCTTTGTGCTTAAGCGAGTCAACAAGCCTTGTTGGAACACGATTCAAACAGCATTCAAACACATATGCTTGTAACCAGCTGTACTGTTTTGTTTTTCATCAGGGAAATGAGGCCAAAAGTAACAATAGAATAATAAAGACCTTGGAATTCTAGTGTCGGGCATATTAGAGTTATATTTAGATTTTAAATAGACAATAAATGGGAGTCGGATGTAGCTGTACAGGGGCTTCAGGGTATGATCAATGTGCAATACGCTAATGGATCAGGGGTGACTAGCTTTTCTTCTACGATGCTACAGCTGGGTGCTTTATTTATTTGTTCTGTCAGGCCGATCAATAATCACTAATTTCACCGAAGGCACAAGAGCAGATTATCTCTTTACTCTATCCTGAGCTCCTCATTTATGGTGGAGAAAAACCAAAACTGATGAAAAACCCACTGTCACCAGCACTCTGATGAGGTATAATGCATCTGCCAAAGCTTGTGTACATTTCATTGCCACTGTTCCTCTGAATTCGCCTTAAAACTGTGAGAGCTTGGGAGGGGTGTATAAAAATGAGAGATTAATGGTTATTATTTATACAGTTGCATCAAAAAGTGTTTGAACTCTCAAGTTGCACTTAGAAATGTCTGAATGCAATTGCACTAGATACAGAATTTCAAACCAAATGGTGTCAGCAACTCAACCTTAGATTAAACTGAGAACCTACTTTACTTATCTGAGCCATTTTTGCAATTACCTTTTAACCAGCTGGTGTCAAGGTGATTTTAGTGGATGTAACCACAGGTGTAGTTTAGCACATTAACTGTGTTACACTAACGTTTGATGACCAGAGAGTGTCCAAATTCTTAATTTTGAACAGTTATGTCTATTGTTGTATCATTTGAAACATAGCAAACTAATTTTTTACTTGTGCTATATTTAATTAAAATAAGTTCCACTTGATTTGATACTTTGTTATAAAATACAAAGAGATTCTTAAATTTTTTTGCTTTTGCTGAAGTGTCCAAACACTTTTTGTGGTCACCACATTGCAAGTTAACAACTTAGCATTGCTAATGGAATGTGTCGCAGCTCCTCGTCTGTCCCTGGT
The DNA here is from genome assembly GCF_019703515.2 of Myxocyprinus asiaticus. Classification (NCBI taxonomy): domain Eukaryota; kingdom Metazoa; phylum Chordata; class Actinopteri; order Cypriniformes; family Catostomidae; genus Myxocyprinus; species Myxocyprinus asiaticus. The sequence continues at coordinate 16,064,110 of NC_059383.1, read as the reverse complement.
GTACAGACACACTTCATGCTACTCCATAATAGACGTTACAACACTGCACGCTCGGCAAAATAAGGACAGGCTAAGAGTGCCATAGAGTGACTCAAGATGCAGTGACACCAATAACATTATGTGACTACTTAAGAAAGCCATGTTCTACATCTATTGGACACCAACTGAAACAAGGGCAGCCAGGGCTACTGTATATCTGAAATGGTCACAGTGTCCTGGATAATTATAAGACTTCACCCAAAATCCAACACAGAAGACAGTTTGAGTTTTTAAACTTGGTCTAAAGGGCCACCAACTCTTTTCATTACTGTGACAATCGCCCAGGGTGATTTTTATTGCTCACTCACTTGAGGATCTTGTTCACATTTGTGTGGAAGGTATAGAATGTCGCTCCTGTTGAGCTTTTGGCCTTTTTATCGATTTTGTTCACTGTTCACGCTTTTAGAGATACTTGTCAGGTAGGATATGGCAAGCTTACCTCCAGAGGAAGAACCAGAGGGGCAGGCAGGAAATACATGTGCTTCTCAGAGATGTCAGAAGAAGAGTTTTATAGAGTCATTAAAAGACTGCTCAAGGTTACAGCTTGAAGACTGATGAAAGCAGCTGTACATTCTTTCGTCTCTGCAGTCTGCACACTACACTACCCATAATGCAATGCTAAGGGAGCTTATGGTAACTCTCACAAAGAGTGACGAAGGTCCCCTGTTCTCTGCAGAGAACCTCTTGTGGCTTTGAGAAGAGCTTTAATTTTAGACCGTGAGAAGAAGCCTTCCTGAATGTGAAGGCAGGTAAAGACTCTGTGAAATCAAATGGGATAGTTTTGGCTTTTTGTCCATGTCTTTGAAACCATCTTTATGCTAGTGTACATCTGAAGTGACAGAATGAACCATTAGCAGATATACGCATTTAAAATGTACAGCCTTTCACTTTTGTAGTAAAGTAAAGACCAAAAATATCAATGAGTCATATTGTACTACACAGATTCTGTCCAATCAAATGCTCTCTAAAATGAGAATGTCCCTCCCCCAAATACCTTGTGCAACCTATTGGCTATTTACATTATTGGGTGGATTACTTATTAAATGCAATCTGGTACTGTTTTTAAATTACATAACACAAATTGTAATCAGTAGTGTAATCTTTTTGATTATACTTTTAGGTAATCTAATCTTATTACTTTTGGATTACTTATTGTGTGTTTTGATGAAAATCACATTTTTAGTCAATTAAAGGAGTAGTTCACCCACCCAAAAATGATAATTCCCTCATGATTTACTCACCCACATGCCATCCCAGATGTATGTGACTTTCTTTCTTCTGTAGAACACAAACGAAGATTTTTAGAAAAATATCCTAACCCTAACCTAACCCTAGCTCTGTAAGTCCATACAATGCAAGTGACTTGTGACCAAAACTTTGAAGCTCCATTCGCATTCTTTGTGCATATCGCCACCTACTGGGCTGTTGTGCAAATATGATTTATTTATTATTTTCCTTTCCTTTATCCCTCCCTTCTTTCTTTTCTTTCCCCTCCCTGCCCAGTAGGTGGTGATATGCACAAAGAATGCAAATCTCCATTAAAACAAAAGAAAAAAATCTGTCATTTCATGAACGCGCATTGGAGAGCTTGTATTGAATTTGTATTGATCTGTTTCTCACCAACACCTCACATATCGCTTCTGAAGACATGGAATTAAGCACTGAAGTCTAATGGATTACTTTTATGCTGCATTTATGTGCTTTTGGAGCTTCATAATTTTGGTCACAATTCACTTGCATTGTATGGACATACAGAGCTGAAATATTCTTCTAAATATCTTCATTGTGTTCAGCAGATGAAAGAAAGCCATACACATCTGAGATGGCATGAGGGTGAGTAAATGGTGAGATAATTTTCATTTTTGGGTGAACTATTTCTTTAAGTACCCATCTGCACTCCTTTCTTTAAACATTGTTAAACATAGTTAATGTAATCCATATGTAATCTTCTAAACCATAAAAATAACTAAGTGTATTATACATGTTAAAAAATGTGATGTAATGTAAATCTAATTAAAGTACTTTATGTTAGTATTATAGCATAATTACTGTAATAAAGGGATTCGTTTGACTGTTTGATACCAGCCACAAATGATAATTTGTATTACCATAGATTTTAATGACATTTTATTTATTTAATTGATTCTATTCAATTTGCCATAGCTCAAAGTTAAAAGAAATGTTAAACACATTACAGCACAGAGACGTCAGGAGGGACAGGAAAGATTATGTGTACATACATTTATTTTATTTGGCATAGACAGAGCAAAAGTATAGAGATGTAGTCTTGTTAGCACAGAGTACCTGTGCACTTCAGCATAATGTGTTCAAAAGGCCCAGGTATTCTCAGATGTGATGGTTAATTCTAACCAATCAGATTGCTTGATGTTACTGCAGCCTCACGTGCCTGAAGCGAAAACAGAACGTGAGCGTTTAGCAGATGCAACGTTACAAGTGAAAGTGAACAGTTCGCTAACTTCACTCTAGTAGTTTACTCTGGTAGTTCACTTTAGTTTAATAACTGTTCTTTTGGCAGTACTTTTGAGTTTACCCTTGGGATATGGTGTGTGTGTGCATGTAAAAACCACACTTGTATGGCAAACAAAGTGATATTCAGTAAACTCACTGAAAGAACTTGGACTGTCTGCAGCGTTTCGAATTCATCCGAATTAGTGCCTAAATCTAAACCCCCCTCTATTTCATAATGAGATGTTTATCAAATCCTGTTACTGCTGTTGGAGAAGTGTTACTGGTAAACATGGTCTATTGGTAAAGCATGATGACTATGCTAAATCGGATCCTCTATTGCGCTTTCAGGGCCCCTCTCTCTCTTCTTCAGCTTTTTATCAGTATTTCTTATCGCCTAATCATATCTCATTACAGAAGAGCAGAAAAACCTTTGAAGTTCAACATCATGCTGCATTTTAAGCAGCCATGACAATAACTCAGTATTCAAGCACATGCTGGCCATGTTAGCTGGAAAAACAACAGTGCCTGTATTTTGCCCAACCACACAGTGAGAGTTCAGCAAGTGCGCTTCCTCTCTCGGCCTGTTTTTCTCACTTTAGACACGGGCCCAGTGGATCAATACTTTCCATTAGCAGCAATGTGGTGATTTTGTGGATTGTGCAGGGTCAGTTTCACAATGGCATCGGCTTTAGCCTCTTTATTAATTATGAAACAGCCCGCTGCCGCGTCAACCGAGCAATCCCAGAGCTCAGCGCTACATTGATTGCCAGCATTGCGGTGTGGCAATTGGGTTTTTTTTAGTTAAGGTAAAAAATATATAAATAAGAAAATAGAGTCTCAGGTGCCTACTGCTTCAGAGTAGAATCAACTTAGTTCTCCACTATCTTGCTTGTTCTCAAACTGACCTCTGGTTAGATAGATTGTCTATAGAAGTGGCTGGAGTTGTAGAGTTTCTCGAATCCCTGCCGAGTCGAAGCTGCCTCTTTCCTGCTTTGCTCTTTCTGTGCTGTACTCCATTGTAACTTATATATAAGCAATTCCTGTTTTACCTTCATAATTTACATCTCTGCTATGCCCATTTTACCTTTAAAATTTGCATCTCCGCTGTGAGATTTACATCCTTTACTGTAAACTTCAACTTTTACCTTTCACTAATGCATAAACTGAGAATGCACTCTTAGAATGTGCATAATGATCTTAATTTAACAACAGTTGCCCAAGGTTATGAAAGTGCTGAGCAGCAAATTAACAGGGGAAGCTTGTGATCAGCAAATATCACAATATCACAATGAATTTATGGTCTTAAGAGCAATTGTCTGCAATAATTAAAAGACATAAATACTGTATGGGTTGGTGCACTTTCTCAACATGAATAAAGGCTATCTTTGCAAAGCTTTGTCCCAGAAGAGCAAAGATCCCTTAGTTTGTATGATTTAAATTATGATGCACTTGTAAGGAGAGTTCATCTGAACTTTTGTGTATTAGAAGCATAGGCCAGAGAATCTCTAAAGCTTAAATCTTGTCCACTAAACATCAATAAAACTGTGTGCAGTCCAACTGACTGGGATAGCCAACAAACTTCTATCTGACATAAAATCTATGGACTGTGGTGAACACAGTGTGGATGAAGGAAGAACAAGGATTTTAAAAGTTCACTCCTGAATTCATACCTGCCAAAAGGGTATTACGAACAGTAAAACATGTATTTTTTTCTGTAGCTTTCTTTATCTCATTCCCCTCTCTTTCCTTATTCAACACATCTAGAGCTGTCAGTTCTGTGAATTTGAATTTGACTGACCTGTGTCTAGAGGTTTTGTTTACTTAGTGTTAAATGTGTGAGGCAGACAAGGAATGGGATTTTTTTGTTTACTGACCATTGCATTTCTTTGGAGTATACATTGAGCATGTTTTTCAGACATGTAGGCATTGCTTAAGTCTACTTGTGTAGCTTAAGGGAAAATAGGAAGCAGATCCACCACAATTCCTGTACAAATTTGGTAAGAGATGGAAGCTTGAATCTTGTTTGTCTTCTCAGGCCTGGTGAAGTGGGAATAACCCTGCTGATAAGATTAGGAATAGACTATAAATGTTCATGCTGGTTTACAAAAAAAAAACAAAACAAAAAAAAACATGCTGGTGAACCAAAAAATGGCAAAAAATCTAGTTAACCAGTATGGTCTTTCTGGTGAAGCTGGTTGAGGAAGGAAGGCTTATTGGTTAAAGGGAAAGTTTGCCAAAAATTTAAATTCTGTCATTATTTACCTAATATCACTTCAAACCCATATGACTTTCTTTTTTCTGTGTAACGCAAAAGGGAATTTTTTTGTCATAAAGTTTGAAAAGGGACAAAACCACCAGAAAACCACAGTAAAAGTAATCGATATAACTCATGCACTATAGTAATATGCACTATACCCTTCTTTTGTCATGTCGTGTGTTTGGTCGCAAGACACGATGGAAACCAATGAGGTTTGATGTTATTAACATAGTTGCAATATATGATTTTAACACTTTTTTTAAAGATTTGATTTGAGAGTGAATAATGACTTATTTTAAGTGCTGTTCAATCACACAAAGTGATTGTGTTGCTTCAGAAGACTTGCATTATAGTGTATGAGTTGCATTGGTTACTTTTACGATGGTTTTATTAGTTCGTTTTTTTTAGCTCGACAGACCAATGTCATTGTTCACTGTTATTACATGGCAAATAAACCCTGTGAAGACTTTGTAGCAATATAAGCAAACGACCAACATCCAACCACAATACTAGCATCAAAAACACAAAATATGCTGGTAGCCAGTAATCATAGTATTTTCAGTTCATGTAGGGAATGCTGACATTTTCTTGTGTAACTTGTGTAACAACAGTAAGCAATGAAAGCTCAGAATTGCAGTTTAAAACCAGTTTGTCTGCTTTGACCATTTGACTATTAAAATGGAAATAAACTGCAATTTACTATATTAAGTGCAAGTGCATTCATGTGACAAGCTGGCTGGGAATCACCTCTTAGGTACATCCACGAGACCCAAACCATCGGGATCTATTGAAACTTCGTCACAGACACAGAATGAGATGAATGAATGAGTCCAGGACCCTTTTCAGAAGCACTCTGCTGATGCAAATGAATGATGGCATTTGCTGACAATAGAAAAATGACCTTGTAATGATGGCAAAATGGGTCATCCTGGGAAAAGAGCAATTTGGAGACACCCACACAAGCACTGATGGCGACTCCTGCTGAAAAAAAAATGCATTGTACATCCCCAGCTATTCGGCCACCATCATTTTACATTTACCATTCTTGCCTGCAAAATCTGTCCTATATCTGTACATTTGCTGCACTCGAAGCATATTAGATTGCTTTTTCGTGAAAACACTTGGTTGGTTTGATCTCTCACATTTCTGCGCCAATATACCTGGGTGAGTCACCACATGGGTAATACTTCCATCTGTTAAAATACAATTCCCTGACTTTTGTGTTTTCACAGCACTCGTTTGTTGTTATAATTCCTGTATATGGAAAGCAGATGGTCATAATTCAAAACAAACCAGCGAAACTGGTGAGGTATTCAACAGTAATCCAGTAGACAGAGAAAAGTCTAATCCCAAGACAAAGAATGTCTTTTATCACTTTGAGTAAGCAAGGGATTAAAGCTCTTGTTTGTTTATGTTTTCTGTCCTTCTGTTGAAAAATGGAGGCCTTCTTTTTAGCTCCCCACATGCATTTATTTTTCATAATGAGCAGGTTTACTTTTCTTCGGCCTGCAGATACACACTGAGCCCATGTGGTACGCACTGTTTATTCAAAACATCTAGAGATGCATTATCTTCACAGGCAAGCCTCTCTGCTGCTCTGCCATCCTCATTCATCACCCAACGGTCCTGTTACCCTCAGAAATTCCCTTGGAATCCTGAGTCACACAAATATTGATTAAATGATGTTTAAGAGTCGCTTGACAAGGTCTAGCTGCTCACGTCCCACTGCGATTTGGATTGCTTTCTTAGTCTTTAATAATAGAAACGGAATTGAAACATGATTCTAATGAAAGGTTCTGTGTTTTTCACAAGAAGTGACCACATTAATCTATCTAATGAAAAGCCTCTATATTATGGGAAAGTATATTTGCACAAAGCGATTTGGAATACATAATTTAGCCTAGGCTTGAATTATGGACCAGTTGTAAAACCAGAACTTTAAGTGTTTTGTTTTTCACTGAAATGGTTTAAAAATGCAAAACTTTTGGATTATACCCTCAGCTGTTTTAGAGATGTCATCATTGGTTTCCTTTTGTAGTGCTGAATGAATCAAATGAGTCAACGGGGTCACCGGTTGTAGTCAAAACAATGTAAAACTCTTTACAAACTTTAAAGTGTAATTGTGTAGTCTGGTTATTTCAAGATCATTGCATTTTGAAGAGAGAGCAGACCAGTGGCTTTTGAGCCAATATGGACAAGGATTTTGATAACAAAAAGTTTTTCATTAGCAAGAGGTAAATATTACACTATAAAACTCCAACTAATAAAATGTTGGAAGAGCAAAAATATCTAAGTTGAATCAGCATTTTTGGGTGTGTGTAGCTAAGAAGACATATCTTATTATGTTTGAAGAAATATATCACAATAACATTGAATGAAGTGTCATATTAAAATCCAGTCAATGTGCACCCTGTCTGATGTTGACTGGACTAAAACACCCAAATCCAGTCAATAGATCCGACAGGCCTAAGCACAAGGTAAGTATTGCAAAAAAAGATACAGATATAGCGATACAGATACCACACACATACATATGATAAAACGTCTTTTGGACAAGTGTATAATTTATTTTAATAATTTATTTAAGTCAAGGAATGAAATAACTTGCTCTGAAATAACTGATTAAATAATAATTTTGTTTAAATGAGCAACTGGTCATGCCTGCTCGCATCTGCATTTCTGTGTGTGTGTGTTATTGGGAGCTTTAAAGTTCATGTAATTCTTAGTGGTCTCAAATGTAAAATTGTTTAGTAACTAGTTCCACAGCTATTTCTAGTTGAGATGTTAATTTCTCCCAATCGGTGCAATTGTGTTTAAGAACATTGTAAACTCACACAATTTTTTTATTTTATTAATTTTTTACAGTGTATATAACATATGGATTAAACACACAGTTTTTAATTGAAAGAATCTTTGTGCTAGTTTTCTACAACCCCAATTCTGAAAAGGTTGGAACAGTATGAAAAATGCTAATAAAAGCAAAAAGGAGTGATTTGTAAATTGTATTCACCCTTTGCTATATTGAAAGCTCTACAACTACACATTATATGATGTTTTTCCTTGTGAATTTCATTGTTTTTTTGAAAATGTACATCAATTTCAAATCAGATGATTGCAACACGCTCCAAAAAATGACGGGCAATTTGAGACTAATAACAATTTGACGAGTTGAAATAACAAGGCGACGTGAAACAGGAGATGTTAAACAGGTGAGGCTATTATGTCATAGTATGTAGGGAGCCTCCAAAAACTGCCTAGTCCTTCAAGAGCAAGGATCATTCGAGACTTGTCAATTTGCCAGCAGATGCTTCAGCAAATAATCCAGCACTTTGAGAACAATGTTCCCTCTACAGTGCACAATATAGTTAAAAGATTCAAGGAATTTGGTCAAATCTCAGTGCGTAAAGGGCAAGACGAAAACCACTTCTGAATGCGCATTATCTCTGATCCCTCAGATGTCACTGTCTTAAGAACATGGGCTTTGTATAACTTTAGTAAACCTTTGTTAGTCAACACCACTCGCCAACACAAAAAAGCAAACATCAAGGTTACAGTGAGGCACTTACAATGGAAGTAAATGGAGCCAATTTTTGGAGGGATCACAGGCAGAAATGTGAAGCTTATAATTTTATAAAAGCACTTACATTAATTCTTCTGTTAAAACTCATGTATTATTTGAGCTGTAAAGTTTTTAAATTGTCATTTTTACAGTCGTTTTAGGGTTTTGACATTACATCGTCATGGCAACAAAGTTGTAAAATTGGCTATAACTTTACACAGCAAATGTTAGTAAGTGGTTTTGTGTGACACTAAAATCATGTTTACACGCATATTGTTTATGTCTTGTGGCTATTCTTTTGAAAAAGTGAGTATTTTAGCGTTAAAAAAAATTGGCCCCCATTCACTTCCATTGTAAGTCCCTCACTGTAACCCAGATTTTAGCTTTTTTTTTTTTCAAAGAAAAAAGGAGTTGCAAGTTAAAATATATTTTTGTGGTAATCAATATTATGCCACAAATGCTGAACTTGAAATATTCCTTTAAGCAGAATGTTAGCCTCAATTACCATTTACTTTCATTGTATCTTTTTTTGCCACACAGTGAAAGTGAATGGTGACTAAGGCTGTCTCTTAGACATACAAGTTTGGAAAAAAATGAGAGTGAGTAAATGATAACAGAATTTTCAGTTTTGGATGAACGACCCTATAAAAAAAAAAATCCATTGCGTTTTATTCGTAATGTTACTCTTTTTTTGCTTTGTCTAAGCTGCAGAGAGCAGTGAAGATTGAATTTCACTGTCATTGTCTTCCAGATTGGCCTAACTCTTATTTATTTTAACTGAAAAGGCAGGAGAAATAAGCCATCTGCTCTGACGGTTTAGAAAAGGCTAGAGCTTACAGTAGGAATTCCTTCACTCATTTTGCAAAGTGGAATGGAGAATTTCTGAAATTTGAACTGACAAACTCTGCTCAGCAAAAAAAGCTCTGTTGTCATCCTCTAGATATGTGGGCGGCAGGAGCCAGACCTGTCATAGACTTCCTCTGTGAGGAGTCATCAGAGGCAGCTAAACATTTGTGTGGCTACTGAAGGCATGTTGAATGAGGCTTGACGTTTCACTGGACCTTGGCCTAATCCTGTTTTATGTTTAGATTGAAAGCAGAGTCAGATAACCCATTTTCCCCAGGACAGACATTACCCAGAGAGTAAAAGGACGGGATTTGCCAATTCTTCTGCTGACTGCTTGCTCTTCTCACAATATGCCGATAATTTACTGCACTGTATTCACATCCGTAGCGTGTCGTTCATGCTTGAAGTCCCTTCAAGGCAAGTCAGCTCAGTTAAAATTAGCTTCTTTAGCTCAAATCACACTATAAAACTGAATTTTTCCAAAGATAATTTTGGAAACAAGAGATGTACTTATGTCATGCTCACTCTCAGAAACTATGTGTACACTTTAACAGTAGTTAGTTTATGTTCTATCTGTTTATCTTTAGCTCACATCACACTGTATAACTATATTTTTCAGACTGGCCCAGTTAATGAGCATTCTGAAGTAAACAAACTATTAAAAAGGTGGTTGGCTGTTTTAATTGAAAGGCAGGACGTCTATTCCTACAGGCACCATACTGACCATTGTGATTTCCCCCATTCAGTTTTTTATGAGTGGCATGTCATCCCCTTATACTGTCCCTGTTGACAAGACCAGCTTGGAGTAGTACGAATTTCCATTCTGGTCCAGTTGCTGGTTTAATGCTGTTATGGATACCGGCATCCCAACATCACATACTGGGGTCCAGCATCCAAAACGCTATGATTTCTGGTGATCAGCAATGCTGGTCTTATCATCAGAGCTGTTTCTGTCATGGTTCTCACATTGCTTCATCTATTACCCAGACTTATTTGATCAATCAACACTGATGTCTTATAGCCTAATAGGCTGAAAGATTGTTTGGATTGTACGGTGAGATAAATTACTCTGTTGCTGTATTTGATGATGATACAGGCCAGTGTAGTGCCTGAAATCTAATCTGAAAATATTTGAGGATGTTTGCTGTTCTTTGACAGCCCTTCAAGGCTGTCAACATGCACACTGTGAGCTGTCTTCTAATTAGTTTTTACCTTAATTTATTTATAAACCTATCTGCAATTTAAATGAGCTTCAAGCACAACCAATAACCAGTGTGCCAACATGACTTTGAAAGGTCCTTTTTGTTTTGCTAAATTTATCGTATTTTACAGTTGAGAATGAACAGTAAGCACCTGCTCGGCGTATATTTACCTGAAGCAGTGCTTTTCTGGGTGTGGCAGGTTTCTGCATTACACACTGGAAAAAAAAATAGCTTTTATTTCATTTTTAAGGGAGACGCATTGTCTGGGCAGCAGAGGAACCAAGATATATGAGTTTTTTCTTACCGAAATATGGTCAGGCCTACTTAGTCTTGTTGAATTCTTACCAAAACACTCTTAATCTTCATTCCTCAACTGTTATGTTTATTCAAGTGTCTTGTTTTTCTTTGTTACACCCGCTTTCAGTTCTTTTCCCCATCAATCTAAATTCCAGGTTGTACTGCATACAATGTATAGTGATCTTAAAAGATAAAAATAACATTGGAAGGAAGAGACAAAATTATGGGCAATGTCAGGCTAACTCTTAGAGACGATTTACACTTTACCAATAGTTCGTTTTTGTTCTATGTATTTCAAACAAAAACAAGACAAATCTATCTAGAAATGTGTGCTGAGAAAGAAATTAACAAGAAAGCATGTTTGGGAAAGACTGTGGTACAATTAGTACCAAATAATTGCCATTTAATAAGAAGCTTGCCAACTAACCGAAAGTAGGCTCACATTAATTGAACTGTGGTTGAAAACACAATAAGCAGCAGATATCATAATCTCAATACAACATGAGAAACTTAAAATAATATATAAGTAAATGGAGACTCTGGGTAAAAATGCCATTTTTGGCATTCAGGCTTTAACATATTGTGCAAGTGTGCCATTTATTTTCTCAGCAGGCATTGAAGTTTGCAGTAAATGACTTTGTGGAGTTCTGCCTGTACCACTGGAGAAGAGCTGGGAGCATAATGGCACTTGAGAGTTTTGCAAAAACAAACAAACTTATATTTCAAACTTTGAAGTTAAAATTGAATTACCTTTGCATCCTATCATAGTTACATTTTAAATACAGAGTCAACAGTTGTAATGTCGGTGTAACTATAGTACCTCGGAAATTCTTCAGTGCTGGGGGTATATAAAACACATATTCAAATGAAATCGCCTAATGGTCACGTCACCAAAAACAAGTAAGTGTTATGTGGTTTTGGGTGCATGCTTCACAACAATGCAATAGTATAGTGAACATATTCAACCATACTAACTAACTAACTAACTAACTATCTATCTATCTATCTATCCTGTATATATACACACAGTTGGTCAGAAGTTTACATATACCTTAGCCAAATACATTTAAACTCAGTTTTTCACAATTCCTGACATTTAATCGTTGAAACTATTCCCTGTCTTAGGTCAGTTAGGATCACTACTTTATTTGAAGAATGTGAAATGTCAGAATAATAGTAGAGAGAATGATTTATTTTGTATTCCTTTCATCACATTTCCAGTGGGTCAGAAGTTTACATACACTTTGTTAGTATTTGGTAGCATTGCCTTTAAATTGTTTAACTTGGGTCAAAGTTTTGGGTAGCCTTCCACAAGCTTCTCACAATAAGTTGCTGGAATTTTGGCCCATTTCTACAGACAGAACTGGTGTAACAGAGTCAGGTTTGTAGGCCTCCTTGGTCGCACATGCTTTTTCAGTTCTGCCCACAAATTTTCTATCGGATTGAGGTCAGGGCTTTGTGATGGCCACTCCAATACCTTGACTTTGTTGTCCTTAAGCCATTTTGCCACAACTTTGGAGGTATGTTTGGGGTCATTGTCCATTTGGAGGACCCATTTGCGACCGAGCTGTAACTTCCTGGCTGATGTCTTGAGATGTTGCTTCAATATATACACATAATTTTCCTTCCTCATGATACCATCTATTTTGTGAAGTGCACCAGTCCCTCCTGCAGCAAAGCACCCCCACAATGTGTATGTAAACGTCTGACCCACTGGAATTGTGATATAGTCAATTAAAAGTGAAACAATCTGTCTGTAAACAATTGTTGGAAAAATTACTTGTGACATGCACAAAGTAGATGCCCTAAACGACTTGCCAAAACTATATTTTGCTAATATTAAACCTGTGGAGTGGTTAAAAAATTAGTTATAATGACTTCAACCTAATTGTATGTAAACTGTGTGTATATATATATATATATATATATATATATATATATATATATATATATATATATATATATATAGGGGTGTAACGGTATATGTATTCATCCCGAACCATCACGGTACTGACGTCACGGTTCGATGCATGCAGTCAGATGAAGAATACATGAAGAGTCAGTCACAGGCATTCCACTCCAATCCAGAAGGGGGCGCGCAAGGTAATGCAACGCTGTTTGCTAACTGCCACAACAGGAAAAAGAGCACAAGAAGAAGAGACCATCTATGCACCAACCCAAAACAAGAATGGCTTCTCCTTTTTTTCATTATTCTATTCATTTTGTATTTTTATAACACAAGAGATGCTTTTCAGTTTTGTAGCTGATTGTGACCAAATACCTTTTGTTTTTTATCAACCCTACAAAAAAATATGGCCTATGCAAGACTGCATTCTGTTTACTGCTTAGTGCTTAATACACTAAAGGAGGCTGTACTGTACCAACTACCTCAGGGGGGACTAAATACCGCTAGGTGGAACAAACTGTAATTTGCACTACTGTCAAAATAAATGAAAAGAAACCTAGCATTTGGGATTTGTTGCTTTTTCCTGTAGTACCGAACTCGTATCGAACCGTGACCCCAAAACCGAGGTACGTACCGAACCGTGACTTCTGTGTACCGTTACACCCCTAATATATATCTATATATATATATATATATATATATATATATATATATATATATATACACACACACACAAACACAGAATGGCTGTGATTCTTCCATTGAACACAAAAGGAGTTATTAGACAGAATATTAGCCTCAGCCACCATTCACTTTCATTGTATGGGAAAAAGGTGCAATGAAAGTGAATGGTGACTGAGGCTAACATTCTGCCTAACATATATTTTTTGTTCCATGGAAGAAAGTAAATCATAGAGGTTTACTCACAACATGAGAGTGAGTAAATGATGACAGAATTCTCCTAGTCCAATATAAAATTGATATAGTGCAGGAAATGGAGTGGGTTGTGAACACACGTCATTATATGTTGTGTAAATTGAGTCTTCAACTCCAATCTCTCTCTTGGTTTAATTTGTATCCTAATCTCCTTTGTCCAAATTGCATCTGCCTCTTCCACAATAATCCCCTTGTAAGTATGTGTAATGCTCTAATAGGGTACATATTTACACACAAGCTGGCCTGTACAGTTGTACTCTCTTTAATAGCATCATATTGAAGCACTTGCGTGCATATGGCAGGTCATTGTTGCGAGCTCTCTGGTTTTGCTGTTAACCAGAGGCGATCAACACAAGATACTACACTTAAAGGGGCAAGAGCATTCGTTTAAGCACCCTTCCCTGATTTCAAACAAATAATTAGCTCCGTTGCCATGGTGCATTGTAGGGCCCTGTCGTTTTGTGATTAAAGAAGCACAATGACATCAGCTATCCGTGTCCCAGGGGAGCAGAGGTCCACTGAAAAGCCTTTGTTTACACAGTGTTCATTAGTGCGGTGGGCGACTCTTAAGGTTCCTGAAGGACTCTCCAAATTACCTCTGACTCATCAGAAATATGGAGGGGCCTTGTGTTTTCACGCTTGTTCCTAACCATCATCTCATGCCACAGCAGAGAGCAAGTTTCCCCCCAAATGCAGCTGATGCAAGATGGTCGCCTGCTCATTACATGGCATTGCAAATGTTTGCTCAGGAAGGTTTGCATTGCAGACACAAAATACACATAAATACTGTAGCTTGATACTTGATGTAGATGTCGGACCATCTCCTGTTGATAAATTGCCTCTGCAATAACCAGATTATTTTTAGATATGCTGCATTTGCCCTTGCGTTCTGGACCTTACATTTTGTTTCCATTTTAAATGTTTTGATTCTTCAAATGATTACAGGTAAAAAGAAGAAAATCTTCATGTGGAATTGTATTTTGTGGTATATTTTGCCTGCTGTGAAGCGTAATAGAGCACCACGTTCTGCACCTGTTTGTGGGGATAAAAAGCTTTCTTCCCCACTCAAGAGGACGGGTGGGTGAGATGGGGGATGTCATGGGCGTGCTAAGACAAAGGGATGTAAGTTATTGTCTGGGAATAGAGATTTAGTAAGTTAGGGGTTGTGCCAGGCATATTGTCCCCAAGGAGCACTTCCATAGCAGATGGGAGTGCTGGAGAAGGTTGATGGCTGTGTCACTGCCACATACGTGTCATCATGTTGTCTGTCTCTGTGTGTGTTTGAGCTTTTTTTAGGTGATCAAATGTGTAAGAGGTGTGTGAGTGTACTTGGATACAGTTTGAGGACAATATAGTCCTCAAAATGAGCAAAATGGGACAAAATCTTCCAATTGGAAAATGTATTAATAAATAAAGCTAATACGGTTTTTAATAAATATTTAGGTGGTATAGTTGGGGTTAGTCTATAGTAATTATGATTAGCATTATTTAAAACAATATGGTAATAAGTCTATGCTATGTCTCCATTTAGATAGCCAAAGCCTAAAGTATACTTTGATTTTTATGCGAACACAGCGTCTGCGTACAATCGAACACGAGCCTGTCAAAGTATACTTCATATGACTGTGCGCGCATTCACAGGCATTTGGTGCATGCACGCTACGTCTACTATGAGACACTGCACTATTTCTCTTCAGGAGTTTAGACCCATAAAGATGTCTTTATAGTCCTTTAGACTCAAGTTATAAAATTGCAGGCATCTCCAGACCTCCTCACACATGTGGTCTTGACGTGCACATCCACTGTTGTTGGTTTTACCTTTGTCTCCTGTTGTTTAGCAGTGATTACATCTTCTTCTAGCAGTTCTTAGTGACAACAATGGCTCAAATGTGAGTGTTGCCACCTTGTGGACCCACTAATTAGTGCAAATAATTCCAGGGGCATGTGCATTCTGCACGTTCAAAGAAGCATGGTTAGAAAAATCGGGCTGTGTGCGTTCAGTGCTTGAGCACTCTACTGATGACGAGATTTGCATCACGTGTTTGCGTCTGACCGAAGTATACTTTGGGCTTAATTACGTGTGTGTGTGAGCAGTCTGTGTGTGGTGAGGCTGCAGTCTGGCCAGCTGATCTGTATCTTGTTAACATATAAGGCAAAATTATGGGGGATGGGAGGAAAAGCATGTGTTCTAGTCTATAAAGTTCTTGATTATAGTGTGTGAAATTCCCACCTCTGAAAAAGACCATCCTGGGTAGGGAGAGGTCAATGAGATGCAGATGAGGTCAGCTTTAAATGCACAGTGTTCAACAATGAAGTAATCGCATCAGGAGCAGTGGACGCCGTCTAGCCAGAGACATGCAGGACTCACATTCCCTGGTTTGCCATCAAATGAGCTCTGTCCTACCACATTTCACATGAAACAAAATATTAGCTTTACTTGAATGCCAGTACAGCCTTCAAGATTGAGATATTCAAGACAAACTTCTGTGATCCTAGTTCAGGACTTTGTCAGTGTTTATTAGTCATCCGTTCTTATTGCAGTGTAGGTTTTTAATTATATGGATAAAATATCTTAAAACATCTCTGTCTACATAAGTTTTTTTCCATTGTTGAGTCAGAGCCTTTAGTCAGACTTGGAATAAGCTTGCTGAAGAACAAAGATGATGAAGCTTGTTATTTTTCCATTGATTTGGGCTTATAATCTTATCTTGAATAAAGCTGACTGCGAAGAGGGTTCAGAGTTATTGCAAGGATAATCAGACCGCTTATACCAAATCTGCCCTTTTAAGACTGCTGGGTGAAAAAAGCATTAATTTCTGCATTGCCCAGATTTATCAAAGGTTTTAGGGCCATGTTAAGTTGGTTCAAATAGTAAATGCTACATTTTAAAAACCTTCTAGTGCTACTTAGTGTACTGTAGTAATGGTAGTGGTATGTTAAAGCTGAAGTGTGTAATTTTTGCGCTACAAGCATTACAAAATGGAATTGCAAAAATAAACATTGTTTTCAAACAATTAATTTAATTAACAGCAATTAGCTGATCAGAATTTGATTTCAACACATTTGGGGTTGCCAGATTTCATGAGGTGAAATCCCCCTATTGAATCTCTACACTTACACAGTTTTGTGACACTTTAGTTGTGCAATCTGGCAACCATGTGCATGCACGCTCTCTATCCACCACAAAAAGGTGCTGTTTTTCTGAAAGCACCGGCAAACAGGTGTGTCAGAGTTTAGAGATGAGTGGATTATCGCAGCGCCAGCCAGACAGGTCGAGAGAATATACCAACAAAGTCACGTGGTGACGTAGACGGAGTTTTGAGGATGATAAACCACAGTAGCTCAGCATTCGGTCTCTTTCACTTTCTCGCCCAATAAGTGCAGCTTACCAGTGTAGCGAAGCTTCATCCTCTCAAACTGTTACAGTGCTTTTCTACATTTGTGGGACTATATTTTTCTATTGTTGTGAAGTTTTCCATTGGTTTGGTAAGTTTTTCATCATTTGTGTGGGATTGTTTCATGTATCAATAACACTCTGAGCCTCATGGTACTATCCAGTGGTTGGTGTTTACCGCTGTGAAAAGTTACGGTTCTCCACTAACTGAATTATTTCTCTGCTGATTGTTGAATTCTAGAAGCAATCACGGTAGATCAATAACACTGTAAGCCTCACAGTACAATCCGGTGGTGAGTGTTTTGTTGATCGGTGGATATTATCCTCTTCTTCCTACCTTATGGTTTTATCCGAATGGGTTGGCGGCAAATTAGTCAGATTATGGCTCACAGTGCTCTTGCTACCGGCTTTCCGCTGAGCTGTAGGATGTGTCCAGATGTCCTTCTTCCTGACGATGGGCATGATATCTGCCAATCATGCTTGGAAATTCAGCATTTAAAAGATGCTCTCACAGACCCGTTTTTGCTGCCTATGTCGGAGAGATGGCTCCGTTTTGCCGAGTTGGATCCTAACTCATCCATTACACTCACACAGCGTGAGCTAACTCCACCGCGTGCTCAGAAACACTGCACTATTGCAACAGCCCGCAGCCCCCCAACAAAGAAGTCCGCGGCTAAAAGTGACCGTTTGACTGAGCATTTTCTATCTAAAACAGTTGCTGATTTCTCTTCTGAAATGGCAGAAATGAAGTGTCTCCTTCAGTCGCTTCAACCCGTTCCTCAAGCACCGATGGTAGAAATTACACTGGAGAATGTGCAGGGTTCAAATCAAGGAACCAGGGAAGAATTTCATGATTCCCCCAATCTCACACATAATTTGGATTTTTCCATGACCGTGTGGAGTTGGATGATGTTGCTGTGAACCCTTTGCCTCAGAATGTTCCTGTTGGTGATTTAACAGTGGCAGATTGTTCTAGTGGAGGTTCTGTTCATTTGTCAGTGAATGCTCCTTCCTCTACTGATGACACTCTGACTGTACTCCAGATGGCAGTGGCCTGGCTGGACCTCGATAAGACACTTGCCCTGGCTGCCCAGTCCAGTGTTTTCTTCAGACAATTTTCTACGTCAGATTCTTTTGTTATGCCGCCATGTAAGGATTTCTTGGTTTAATTTTCTAATGCACTTACGGGTTTGAATGCCCCTAAACGATGTTCAAGGACTGCTCATACTCTAGCATCTATGGCTGAAGCTGATTCCATTGGTATGGGACATGCGCTGGAGATAGAACAAGCTGTTGTGGCTTTGGTGGTGTCTCTTGATGAGGCACTACAAGGTAATGTGTGCTGTCCTAGTGCACAATGTGGACGTACGGATTCACTTTTAAAAAAGGCATTTGAGTCAGTTGCCTACATAACCCAAGTGGAGAACACCATCTGTCAGTTACTCCTTGCTACCACCAGCACATTGGAGTCAGTGAACACTTAGCCCTTTTCCACCAAAATTGCGATGGTTCTCATGCCGAGCCTGTGCTCTGCTTCATGGCTGGGGCAATATGGAGCCTATCGTAAACCGGCCATACTTTTCCACTGACCTGAGAGCTGAACGGTGATGTAACGTGTTACTGTCTACATGGTAGTTTCACGTGACTACCTCAAACATATGCAAACATGGCGTGTCACAGTGTATTTGTATACAGCTTTTACTCTTGTTTTTGAGGACATATTTAAACATACGGATTAATGCAATCCATCGTTATTACTTTGCTTTACAAGATTGTCAGAGATGACATCTATGCTAAAGATGACAGGTAATGTAATTACATTATATTGTATGAACTATGGCTTAACTTGCTAAGTTCTGTAAACTGTTACAGTGGAATCATTATTAACATTGGTGTAGCAGATGGTTGTATTTGTATTTTTCAAAAGAAAAATATACAACTGCACACTCTCTTACAAGTTAATTTTATTACCAACGTTTCGGCAACAAGCCTATATTAAGGTACCAATATTATGTATTTGGATTTTTGCCATAGCATAATATTACTGATTGAGAATCCCTCCATTTTACTTAACAGATAGCAACGATCTTCCAAACTTAGTGAGTTGCTGGTCAAAAATCCCCTTAAAGAACAAAGCAATGCACAAAATAAGATGACAACAGTGTAAGAAAAGCAAGCAAAGTTGGCAAATATAATAACTTACTGAGATCAGCTGCAGAGGACACCATCGATTCACTGTTTATCACGAGTGTTACTGGCTGAATTCAATGTCCCGGTTAGTTAGCAGGCTGGTCGGTGTCCGAGTCCAAAACACTGTTGCTCCATCCACTGTCGCTTTTGCTTATGTCCTTGTTATGGTTCCTGTACTCCCTTAAGTGTTTTTCAATTTGTTTATGATTTGGTCAGTTGTCCAATTGAAGGCGGCATGTATCATTTTGTGCTGTATCTTCATTCTTGTAGAGTATTTTTTTCCTTTGCGATCTCTCTAGTTTATCTCAGATCTTCGTAAATGCCATATCGCAAGTAGAGCACTCGTTTCGTTGTGTTACCAGGAACCCGCACCCGAACCATGTCGGTGGAAAAGTGCTAACTGATCCCTCTATTCAGCAGTTTCTGCAAACTGCTCTACTGACTATGGGTCATGTGACTCGTGAGTTAGGTATGCTGGTGTGGCTTGCCCAGGCGAGGCTGCCTGAAGAGTGTAAGAGGACCTTGCGGGACCAGACAGTTGTTCCAGGGCACTTGTTTGGGCCAAATGTCCCAGAGTTACTGGAAAAAACTAGTGAAATTATTGAAGGCCACTCGGCAGCTGACACAGGTGCGGTGTGCTCCTGCCTTTAGTGTGCCAACAGCTGAGGCTTGCCACCGTTTTTAAAGACCAGAGCAGCGCTTCCGCCAACACCATACTCCTCAACCCCAAGCCCCACAGAGTCCTTGGGTCATTGGGGATGCTCGTGGCTATCAACCTCCTCACCAACAATCATCTGGAGGCATCTGAACTTGTTCTTGAAAACCCCCTTCAGCCCCCAAAGGGTGTAAGTGTTTAAGGCCAGCCTGCAATCCCCATTTTCCTTTAGACAAACAGATCAGCTATTTGTTTTTTATGGTGGTGTGCGGAAGGGTGCTGCTCTGTCAAAGCAGAGGTTGTCAATCTGGATTGTGGAAGTTATTACTTTGGCATACAAAAAAGCCTAGAAGCCTCTACCTGGAGTTATCTCTTGTCATTCTACCAGGGCTGTTTCTACATCTTGGGCTGCCTTTAGAGGAGTTTCCATGGCAGATATATGTGCTGCTGCTACCTGGGCTTCTCCATGCACCATGCTGTGAGTTCAGCAGTTCTTTGGGAGCAGCCTTGACTAATTTTCAGGTGAGCTGCATTCCTCATTACTATTTTGGTATGAGTCATCCACTAGTGCTTAAGCACCGCCTCTGGTGGTCAGGAGGAATGAAACCGAACACTAGTTATGAATGTAACTGTGGTTCTGTGCATTCCGGATGACCGCCAGAGTTCTTGGTCACTCGGAATGTGTGAGAAAGGCGTAATGAGACCGAAAGCTGAGCTATCATCATCAGAGCTCCGCCTACGTCACCATGTGACTTTGTTTGGATATTCTCTCGACCTATCTGGCTGGCACTGCAATAATCCACTAGTGCTTAAGCACTGCCTCTGGCGGTCATCCGGAATTCACAGAACCACAGTTACATTCTTAACTAGAGACCAAAAGTTTTCAAAAGTTTCGCAGACTTTCACTTTTGCAGACTTTGCCAAGAGAACAGTACAAGGAAATCTTTTGTCTTTCTTTAAAAAGAAGAAAACAGAAGGTAAGATATTACTATGACAATTGTACAGTTACAACATGTACATGTTTTTAACTCAAACAGTTTTCAGGGTTCCACCCATAAATTGCTTGTGTGTGTAGAACAACTTTTTACACCACTGTTTAAGCATACTTCATAGAAACTTCCCCTATAGTTTTGTTTTTGGAGTAGAAAAAATGTGTGTGTGTCACAGTGAGTAAATGATCTAGAGCAAACCTTTTTTTTAACTCATAACATGTATTCTTTTCACAAAATGAATCATAAAAAGCATTTAAAATAACAAGAGGGTAACAGGTGCATATTATGGCCATGTGCAAGGATCAATGACGTGACGCTCATTTTTTGTCCAGATCTAATAAATAAAAAAATACATAAAAAATGCAATTCACACAAAAGGTTTACTTGAATACACCTTTTCTATTTTCAATTTCTGAGTTTGAAGACATATTAAAATTAATTTCTGGGACCTTAAGTAAACAATGTGATGTCCAAAAAAAAATAGGGCCTTGGTAGCTCAGTGGTAAAAGATGTTGACTACCACCACTGGAGTTTGTGAATTCAAATCCCAGGGCATGCTGAGTGACTCCAGTCAGGTCTCCTAAGCAACCAAATTGGCCTGGTTGCTAGGGAGGATAGAGTAAAAAAAAAAAACAAAAAAAAAACAAGAAAAAAAAACAGTGAAACAAATGTGATTTAAAATATGATTCATTTTTGAAAACACTATTGTCCTCCAAATCAAAGTCATGTGGTGTAACCAACATGCAGGTAGCCATTTTGTTTGTTATCCTGACCATAAAAAACATAAAACAGATTAGACACCTTGTGACCCTCAAGACGTGGTTTAAAAAAAAAAAAATCTGATATTTATTTTGTAATTTTAATGAAAAGCCAACACACACACACACAAACAATAAAAGTTTGACACCCCCTTAAATTTTTTTTACAAATCAACCAATGGCTACATCTTATCCAATTTTCATGAGAGTGCTAATTCTAAGTGCAATTTTCATGCCGGCGCAAAATGCAAGTGGGCATGGGTGGGAGTGTTTAGCATTAAAGGTGGGTGTATTCGCACAAACTGTGGATGTATTGTATAGTATGAAGTGGCTCAAAGCGCAATTTGTTATTTTCCTGAGAATATGTAAAAAGCAGGTCTGTTTTCAGGGCAAAGTCTAAAATCAGCTCCTGCATTTGCAGTTTGGAGATTCCAGTGGGTGGTAATAAAATGTATATCCAAACTCTGAAAATATTGTGGAATGAAATGTCTTATGAAATAAAAATGTATGAGATTTGTGTTAAACTTTCTAGAGGTAATGGTTTATTGTTCAATAATCATGTTTATATTTTCAGTTGTATTTATGATCTAATTTGTATTGGTATTTTTCCACCTGTTGTTGTAGAGTGAGTTTTAAGTAATTGCAAAAGGGGCCAGTGAAAGAAGTTGGAGAGGAGAAAATGTTTGGATTTGGTATATGATTTTTTTGACCATTGTGTTATTTTCATATTTTTGTTTCATTTGAAGTGTAATTTGAATTTAGAAATATGTTTGGTTTTATTTTTCGTGTATCAATACATTAATTTAATTGTTCAAAATCGGCCAGTTGAAGTGAAGTGTGTGCCAATACAGTCACTATTAATACTAGCCGTGATTTGTGTGTCAGTAGATGAAAATAATTAATAATACTTACATTCCCTATAATTTAATGGAGCGTACATCCAAATCCTGACGAAAATAAAATATTCTAAGCATATAAAAGTGTGTCCATATTTCTATTATTCTAATTCATTGCATACAGTAAATTTATACTACCAACTTCTTAAGAATGTGTTATTTTTGTTAATATTGCTGGTGCTTGAGGGAATGGACTTTATAATCGGATGCAGGCACTGCGATAACCATAGAAAAACCTCCAAATTAAATTGCACTTGATTCAGCCCATTAGCACCTTGTGCACACGATTTCGCCAAACCCACTTGAGCCTAGACTTAGTGCATGCTTGCATGAAAATACCAAAACTTCATGACCATGCCCACTGACTTTGAATTTATGACTTATGGCATAGAGCTGTGCTTAATGCTGGCACTCTTAAAATAGGGCCCTACTTCTTGACGGTTCTAAATTTAGGACTTGGGATGAAAATTTACTATTATTAGAGAGGGAAAAAAGGGATAATTTGTTCCCTATTTTCAATGGTATTTTTAAAATTCTTGTGGACATGCTATTGTTAGTCACAATGGGGTTTGTTCCTTTTCTCAAGACAATGTATGGATCACAAGTGGAGAAGATGAATGTGAAGTAGTTATAATGCAACAGTGGCACCCCATTCTGCCGCACTGTTCAAGCAGCACTCAGCCTGGTGACGCTGTCTGCAACACAGCTGCTGCTGTGTGTCTGGGTTGTTTTTGTCCTCACTACCAATGATCATCCTTCCTTCTAGAGACTTAAGCTTTCCTTTTACCACAACCACCCAATGCTCAACCCCCTTCAACCCCCACCCACCACACCTGCCTTTTCCCCACCAGCGTATTGCTCTATCCCAACAGCCCTATTCAGATAGACGTGATCTTCCAATTCCAAGAAAATATCTGTTTTTGATTAGAGCTGCATGCTCTGGAGCAGGCGGTGGGTATTGTCAGATGCAACAATCCATCCAACAATCTCTCTAGAGAGAACAGTATGAACAAATTTGTAATTTTTAGCCACATTCCAACCTTTTTTGTGAAAATATGTATTCAAGTTTTTTAAAAACAATTTTCAGCATGAGGATCCTCACTAATTTCAATATCAATGACTTGAAATGGAAATTACTGTTATTTCATACTTTGAGTGTAATCAGACACAACTAAAATAAAAAATTGATACTTTGAATCACTTTAGTAAGGTTTTAAATGCAAAATAATCCAGATACTGTAAATCCTAATAAATTGATGGAAGATCATAGGAATCATTAAATAAAGGCTGGTATTCATCTCTAAAGCAAGAAATCCCCAAGCAGCACTGTAAGGAAATGTGACATACTAAACAGTAAATAATGTATAAGGGGTTTTTAAATCCACTCTGACTGCTCTGAGTCAGATCAAATGAATACATTCCCTTCA
This sequence comes from Myxocyprinus asiaticus, assembly GCF_019703515.2. Classification (NCBI taxonomy): domain Eukaryota; kingdom Metazoa; phylum Chordata; class Actinopteri; order Cypriniformes; family Catostomidae; genus Myxocyprinus; species Myxocyprinus asiaticus. The sequence goes on along the minus strand of NC_059383.1, from coordinate 16,040,287 downwards.
TGCAGGGCCTAAAAACACTTTTGAAGCACCAAATGTGATTGAAAAGTAGCAGTAAACAAAAGTAGTAGCTGTAAATAAAATGTGCCAAATCTTCTAAAAAATAGAACTGCAGCAAATAGCATGGTTAAATCTCAATGTAAGAACAATGCAAGGCATTTCTCAAAGAGACTAACTGATAAGTTTTCTGCAAATATGCAATAAAAAAGAGCTAAATAATAATAAAAATTCAGTGAGTCATGTACAGTTTTATAGTTGGTAAAAGAGTAAAAATAAATAAATAAATAAATAAATAAATAAACCCAGGGCTGGTAAATTTTCTCAAATCACACGCCATTTTGTTTAGGTGTGGTATGAAGTACATTTTGCACCCTTTCTTTATCCATTTCATATAATTACAGCTTTCAAATGTCCATTTAGAGAAGTTGTTCAAAGGTTCATCAATATTTCTGGAAATATTAAATATGTTGAACAAGCCAGCTGCATTTCAAACAAATGCCACCAAAATTTGACACCTGAGACTAAACCGTTTATATCAGACTGTAACCATGGTAGTGACAGCTTAGTGTGCCCCATGCAGCTGGTGAGCAACACAGATGAAATGCACACAGTGGGAGAAGTTATTCAGCAAAAGGGCTTGACTGAAGTGGAGGGTTGATATACCCACGCCAAAGCAGCTGTGACCCACTGATGCTTCCTTCCAGTACCACACTGAAATGATGTCTGCCATTTGCTTCGGTAGTGTTGCTCAAAGTATATTCAGGGTTCCCGTGGATCTTTAATCAGTTTTACCAAATTTAATGTCAGAAAACGTCTTAAATATCTTAAATGATATAACAAAAGTCTTAATTATCATTTATATGACTCCAGCCAGGTCTCCTAAGCAACCAAATTGGTCCGGTTGCTAGGGAGGGTAGAGTCACATGGGGTAACCTCCTCATGGTCGCTATAATGTGGTTCCCTCTTGGTGGGGCGCGTGGTGTGTTGTGTGTGGATGCCGCGGAGAATAGCGTGAAGCCTCCACACGCGCTATGTCTCTGCGGTAATGCGCTCAACAAGCCACGTGATAAGATGTGCGGATTGACGGTCTCAAACACGGAGGCAACTGAAATTGTCCTCCGCCACTCAGATTGAGGCGAGTCACTACACCACCACGAGGACTTAGAGCGCATTGGGAATTGGGCATTCCAAATTGGGGAGAAAAAGGGGAGAAATTCAAAAAATTCATTTGTAGAGATGTTAAATTTGGGGGCGGAAAGACAGGAATCTTGATATGACCTAATGTGATTATCAAACTTCAGAAGAATACGATTTAATTAAATAAATGCATGCGCTGCATCCTTCAAAGTGAAAACGCAGCACTGTTTGAGTGTTTCCTGCTTTTCTAGAGCAGTTCGCAATAATTAATCCATATTGGAATTATATGACAGACTATCACTAAAGATCAACTGATGATGTTGATGATATAGTGTTGATGAAATATGACAGTGTTTACTTTTAATTGTTTATATTGTAATACGTTGTAGATTATAGTAGGAGGCATCGGACTCGGTATCGGTGAATACTAAAAGAAGTATCGGTACCCGTTCTCAAAACATCCCTACTTTAAAGTTAAAAGTTCCATGCTATTAATCAAATCAGGTTTTGAAAAAGGACTTAAAAAGTCTTAAATTTGATTTTAAAAACTCTGCAGCAATCTTGATATTACCTTCTGTTGCTGCCTGGATGGAATTGTTGAAGATATCAGGTATCGCATTACCTCAGGATGCAGATTATGCCAGATTGGCAGGGAGAAGTTAGATAGCTAATGCATTCTGTTACCTCTGGTCGATGAAATGTGTTCAGGAGACTGAAAATTAATTGTGAGGATGAAAAACAAGCCTGCTGTTTCTAATCTTGCTGATTAATTAATTGTTGCCCCGAAAGAGGTACATAGCAATGGAGGACTAGGAAGCACAGGGTAAAGGGGGCAAAAAAAAAAAAAACTAAAAATCATGGAACTGGCGGAGTCTAATTAACTGCAAGCAAATCTACCATCAGCCCTCTATCAAAAGCAGAGGAGCTTTAAGGCTCACCACGGCTTATATTGAGATATGTTGTCTCCGAATGTACTGTTGCATTTATTCATTACTGGGAGATTCTTGATTTTTGAGTACTTTAAATCTTGAAACATGAGACTACTTCAAACTTTGTTTCATCTATGTAATATATATATATATATATATATAAAACATGTCCTGAAATAACAATGGCCTTAATTAATGTGAGATTGTGTAAATTTTTGATATTGTGTGTGATGGTAATGAAATTTCTCACTTCTTCGAAAGAAAGCTAGATAATTCTTGGAGTTTGCATATATATATATATATATATATATACTACCGGTCAAAAGTTTTGAAACACTTGACTGAAATGTTTCTCATGATCTTAAAAATCTTTTGATCTGAAGGCGTATGCTTAAATGTTTGAAATTAGTTTTGTAGACAAAAATATAATTGTGCCAACATATTCATTTATTTCAATTCAAAACTAAAATTTAATAAAAAAATAAATAAACTTTTTTTTTAAATTGATGACTTGGACCAAATAATAAAGAAAAGCAGCCAATAAGTGCCCAACATAGATTAATTGGACGCTAGTTTTTAAAATTGATTTATATAATGTCAAAAAAAAAAAAAACAACAACAAAAAAAAAATTGGTATTCTTTCCTTACTATGATGGCCACAAACAAAGAGTCCTAAATGAATAGAATCCCAAATGCAGTTTATTGTTGAACCAAAATCCCCCCAAAAAACAGAAAAAAAGAAGATTTGGTGCATAACACAGGACTTAACTATGGAACTACTTAAATGGAACTATGGGAATTATGTTGTGACTAAACAAAATCCAAAATAAATCATTTTAGCAACTTCAAAGTAGTCACCCTTTGCCTAGAATTTGCAGACATGTACTCTTGACATTTTCTCAACCAACTTCTTGAGGTATCACCCTGGGATGCTTTTTAAACAGTATTGAAGGAGTTCCCATCTATGTTGGGCACTTATTGGCTGCTTTTCTTTATTATTTGGTCCAAGTCATCAATTTCAAAAATGTTTTTTATTTTTTTTTTTTAAATTTTCTTATTAAATTTTAGTTTTGAATTGAAATAAATTAATATGGTGGCACAATTATATTTTTGTCTAAAAAAACGAATTTCAAACATTTAATCATACGCCTTCAGATCAAAAGATTTTTAAGATCATGAGAAACATTTCAGTCATTAAGTGACTGAGAATGTGAGAAACATTAAGTGTTTCAAAACTTTTGACTGGTAGTGTATGTCAAGACTTATAGGCATCATGCAGGCACCAGAGCTGCACAGACATGGTGGGGTCAAAGGGAGAATAGAGGTTAGAGGAAGAATTCATCCACTTCTCTGAGTCAGTGGAGTGAGGATTTTCTCAGTAGCGGATCAGATTTTCAGCTTGCCTCTCCCACAGGTTTGGAGCAAATGATAGATGTTTGAGAGCTTTATGGAGAACTGTCTCCCAGTTGAGAGTTATTTCATCAAGAGCTGCAGTATTTTATTTTTTTCTTTCTTTAAATGTGTTGGAAATAGGGCTGGGTACATCTATTGAATTTCACAATACAGTATGTAAACAATATATTGCATATACACAATGACTTTGCTGGCAATATGAAAATAAGCAACATCGTGAATATCACACTGATTGTAATGTGCTTTTTATTTTTCTATTATGTTTCCTGAAGACCGTGACATTAGACTAGATCCTTGTTTCGTGACTTGCGAGTATGAGAACGTTAAGACGTAGACATTTTAATAGCATTAGAATTTGTTATAAATTATTATAAATAATAAATGTTCATCGGTCATCCTGTGTGGCATTTTTCATATATTAAAATGATTTAGTAAAAAAATAGGTACAGTCAAATTGCTGTTTATTACTGTGTGCTGTTTTATGAGTGTATATAAATGAAAATTATTAAATGAAATTCTAACTTGTAATCAATTAGTAAAAACAGAATAGGACAAAATGCCTTGATTATCTCTCTCTCTCTCCCTCTCTCTCTCTATCTCTCTCTCTCTCTCTCTGTCTGTCTGTCTATCTAGATCTTTTTTTGTTTTTTGTTTTTTTGTTTTTTTTTATCTGTTTCAACCAGCCCTATAGTTGTCAACTGTTATTCATTGATATTCCTGTAATTTTAGGAAAATAATTAGGACTTCTCATCCAGAATTTGTATTGTCCTGGTGATTGCATTTTTTTTTATTTTTTATACTGTCCATATCAAGTATGGTGTTGATAAAGGCACAAAACTACTTGGCAGTCTAATTCTGTTTTATCTTTGTGATAAATTACTACAAATGAGTCTTACTTACTTTGGAAACAATACAGCTAAATCTTGTGGAAGAAAAGCAGCAGGACATCCATAACAATTACACACTCTCTATTATGTCCAGACGTTTGAAACATGAGAGATTAATACTTCTACAGGCTGACTGCAGGATACTCAGTGCTAATTGAAAGAACAGTAATGATTAACCCATTTAAGCATCTGTTTCGCCCACACAGCGACACCCGCAAATCTCTAATGTTTATGCAGTCAAACGATATCTCCTTTTGCCTGTTACTTCCTGAAATGACTCAGACTATATTAAAATGCCTGTTAGATTTCCTGGTGGCTCAAAGCCATTCCAACCGAAAGAAGCAGGACACTTCAAAGAGTTAAAAGGCCAATCAAGCCAGTCAATCTCTGAATTGCTGAATTCAATAATTCAGAGGAAATTACTCCTGCAGAGGGAATGTGAATAATTCAGGATATTATGCCTTAAAAGTTCTTCCGTGCTTGTGGTAAGGATGATTAATTCAACATCTGGACTAATAGAGATTCAGTCTGAGCTTGATTCAGTCTGAGCTTGAACGCAGTGCCTCTGCTCTCACATGACATCTTTGTGTCATACATTCTAAGTCAGCGGTTATGTGCCACTGAATACGTTTAAGTGCCTGTTTAAAGGAAACAGTGGGTAATATCCACTTCTCCCACTACTCTTCATTCATGCACAATTCAGGGCTTTAACATGCAATGCAAGTCAGTCTGCTTAGCTTAATTCTCCATGACGGAATGATCTGATGCTATGATAATTATAGGGAGTATATGCTGTCTTGCAGTTGCTGAATGATGTGATACTAGCAAAGCAGGCTAATTTTATTCACTTGAATGGCTTTAGGTTCTTGAGCTAATGAAGTTATGATCTACAGTGCAGTCATTTCACATTAGGGAAATCTGGTGTTGTACAGTAATGTCCTAAATCACAGTTTACTAACTGTTTTTGTCTTACGTACCTCCATAAGGCTCAAATGTTTTCACTGACACAAAACCAGAAATGTGTTCCATATAATATTCTGGATATAATTCAGAATTGTCATTAATATTATAAAAGTCACTTTTAAACAAAAACAGAACAAAAACAACAATCTGCACAGTGGGTGAAAAACAGACTCACCAAGTAGCACATATGTCAGAATCAGAATCAGAGTGAGTTTTATTGCCAAGTGTTCTCACGTACCACAAGTTTTTTTTTTTTTTTTTTTTTTTGGTGATAGGAGAAACAAGTGCACACAGAACATTACAATGAGACACAGAATATAAAACAAGGTAGGAGCATAAATAGACATACAAATAATAGGTCATATAACAGAATGTACATGTGCAAGTGGTAATGTATGTGCAAGGTAGGGGTATGTACAGTTATTGAATTAAATATGTGAATTTACATTTGTACATGAGATATGTATTTACATTATTGCATTATGGGGGAGTCCTAAGGCAGTTTAATTGTTCATGAGGTAAATGGCCTGAGGGTAAAAACTGTTCTTGTGCCTGGATGTCCTGGCACTCAGTGCTCTGTAGCGCCAGCCAGAGGGCAACAGTTCAAAGAGGGAGTGGGCAGGGTGTGTGGGGTCCAGAGTAATTCTATCTGCACGTTTCCTCACTCTGGAGATGTACAGGTCTTGGAGGGTGGGCAGGGGGGCACCAGTAATCCTTTCAGCAGTCCTGACTGTCCGTTGTAGTTTCCTTCTGTCTGATTTGGTAAAAGAAATTGACTGGCCTGCACAAAGCCCAGACCTGAACCCCACTGATCACTTTTGGGGTGAACTGGAACAGCAACTGTAAGTCAGGCCCCATCGACCAACATCAGTTCCTGACCTCACTGATAGCCTTGTGTCTGAATGAGAGCAAATCCCTGCAGCCATGTTACTACATACAGTATAGTGGAAAGCCTTCCCAAATATAGTGTATTTTGCAGTTTTTAAAACATAAATCTCAGGGTGGGCTAAAAGAAAACTTGTTGTGCTGCCCATCGCTGATAAGCATGGCTCATACTCTCTAGAACTACAATACCCATCATGCGCACACATACTACAACTTTATTGTGCATCACTGGTAATCAAGTCTCCCACTCTCTAGAACTACAATGCCCATCATTCATTACGTCCCGTCCCCGAAATGTTCACACTTTTATTCCTGATTTATCGCAACACGGGGAAAGGAGAGGTGTACAAAAACAACAAGTTACTTATTTAAAATGTAACTCGGATATTATGCTCTAAAATAAAAAATATTGTTTTATTTTACTTGTTACTCGAAAAGTAATCTGATTACGTAACACACATTACTTTTAATGCGTTACCCCCAACACTGCTAACAATGTCGACAATTTCTGGTACATTATCCAATTTGATAAGAAATCAGATTACTTGCCGCTAAAAATTAGCGTTCTGTACAGGAAAGTGTTATAAACTGCAGCAAAATTCAATGCATTATATCAAAACAAAGATCGATTTTTCAGTGTATCAATCAAACTCACTCAGAATGCTGACAATTTCTGACATGATTTTCCATGCATCATTGTTTTTTTATATCCATGTAAGTTGTTAAAGAAACATGATATAGAACAGTGAACTCGATGACAACAACCGCTCCTCCATCTTTCCTTCACTCGGCTCCATTATCTCACAGAAGACAGATGACATGAGTTTCACTGTCTTTTCTCATTGGCTGTTGCTGCAAGATATCGCTCAGCATTTGCATCAAGTTGAACTTTTCTCAACTTTGTCATGTCTCTTGACACGCCCACATCCTGTTGCCAACGGTTGCTGTTACTCTTGTTGCCAGAAGTCGCCAGCTCTCATTGAAAATCAATGGTCGCCTGTCGCCTTTCGCATCCAAAGACAAAATCGCTGACAATGTGAACGGGGCTTGAGTCACCATTGACTTTCATTGCATCTTTTTTTTTCCTCATGCAACGAAAGGGAATTGTGATTTAGGCTGTCAGTCCCTAATACTCTGCCTAACTCCCTTTACACATACCCCTGGCTGGTAATCACTGTGCCAGATATTCAAAAAATTGAGAAGAAAAAAAGCCACGTTTCAGAAAAAAAGTCAAGAGTAATCAAATGGCGAACCAATATTCTGTGCAGCTAATGTAAATCATATTATGCCACATGTCCTTGGGTTTTAGTTTTACTGCTACAGGTTTCACATTCAACGTTTAATCGCTCTATCATGAAAGCTTCAGCTTTGAAAAGTGTGACATTTCTCAATAACATTAAGACAGTATGGTCTGTTGATGTCTGACCTTAGGCCTGTACCATAATAGTGGCAAGTTTTATGCATTCATGGCTGATTCCATCAATATCCTGTTGAAAATATTTCTAAAGCAGAGTGTTGCCAAAAGCGATCAAAATAAAATAAAATCACTTTTATTGTCACACAACCATATACACAAGTGCAATAGTGTGTGAAATTCTCGATCGGAGAAATCAAGACATTTTCAGGCCAAAAATTTATTGATTCAGCTTCATTTAGAGGATATTACAGAGCAACTGTGAAAGGAATGAAGGTTACAGTTGGCCAGACACACATTATAGCTCCAATTGATGGGATTTTTTTTTTTTTAACAACTTGAAAAAGTGATGGCTTGCTTGTCCCAGAGCGAATGTGCGATCTGTCATGTAGAGAGAGTGCAGCGGTGATATAGTGCTTTCCCACACTCTATATGGACAGGTTGCTTGGTTCATGGAAACATAGGTCATGCCTGTGGCTACTCTGCCCATCTGAGTTCTATCTACTCAACCAAGCAGTTTGGTTGTGTTATTTTAGCTAGTTAAATAAGTGAAAATGCCTCATACTCAAACAAATAGAACATTTAAAGGGATATTTCACCAAAAATTAAAAAATCAGTTGTCATTAACTCACCCTGATGTCATTCTAAACCTGTTTGACTTTCTAACTAACATTTTTATGTTCCATGGAAGAAAGAAAGTAATTCAGGTTTGGAACACTATTAGGCTGAATACCATAAATGATGACAGAATATTAATTTTTGGGTGAACTGTCCCTGTAATACAAATAACACATTTCACATACAGTACACAACACACTTACAACAAGACTGCAACAATATAGAAGTGTTCATGTAAGGATAACAATCTCCCCTTTGATCTCTCCAGATAGCAATTTCACATTACATCGTGTTAGTTAGTGCCCGAACGATATATCGGCCGGCCAATATTATTAGCCGATATTAGCCTTTCACCGATATATCGGTATCAATGTATATTTTACCGATATGCGCTGATATGAAAACTTTCTTTCAGAACATATAATGCAGAAAACAATGCTTTAGAATTGGTGACACTGTTTTTTACTCTCCGTGACAACGAGCTTATAGCTAACTAGCTAATCACGTAGCTACTTCATTGTTGTCAGCTGAGTGGAAGCTAATGAGTAAACATGTATTCACCAAACTGTTTTGTTCAGGATACACAGTTTGGTACCCTCTTCAACCGAACAATTCCAATCATTTCATTTATAAAATGTAATATTTAAAAGTCTGGTTTTCCACCGTTGAAAGTTTCCCCTGAACTTGTATAGCAGAATACGGTGTAACATTGCTGCCGCAGTTTATCTTGACTCGGCAGTATTAATATAGTCAGCACTTGACTGATACTAAACAGTAATACTGATGTTTATTTAGCTATTTATTTTATTTTTATTTATTCTTTATTTTAACGGTCAGCACTTGACTGATACTAAACAGTAATACTGATGTTTATTTAGCTATTTATTTTATTTTTATTTATTCTTTATTTTATTGGTCAGCAATCGACTGATACTATACAGTACTGATGTTTATTTAGCTATTTATTTTATTTTATTTTTATTTATTCTTTATTTTCTCAGTGTTCATTTCTAGAATTTGTTGACAATGTATAAAAATAATAATGTCAAATATTCTTTGATAAAAATATTTAAGAAATCTGCCTTCTGAGTACCTTTGCATAGTCATATCGGTGCAAAATCAGTGCACAATCCACATAGAAAATGTCTGTTTTCATTCCAGCTCAAAAATTACATATATTGGCCACCATATCAGTAATCGGTGAATTTTCCCTCTCTAAAATCAGTATCGGTATCGGTCTCAAAATTCCCATATCGGTTGAGCTCTAGTGTTAACTTTTTGTCAGCTGTTTTTTAATTTAGTCTTAGTCCTGTGTCAAATGTCCTTGTTAGTTTTTATCATACTTAGTCAACCTTATCAAGTTTTAGTTGACTAAAAGTCTGGGCATTTTAGTCTTATCTTAGTCAAAGAAAACCCTCAGTATTTTAGTCTAGTTTTAGCCAATGAAAACTGTTGACATTTTAGTCACATTTAGACAGATGCAACATCAAGAAATCCAAGTGTTGCACTATAAGTAAATCATTGCAATGATTTTAAGTTAATAACACAAACCTTGGGTATCAAGAAAAGAAAAATCTACACAATCAAAACTAGGTGGTATTATACTCACAAAGTAAGTACTTTATGCAGGTTATGCAGGCATATTACTGCAGACACCTTTTTTGAGGTATGTTTTTGTAGACAATTCATTTTTATAACTTATTCAAATTCATTTTGATGCCAAATCAAATTCATTTTGATGGTAATGTGAAGGACAAATAAACGCAGCATTGTCACCAAATACATGCCAAAATACTTAAGTCACTGGTCTATACTCAAGCCTACGTTACCTTTGCCGCTCATTTTCAGCTCCTTCACAACAATTTGCTAGCCTATTAGCTTAATGAGTTCGGTTTAGCTATAAAAGCCTTCAGCCTACATAATGTAACACCACCGCCTTGTCTTAATATAGCATATTAAGTTGTCTAATATAGTTGTCACTAATTGTCTTAATATAGGTTAAAAAAAAACAACAACCTAACATTACCACCAAGACATTAACCTACAATTTCAATTTCAATTTCTTTGTGGTTAGCCTTCATATCATCTTCTCTTTCTCCCATTATTTAACAACCGTTAGCTTTCTGTGAACTACTTGAAAGGTACTCCTCACTGTGCTTGCTTAGTCCTGATATGCCACGTGCAGCACAGGAAAGGAAACTGCCAGTCATGCCATCCAATGAACAGGATTTTTGGATTGTAATTAAAAAAAAAACAAAAAAACGGACTATAATATTTTGTCTCCTCTTTTTTTTCGATGAAAATAAAGAGAGATTTTGGTAAAGATTTTATTATTTAAACTACATTTTAGTCTCGTCTTTTTTCGTCAACAATATTGCATGTTGATATAGTCACAATTAGTGTTTAATGACGTTGGTGCCATCTCGTCATCGTCTCGTGTTAGTCATGGAAAAAAAGGTCATCAACAAACATTTTTCGTCATAGTTTTCGTTAAAAAAATTAACACTACATTGTGTTGTGCCTGTCTTGTGAACGAAGCATAGTTTTTGAAAAGCCAGTTTACAGAAACAGTCTATTGGCTAGATGCAGTACCTTAACAGAGACTTTCAGCTTGATCTGAGAGGAGAATAAATGGTGGTTCCGAACATTTCAGAAGTATCCTGCTGACAGGAAGTCTCTCTAATGTGTGTGCTATAACAGCCAGCAGCCCCTCTGCTTTTAAAGAGATGAGTAGGTGTATTGTTTTGACTGGACCCTGTAGGGCACAGACAAAAAAGAAGCAAGCGCGTGAAGCCCGAGGTGTCCGTTCTGAAGTTAATCGGCTTTCATACCAGTGGCCCTGCCTCTTTTTCTGTCTGCGCCACTCTTCGCAGCACCAGGAGATGCTCCAGATAAGGAAATGAATGAGTTTGTCTTGCTCCGTGTTTCATCAGTATGTTGCCTATTTTTCCTCGTAGATCAGTCATCTTACTATCTTTTCTCCTGGAGACTTTCTGTTTATTCCACAGTCTCAGACCAGATTTCCGTTAGCTGAGGCCAGGCCATTCAGTGCGATTCCGAAGCCTGTACTGGAATCAGCAGAGATTGGATTGGAACTCTGATAAGTTGATTGTCACCTTTTGTGATGGATTTTACTAATACCGACTTTTAATTCTTTGACCGTGCTGAGCAAGTAAAAGTCAACAAAATGTATGTATAACTCTGTCGTCCCCTTGAGAACTGAGGTTTGTTGCCGCCACAGTAACACAAGAACACACATTAAGCATGATCAACAGAAGTGCGTGTCAAGCGCTCCTATTTTGCTCGCTTTTGCCTTACGTCCTCTTTTTTTACTACGATATACCAAAAAAACTATTTTAAAATAGGTTAGCTTGACTGTAGTTTACCAACTTTCAATTATGAATAGATTGTAGCTTGACAGGCTAAAGTTTCGAAGTAGATTCCCCAACACGCCTGTTGATTATTTGAATGCAAGATGATCTCAGCTGGTTTGGGTTTGAAAGTTCAAATGCTTTAATGTGCAGGGAGTACTTGATTCTGCTCACACAGTCCAGTTGACAACCAGAAACACTCTTGAACAAAAATGAGGTGAACTGAGTTTAAGAAACATCTGCTGAACGCATGGAAATTTATTGTTTGGATAGAATTCCAAGACTGGGAGTTAACAATTATTCTACTACGTCTAGAAACAGCTTTATTCTCATTGCATCAATTATATAGCTTGAGTGTGCAAAGATGCAGAAATGAACTGGGTGTAATTGTAAACTGAAGTACCTCAAAGAGACAAAAACAAACCTTTTTTTAGTGTTTCAGCTAATTTTGCAGTCTTATCCAGATTTTTATCAATATTCTCAATCAAGGGCGTAGGTATGGTTTGAAAGTTGGTAGGGACATATTATCAGGCTAATATTCTAAATGTTGGTAATAAGAAAATGTGAGAAAGTCAGTCTGGTAATATAGGCAAAATAACATTATTTCTTAATATAGCATGTATCCTATTTCTTTGCCTCACCATATTAAATATTATCCAGATTGTCCAGGATATGGAGGGGCAATGCCATATGCAATAAACTTGATTGATAATATAGCAGTGATATGCAATACAACAAACATATTGTTTTCAACAAGATTTACAGTACATATTAAAATTGTATCATGAAGTGATATTCTGTAAAATGTATTATTCAGCATTAAACAAATGAAAATCTAAACAAACGGTGGGCTTAAATAACAAGTTACATGTGCAAAGTGTCAAAGATAAAAATTATGGGGAGAATGGAGCATTCGACTCTCACACATGCCAATATCATCACAGAAACACACACATACCAGAAGCATATTTTCTGCTCCTTACATCTTTATAAACTTTATGGATAAATGCATGAAAATTATAGTCTACCTCAAGTTAATCTGAGATACATCACGAAATTCGATATATCCTGCAGCACAACTGACTCTAACAGTCTTAAATTGAGATGGCAATCATTTCTTTGTCCAGTTATTCTTACGTTTTAAATCCTGCACGCTTATTCCACCTCATTATCTGACAGTAAGTCGCTCAATTTCAAATGTGTCTTCCTCAAGCAGGCATGAAAGCAGAATCCTCGTTTGGGCCATATGCCCATTTTTTTTACTTAGGAAACAAAAGTATGCTTGTTTAAATGTATTTATTTCAATAATTGGACCTAAGATACAAAAAGAAATCCTGTGTGATCGGCAGAAAAAATATTTGTTTTAAAATGCACTAACGACTGTGATTGGTGCATTCTGAACAACGCTGAGAAAAGTAACAGGTGCCATGTAATGCCGTTTATGTGCCGCTTCGACCAATGTCTGATGTGGTTTTTGCTTGGGGACTTGCTATTGGCTGTTGTGTTTGCATAAGTAATGAGGTTTAACCTGCACAGACCGACCTCATTACTTATGCAAATTTGGGGACTATTTGGGGGTGTTATTCATTAACATTTAAAAGTAATAATTAAAAGTATAGTTATTTTTCAAGTTCTGTTTAATGTTAATCATGTCATTTTATGTTATGACAAGGGTTGCTCTTCACGTTACAGTGGGTGACATTGGTATCCCTTGTTCAAGGCTATTTAAATCTTTTTCATTAATTGAACAAAGGATATGGTATTTTACACAATAATTCCTACCAGTGGTAAGAAATCAAAGTGTTATTGTGACTGCACATTCACCAGGTCATTCCATTCTGGCTTTTGTTTGCATAATACTATTCTGTATGCGGCAAACTTGTCTAAATATTGGTCGTGACATTTCTGATTTTCTGAAAGTTGGTTGGGACATGTCCCTGCCATCCCTACCTAAATCTATGTTCTCAATGCAGTCACAGTATTTGTCTGTTTGGAAGGTCTACATTTTTTTGTGTTATTTTTTTTCTTTTTAAAAATGTCAACTTTCACTCTTAGACCTCCTGCAATGAACAACAAAAGCTTTTGTTATGTTACACATAATGATGTGAATTATGCCTCTTGTTCTGACTTAGTGAAGAGGGCTGTAATGTTTTATACTGGGTGAAATCTTACTTCTTCAAAAGATATTTGTTAGAGAGATTTTATGCTCTCACACACTAATTATTCTCTCTCTCTTAACCCCCCCCCCCGCTTCACAATCTTTTACTTGTGCAAATAAGCATCATATTCAAACACTGTGCTGATCACACAAGGAAAGGCAAACAAAATGCTGTGGCACACATTAGTGAAGGAGAGACGAGTATAAATTATATGTTACATGCTCTAAATTTCCTACTTTGAATAAATGTCAAAGAACAGACGATTATTTTCCTATCTCAGGCAAAAACAAAACTGATTTCTTAATGTGAAGGAGTACAGTAATTGGCCCCCAATGACTGTATTATTAGGTATTCAGCTTCATTCATGAGCATGGCTCACACAACGTCAGTAGTTCTTAAATATCCAACAGTCGACTGCGTTTGCCAAATAGGTCCTTATTGGTTACAGGCAACTGCTAAAGCATTGCCACAAAAAAAAAAAAAAGAAAAGAAAAAAAAAAGCTGCTTCATTTACAATTCTGGCTCCATTTTTCACATGCTTTTCAGGTTTTCACACTCTCATTAAAAAAAAACTATATTATACCAATACAAAGGCAGGACTCAATTAATTCTGATGCAAGAGAAGGGAAAAGATGAGAGGAGAATGTGAGAAGGCAAATATGGCTCATGCTTTGTTCCTCATCTCCCAAATGCTCACTATTGTGGCCCTGTCTCTAATCTCCTCTTTGTTTCTACATTTTTGTCTTTCTTTTCATTCTGGCTTTATCTACAGTTTAGGTAAATCTGTATAAAAGAAAGCACATTGCAACTGTGAAATACAAACAAAAAGAAACAGCATGTAATGCCCACAGGTATGTTCCAGTCTTGCGCTATTTTTTATTTTTTCTGCTTATTTCAAGCGCCAGCTCACGATGGAGTAGGTGTCTGTTTATGAAGTCAGGTAAAGCTCCCTTACCCAATCCCTTTGTTTCTCCAGCATGACTTACATTGATGAGGACTGAGTTCGCCCACATTCTGTGAGGCATAAAGCCACTGTAGTAATTAGACAACATCAGCCTTTACTTTAGTGGCCAAGAAGCCCAAGACGGTCTTCAAGCTTTTCACAGTAGACTGCCATCAAACTTGGCATTCATTATTGGGTTCCAGGCGTTAAGTGTCTGTTGGATGACATCAGAGAGATTGAGTCCAGCTTTATTTTAAGTGCCCTAACGCCATTGAACCTATGAGAGCAATTCTGGTAAAGTACTGACACTGCTAAAAATAAACTCAGCTTGAACGGTTGTGTGTAACTTGTAAAGGCACAGGTAGACTTAGTTTTTGCATGTTTCAAATTAGCTCGCGCCTGGTCGACCACGGTACCTTTCGGAGTATACTCTTCTGACTGCGAGTGAATATGAATGCGTTTGACGCATGCACACTGCAACATCTTTGTGATACTCTTTTAGTAGAATCAATGGCTGGCGCTTGCGCCGACGATGCGCACAGACGATGACCGCGGCAGCGAGTTGAGAAAATCTGGCTGGCACGAGGTCAGGCTACACAGACTGGATTAAAATGAAATTTACATCACGCATACTGTACGTGGAGCGATCCGCAACGGAGACGCACAAAATATACTTTGGCCTTAACAATATAGTGGAGACCAGGGTAAGATGTCACACGGGGAGGTTGTTACTATATGGGCTATATCTCAGTAACTATAAGGTTTTGAGTCATAAGTCCAAATATGCATATGTGTGTTTTTGCTATAAGTGATTTTATGTTTCAAATACCTAGCTCAAAACTGTCTGAACTGTTTATGTGAATCAGTCCTCCGAAGACTCCAAAAACATGTTTATAATGGAATTAGATACAATTTATTTTAGCTGTTGTAAACAAATGAACATAATCATACAAACTGGCATACATTCACCCAAAGGTCAACTACATGAAGGTAGATTAACAAAAAAAGAAAAAAAAAAAAGTTGATAAGTTGGGGCAAGTTGTCACACATTATGCATTTATAAAATTGATTAACCTGTTGGGGCACTCTCCTTTTGGAGCACATACCATGAAAATGGCTAGTAACAATAACTGGCAGTTTCTGACCCATATGGACTACAGGTATAATGTTTGTATCTTCTATGTGAAGAGACAGGAGAGGAATGAGGATCTAAATGCAGCCTTTAATAAAACAAAAGAGAAATACAAAAAATGGTCTCTGGGGGAGCGGGCGGAGCCGTGGAAGACTCGAGACAAAGAGTCCTGGATGAATGGGAAATGACCTCTATGGTCACGAACATGGGAAGAGACTCGGGAACAACTTCCGTGGTCGTGGGCATGGGAGGAGACAGGGTCTGTCAAAGGCTTCGAGACAGGGGACATCAACGCAGGTTTTGGTTCCTGCCATAATCCACTGTATAAGGGGAACCACTATATTCCAGAGCCTTCTACACATAATCGCTGAGCATCCAGTGAGGATCAGCCGGAGGCATGAGTTCCCTCAGTGCACTATTCAGACCGGCCCGGAAGAAAACCACCAGAGAGCGGTCTGGATAGTGAACTACATTTGCCAGCTCTAAAAACTCATGGGCGTGATCCTCAACTGGACGGTCCCCTTGTTGAAGGAGTAGAATCCTGACAGTCTTTCTGTGACGAGACAGGAGAGGAATGAGGATCTAAATGCAGTCTTTTTTAATAAAAGACAAGTAAACCAGGTAACTCAGAACATAATGAAACAAAACAGGGAACAAAGCACAGCATAATACAGATGAAGACTGACACAAAAAAAAAAAAAAAAAAAAAAAAACAGGAAAACAAGGGCTTAAATACACAAGGGAAAACAAGGGGACAAGGAACACCTGGGGAAACAATCAGGTGAAAACCAGTCATGAAAAGAAACTACAAAGGACTACAAAACTAACAGGAAACAGGAACAGGGAACTAAACCAGAATTTCAACATAAAAGTCAAAACAAAAAACAGGGAATATGTGACATTCTAAAAGGGGACCCAAATTTTTACAATGTAATATAAAATAATTTCCAACTTCCCAAAAATATATAATTTCCAAACTAATATAAGGAAAAAAAGCAAAAAAGTTAGAAAAGCCTAACTATATTGGAAATGTAGTCTTTAGTGCAGAAATGTTTTATTATCTAAAAATATATACTAAAAATGTGCCAGAGCAACCCAGAAAAGCAGTGGTCTCAAAGCCACAAGTCGCATTAGTTTATATTTAAAATTTCAGAATGATAATCTAAAAAATGAGGCTCCTGAAAGCTTTTTCTATCTAGGCATATTTCCAATATTTGTTTGGCCATAGCACTGTTTTGCCTTTTTTTATTATTATTATTCCTCCTTTTTTTTAAAAAAAATAAATAAATAATAATAATAATAATTTGGAGGTGGGCTCATTTTGTTCGTAAGATTCTATGGCAGTAGATACAGTTTTACAACAGACATTGCTCAGGCTGTGATGTGTTGGAGAAAGTTTGTGCATGATTATTCTCAGAAAAATTCTGATGTAAACAAAAAAAGTACAATCAAGTGTAATGCACTGGATGCTTGCCATGGGAAGTTCACTCATATGTGACGGATTTGATTTATCTGTGGCTCTATATTTTATAATTAAGGTATGAATTCCAGCATTGCTTTTGTGTGTGTTCATTTGTACTCCTGTCACAAATTATTATATAACTGTCCTTGGAACATAAAAATTGTAAAACAGTGCTTAAATATCAAAGCTGAACAATTAGACTTTTCAAATAATGTATAGTTTGTCAACATTAATAACATTTTTAGAATGACACAGAATTCAGGAAATGTAAATGTCCCTCAGAAGGAACATTGGGCTTTAACAGTACAATATTTGTTGGCCAAACCAATGGATGTAACATTCTACATTGTTGCTGTTTCATGAATTGTTCTCTAATTTATAATTGTTTTAATGTTTAAATTCTGTTGAAAAGCATATAATAGGCTGTGTAATAACAGGTTCCATTGTGACAATGCGACAACGTGCCCCATCATGCCCTGTTACAAAAAGTGGACGTGTGTCCAATGAACTGGATCTTTTTGCCTTGACAATAACAGTGTAAATGTTCAAAACTTTTTTTGTAGCCAAGACTTTAAGATATGTGCATATGCAAAAATGTACTTCTAGTAATAAACCTACTCTGAGAAATATGAACTGCAGTAAAAACTGTGAACCAGCCCCAGTCTCCCTAAGTACAACATTGAAGTAACATATACTGGGGGAGTGTATCTAAATCAAAATGATCTGTTATTTATAATGTACAGTGTCATATGAAAGACAGTAGAATCAGCACTGCTACCCATGCTGATGATGCTTGACTTGAATAAGGACTGTAGATATGGATTGCAACAGGCCTTACCAGGTGGTTACTGCAGAGCCTTTGAAGTTAATTGAATCCCTGGATCATCTTGGCCATTTGATGTGTAGGATTTGAACACAGTTTTGTTCTGTATTAGTGAAAGGTACAGCTGCAGTAGCAGTTGGAATGATAGCAACGCTTGACCCAGACGTCACCCCAGTGGGCGTTAGTATTGTGTCTGTGTGGCAGAGTTCAGCTGATTGAGTAATATCATTAAGCAATTCCTCTGCAGTGTGGTCTTTTATTTTTGGTGGTCCTTGTCTGTTTGGTGCTGATTATTCACTTGCATGATGAAATTGTGAAAAATACTACAAACCCAAAAATGCCATAAATAAAAAAATAACAAAAAAGAAAATTGCTTTTTGTGAACAAACCTGCAGTGTCCCCGCAGTATTCAAGGGAGAGTTCACCCAAAAATGAAAACTGTCAACATTTACTCATTTACTCATCCTCATGTTGATTAAACTCATCCACTTTCTTTCCTCCATGGAACATAAAAGGAGATGTTAGACAGAATGTAGGCAGGGGCGGACTGGCCATCAGGAGAACCGGGACTTTTCCCCGATTACTCTTCCCAGTCCGCCCCTGAATGTAGGCCTCAGTCACCATTCACTTTCATTGCATCTTTCTTTTTTCCATGCAATGAAAGTGAATGGTGACTCGGGATGTAAGTCTCTAGCATTCCTTTTGTGTTCCATGGAAGAAAGAATTTCGCTTTAGAACAACACGAGGGTGAGTTAATGATGACAGCAGTTTCATTTTTGGGTGAGCTATCCCTTTAGGACATCCCTCGGCTTGTTGCCTTCAACCTGCATCATGTTTAGCTGTTTTTTCCCAAAGCTGTGCTCTCGCATCCTATTCATGGTAGGATTACAAGCAAGGAGGAGGGACTGAGTTCAAAAGGAGGGGGTAGAGGGGAGGGGAAGGTTGCAGGTGTTGCCATAGAGACGCTCCAGGGAGAGAGAAGGTGTGTGTGTGGGGGGGGGAGAAAGGAGAGCTAGGAAATTAAACAAGGTGTGGGACTGTCTGCATACAAGGACTGGCCGAAATAGCTTATATACAGTATATACTATATATATATATATATATATATATATATATATATATATATATACACGATGGTGTGTGTACATTCATAGAAAACAACTAATTTTTTTACGCACTATGCCGTTCGCCAGACACGTCCGGTGTGCGACACCTGAACAAATGCCGAATAGATAATCATTGGGAAAATGTTCTAATTTTCAACTGCATATATTTTTACCAAAACATTATATGCAAAACGGCATGCAGAGACTGAACATTTTTTCAGTGATGGCACAAACAAATCGCTAAATCAGAGTTATGAACCGATTCAATGAATCAAACTCATCAACTCTCATGGCATTTTTGCAACTTAAGTTTAAATTAGATCATATTAAACATCTGTCTTGATCTCATTCTCACAAGTTGCGAGCCAAGGATTGCAAAACTAGTGTAAAGTTTCTTTTGGAAACTTAATGAACAAATATAAAGTCAATTTCATGTGTAGTGGCGGGCGACCGCCTCAGAGGGACATATGACAAGAATTGCTGTTAGACACAAAGGCATGTGTTTGAAGAAACACACTTGATAATATTTTGAAGAACAGGTTGATGCGTGTGTCTGATTCGCTGTGTGATCAGAGGTTCAGAGGCATTCTGCCACAGATGAACGCAGCACGTGTGCTTCTCACGAAGCATGTGTGCTTCTCACATAGCACGTGCAGAGTTCACATTCTTTCTTTTCTGTTTCCATCATCTAAAAACAGTTTGCAAGAACAGTGTCATCCATGAGAATGCTGCAGATTATCTCAGACAATCTCAGGAGTTAAGTTTGCTTTATTTCCACTGAGCAGTTCCCATTTTACAAGCATTGTGAATTCAACTCTGCAGGTTCACTTTATTTTAACATTGCTTAGTTCCAAATATTTGCGGCAGTAATCGTAACCATACGTACCAAATGACATGCAATGACATTAGGTGAATTGTCATGAGTGTTATAATAATTCAGTACAGCTTCAGAAATGGTGCTTGAACAAGAAGTTTCTCTTCTGTGCTTGTCTACTCTTTAACCTCCATTTATTTGTTGCTAAATTATCATTATGAAAATAATGATAATATGGTATTATATGTTATATAACAAAATAACATTATATTAAAATTGTGTGTGTGTGTGTGTGTGTGTGTGTGTGTGTACAGGTTTAACCTCTACAAGGATAGTAAAACCTGAGAGGGAAATGGCATACTAAATGATGTTTTTTTGAAAATGTAAAAATGCCAAAAGGTTTCTGTGAGGGGTAGGGTTAGGAGATATAAATTATCATTAGACCCGTATAAAATCCATAGAAGTCTATGGTAAGTCCCCACGCTGATATAAAACATATGATTGAGATCAATATGATATTCACAGTGCTGCTCAATTGTATATGGCCAACAAAATCATCACGAATATATCATGAATATTCTGTATATAACCCATCTCTACATGCACACGTGCCCGAGCTGCTTCACTGACTGTACACCTCATGTGCCTGCTGCCTTAAAGCTGTGATTGACAGCTCTCATGCCAGGCCTGTGCCAGGTTGGGCCATATGTGGATAATCTACTTAGGATTGCACAGGCCTTGTGTGCCATGTAAGGTGTCTCCCAGATCAGCCTACACACAGAGGAGACAATCTCCAAAACTGCTTCTGTGGCAACAGTGGAATTAGCACTCCTGGAAAACTGCTCTGAGAAAATCAATTAGGATTTTTAGAATCCTGGCACAGCAGGCACACCAAATCTTTCTAGTCAGCCCCCCCACCCCCAGTATAGTTGATGTAGTGCCTGCATTCACTCTGAAATATTTGACTGGAAATGGTTTCCCTGAAATGATGGTTGTCTCCTTATGAAACAAAAGTAAATTTTAATTGTGCCTGAGAGTGATTTTGTTAGTCAGAGGAGATTCAGTTTTTTTTACTTATCAGACCATAATCATGAAAAAAATAAAAGCCTGCGGGTCTGTAGCTTGTCACAGTTGCAAACAGACAAACTGTTTACCGCAAGATAAATGAGATGCCTTTTTTTTTTTTGCTGTATTAGAAAGCATCTCTCCTGGTAGTCAGACTTTATTTTACATCGTCTGAGATTTCAAGGAGAGCAAACAGAGCTAAAATGATTTCTGATATGAGAGAGGATAAGAAACACAATTGGGGGACATTTGAATGATTTAAATTCTGCATCACCAAAAAAATTGAAAAATACAGATATCCACTGAGTCTTAGAGCCTTACCAACTTGTTCCAGGTTCAATACAAGTTGAGCTCGATCGACAGCATTTGTGGCATAATGTTGATTACCAAAAAAATTAATTTTGACTCATTCCTCCTTTTCTAAAATCAAGGTTACAGTGAGGCACTCACAGTGGAAGTGAATGGGGCCAATTTTTGGAGGGTTTAAACAGAAATGTGAAGCTTATAATTTTATAAAAGCACTTTCATTAATTCTTCTGTTAAAGACAAACTTGTTTATTATTCGAGTTGTAAAGTTGTTTAAACTGTCAAAATCAGTAATCCAGAGGAGAACAACAACCTTTTAAGTATTACTTGGAGTAAAAATTAATTCAGGCTCAACTCAATTAATGATATCATTGTAACTAACCTTGGACCATTGCTTCATGTCATCTACATACTCAGGTGAGGCACTGTCAGTAAAAATGGTCATTTCGACTCTGTGAAGTATCGGCATGTTTTTTGACCATTTTTACAAATGTGTAATACCTCAAACATTACATTACCCACTAAGAATATACGCAGATGCAAGTGGAGACCGGATATTGAAAAAAGTCGATCATGGAACACTTCCGCATTCAGGAAAAAGGTGGATAGCTTTACAAAGAAAAGGTTAGAATGTGATTTTATCACACTAAAATCATTACATGCATATTGTTATGTTGATCATTCACTAAATGCGCAACCCTCCACTACAATGAGAGGAAATCACTCGCATTTGCAACCAAATTTCGCACTATGCGACTAAAGTGAATATATTTGGCAAATGGCTGGTAAATGTTTACATTTCACTCATCAGTAATTATGTAGTTTAATTGTGAAATGTTCAGCAGCGAGATCCTTTCACAGCGTGTTGAGAGTAAAAGTTGTTCCGTGTAATGTGTGTCCAAGAAGAGATCCACGCAACTAATTTGCCATTGAATACTGTCTCTTTTAATACCCTTTTTGTTCTTTACAGTCAGTTATTGATCAAAAACAACAATCATGCATCGCACAGATGAGGTAAAGCCATTTGAGTCCTCTCTGGTTAACA
The DNA here is from genome assembly GCF_019703515.2 of Myxocyprinus asiaticus. Lineage (NCBI taxonomy): Eukaryota > Metazoa > Chordata > Actinopteri > Cypriniformes > Catostomidae > Myxocyprinus > Myxocyprinus asiaticus. The sequence continues at coordinate 16,017,818 of NC_059383.1, read as the reverse complement.
TGCGCTCATTTAAAGGCGCTGTTTACAGCAGTTGTGTTTTTTGTTGAAGACCGTACCGTTTTTAACACGTGTTCAACAAATCAATGTAATTAAATACTTGTAAATAGTACAAGTGATGCAATTTAAATAAATATGTAACAAAAATAAAATATGAAATATTATATCTTATTTATTGATTGAATACATTTATTTGTTCATTGAAAAAAGCCAAATTGTGGCCAAAATGATGAAAAAGTAATCAAATATAATTAGTAAAATTTATATTTTGTATAATTAACAGCATTAGCTGGGAGATCATTTATTTTATATGTAAGCAAAAATGGCATTATAACTGAAATAAACCCATATGAATCGATATTGAAGCTAATCGAAATCGGAATTGAATCGAGAGCTTGTGAATTGGAATCTAATTGAATCTGGAAATCTGTATCAATAGCCAGCCCTAGTTTCAAGATTCATTGAAGTGAATGGTATTTTAAAATGACGTCTTGTGTTCAGGAGAAATTGGTTATAAATATGAGTGTTGTTTTCTTTCTGTCAGCAATGCGCTTTCCCTGTTTGTCATTTTGGAGTACTGCACAATACTCTAGTCTTGCCAAATTGTACAGCCACATACCAATCCACCAGTGGTCATTTCCATCAGCTTTTGTTTCTATTGAACAGAAATGGAAAACACATTTTAGACTGCAAAAGCTATCTGGGACAGATGAAAGGAAGATGGAGGGTTTGATCTAGGTGTGTATAGTTGTGGAAAGAGTGGGGGAGGAAGAACAGTTGCAGAGAGACAGAATTGTTTGATGAAAGTTTGTAGATCTGTGGAGGATATCTGTGGATCTTTTCATTGATATGTCTAGAATAGCTGTCCCCCCTCCATTTTCCAGTTTGGAAAAGACAATGGGCAGGGGCTTGTAAACCACCCCATGGTTTGTTACCATGACAATGCTGAAGGCAAGGAGAAGTCACAGGAGAAGCCTTTTGCTTTTGTCTGCCAGCGAGAAACGTCTTTTCAACATTTACACTGAAAGCGCAGAATTCAGCAACCACAAGAATTCAGCACAAGAAAGGATTCATAGAACGGCATATTTCTGGTATTCACTTCTTGTGAGCTAAGTTTCTTTGAATACTTGTGTTAGAATGATTTCCAGCACACTTTCGGAAAGTTATTGTGACTATTTGGCCCTAATTCTCAGAGAATTCTGCTTTTCCTCTATTTCTTAAATGCTGTAAAAAAGAAAAAAGAAAAAGAAAAGAAAGAAAAACAGATTAAACTAGCCTAAGATGGTTTGCTGGTCTTTGCTTGTCTCTGAGCTTGGACAAGCTGGTCTAGCAGGTTTTCCAGTAGGACAAGCAGTCTAGTTGTCTGACCCAGCCTGACTAGCCAACAAATGGCCTCTAAAACCAGCAAACCAGACCAGCCTAACCAGGATTGGAAACCAGCTAAGACCAGTAAACCATCAAGGCTGGTTTAATATGTTTTTTTTTTTTTTGTTTGTTTTTTTTTTCAGCTGGGTTCTTACATATTTTTCTTTATTTGCTATGGCTCTGTTTTTTCGTTATTTTCCATGGCTCGTTTGTTTCTGGTGGCATTGTATTGATGACCCATGCAGTTTCTTGCGTTCAGTTTGGAAAACAAATGAGTAAAATTTACTCCTGCCAGTTGGAGGACTGTTCATGTTTTTCTTTTTTTCACTCATGTTCTTTGAATTTTAAATTCGACACGTCTTCATGGAGACTAAGTCCTCTCATTTGTTTAGTTTTGAGTGCGGCGTTGAAGCACTCATTTCAAAGGCATAGAACTGAACTGAAGAGCCAAACATGACCGTCCTGCCTCCTTTACTTCCCTTTTTTCTCTCTTTCTCTCCCCATCCCTTTTTACATTTTCTCTCTCTCTCTCTCTCTCTCTCTCTCTCTGTCTCTTTTTACTCCTACTCCCCCCTACTTTTATCTAGGGAGGTTAACTGCATGAGAGTTGGTTCAATCTCTAAACACATACAAAATCAGAAGTCTTCATCCTTAAAGGGATTACTGAATCTGGGGACAATTTTAGCTTCTGGGTTCCCGTTCACTTTGAGCCCAAGACACTTGACAGACAGACTCAGTCTAGACCAGTGTTGCACAAGATTCCTTCTCCTGCAGAATCCTGTTCCCCTTGGACCCCAAAGTGATTTTTATTAGTATTATTATTATAAAAAAATAAAAAAAACTACAAAATCACTTTATGATTTCATCTTAAAGGAATAGTTCATTAAAAAATATATAATTATTTACTCACCCTCATGTTGTTCCAGACCTTTATGACTTTCTTAATTTCGTAGAACACAAAAGAGATGTTAGGAAGAATCATGGGCACATTTAAGAATCATGGGCACTTGACGGTAAGCACAGAAATCTGCGTAATACAACCTTATATCTAGGGGGGTCTGGGGGCATGCTCCCCTGTGATTTATTTTTTTTTGTTTTGTTTTGTTTTGTTGCAAAAACAATATCAAAGCATTCAATTCTTGTGATTTTGAAAGAAGCAGTTTTTTTTGTTTTGTTTTTCTAGAGTATGAGTAGCGTTCATATAACTTTTGACTATTTCTTCCAGTAAACATTCAGAACAAACTAAAAAACTAAAAAAGCAAAATGCACCACAATAAATAGAACAGAACGCAGGTGTCTCAAGACGTGTTTTTTTCCATTGAATAAGTTATTTTTAACTTAACACAGCATCTAAAAATTCAGCGCTCCCGTGAGAGATGCTAAAAACACAGTGAAACGTGGCACAGTTTTCAAAAGACATCCATCTAGTGAACGTTTTAATGGAAAACGATTGAAAAACAGCACGATTTGGTTTGAACAGCCCCTTGTTCACATGACATAGCACTTGCTGAAGAGACAGCCTTTTGTTTCAGTTGATTGTAGGTAAATTTCCACTGTATACAGCGCTGTTTGTTCTGTGTTCTCAAATATCACAGTAGAGTTTTACTGTGTGAGAAACCATTCTAAACGATTCAATGAGTTTTCAATTCGATTCAATTATTCATTCATCAACAAAAATACTGGACACTCTTCATTGATGAAAAATTCTGAGAGTAAATGTTTCTCAGGTCAATTGGAGCACTCATGGTACGCACAGTACATATGGCAGTATAGCTGCAGGCGCCAGTGGGATGAATGTTTCAGTCATTATTTACTTGTACAGGAAAAATATGTAATTAAACTGAAATGGAGTCTGTCAGTCACTAACATTCTACTTAGCATCTTCTTTTGTGTTTGACGGAATTTTAAAAAGTCATACAAGTTTGGTACAACATGATGACAGATTTTTCGCTTTTGGCTGAACTGTTCCTTTAGTTCACCCACATTTTCGCTTTTGCAGCTCATTCAGAATGCTGCTGACAGGATTTTCACCTGAACCAAAAAATCTGAGCATATTACTCCAGTCCTCAGGTCTTTACACTGGCTTCCAGTTGCATTTAGAATTGATTTTAAAGTACTATTACTCGTTAATAAATCGCTCAAAAGCCTAGGACATAAATACATTTCAGATATGTTTGTTGAATATAAACCTAACAGACCTCTCAGATCATTAGGATCAAGTCAGTTAGACATAGCTTAGACATACAGAGGGTTCACTCAAAACAAGGTGAGACAGCGTTTAGCTGTTATGCAACCCGCAGCTGGAACCAGCTTCTAGAAGAGGTCAAGTGTGCTCCAACAGTAGCCACATACAAATCCAGACTGAAAACACATCTGTTTAACTGTGCATTTACTGACTGAGCACTGTGCTACACTTACTGATTGCACTGCATCGTTTTATTTCTGTATTCTTTTTATTTTTATTCATTTTAATAGTTTTAATTATTTATAAATTCAATTTATTGCTTTTTAATCTCATTTCTTATTCTTAACTGGTTTTAAAATTAATTTGATGTTGTATTTTCTTTATCATTTATATGTAAAGCACTTTGAATTGCCATTGTGTATGAAATGTGCTGTATAAATAAACTTGCCTTGCCTTGCCTTTAAAAATTTAAATATGACACTGTATGTCTTTTGAGTCATGTGTCTTTATTTAACCTAAGCTATAAATCCAATAAAATATTTCTTGTTCTTTGTGTTATCTTACAGTTCAAATGCTAACTGGTTAGCCTATTAGCTTAGCATACCGCTTGGCTAGCATATATACAGTATACCTTTTGCCTACACTGCAGTGATGTTAACAGAGTACTGTTAAAAAAAAGCTATTGCTGCAATAAAAAGGATAACAAGAAAGGCTATTTTACTTAGCTAAAACAATATATCGTGATAAAATCTTTTTTGAACAGGCATTATAAGCGAACATCTCTTTGGGTCCAAAGGAGACAGTATCCTCCTTTGAAAGGCTATCATCCCAGTCCCACTATTACTTACCCAGGATGAGTTGATAATCTTGGTATCTTGTTTACTTGGGTCTCTGCCCTTGGATGACACCAATGATTGCACAGAGACGAGACTCAGGACTTGCCAGACAATTGGTGAGTCTGATGGCCCTTTGTTTCTAAATGATGCCATCTGTTCTTATCATGTGTTATTGTTTGATAAATTGTCCTCTTGTAGGGGCTCCTCTCTGGTAATGATGTAATCTTGTATGTGATGTGTTTTGCTAGAGGAGTTATCTGGTTAAGTGGTTAAAGTAGAGTGACCTTTTTTTAGAAAGGCCTTGTGCTCATGTTAGAGAAGGAAGTGATTATCATGACTATGGGACTATTCCAAACTTAGTGAGCTGCCTCGCTGTCTCCAGCCTACATAGGCAGCTGTCTTCTATGGCAGCATCCTTACAGAAATGATCCCTCATAAGAGACCGATTTGGAACGCTCTACATACACGGCAGCTCTAAGTATATTTTTAATCCAAATTTCTCTCGCTTCATTCGACATCTTGGATTTATTTTTCTGCCAAGCTCATAAATTGGATACATAAATTACAATGCTACCTTTTGGCCAAAACAAGATGTCTTAGAAGGCAACATAATTAAGATACCTACCTTTTGGAACAGTCTTTGTGTCAGGAGCATGCCTATGATGTCTTAAAATGCTGCCTCTGAAGGATGCTCACTAGGTTTTGGAACAGACCCTTTATCAGAGGTGTTGACTTGGTGTTCACACTTTGTGTTACAACAGTGAGATGTGTAATATCAAAGCCGCCAGTGGGGGGAAATCTGGCCAGATTGGACACTTCAACCTCACAGCTCAACACAACACAGCACAGCTAAATATTCAGGGTTCAAGTCATGTGACCCCTACTCATAATGATGGCATAATATTTCATACTGTAGTTCTGTATGTAAATATGCCCCCTATTGAATTTATGGTTCAGTAGGAATCATTTAGCTTCAAAACCTTTGCGTATTTGTGATAAGCCACAAGAAAAATGTGTTACTCAGAGGTTGCTCTTTCATAGCTAAGGAGACTTGAGTTTTAAGTTTGATATATTGACTTGAGTATCAACTTTGATGTTTCTCCTAAAACTCCTATAGGAAGAATTTAAATAAACTTAAATGAGACAATTGCCTACTGTTAAAAACATCCACAAAAGTGATTGTGATTGCAGACTGGTACCTCTGCAAAGATGAGCACAGTTTCAGATCTCATTTGAAAACCCTAGAGGACACACGAGAGAGTACTGGGATCTTTGTCCTCAGAAGTAAAATCTGAGAAGCAGAACACTTTAACAGAAGTTTCCATTTGCTCCCCATTTAATCTCATTGCTGTCTAGGAGAAACAACTGAGATACTAAATAGATCTCATTTGTGATTTTTATTTCCTATGGGAATGCATTCTTTCTGCCAAGCACTCATTATGTAACATTGTTGGACTGAGGCACTCCAGGACAGCAAACATAATTAATTCCATTTTAAACAGTAGAGAAAAATGTCATTTGCTGTTATCGTCCTTTATTTTATCGACAGAAAGGCTAACAGACTGTCAGCTTTCGTGATGAGCCTTCAGTCATGCCTGTGTTCTGTGAAGTGGGAAATCTGTTTGGCAGTGCATCACAGAACCTGTTCAGTCTGTGGAGAAAATCTTGCCAATGCCTGCCTTTGTCATCCTGCGATTTCAAGGGCAAGACACTACGTAAACAGCCCTGTGTGTTCTGCTGCTGTTGTCAGGAGCCCATGCCTCTCCTCCTGGTTCCGTCCTCTCTTCTTACAGCCAGAGACCATGCCATCCATTATTTAACAAGTACAGAGCTCCATGCGCTTCACTAAGAAGCAGTTGCGTTCTAACTTTATGCAGTTACACTCTTATAATGTGCCCATGTCTGCCATTGATACGCCATCATTTGATAATTCGGATCATGATTGTGCTCCCTCACAAGAAAAAAATATGCTTTTAGATTGGGCCCGGTGCACCAGTGCACAGAGAGCTGCAGTAAATGCACTAATCTGCCATGGTAATGGCAAGAGAATCATAAGGTCACTTCCTTTCAAATGGCAGATTCCCACAGTAGCCAGTTAATCTTCTGTAATGCATGACTGCAGATGGTTGGGCACGAACAGGCGGGGCTAATTTTTTTCACTAAAGTTGTATATAAAAGTTAAAAGCTAGTGATTTAAATAGTTTTCCATAAATTGCAATTAAATAACACAAAGTAAATGAAAAACTAAAACATCTAGTGAAAACTGATATACAAATAATTTTATTCATAGTTATAGAGAACTCAATATGATGTGAGATGCTATTGAGGTTACTGATACCGATAACAAAGATACAGCTTCTTTCCTCAAAGGTCTTGCTTTTATAGATGTAAATCCATACTCTGACAATGTTTCAACGTGGTCACACGGGAAATTGACATGTTGCCTCAGAAAGTTCATGTACCCTGAAATCAACCCCATTCACCTGAATTACTGACAAATGATTATCTTTCCCTCTAGCGCTACTGATAGTATCGTCCCACTGAAACCAGGAATTGATTGCATTTACATAAACCAGGGGTCTTCAACAATTTTTGGACCAAGGACCCCTTGGTGGGTAGAGAGATGGAGCCGGGACCCCTGTTACATATTGTATTAAATTGAGTTGCGTTTTATGCCTATAAAAAATGTATGGCAGGCTACCATATTGTATGTAATTTTATTATGTTTATATTGTAAAGCTCATCTGCTCAACCTTACAGCATGACCGACGCAAAGCATATGCATTTACTTGCGATCCTCTACTGCAGCGCTGCTGAACCTGTTGTGTGTCGTGCTTTGAATGGCTCGTGATGAGCATGGGCGTGAATGGTTTGTCCACACTGCGCTTCTGCTGACTAGCTCAGTTTCATCACACTTTAATGGTGTTTAGCATTCCAATCAGTTCATAACAAAATACACAAGATGTGCGAATGTGAGCAAGGATTAAAAAGAAAGAGGAAGATTTGGCATGCAGGTGCGAGGAACTTGGATTAAAATACATACACTTATCTCTGTCGCTCGCGTGTGAGTGATTAATACAAATGCCAATGGTGGATCAAACAGTAATTTGCCCTGCGGTACAACCACTGATATATAAATATAACTGGATCGCTGACACAATGGTAAACTGCCTGCAGGAGTTAAAGCACCGGAAGTGTTCGGGTGGCCATCTTTGTATGCCCAAACTCTCATAGAGCGTCAATGACTGACAGGCAAAAATGCCCCAGTTTCACCATCTCCGACCTGTGGATACGACAGTTGCATTTTGCCCTCTAGTGAGAATCATATTTGATGTTTAATTTGCTCGTTATGGATCATATTCATTATGAGGGAGCAAATACACACGGATCACAATGTCAGAGCATTCACCTGCCCCGGTGTTCAGCCTATCAAGACAGCACAACAATCACCAAAGGAAGAGGGAAAACTGTCCACAAGTTGTAATGTAAGTAGGAAAAGTTGTCATATCTGCTTGTTTAGGGTGACAATACATCCTTACCCCCGAAAGGGACTTTAAAAAAGTCAGACCGGGATTTCTAAATCACCTTAAATACCCGGGATTTGCTTGTTTTCATATTGAAGTGCTCTCTATAGTCATACATGGATACATGTCATAAATATGTGTTCGTTTGCCATTTAAATCTAGCATATCAGTTTAATTTGTACCAGCTTTGCTTTGCGTGTCCCCCTCAATCTCAGCGCCCGCTGCGCGTGATAGAGGGAGAGAGAGAGCATGCGCTCTTATTCAAGTGACCGCGAGAACAAGGCACTTTTTGATGAAAACATAAAACAAGTAACTCTGAACAAACACTTCGATGTTCACAATAAATAAGTCTGAAAATGTTTGTATCTTACCTCAGTTTCAGTGAACTTGTTTACATTCAGCTGATCTGTTCGCTGATGAAGTTTGTTAGAGGTGGATACTGTTTGATATACAGTAAATATACATAACTCTGTCAGGCTTTCAAGAAACAGGAAAAATTCCCAACTTTAAATAATTACATGTGTAGGACGTTTGCGTTGTAGGGATTTACATGCAGATTTCAGATATAAAATCAGTGACTGAATGACTAATGTTTACTCACTGAAATTAGATGATTTCCTATTCCTATGTCAATAGGGACAATGGAATGTTTGGACATAGCAATATGGCGGCACAGTGGCTTCACAGATATGCCGACATGAGCAATCCAATAATATATATATATATATATATATATATATATATATATACATACAGTTGTGCTCAAAAGTTTGCATACCCTGGCAGAAATTGTGAAATTTTGGCATTGATTTAGAAAATATGACTGATCATGCAATAAAACTGTCTTTTATTTAAGGATAGTGATCATATGAAGCCATTTATTATCACATAGTTGTTTGGCTCCTTTTTAAATCATAATGATAACAGAAATCACACAAATAGTCCTGATCAAAAGTTTACATACCCTTGAATGTTTGGCCTTGTTACAGACACACAAGGTGACACACACAGGTTTACATACTGAGCCATGGGGAGCAGAAAAAAACTGTCAAAAGATGCGTAACAAGGTAATGGAACTTTATAAAGATGAAAAGGATATAAAAAGATATTCAAAGCCTTGAAAATGCCAGTTAGTACTGTTCAATCACTTATTAAGAAGTGGAAAATTCGGGGATCTCTTGATACCAAGCCAAGGTCAGGTAGACCAAGAAAGATTTCAGCCACAACTGCCAGAAGAATTTTTCGGGATACAAAGAAAAACCCACAGGTAACCTCAGGAGAAACACAGGCTGCTCTGGAAAAAGACGGTGTGGTTGTTTCAAGGAGCACAATACGACGATACTTGAACAAAAATGAGCTGCATGGTCGAGTTGCCAGAAAGAAGCCTTTACTGCACCAATGCCACAAAAAAGCCCAGTTACAGTATGCCGGACAACACCTTGACATGCCTCACAGCTTCTGGCACACTGTAATTTGGAGTGACGAGACCAAAATAGAGCTTTATGGTCACAACCATAAGTGCTATGTTTGGAGAGGGGTCAACAAGGCCTATAGTGAAAAGAATACCATCCCCACTGTGAAGCATGGTGGTGGCTCACTGATGTTTTGGGGGTGTGTGAGCTCTAAAGGCACGGCGGATCTTGTGAAAATTGATGGCAAGATGAATGCAGCATGTTATCAGAAAATACTGGCAGACAATTTGCATTCTTCTGCACGAAAGCTGCACGTGGGACGCACTTGGACTTTCCAGCACGACAATGACCCTAAGCACAAGGCCAAGTTGACCCTCCAATGGGTACAGCAGAAAAAGGTGAAGGTTCTGGAGTGGCCATCACAGTCTCCTGACCTTAATATCATCGAGCCACTCTGGGGAGATCTCAAACGTGAGGTTCATGCAAGACGACCAAAGACTTTGTATGACCTGGAGGCATTTTGCCAAGACAAATGGGCAGCTATACCACCTGCAAGAATTTGGGGCCTCATAGACAACTATTACAAAAGACTGCACACTGTAACTGATGCTAAAGAGGGCAATACACAGTATTAAGAACTAAGGGTATGCAGACTTTAGGAGTCATTTCATTTTTTTCTTTGTTGCCATGTTTTGTTTTATGATTGTGCCATTCTGTTAAAACCTACAGTTGAATATGAATCCCATAAGAAATAAAAGAAATGTGTTTTGCCTGCTCACTCATGTTTTCTTTAGAAATGGTACATATATTACCAATTCTTCAAAGGTATGCAAACTTTTGAGCACAACTGTATATATATATGTGTCAGTGGGGACTCCCTGAGGGCCACGGACCCCCTGTTGAAGACCCTTGACATAAACCATTGTGAGCACAATTCAGAGGGTGCATTTTTGCTCTAAAATTACATTTTGAATCCACTGACGGTTAAGTTTAGGGTTGGGGTTTGGGTCAGGGGGTAGAATTGCATTCCTGTTGAGTGTATTACATCATTTACAACTAAAAAACAACTCGCTTTTGGCACCACTCTGTAGATATTTCACCCAGTAACTGGAGCTCACACTGGAGAGTGTCCATACATTCAACAAAATTTCCAGCTTTGGCCACTGGGGGCAGTGATTTGAATTTTGGTAAGAACAGACCAATTTCAGCAGCAGAACTTTGACCTACTGTTGCCGAATTCAAAGTGCGATCAGTCTATTCCTTAACTTACTAAAGCTAAAACTGAAACTAAAATATATTAAAAAAAAGATTTATAAATATGTTCATGAAATAAAAACTAAACTGAAATGTACATTTGAAAACAGTATTAATATAAAAACTAATTAGAAAAAGTTAAACTCTAATAACCTTGTAACAGGCGGTAATATTATGCAAACAGAACAGGAATTTATAAGCATTTACAGCTGCACCTTGATGCATTTATATGGAGATTACTGCACCAGTTGGAGGAAAATTTGTAAAACATTTGAATTAAACAGCACAGAATCAAACCAAAGGCTTTTAAGCTTGGTTATATGGGCTCCCCGCCTGCCTTTTGTCAAGCGGTTCCTATTGATAATGATGCCGGGTGCAATTTACGGTTTGCACATTTTCAATACTTTTACAGCCTCATTACGTTTAAGAATGTGACAAATGGCTCATCTCAGCTGTCTCAGACCCAAGTGGTGATCATGACGAGACTGATGGTGCTTTGTTGTCACATAGGTGATTAGGCTGTTTGTTATCAGTTGCGTGCACTCTCATCATCTTTTCCTTGATTTGAAACTGAAAACGAAAGGAGAGGGAGCTCATGCGCATAGTGCGAAATTCTCATGATGTAGATCCGGCCATTAACGTGTTGTTTGTCACACACGGCAGTAAACTGACTGTAATGATGACTCCATTGTCTTTCAGTTGTTGTCATTTTAATAGGTATGATGGGAAATCAAGCTAAATTAACTTCATAACTGTGAGTGCAATCAAAGCAATTATCCCTTTGATTGTCACCAGACACGCTTTAATTAGATTAGAAAATATGCAAGTCGCTCGCAGTGGTCGATCGAGGTAATTTGTGAGTAATTTAAAAGTGTTGTCATTTTAGTGCTCTGATCATTATTGTAACCTAACTGATACAACCTAGAGCTATACGGAGAGGCTCCAAAGCTGTAGGGATAATAAGCCAGCATGGCTCCCAATCACTATTAGTCAAATATATTTTACTCTGTGCTTTTTTTATCATCTACGCTGGTATTCATTTTTCCACTGTGGCATTAAATGCTCTCCAAAAGTCCTTGATTTTATCAGCTCTCCAAACTGTCCCACAAAGAGCATCGCTCAGTTCAATTTATTTCAAAAGGGAGGTGAAAAATCTCTTTATAAGAGATCAGTGACAAGATTAAATATGGAGGGATGTTTTCTTGACTTGCAGGCTGACTAGCATATCCATGGTAATGCATGAGCAGACAGACCATCTATTCCACGTCAACCAAGCTGGAATGCTTTCATTCACAGAGCTGTCCAAACTAGACAGGACTTGAGTAAAAGTGACTCACAGATCTAAGTAGCTATATTTGTGGAGAAGAAAATGAATACATTTGTAGCATACATCAATCAAGGGCAGTGTTGGCTGAATTTTTTTGGTCTCTCTGATCAAAATTGATTTCTTCATGTAAAGTAACTTGTTTTGTTGAGATTACTTTTGTTGTGTTGTGATCTTGAATAAACAAAAAAAAGAGAATTCTTCAGTATGTTTGGAAATTGAATTTTTGCAATTCTATTTGGTACATCCTTGCTGTTTTAGGATGCAATCATTATCTTGTGAACTAAGCAGTGCTGCATATTTTCACGCACAAGATTTCTGACAGCTTCAGTTCCGTTCTGAGAAACAATGGACATGTGAATGGACTACAGTTAAAATGCTGTCTATTCATTTAGCTTTATTTCAAGAAATCTCTTGGCTTTAATACCAACCTGGTCCCATAAACGTGACTCCATGTATATACATTTTTGCAAAACTTATTATACGTTTCTCCAATTACAATTCCCTGCCGTTTCCAGATTAAATGAACACTAGAGGCGCTACAACAACTGTGTGTTTTATTCACTTTCACTCAAATCATGACTTTAATGGCTGATAATGACTTTATAAATACATATTTTTTTCTCTATTACTCAGACCCTGCTATTTTATGATAACGACACACTTTTACTCTAACGCATCTTTTGAAAAACTGTACATTTTAATGCTTGTATTACAGACCCACCTTCATATATACACTTATTCCAACATGATTAGTTTGCGTGGTAGCTCACCTCTTAGGGCGTTGGGCTTAGAGTTGGAGGACCGCAGTTTAAGTCTAGTCATGAACTCAAGCTGACACGTGACATGACAGAATCATAGAAGCAGCACAAGATGATGTGGTTTGTTCAGAACATTTCCTTATTCATTTCGCTTCTGCATTTTAAAACATTAATGGTTAGGTCTAGGCATTGATAAGGTAAGGATGTCTTTTTTAACATCTCATATATATATATATAAAAACATTAACGGTTAGATTTAGTCGTTGATTTGGTATGGATGTCTTTTTTAAACGTGTCATTTATATTTTTAAACATTATTGGTTAGGTTCAGGCAAAAGTATTACGTTAGGGAGGAATGTTTTATAAACATCCATCTAAAATTCACCTTAAAACCTCATCTGAATACGACACCATTTGACTTGATTTTGGCGTCCCCAGCTAGACATTTCACTGTAAACCTGCATCCAAACGTGAGATACAGCACATCATTTTTGAGTTGCAAAAATTGTGTCATGTTCACGTAAATTTCATGAGATCAGGCTGTTTAATGCACATATTGTCTTCTGCACAAAGTTTTATTTTTTTATTTTTATGTCTGTCAAAATGTCAGATCTATGCACATACACAGCTTGGTAGGAACAGTGATCAAGTGTTTGTTTTATGGATGCAGTTAGATTCACACTGAGCTTAATCTGATGCAAACTCTGTAAATTTACTTCTTGAATACTTGTTGTTGTGTAAAGGCATTTTACTTAAGATCTACAGAGCTTGTTTTGCTGAAGCAGCATTAGGATTAAGCACAGAATAAACATGTTATTGACATCTGTATGTTTCAATATAAAGTAAGGAATGAGGAGAGCACAGTCTGTAGCTATAATGAGTTTGTGTCTATTGTATATGTTTTCTTGAACTGTACCTGTTTTAACGACTGCAGTCTCAGGGCTGCTTGGTACCCAGATCAGTGCAGGTTTACAGGTTTGGGTGACGTTATCTGAAAGGAAAAGCTTTGGGGCTGCTGCTGCTGCCATGTCTGCCACAAATAAATAGCTCTCAAATCCATTTTATGCTGAATAACAAAAGCCTGTGGAACCTGTGTCTTATTCCAAGAATAAACTGCTCAATGTGTTTGCAGTGAGATAGTAATTACTGTAAGCATCTTCATTTAAAAAAGTCGAAAACAGAACAAAAAACAAAACAAGACGAGTATGACTCTGCTCCTATGCCTTTCATCTCTATCCACACAGTACCCTTCCACATATGTCTTTACCTTCAGATAGGAGCATTAGTACAAGAAGAATGTCCTCACAAGTGTGAAAGCAGTGATAATGAACTTTGAAACATGAGTTCTTCAAACAGTGGAGGGAAGTGAGAGATTCTGAGACCAGTACACTCAATATCTTCTAATTTTCATGATTAATTTGAGAGGGTTTTTTTTTTTTTTCTTTTTTTTTTTTTTCATGCTGCCATGGCCTTAGGTAATGTGTTTATCTGATGGAGTTTGTTCACAGCAATTCTCTCAAGCTTAATGAAAAGCAAAGAAGCTGCAGGGGCTCATCACCCACTTACTAAGAGATGTATTTATTTATTTTATTTTCCTAGTTTGAAGAAAAATATTAAGGCTGACAAAATCAATGAGTTCGATTTATTATGTTTATGTTTATATGTTTTTTGTTGTTGTTTTTTTATGCAGCTAATATGTTTAATAGATCTAATTTAACATTTGTTTCATTCTATTCTGAGTGATTTCTAAATACTGGTCAGGATCTTCATGAGCAGTAGTGCAGTTTTAACCCAGAGGTTCCTGCAGTGAAGAAAAAAGACTATCTTAATAGATAATTTATATATAAATCAAATCAAAACAGGTCATTTGTAGTGTTTGTATTGTGGAATTAATTATCAAAGCACCATCAAACACCATCATTTATACAGACGTTAACCAGTGGGGGTACACATGCATTATAACATCCATAAAGTGTTTATTTGTATTTACATTTTTGAAGATTTACATTAAGTTCAGTGTTTGCTTTCCCCAATCTGGTTTAGGAGTGTTGCATCTGTGTTTTTGAGCAAGTTATCTTTGAGCAAGTTACCTTAAAAAGTGCTTTTGCATAAATACAGTTTAAATGTATACATAAATTATGTACCGCTACAGCTGTCATCCACTCAAATTGACGGACCCAACACTTACAAATAAAATTATTATAGATTAATTGCAATTAATTATTTTAATCAACTGAGCCCCCCCCCCCCCCCCCCCATAAAAAAGATTAAGAACATAAACATAGACCCATATTTAATTTGGTTAGTTGTACCTAAATACATTTGAGCCTACCAAACACCGACAAATTCAGAACAAGTGGTCCATTCTTTCCCTTTGCTATTATGATTTGAAACACATTGGGGAAACTCCTCAGCGGGGACGCTTCAGGCCTGGAATGTGGCGGATAGAAATGGCATATTAACCACAGCTTTCTGGGGGCACAAATGTAAACACTGAGCACACCTACAATCACCTTTCTCACATGGCAGAAGCCCTGCACTTTTAGCCTTTTATTGACATGGACATTTGCCAAAGTACTCGCTCTGCACATTCACACCTCTGATTGACGACATCTGTGTTCGACCGACGGAAGCAATCATTCCGAAGCTCGACCCCACAAATCAAGGAGTGGAGTGCTGCAGAGGAATTGCGAGATGTTCCTCAGCCGACCACTGACGGAGAGCACCACAAATCTCCGGCACAAAAGAAAATAAGAAGTGAGGAGGCTGACTTTTTAATAGTTCCCTTAAATGTCAGCGGTAATCCTGTAGTGCAGGAAAAAGGCAAAGGAAATACTGCTGGCTGATGAATTTATTGCTGCAATTCTCTGTGGTCTTCTAGACACACAATGTGAGTCACTACATGTCAGATGTCTGGGCTGGTAAACTAAAGGTTTGAACCCCTAAAGGGGGCGATCCATGAGTTTTCACTTGTTCTAGACACACAAAGTGTGTCACTTTATGCCAAAGGTAACCCATAACCTCAAGCCATCTATGTTGACTCTGTCAAAACTTTATTGAAGGGGTCAAAGTAAAGCTTTTACTTAGAACACCAGAGGGGTGCTTTTAAAAAAAGAGCCATACAGGTGTATTATAAAAAGCAAATAATTTCATTCTACTGATCACACTCTTTTAGCAACCCTGCTGAAAAAACAACAACAGCAAAAGCTTAAAGCAGCCTAAGCTTGTTTGCTGGTTTTATCTGGTCTCCCAGCCTGGTCTGGTTTGCTGGTTTTAGAGGAGTTTTGGGCACTTGGTCGTTTGGCCATCCAGATGGACGACCTAAAGACCAGCTTGGCCAGGCTGGGAGAACAGTTAGCTACACCAACTATCCCTTCTCTACAGAAGGGCATCAAACTCTGTGTTGTTTTGCTGGAAATGTTGCTGTTGTGCGACTGTGACACATGGCTCAATAGAGTGTTGAAGGGGAATCAATCATTAGATGTGAATTTGTGAAAAGTTGACGTGGCTCCAGTATTTATGTGGAGTTTGTTTAAACTCGTATTGAAGATTTGCTGATCTGTGTGCCTTGTATTCTGAGACACAGCAGCTGTCGAAAGTTACTCGAGCTGTAGTTTCCATTTTTGATGATTCCAGTTGAATACGGCCCAAAACCTTTCAGTCCTAGAACAGAGCGTAATCTCACTCCTTTTGGTATTGCAGAATGCCAGGAAAACTCTTGACTGAGAACATCAACACCCATATGTTCAGCGACACCATTAGTCATCCCCCTCAATTCGCCTCCCTCATTAGCTGAATGAAGCTATGAGGGAAAATAGAGGTTTACTCTGGTCAATATTTATGAAGGCAGTGAGGTTTCGAATGTGTTTGTAGTACTTCCAGTCAAATTGAAAGCAATGACATGACTGTTTCATTTACATGCTGAGAGATATAACGATGCTTTGATTTATTTGTGTCTTCAAACTGTATGTACTTATGTAGTCCTGCATACCCAAACAATATGCTTCAATTGCACATATATAGAGAGAGAGAGAGAGAGAGAGAGAGAGAGAAAGAGATACTGTATATACATGTTTTATCATAAAGTATATACTGTATATCATATATGATAAAACTAAAAAGCGATACAATTTGATGGTTTGCATTTTTTGCAACGTTGCACTGGGTACCCGTACCGTACCCACACTAAAAATCTAATTGGTTCATAACCATGCATCCTGTACTGTAACTGTAAACATCAAATATGTTCTGATTGGCTGTAATTGTGCTGCGTCACTCACAATTTTTGCATTCATGGAACCTTTTCACTGAATGCAATGATACGTTTCCACTATTTGCAGTAGCAGGGTAAATCTAGAAAATTTGTGTGTGTGTGTAAATTAATAATTTAGGGTCTGAGGGTGTTTTGGGCCCTGGAGAAGTTTTGACATGCCTTGACATTTGTGCTTTTTTCAGTTGCTTAAAAACATATGAATGTCTAAAGTCTGATAACACTGTATTCAGCACAAACTGGGCTACAATAATATGTGAACAACATGTATGTACATGTTTGTATTTTTGAGAAAATAACTTTTATGTGTGGTTTTTGAAAAAACAAAAATTGTAAGTCACTGAAATAAGGCCATATATCACATACTAAACATTTGTTCACAAGACTTTTGAGAACTGGATCTTGTAGCCTAGAGTTTTTGCTACAAAATGATGTGAAAACCATTCTGATCACTCATAAAACAATATAGTCATTTCACTTTTGTAAGACACTTTTAGTGTTAGAAAGGCCATATGCGAGGAGGCGTGGATGATCATGAATATTGATGTGATTCACACCTGAGGACCCCTCCCCATAGAGAGAATGAATGTGAGGAGACTTAATGATTGAATGTATTGTTTGTAGCTTATTCACAAAATCAAGTTAAAAGAAGTAATCTGACTATACATTTTCTTTACATAAAGACTTACAAATTTTAGACCTACACTACCGTTTAAAAGTTTTAGATCTGTAAGATTTTTTAATGTTTTTAAAAGAAGTCTCTTCTGCTCACCAAGGCTGCATTTATTTTATCCAAAATACAAGTGATATTGTGAAACATTTTTACAATTTAAAATAACTGTTTTCTAATGCTGAATTTTCAGCATCATTACTGCAGTCTTCAGTGTCACATCATCCTTCAGAAATCATTCTAATATGCTGATTTTCAAATATATATTTACAGCACATTTTACACATGTACACCCGAACAGATATTTGCAAGCACAAGCTTCATTGATGATAATGAGGCAGCATAAACACTAGTTAAAATCTAATCTAAACATTCATATTATTTTTATATCATATTACATATCATATTTATATCATACAGCATACAATTTAAATACCTGCTTTAGCCGAAACAACATTTAAATGTTACTAAAACTTGCCTATTAGGACATATTTCAAATGTCAATACTCTGAATCCTGGCTGGCAGGTCTGGAAATAGTCCAACTAGTAAAATATGTACATGTTTATGTAAAATAGCATGTCAACTAATGTACATAAAACTAAAAGACTTACTCATCTGAAATTGTATCCTCGGCTGGATCAAGTCGCACTTCAAAATGCAAATGTTCCTCGTCGGATTCCCGCTCTTCTTCTGAGGAAAATGTGAACTCTTCGTCACTATCCAGGAGCTTCCTCACCTGTGTAGCATGCCATCTTCCAAATGCACAGAAAAGTGAATGAACTTGATGCTTTTTAAGGCACTGTTGGGGGCGTTTACCATTTGCATTGATCTCCTCAGTACATTACCATATGAATAGCGCCCTCTGCCTGTGGTTGTGATCATATTAGCGATAATTAGCTGAGCCAGGAGAAACTGTACATCGCTTTATTTCATACAGATTACATTGCAGGAGAATATTTGTTTTAAATTTGAATTGTTTTATTTAAAAGTAGACATTTTAAACTTTCTTTAGACATATGTTTCATGATTGTCTGATAAATATTCGTGGAGTTTCAGTTCATTTTTGTGACAAGATGCTCGCGGAGACAGAGACGGCTGAAAGCGCACCCTGTTTATTTTCTTTATTTTACAAAAGTACAAGGTCTTGTTGTTATTGGGAGTGTACACAAATAAAAGTAGACCCTTTATGGTTTCTAATAATGTCTTACGCTTATCTGTATGCCCAAAAATGGAGTATTTTAAATTGTTTCCGCTGTTATGAGGAAACAATCCAGCAGTCAATCCCAGAGGGTTAATAAAGAAACTAGCAAACACTACTGCAATGGGGTTGCAAATACAGCTGCAGAGGGAGTAACAGTAAATTTAGCATTTTTCTCTCTTATGACTGTCATAAACGACGTTCTATTTGTCCTCCTTTCTTTTAATCCACGTATGAAAGCCTGTTTGCTAAAAAACACACACAACTGCATGACACAGCCTTTTTTGAATGACACAACTGATTTCACATTTGCTCGGTTCATTTTGTTCCTAAAGCTTTTTGTATTGTTGAGTGACACAAATATAATTTTTCTGTCTAATTCAATGTAAGACCAATTTTCTGTATCGACTCTTCTCAGTCAACAATCTATTAGTCAATTTGGGAAGATTTGGAGTGATTCCTGTTTTCTTAGCTTTATTAGCTTTCATAGCTTGTCGTCACATATGGTCAATGGATAGAGACTGAGTTACAAAAATCAGCATCAAGGTTTGCAGATTCTTGTGCTATTTCCATTAATCAGATCAAACTATTTAAATGGCACGATACATTCATTGGGTCTTGCTGGCAGACTTTTCATCTCTTGTTTGCTCTGTGAAAGATTGTCTGCTTAGAGAGTTGGTGGGGCAAATGATGTACAATGGGGTCCACAAGGATTGTGGAAAATTATTTTTCTTTTTGTTTAGAGTTATGTCTTTTGGGATTTTCTGGTTTTTAAGGGGGTTTGGACACTTGAACACCTGTTTGGCCAGTATGGGAGACCAGCTAGATCAGCTAAAGACCAGGGCCCGTATTTACAAAATGTTTTATCTTACCACTAGGAGTTCTCCAAAGAGTTCCTAACTAAGAGTTTTTGCTTAAAAGCTATTCACAAAACTGCTAAGAGCATGTTTTACTATGAAAATATTAATGTAAGAGTAAGGCGGAGTTGACCTCATTGCTATGGATGACATCACATTTTATTAGCATGCTTTTTGAAATCTCCGATGTGATTGGTAGACAGGGAAGCGCTATTTGTCAGCAAATCCTCAGACAGATAGCGGGATATAGCCTAAATATATAACAAATATTAGATAGCCTTATCTAATTAGCCTTAGGGTTTTTTGTGAATATGGGCCCAGCTTGTAGATATATTTTTTATTTTTTTTATTTTTATTTTTTTTTAATTCGGATGATGAATATTTGTTCATCCTATGTTGGTACAATGAAACAAGTGTGTGTCCCATCTACTGGATCAACTACACCGTGTAGCCTCACGATGACCATGAATGCTGCCTTTGTTCTCTGCAGTGAGTACGCACCCACTGGAAAACATACACTATGAAATTCCCAATTCTTCCACGCTATACAGTTTCATTTTTCCTGTGGCTAGAGGGCGAGCACGTTATCAAAACCTTTATCTCCAGTGGAACTGGTTTGTTTCGATTTGTAGAAGAGGTAACTGCATCTCTAACTATGCAATGATTAAAAAACCCTCAAGATTCAGACGATACCTTTTTTAAAGGTCAATGTCAATATTATAATGTTTATAATATTATTATATTATATTTTTAAAATACACCGACTCAGTTGTAATTTAGGCGATACCTTTTAATAATATTATAAAAAATTGTTTATAATGTGGATTGACGACAGAAGGCATGCTTCGGATCATTTGTGAGTCACTCATAGGGGTTTAGAAGTCCTCTGGAGGACTTCTAATCTGTCGTGTGTTTAGGAGCTACCTTTAGCGTTAAAAGGCTTCATGAATTACTCTTAGATGAAAATTTTACAGTCCTAAAATTAGGAATGACACAGGCCTAATTTCTAAGTGTTACTATTACATTTCTGCGTTAGGAGCTACTTTTAGCCTTAGGATTTTTTGTGAATACGGGCCAAGATTGTCCAGGCTGGGAGGCCCACCAGACTGGCTCAAACCATCTAAGGCTGGATTTTTATTTTTTGTATTTTTTTTTGCTTTGGCGGATCAGAACCATTTATCATAATGTCAATATGCAAAGCAAAGGCCTTTTGGCATCGCTAATGAATACAGCAGAGGTGGGTCTGAGCTTGTGGTTCCCTCGAGAGAAGCCAGAGCTACAATTAAAGCCCTAACGGCCTCCTCTCTGCTTCTCCTCCATCAATACATGCTTTGACTGGCCCTGCATGCACAGGAGCCGTGGTATTTTATGGCCTGTTGCCAGGCAACGAAAGAGAGGAAATGAGCTCCTAGACACAATAGGTCACTCTTGAAGAGGAGGCCATCCACAGCAAGGATCTATCTGCCTGATAATGGACCTATCTCCCATCCCCAATACCTGAGCAAAGAAAGATAAATTTCACGGCAGCTCACGTTTAAATTATTGTTTTATATGTGTGGGTGTATACTGGGGCGGACTGGCCATAGGGAGAATCGGGACTTTTTCTGGTGTGCCAGATGTGAAACGGGGCGGATCTACCAGGGTGGCAAACAGTGGCAAATGTCACCCTAAGAAATAGCCAGTATAAATATACAAATGTATAAAATATAAATGTAAGATTTTGACATTGTGTAGGAGTTTATTCATATCTGACTGCCTCAACTCTCACTGGATGCACAAATAACAACACAGACTGATTGTGTAATTGATTACAGGGGCAGCCAATCACGTGAAAGTATATCAGTGGTCAATTGCATGATAGGTTAAAGAAGCGGCCAATGGCGTGATGGGTTACAGCAGCAGCCAATCGCGTACTTGCTGCTGCAGTGCATGTGCAGTGTTTGGGTACTCGTGGGCTTAGGGTTTTTTAGCTTATTTCCTCAACAACAATATGACAATATGGACAAATACATGGAGAAAAAAGAGGTAAGAATAATTTCTCAGTTTTTTTTTTTTTTTTCAAGTTGTCACCGAATGATTATTCAATATATTGCCGTCAGTTGAGACGTCCTCAGCACTTTCTGAAATAGCTTTCGTCAGGTATGTGTATAATCCAGATGAAACATTTCCAGTTCTTGAGTTGGAATTTCTATTTCATCTGATCTCTCTATGTTTTGATTGCCGATCTGGCACTGGAATGTGTTATTTTGAATTTTATGATAAATGTTCGTTGTGGCTGTTATCAGTGTCGTTTAGCGTCAGCGTTTTTTTTCTGCAGCTTGCGCTCTTTTCCGGGAAATAGAAAAGCAAAATATGTCCCCCATTGTGATGCCTTCTCAGCCGTATTGTTTGTGTGTATGTAGAGCATGTGATTTGTCTTTATCTCCCTCTCTTTTAATCGCTCTCAGGTGTGGGTTTACCAGGTGAGCTGATTGTTAATGGGGAGCACCGGGCACACAGTGTGTTTCCTTCTTATATAAACTTAGTGTTCCATGACTGGGTTGTGTGATGAGAGACGGGTATTCATGAGTTGTGCCATCTTGGTCACCAATGCTCTCGCACAGATTCCCGCTGCTGGAATGGAGAGTTTGTGGTTGTCGCAGTCTGAACTTCGGAGTTAGCTGTTTTTTCAAGTATAGAATGGTCAATAAATGTGTCTGTGTTTCCACTACTCTCATCTCCCCGCATCTTTTATTGCATTTTATTTTTAAAGTGTAACACCCATCCACTGGCATACAGATGCAATCTTGGTTTATTACAATAAAAAGTTATATTTGGGTGAATTAGAAACCAGTACCTCTAAAAACTAGACACAAAAGTAACCACTAGACCAACCAGTCATGTTCTTGATTAAATTGCTGATCAGTGTGTTCATCTACTGACTAACAAAATCCCAAGACTGATAGTGGCAGATGTAGAGATGAAATAACCATATTATGTGAAATATCTATTTGAGTGCTTGAATTGGTCATTAAGAATGACTGTTTATCAAAATAGGTGATTTAAAGAATCTTTTATTGTGCATAAAATAATTAATATTCATGAGTTTCGCAGCACTGCCACCCAAAGTACAGTTTTCCTAGAGTTTATTTTTATTTAGAACTAACTTTGTGTTAATGTTCCCTTTCAAATGGCTTATTCCAGCTGTTACAAAGTGGATTTTATTAGCAGAGTAACACTGGGTATTCATGCACTCTCCATCCATGGGTACACTTAACAAAAAAACAATTTGACCTGCATAATGTGGTGAAGTCTATTCCAGATTGCCAGTTTTATGTCAAGCTAAGGGACATTTAGAATTTGTTGATGTGTTTAAATGACAATTTATTAGTACTCTGGAGATTTTTTTTTTTTTTTATGTTGGTAAATCAGTAGCAAAATGGTTTCTATGTGTGGTTCCTGTGGAAATGCAGTTGTATTGCAAATGGGGTCATGGATATTTATAATTTGGTAGTGACTCCAATGAATTAACTAGTACTTGTTGCAATGAAGCTTGGTACCTTGATCCATAAGAAATGCGCATGGGCGCTTGCTTTAGTGTTTCTACCCCTCATAGTCTGCATGCCACCCCATGAAATTTTTTTCTAGATGCACCCCTGGGTGTGTGTGTGTGTGTGTGTGTGTGTGTGTGTGTGTGTGTGTGTGTGTGTGTGTGTGTGTGTGTGTGTATAATTACAATTTTATTTTGTAGGGCCTCGAAGTGTGTCTTTACACATATTACGTTTACAAACTCAGCATGCATCGAAAGGTAAGATGTGTCTGGGGAAGTATCAATGGGTTGTAAATTTATCCTATTTATTCTGAGCCACTGAGCACTACTTTGAATTAATAGTAGCGATGGAATCGGGTTTTTAGTGGCAGTTTTCCAACAGCCCAACAAAAGCCATTATGTCTTGCTTTTCCAAAGTCAGCACTATTGTGTCTAAAGTTTGCTTTGCTTTTAAATCAATATCACCATGACAAAAACTAGTGACACAATAATTTATACCCAAACTTTACCAGGACTTTGACATTTCTCAGCTTTTATTTTCAGCTCCTGTGATCAGACACCCAAAGAAAAAGATTAGCATATATTTTTTGTCAGTTCAGATTAAATGGTTTAGAAAAAGAATGCTTTCATTAGGCTTTGTACTACATAGAGGAGGGAATGGTCTGAGTTCAAGTACTCTCAACTGCAATTAAAGCACACTAGATATTGTTAGGAGATTTTGGAGGGCTGACAATTGCTGTCAGCAGTGACCCACTCAGAAATGCTAACTCCAGAGCTTAATGACTAAAAGTTTACGTAACACACTGTGTCACACACACTATTTAGCAACAATTAACATCACTGTTAGAGGGCTAGACCATCAAAAGAACAGCTTCTGTGTCTCTTTGTCCATTTATCTCACTGGGAAATATTAGATTTAGTTATGTGGGAGCATATGAGGTAAGGTTGTTAGAAAAAAGCATGGAGGCATATTTTACATTTGCCTGTGGCATTATGTTCCTGAATTTCTTGTCAAGATAGGGCAATGATATTAGATGTCTTTTGCAATGTCCTCACTTGAACCACTTACCAGAGTCAGTGCAAGCAAATGAAAATAAAATAATATTGATGCTCAGTGTAGGTATGGGTCACGATGGTCAACTAGTCGTCTAACAACTGACTATTCTATATTTAGCATCCCACTTCTAAAATTCCATTTTTTAATTCTTTTAAAAAGCTTTAAATAACTTTTACTTTTTGAGACCTTTAGCATTCTGTTCTATTCAAGGAGGTCTATAACATACGGTTCCATTCCGTTGCACTCTGTCTAGTTGTTTTGAATGCAAGAACGAGTCCTATGTGGACACCCATTAAGAAAACATGTCTGATCAGAGTCAGATAATCCTGAATAAGTAGAATTTTCTTCTAGACAACCAGTCAACCAGTCAGTTGTGAAAATATGCAGTTTTGCAAATCACTTAGTCAGTGCTTACCTACAGTAAACTATAAAAATGTCCGATTTAGATTATATTTGTTTCTACAATGGCTCATTAGTGTAAAATTGATTAAGATTAATCCCACAATGCAGGGTTGCAGTATCTTGTAAATAAGATGCAGAGTAGCCAGTGCAGTCAAATTGGGGAAAGAAAAAGTTAACAGGCTTGGTCACTGGGGACGTTACAACATAACACATAAATCTTAACAGACAAGTCCATGACCCAAAAAGTGCCACCATTGCGGAATTTGATCAATGCCAGACTTTATATATTGCAGTAAAGTGGTTTGACTATGCACAGAGCTTCATGTGTAGTTCTGCTCTGAAAGGGAGCATTAGAGGCTAGCTCAGGCTACTCTTTTTGTGCAATTAATTAGTTAATTAGAATGCAGGCACACTGGCTCTATTGTCCAAGCCACCCTGAGGGACAGACCATGAGAGAAAATGAGAGTGTCCCCTATACTTCTGCTCTGATAAGTGCACCTCCAAGCTCTGAGAACTCGATGACCACAAAGAATAAATCATTAATTATTGTACTATTAAAAGGGATAGTTTACCCAAAATTGAAAGTTCTCATCAGTTTACTCACCTTCATGTTGTTTCAAACTTTTATGACTTTCTTTAGTGTAACACAAAAGGAGATGTTAGCCAAAAAGTTTGCCTCAGTCATCATTCGCTTGCATTGCATCTTTTTTTTTTCCATACATTGAAAGTGAATGGTGACAGAGGCTGTCAGTTCCTGACTTTCTGCCTGACATTTCCTTTTGTGTTCCACAGAAGAAAGAAAGTTAAACAGATTTGGAAAAGAATGAGCATGAGTAATCGATGACTGAATTCTCATTTATGAGTAAACTAGCCCTTTAAGTCACGCTTGTGTCTACCAAGTTTTTTAATGAGAACTGAGGGGCCATATTTGTGTGCTATACATGTATAATATCAGTTTTTCCAGATTCAAACTGGCCTGTTAATTTATCCATGCTTTTCTTGTTCTGTTGAATCATGTGTCTGTCAAACTATTTAAAGAGTAAGACTTTGTCAGGAAGACTCTTTAATTTAATAATCAATTTTTCAACAATACTGATTTAAATCTTTAATGGTGTGCATTTTATAGCTCAGCTGGTGCCTCAGGCAGATTGTCAGTTAAATAATAACATTGTTCATAGCTGGAGTAACTCTGGCAAACAAAATTAAAGGCTTTGAAAATGACCAAACGCTCTTCACTGATGAAGCCTCTGACAGACTACTCAGCATGCATAGACCTGGCTGTCTGCATCTCCGCTTGCATCAGATGTGTGTTTTCACCCAGAGGCACACTTTACATGCTTTTTATCTGTTTTCAACACTTTCAACCTGTGTAAACTCTGCCCTGCTCTGCCCCTAAGTAAAGCCTAGTGTGCTCTCAGCCTCTGTGAACTCTGCCCTGCTCTCATCGTATGTAAAGTTGAGTGTACCCTTCGCTTCTGTACACTCTGCCCTGTTCTCATCCTGTGTTAAGTCCAGCCTGCTCTCTGCCTCTGTAAACCTAGCTCTGCTCTCACCTGGTGCAAACAAACCAGTGTAAACTCAACCCTGCTCACACCTTCTGTAATTCAACCTACAGTTGTGCTCAAAATTTTGCATACCTTGGCAGAAATTGTGAAATTTTGGCATTGATTTTGAAAATATGACTGATCATGGAAAAAAAAAGCTGTCTTTTATTTAAGGATAGTGATCATATGAAGCCATTTATTATCACATAGTTGTTTGGCTCCTTTTTAAATCATAATGATAACAGAAATCACACAAATGGCCCTGATCAAAAGTTTACATACCCTTGAATGTTTGGCCTTGATACAGACACACAAGGTGACACACACAGGTTTAAATGGCAATTAAAGGTTAATTTCCCACACCTGTGGCTTTTTAAATTGCAATTAGTGTCTGTGTATAAACAGTCAATGAGTTTGTTAGCTCTCACGTGGATGCGCTGAGCAGGCTAGATATTGAGCCATGGGGAGCAGAAAAGAACTGTCAAAAGACCTGCATAACAAGGTAATGGAACTTTATAAAGATGGAAAAGGATATACAAAGATATCCAAAGCCTTGAAAATGCCAGTCAGTACTGTTCAATCACTTATTAAGAAGTGGAAAATTTGGGGATCTCTTGATAAAAAGCCAAGATCAGGTAGACCAAGAAAGATTTCAGCCACAACTGCCAGAAGAATTGTTCAGGATACAAAGAAAAATGCACAGGTAACCTCAGGAGAGATACAGGCTGCTCTGGAAAAAGACGGTGTGGTTGTTTAAAGGAGCACAATACGATGATACTTGAACAAAAATGAGCTGCATGGTCGAGTTGCCAGAAAGAAGCCTTTACTGCGCCAATGCCACAAAAAAGCCCAGTTACAATATGCTCGACAACACCTTGATACGCCTCAAAGCTTCTGGTACACTGTAATTTGGAGTGACGAGACCAAAATAGAGCTTTATGGTCACAACCGTAAGCGCTATGTTTGGAGAGGGGTCAACAAGGTCTATAGTGAAAAGAATACCATCCCCCCTGTGAAGCATGGTGGTGGCTCACCGATGTTTTGGGGGTGTGTGAGCTCTAAAGGCACGGGGAATCTTGTGAAAATTGATGGCAAAATGAATGCAGCATGTTATCAGAAAATACTGGCAGACAATTTGCGTTCTTCTGCACGAAATCTGTGCATGGGACGCTCTTGGACTTTCCAGCACGACAATGACCCTAAGCACAAGGCCAAGTTGAACCTCCAGTGGTTACAGCAGAAAAAGTTGAAGGTTCTGGAGTGGCCATCACAGTCTCCTGACCTTAATATCATTGAGCCACTCTGGGGAGATCTCAAACGTGCAGTTCATGCAAGATGACCAAAGACTTTGCATGACCTGGAGGCATTTTGCCAAGACGAATGGGCAGCTATACAACCTGCAAGAATTTGAGGCTTCATAGACAACTATTACAAAAGACTGCATGCTGTCATTGATGCTAAAGGGGGCAATACACAGTATTAAGAACTAAGGGTATGCAGACTTTTGAACAGGGGTCATTTTTTTTCTTTGTTGCCATGTTTTGTTTTATGATTTGCCATTGTGTTATAACCTACAGTTGAATATGAATCCCATAAGAAATAAAAGAAATGTGTTTTGCCTGCTCACTCATGTTTTCTTTAAAAATGATACATATATTACCAATTCTTCAAGGGTATACTAACTTTTGAGCACAACTGTATGTAAACGGGTGTTTCTTCAGGCACTTTTAGCACCCTGGACTTCTAGAAAGTAAAGTCTTATTAAAATGCTATACATTCTCAATTGTTTGTGTGTGTGGGCGGGTTTGGGTGGTTTACGAGGACATTTCTTTAGGTTATAAACTGGTAATTACAAGGGTATTATGCTATTAATGTGGTTTGAGTACATTTCTAGTGTCCCCATAATTCAAATTGCTTAAACCATACTAAACTATGTGTTTTTGAAAACATAAAAATGCAGAAAGCTTTTTGTGAGGGTTAGGTTAGGGGATAAAATCTTTAGTTCGTACAGTATAAAAATAATTATGTCTATGGAGAGTCCTCATAAGGATAGCCACACCAACATGTGTGTGTGTGTGTGTGTGTGTGTGTGTTTAATTTGTCTACTAACATTGTCCAACATTGTATGTACATGTACCACAGGAGATGTATGCCGTTTTTGTAACTGTTTTTCTGAAAGTCATGAAAATTCCCACCACAGTGTCATTTCCACCACATCTCCAACTTTGTATTGGAAATGGTGGTGATGGAAATTACATTTTTTAAAGATTTTGAAATAAAGTGTTTTACTCCTTTGTCTTGCTAAGACTAATTTCATAGCTAATATTTGATGTATTCTTAATTAAAGGATTGTTTTGGGTTCAATACAAGTTAAGTTCAATCGACAGAATTTGTGGAAGAATGTTGATTACCATTATAAATAACATTTATTTCGACTCATCCCTCCTTTTCTTAAAAAAAAAAGAAAAGAGGAAAAGGGAAGCAAAAGTCAAGGTTACAGTGAGGCACTTACAATGGAAGTGGGTTTAAACGCAGGAATGTAAAGCTTAGAATTTTACAGATACACTTACATTAATTCTTCTGTTAAAGCGTGTGTATTATTTGAGCTGTAAAGTTGTTTAAATCATCATTTTAGGGTATACAGCATTACGTTGTAATGGCAACAAAGTTGTACAAATGGATGTAAGATTAGTAAGTGATTTTTATCACGTTAAAGTCATGTTAACACGTTGTTTACATCATTTGACTATACTCTCGAAACGGTGAGTAGTATTCCATTGCAGTCCACTTTTTCAGATTTGTGCGGTCCAAAATGACTGAATTTGCTGCAGCTTTTCTAAAATTTTGCTATGCAATTTGTGGCATTTTTGGGGTTGTTTTACAGTGAAAACACACAAATCAACATTATATACCTCTGAAATTGTGTTAATTACATTGTAAATAAAATTACATGTAAATATTTTAGTGCATAATAACTGAATATGCAGTTAGCAGGCAAAAAAATAAATTAAAATCAAAATGCCATTTAGGTGAAACATGTGGGTATTGAAAGACCCTTAATTATTTTTGTATAAAATGTTCTGCCACAGACAATGCAAGAAAACTTATCTAAGCTTAAAATAGACACCAATAAATCTGTAAACTAAACACAAATGAGGATTCAGTGAAGGCATGTTGCCATTATTACATTGTCTGATATTTAAATCTGGTATATGGCCATACACAAACAAATATAATTAGAGTTCATATATTTGAGCATTTATGTACAAATTTAAATTCCATAAATGTTAAAAAAAAAATGTTACATATATGAAAATTGGCATTTTTGTTATATTGTCATATATATTGCATATATCTATATAAGTGGCCTTTTTATATCAGTAAAAACATTTATGAGCATTTACTTTCAGCATACAAGTGTTCAGTTTACAGTATATTGCCATTTTCAGATTCACATTTTCAAATCACATTTTATTACTCAACTAATGGGGGTTTTAAGTGAATGTTAGGGATTCTTTGTATAAACGCGGGTTTTTGTGTCTCATTCGCAGCACGCAGGGTGATGTATGATGTGATGTATGTGTGCTCTCTGTGGTCCCGCGAAAGTTTAGACAAGGATTTTGATAGTGAACGCACAGGAGGAGACGAGGCAGAGACGCTTACACTGTTACTATGGAGATTATACAATGGCAGCAGTGCATTTGGACATGTTGCCACTCAACATGCTTTTCAAGCATTTGTAACTGTGGGACAGTTATTATATATATATATATATATATATATATATATATATATATATATATATATATATATATATATATTATTTATTTATTTATTTTTTTTTTAAATTAAAGAAATAATTTTCACACAAAAAATACTGATATTATTTGTTTATTTTTGTATATGTTTATAATTCAACATGTTATAATTTTTATTTTTATAAAGGATTTTCAT
Source organism: Myxocyprinus asiaticus (assembly GCF_019703515.2). Classification (NCBI taxonomy): domain Eukaryota; kingdom Metazoa; phylum Chordata; class Actinopteri; order Cypriniformes; family Catostomidae; genus Myxocyprinus; species Myxocyprinus asiaticus. The sequence goes on along the minus strand of NC_059383.1, from coordinate 15,987,678 downwards.
TCTAAAACAATAAAATCTATACATAAAAGGCATTTGAAAGTTCCAAAAATAAATGATGAATGCCTGGGAAAAAGTTTAAAAGTCAGTGACCTTCCAATAGCAAAAAGAAAAAAGTATTGAATTGTGCAGGATGGTTTGTTTTTATCCATAAGAATGACTTAGGACAGTCTCAGGCCAAGGGATATTTGGGGTATTTTCCGTGTTTTCAAGCAAAAGATGAAGGTTGTAGAATTACAGCCATGTGCATCAGCAGAGAGCACAGACATCGTGCTGGAATGTTTGAGTTTGATCTGGCCAGTCTGACAAAGGAGAAGGGCATCAGTTTTCCAGGTATCTGTAAACATCAAAGGGAATTCAGTGGAGCAGGGAGCTGTTTGATTAGCTCAGCATCGATGAGGCTAAAGATTTTAGCTTGCTTAAGACAGTTGACAATGAAACAGGATTTCTTGTCTCTTCCTAAGAGTTTTACTGCTGATGTCTGAGGTTGTAATGATTTTGTCTACTGAATATTTTTAGCAGGCTTACATTTTACAGAGAAGGGCAATAATTCAAATTGTAATGCTTTTAAACAGTAATTCCTTTAATTGAGTGTATTTAATGCCTTTAAAAAATCGGCCTTCAATGCTCAGCAATGGAATTGCATGACCACTACCATATTCTGCTTAAGGGCTATTCACACCAAATATGAGTTAAATATGAAGTTCTAAACATAAGTTCGGGAGGAGCTTGTTCATCTAGGCCTGCTAATCACATTTCAAGGATATACAAGTGCCTGCTTCCCTCGCTCTGACAACGATTCTTCTGGCATCCCTCCACCTCCCCATCTCCACCTATATATTGCATAATGCTTATACCGGTTATTCAGTTTTCTTTACTTTTCTCAATTTAGTCGGATTGTCCGTGGGGGGGTCAAGTCCTTTCCCTTGCTCGAGCCCCTCCGCATCAGACAGCATGGCAAATACGTTTACCTTAATGCGCTGCAGGACTATCTGCAAACTCGTGAAATATGATTATTTTTACTTATTAGGGCTGTTAAATGAATATTCCAAATATACCGGAATATACAGATAAAAATCTGGATTACAATGAGGCATTTACAGTACAATGGAAGTATATGCATAAAAGTATAGCCACAAGACATAAACAATATGTGCTTACATGATTGTAGTGTGATAAAATTGCTCAGTAATGACAACGTGATGGTGTAAACCTTAAAATGACTAAACAACTTTACAGCTCAGAGAGTACGTGCTTTAACAGAAGTGGTTTTATAAAATTATAAGACCCACATTTCTGCCTATAACCCTCCCAAAATATGGTCCAAAGCGACTTAACATATTTTCTACATAGGCTTATTGTGATGGCTAGTTAAACACATAACACATATGCTTACACACAAACAGATCAAAACATCAGTTATAGAGACGTTAGAGTGTTTTAAAGCAACCAATTCAGAGTATTATGCCTTTTACAAAGTACTTTTTGACAATTTTCTGTCCCATCATCACATTATTGTGCTAACAAACTCTAAACCGCAGATATCAGATATCAGAAATATCCACAGATAGACAGTGGCTAACATTAATGACTGAATAGAATACAACAGGCATTTTGTTTTACACACAGACTAAAAGCTGTTAATTTTTATACAGCACAGAGTTAGCCTACAGTATATGTTAGAAACAAATGTGGCGTACATATCTTTTTTTTTTTCATAAAATATAAACAAAATTTGAAAAGCTGTTACACAACATTACTTAAAGCAGGTGCTCTCAATTAAAACAAGGCCAAATACTGCGCAATATGATGCATAGATCCTGAGGTAATCTTCACGGAGCACATCTGACGTGTTGAGCGGCTGAAAGAAAGTCAGGTGGCTGCTCCCGGATACTAATGCCTGCCGTCTGCAACCTCTGTCAGTGCAAATGACAGATTTTTTTTTTTTCTCTCAACAACGCTAATTTAACCATGTGCGACTTAAATTCTGGTGTGACTTTATTTCTGGAAAAAACAGTATATATGCCTAAATACTTAGTACTTAGTATACTAGTCAAATAGTGATTAAAACATACATTTAATAAAAATTTATAAAGGGATAATTTTGTTCATGTTGTATTATTATACCTGTTAGGTGCATGGGTTCATCAGATCATCTTCTCTTCTCCTTCATACTGGAGAGCTGTTTTTGAAGGGGGTAGCTGTTTCTCTCGAAGAGCATAGACACTGACACCCTTTATTGCTCTGCTTCAACCCTCTGTGATTTGCTGTTCATGTTGATCTGTGATGAAATGTCTGCTAGAGGCCTTCTTGTGAAGAGAAATTGTGAAATGCTGTCAGCCTATGTTTACCAGTCATTGCTTTTTCAAATGGGCTTGGGCTGTGAAGCTGTGAAGACCTAATGTTCCATTGCATTTAGAAGACGCTGTACACCAGTACTGATATCATTTGAAAATGTTCGGAATCTTGCACACTCATTTGAAGTGCCGTTTCAAGAAATGTAAGCGCAGCGTAGTTCTAGCTGGAAGACTAGCAGCTGTACATCATCGCACCATTAGCTAGGTAACTCCTAGCCAATCACATGTTAGCCATTGCCTTATAAGTCTGCTCACAATCTATCATTGCTGTTTCAGTGTGCTAACACGGCAACCTCCACCATACCACCGCCACCAGTTGAGTCCCATCCTGCACGTGGGTAGGCTCCTCGCCCCTGCCTCCTATCTCCGGCAGGATCTGATAGTTCCGAGTACAACAACTTCGGACCACCAGACGGGGCTTACACCAAAGAGAGACATTAAATTCCTGTTTTATATTCATCAAATAAATGTAATCTAAAACTTTACTCAAATCAGCGAGACTTCCTGATAGAACTTGATTACTTCGGTAGTTGTTAACACACAAAACTGTAAACGAGTGAGCAGGGATCTGGCTAAATGATTTTGTATCGATATCTGTGTCATGATACAAAAATATTGTGTTTTTTTGTTTAGTGGATTGTTATCCAAAACTGAGCAATTGTAATCTTTTACTTTTTTTCTGTTTCATCTTTTCATCTGCATTGAACTTTGGTACTTTGTTGTTTATATACTTAGCTTGTTCTGAGTTTGAATTTTGGTTGAATAGAAGTAAATTAGTGTTCGTTGACCTAATGCCATAGTTGCACTTGCTCCAAATGTTGGTCAATCTCTTTTTTCCCCCCAAAAAAATATCCTTGTGAAAAAGAAAAGTACAAATATTGAAGTCAGTCTAAAAGATTGCAACTCCTCAAAATACGTATTCTTTTTTTGAGCCACAGTATTTAAAAATTAAGCCAAACACAGGTACTCCACTTAGCTCATGAAATTACAAGGCCTTCTAGTTTAGAATGTACTAATTTCCTCAAATTCAATCAGATTCGATTTGTTTTGTTTCTTTCATGTTGTGTATTGTGCAAAGTACCAGCATTGTAAGGGAAGGAGTAACATGATGCTTCACAGGCCCCATGGCCCTCTGAGGAAATCCAATAGGGATGGGTTTACCGCTACCAGACACAGATGCCCCCAGGCAGCCATGAGAATAAAGCTTAACTACCATTCTCCTCCTCTCTCAGCACCAATCACATGGCTCATCGTTAAAAGACCCAAGCAAGGCTGGAGAGAGCGGTAGACTACAGAATGTGAGCTACAAATGCTTTTTTAGGGGTGGTTTAATCTCAACCAGAGACCCTTAGGAGGGTTTGGTATTTTCGAAAGAGATATTTGTGTCCTGCCCCTTTGTGGGGTCCTTAATCTGCTCTGTTCCAACATAAAGGGAAAGAAATGGGCAACCGACATAATTGCCTCAAAGTGTTTATGAGAGTATTGTTGTACTATCCTTGAAAAATAAACATGTCAAGTCATTTTTATTTGTATATCGCTTTTCACAACACACATCGTTCAAAGCAGCTTTACAGAAAATCGTGCATTAACAAAAAATGAAACTGTAATATCTATAAACATGATGCTTGAAAAATAAACAGACATCTTAATTTAACTGAAAAGGATGGCTCTTCTTGTGAAAGTGCCTGTTTGTACATTACAAACCAGTATCACAAGAGTGACAAGCCTCATGGAAATTCCTCTGGTTTGATTGTCCAATCAGATTAGACGATAGGAACTAACTGTAATATAATTCTTTATTTATCATTTTACAGTATTTTACACACAAATGACAAATATAACTACACTTGACAGAACGTATCTACAGGGATCAGGATGAGATAGCAGAGTGCTCACAGTAGTTGGCCGGTTTCCCATACACCATGTGTTTGGTCTGAACAGGGTCGTAATTAGCTTGAGACAGACATAGCTGACAGACTGTAGTGTGAGACACCCCTCACTCCTCCACCACATGGCTTAGTCAGGATTACCGGACATACCATCACTTTGCCTGGCACTCCTCTCTCTTCATCCGCGCTGAGGGACATAGTCCACAGCGCAAACAAATTACACGCTCAGCTAAATGGCATGCTGCCTATTTATTTGCAGGAGAGACACTCTCAGCAGGGTTTACAAGGGTTTCAATTTAGAGAAACCGTACTTGAATTCTCAATCCAGACAGACGTTTGTTCGGTTGTTTAATGTGAAAGGTGTTATGTATTCCTCCTGTTACAAAGCCTAGCCTGGCCTAGTGAAGGCAGTATTATAACGTGTTGAGTGCTTCTGATGTAAAGACTGTTACAAAAGTTAGGAACTTTATTACGCTGGCTTCTAAGATATATCGTTTTAGTCAAGTACTAAGACAGCATTGCACAGAAGTGTAGAAGGCAAACTCAAAATGCACTGTGTTAAGCTCAGTGGAAAATTTTTTTAATGGCAGATGATGCTAAAATATTGACTATACATAAACATTTAGTTATGGAAAATTATTAAATGTAAATTAAAAAACAAATTACCCAATTTTTGTGTGTTCTATGTACTTCCATGCTTACTTGAGTAATGCAGCGTTAGCTTAGCACCATGCTAACGTCAAACTGTATTGAAATCAAATCTCTCATACAAAGCCATTTGTGGATGCAGTTAAAATGCTGCCTAAAGGCCTGTTCACACCAAGTCTGTTTTTCGGGACGAATGTTCGTTCCAAACGAGCTTTTGTATAGTAAATATGCATTCCTATGGCGTTATGCACATCGGGTCCGACAAATCATCCACCAATAATCCAAAGGTTATTTTTTACGGAGAGTGTTCAGATTTTTTTTCTTCATACTGCGATTAAATCTGACTGACCAATTAGACAAGAGCTTTTTGTCAGTCGCTGCAGCTGCTCAATCGAGTGTGGTGGTGGAGCTAATCAAGTGGTTGATTACAACTACACACCCCTGAAAATTATACAGGCTAAATGTAAATAAATAGTTGCAGTTCATGAGCCCTTTGTACTGCAAACATAAACCCATTCTGTTTTTGGTTGCTTATGGTTTTTTTGTCTTGATGTACATTATTTAATAGGCTATATCACTGTGCCTGTTTATTCTCATGGCATTAAAAATAGCAGCGAGGTTCAGCAATTAGTTTGAGTCCCCTAGCCACTGGGGGTTGCGTCAGGAAGGGCATCCAGTGTAAAACCTGTGACAAGTCAAATATGTGGATCACGGATGGTTCGCTCTTGCGACCCCTAACTGGAGCAGCCGAAAGAAGAAGAAGATTGCAATCATTTTTATGAAAACCGAGAGCAAGGGTATTCTTTTATATTATTTTTATATTATGCATCATATTTTATAATATACCTGTTATTCTTAATGCACATTATTACACTGTACATTGTGTTATATTATCCAGGCATTAATCCATGCATTTTAGAAAGAGAATTTGACTTCAGGTGTCCGTTTGTAATAGCCTACTCGTAGCAAAATACATATGCAAATAAATATCCAACAGAGCTCTATACTCATCTCACTCGCATAAAAAAAATACATTATATATTCATCAAAATGCATCAACTCCATGGAAAGAACACAATGAAACCGTTTTACCAAATTAGGTAAATAAATGCTTTACCAGCATTCAATAAATGTATCTATTTACAGCTGGATGTGCAGGCAGGGGACTGGTATAAATGTTTGTGGAACAGCAACAGCGCCGCCTACTTTACAGGAGTGAAGTTAGTAAAGGTGTTTTTAGTTTCATTTTTTTTTACAGACTCATGTGAATAGACTTTCTCTCTGAGGTTCGTCTCACAAAATCGTCACAGAATTGGTGTGAACATGCTTTTGTACCATGTCTACGATTATCCATGCAGTGATTGAGAGCATTTTCAAAACGCTCCATTTAGGTTGAGAAAAACACCGTTCTAGTGTGGTTGAGATGCAAAAACGGAGCGAAATCAGTGCGTTTTCAAATGTTAACGTATCAGTGTGGACGCTGCCTTAGAAGGCAGCTGCCTATGTGGGAAGCAGGCAGAGAGGAAGCTCACTAGGTTTTGGAACAGAGCTAAGCAGACTCGTGCAGCTTGTGTTGTTGAATGATACTGAAGGCAGGAAATTAGCGTACATGGGCTGATCTTTGAGGGAGGAGTTGTCAGCCTCTACTGGCTTGATGTAATATGAATGATGAGCTTTTTTTGTACCCTGCTCTGTGCTTTGCAAATGTCTTTGTGGAGATCAAACACCTCTCTGTCAGACAGGGCCATTTTATGGCTATCCTTATTCCTTTGGCAATGTTCCCTCTCAAATTAAATTGGAGATGAAGAAGCAAAGCGCTGCTAATATGGACCTGCATGTCACACAGGTATGCATGAATCACTGGGAGGGCTAGAAAAGCAGACTGAAGATATCTTCACAATGATGACCATTCACTTGTCATTTTTCTCATCCTCCACAAATGTTGTGACAGAGCAACTGCTCTCAATGGCTTTCAACAGTTAAGTCAATTAACCCTAATTACAGCTTTTGGCTCAAGACCCCACGGTGAGTGGCGCGGGATCAGGCTGATCTACATCCACATACCAAGTTCTGAGAGGTAATCTACTCCCCACAACCTGCTTCTTATAAACGGATAGTCCTCCCCAAAACTCATGCCATTGGTTGAGCCAATGTACAGTAGCTGTGTCAGACTGGTCAGAATGCTCATACAAACAGAGTAATGTTTAGATAGTGCCTCGATTTTCACACTTTTGGGAGGAAATCAACCCACAAATTGATAAGAGCTTCTGTCAAATGCATCAATGTTAATGTAATTTGAACATTTGTGAACTTTTCAAATTACATCTCAAATAATTAGCTTAATTTCAAAAGCTTTGTTTATTCCAATTGTCTTTAAGACATATCTCTTTAATGTGTGTTAATGCCCAGCTGTTGCATCCGCAGTGGTTCCCCCTCCATTTCTCATGCAGTAATTGTTCAGACCTCTCTGACGGAGTGTAATTTATTTTAACCGGTTGCTTTTATCTTTGGGTCCTCTCGTTTGAAGCAATTACTCAGTTATGAGGAGCTCTGAAAATAGTCTTAAGTGTGCAAATATAATACACAAAGTTGTGGCCGTGTTTGTAATTGCTTTGTATGGAGCATTTTATTTCACTGTTTTAACTCTTTAAATTGAGGGTTTGGGAGCAAAACCAGACTTCTTGCAATACTCTGAATTGCTCTGCAGACAAGGGATGGAACTGTCCTAACTATCTCCAAAGTGGGAGTTTGCTGCTTGTTTATCCTTCATTTCTCTGGATCACAGAGTATTAAAATAGAACTTTACAGCTACACATCCATCTGTTCTTACAATATGGTGCTGTGTATCCTTGAGAAAATCGCAAAACAGATTCCTTCACCTCTTTGCCATAAGCTTTACCTCAATTACTTTTTGTAATTGCCTTCAAGTCAATTATGCTGGAAAAAAGTTTCCTCAGCTAAAAGGATTTTTTATTTTATTTTATTTTTTGTCTTTGTCAAACAACCTATTACTGACCAATTTACAAATCCTGTTAGTCTGTTTGTTCTTGCCATGGAAAAGTTGCATCCTTTGAACATCATGCATGCATAGACTGAGACAAATACTGGAAGTGGAATAGTCAGTTCAATCAGACCGGTTCATCAGCATGGTAATGAGGCCAGCCAACAACACACACAAATTTCCCTCACTCTCAATGCCCTCTGTGCTGGCATGTTTTGGAAGACTTCCACCTAGAGGGGAGCCCAGGCACTCCAGTTTCCATAGTAACTTGCCAAGGGTCCCCGCAGCATGGTGCATAGTTTTTGGAGTTCAAAAGTTGACATGCCACCCCAGAGACGCTGTTACCCTTCATTGGCTGGTTGGGAAAGAAGAGGAATATTAAACTGAAGCAGCTGTTCTTCATGGAGTTCCTCTGTTATGGGGTCTTTCTCATTTACTGTCAACTTCAATTTAGACGCACATGCTTCACTGTATTAGAAGTTGGAATAACAGTACTTAGATATAAGTGCATTTCATCAGTGAAATCCTCAGAAATTGACACGCACCGGAAATGGAATTGTGATCATGATTGACAATCTGCTTTTTTATTGTGGCACTTGAAATAGCTTATGAGAGAGATCCAGAAATTAGTTCAGAAATATTAATTTGCAGCCTGGGGTAAATTATGTACTAAAATCAAATAATGTTTAATTTGTAAGGATCTCTGCCCATACGGCTTGTTATAGTGCAATGTTTTTACTTTTTTTAAACCTGCTTGACCAATGTACGCTATTCCCAACTGTTATTATTATTATTATTGTTATTTTTACTCACACTGGAACTAGAAAAGAAAGATCAACACTTGTTTTAAAAGCAGCAAAGTTTGATGAAGATGAATGAGAATCAAGATGAGGAATAAATCAATCAGTACACTCTAAATATAAAGTATAACAACATTATTGTATCGTGACTGAGATATCAATTAATATCGCATCACCAGGTTCCTGCTGATCCCCACCCCAAATTCTGTGTCAGACTGTGTCTGATATGGTTGAATGGTTAAATTAGATTTGGCTATGTAGCTGTCACATTGATTGGTGTGTTTAACTAAACATAAGCTAGGGATGTGCCAAGGCTAAAATGGACACTGCCTACTGCCTACCCATAATTTATGAAGATTACCAATTCATTAATTATGTAGACTGTGAATAATGCAATGCTGGCGGCCAAAAGTTTGGAATAATGTACAGATTTTGCTCTTATGGAAAGAAAAAGTGGCATTCAACTGATCACATATATAGTCAGGACATAAATGTGAAAAATTACTATTACAATTTGAAAAATATTTTCAGAACTTCTTAAACTACTTCAAAGAGTTCTCATCAAAAAATCCTCCATGTGCAGCAATCACAGCTTTGCAGATCCTTGGTATTCTAGCTGTCAGTTTGTCCAGATACTCAGGTACTGCCATAGATGTGCTTGTCGGGCACTTCTCACGCACCTTACAGTCTAGCTGATCCCACAAAAGCTCAATGAGGTTAAGATCCATAACACTCTTTTCCAATGATCTGTTGTCCAATGTCTGTGTTTCTTTGCCCACTCTAACCTTTTCTTTTTGTTTTTCTGTTTCAAAAGTGGCTTTTTCTTTGCAATTCTTCCCATAAGGCCTGCACCCCTGAGTCTTCTCTTTACTGTTGTACATGAAACTGGTGTTGAGTGGGTAGAATTCAATGAAGCTGTCAGCTGAGGACATGTGAGGCATCTATTTCTCAAACTAGAGACTCTGATGTGCTTATCTTCTTGTTTAGTTGTATCTGGGCCTTCCACATCTCCTTCTGTTCTTGTTAGAGCCAGTTGTCCTTTGTCTTTGAAGACTGTAGTGTACACCTTTGTATGAAATCTTCAGTTTTTGGCAATTTCAAGCATTGTATAGCCTTCATTCCTCAAAACAATGATTGACTGACAAGTTTCTTGAGAAAGCTGCTTCTTTTTTGCCATTTTTAACCTAATATTGACCTTAAGACATGTCAGTCTATTGCATACTGTGGCAACTCAAAAACAAACACAAAGACAATGTTAAGCATCATTTAATGAACTAAATAGCTTTCAGCTGTTTTTGATATAATGGTAATCGATTTTCTAGTACCAAATTAGCAATTTAGCATGATTATTCAAGGATAAGGTGTTAGAGTGATGGCTGCTGGAAATGGGGCCTGTCTAGATTTGATCAAAAATGACTTTTTTCAATTAGTGATGGAAGTGATCAGTAATGTCCTGACTATACTTTGTGATCAGTTGAATGTCACTTTGGTGAATTAAAGTACCAAATTCCTTCCGAAACAGCAAAATCTGTACATTATTCCAAACTTTTGGCCACCTGAGTGTACATTTGATTTAGCCTCAGAATCTGCTTGGAGAGCACACAAGTAGCTTTGTTTGAGACCTGTTAGATAAAATTGTGTGTTTTTAATCTTTTGAGGTGGAACTCACACACCAACTCCATACTGTGTGTACCAGAAATGTGTGTGTGCGTGTTTAAGGTTGAGCCTCAAATCTGCGGAGAAGGAATGGCATTGTACATATCGAAGTTTGCCCATGCTCTTTCATCTTCCCTTCACGACCCGTCTGACGTGGCTTTTCAAAGCACCTTATTCCTGCCTCAGAATGGCAAAAATAAACTTGCCGTCAAGAAAGTTTGTCTGTGGGAGAATATCTTTAATCTGTCCCACAAAAAATGTAAGCTCTCTAAAAGTTGACATTCAGTGTCAGGCACACAACTATGTGTGTACAGCTCATCTCCTCAAAAGTCTCTGCGAAGCTTTGTTGATTAATAGACACACTTTGCTTTGCATGTTTTGCCAACATCAGTGTCTCTGTCTCTGTTACATAAGGATTAATACACCATCACGGCAGTTTGATTGCATCAATCAGCAGAGTTCTGAGATGAATTTCTGCAGCTGTGTATTTGCATAAATAAAGTGATTTAATGTAGAGAGGACGTTGCTTGCTTTGTGTCAGATGCAAACATGTAGATTGGTAACACATCAATGAACTTGGGAAAATGATGAGCCGTTTTCATTAGCTGTCAAAGATGAATATCTACAATGCTGTACATTCCATGACATCTAATATATGTAGGATAATACTTACAGTAAGTCAAGGGAAAATACGATTCATTGTAGATATAATGTGTAATTAATTGCTCATTTGAATGACAGCATTGTAAGTATAGCACTTGCCTCTGTAAATTGCACATACAGTATTGAATACTTCGATGTAGTGTATGACCTTTGAAACTGAAACTCGCCCTGCTGAAAAACCCAGCTTAAACAAGCCCAAGCTGGTTTGCTGGTCTAAGATTGCAGTTTCTGCATTGGTGGCCCCCCAGCCAGTGGTGCCCTAGGCAACCACCTAGTTCACCTATGCTAAGAAACGGCACTGATTACATCTGGTGATGAGGAGCATGGTTTTACCTGTAATTACCATAATCTTACTAATACCACAGTTAAACTCTGAAGACTATGCAAGACTGTGGTAAATTTTCACAAGCGCAAGTACACAGGAACATCTTTCCTCTTCTGTAAATATGTTCAGTTCTAATTAAATTTAATTTAAAAAAATGCAATAATTAAAAGCCTGATGAAAAATAAATATCCATTAAGAAGATGTCCTACTGTCAGAATGTTTGAACATAGCCCTACAAATAATTCAGAGTTAATCACTTTTTATCTGCATCCCAACTCAATGCTTTACTGTCAAATGTGCATTTCTAAGCGATTTCTACATCGGACCGCGAAGCGATCATGTTGGAACGTATGGACCAGTTAGGCTAACTCTTTCCATGGCCTATTTATTTATACATATTTTTTGGTCCCGTTCCAGCCCTTCTGACCAGGCTTTGAGTACAAAGACCAGAAAACCATCTTAGACTGAGACAGATACTGATAGTTTTGTCGCAGTGAATTTAAATCCTCCCTAACCTGTCAAAAGCCTAAAGATATTTGCAATGCTCTTAAGAATTAGCATGCTAACTCATGTTTCCTCATTTGGCAGCTAATGAACCTGCTTTTGTTTTATGAACTTGCTTTATGCTGTCCATCATGGGGTGTGCTGATTTGGCTACGTGGCCTGCAGTTATCTATTCATTAGAAATGAAGATTAAGAATAAAAGTGCATGGTGAGCAAGGAGTATGCTAGGGGAACGTGCTGGGAGTAAAGCACGCTGCCACCCAGAAGGCTGAGCTGTTTTGGATTTATTTTGTAATTAGGCTCATTGATTTGCCATCCTATTGTGTTTTACGTGTTTATTTACCTCCTGTGTTTTCTCAGCAAGGGCACAGCCCTGCACTTTTGCTGTATTGACACTCACTAGCCAAGAAGTCCAAACATTTGGCTTCATTCAATAATACAGCTTCAACCACTACATTACCAAGTCAAATAAGTTCAAATAACAATATCATTACCATTACAGATTTCTTAGAGTCTGCGTTTATTTGTTTTGGTGAGTTGTTCAAGGTAGCCAGTGTTGTCTAGCGGAAAGTGGATTGCTATTTCTTAGCTTTCAGTAAGTAAGCAACTTAATCGTAGGCAAATTAAATTTGTTAGCCTGTTTGCTGCTGTGTTTACGACTGTTTATGAGACTGATTTTTCTGAGTACACAATACAATGATGAGGATATTGGATTACAAAGTATTACTCCGATTAAATGTAGAGAGAGACATTTCAAGCTAAGGGACTAAGTAATATAGCTGTCTGACTGGATGTACGCTCCTACTTTATTTGGTTTTGGAGATGCTTTTCCTTTTTCTATTTGTGGTGAAGGTCTGAGAGTATTTTAAGGAAATAAATTTAGAGTGAGACAGAACCACGGTTACTTCCCACGGTACTTTAACGTCAACTAAAACCTCTAGTTGCACTTCCTGTATAAACAAAAACAAATATTCTTTGGTTGTTTGCAGAAGAGCAAGTACCTCTTTTCTTTTTGCCATGTTTAACTAGTGTTCGACCAAAAGTATTTTTTTAATGGCCAGTAGTGATAACTAAAGAGCAGGGGGATGTGATATATAAGCTAATACAATTCAGTTATAACAACTGAGATATACACAAATGCGCCGAATGTAGGCGGACAATCCTTTTCGCAATATTCACTCTAAATTTACTGCATATTTTTGAAAACGAATTTTGGATTATCCATGGACAGGGCTGTTGGTAGGTTTTGGGTAGTTTTGAGATTACAGTATTTGCATTGGCCAATTTATTTCTAGTCTATCACTAGCTTTCACATTATGGAGAGTTGATGTAATGCAGCACCTTTCTGGATCTGAATCAAATGTAGAATATTTAGAGGTAAAGCTGGCAGCTTGGATGAAGTTTTATATAATTATCCATGATTGCAGTGGGTTCAAACCAAGATCTCAGTCGCAGAATGCTGCTGTGTATAGATCTGTCTCATATGGTTTGTTTCAAGGTCAGTTCCTCTCTTGTTCAATCATTGAAGTCTGCAGTGGTGCAAAGATCAGAGTCAGGGAACTCAGCATTCTTACAATTTCCTCTTCTTTGCAATGTGTCATGCATTTTGAAATATTATGGTGTGAATGACTGAATGACACCGCAGTGATTCTTCTGTAAGGCTTTTACAAATCTTACGCCTCATATGTGGTATTTCAGCATTTTAAAGAACCAGTTCAGGCAGAGGCGGCACTAGGAAGGGCTAGCATGTGCTTCAGCCTCTCCAAGAAAGTCCATAGTACCCCGTTGCACCCCCAGTAAATGTCTGTAACAGCCAGCAGATTATCCTCTGTATGAAGATCGTATGAAGAAACATTTTCCCTGACAATATTTTAGCAATCATGTCGTGTGTTCCGTATTTCTGTCGCCTGTTTAGCATGAATTAGAATTAGTGATGCCTGATTTATGAATGAATTACTTATTTGAGTCGATTCTTTCAAAGAATAAGTCAAATGGTTTAGCAAAATGGTCCGAATGATTTAGGCAGCTCACAAACTGTATCATTTGGAGCATTTCTCACTCCGTAAAAACAGAAATGAAATAAATAGAACAGAAAACAATCAAGTCGAATATTTACTGTCATGATACACTGAGCAGATGAGGAGGTAAACTTAAATGTTGAAACTTTATTAAGCGCACTCCAACTGCATGTTTCACAACAACTCTCTCTCTCAGTAAATGTGGAGCAGCCCCTGTAACCTAGCAACCACGGAACCTGCTTTGTAGCAACCAGAACCCTTCTTCCAAGGTGAACTTGCAAAGTTAGCAAAAGCTAATACTGAGCGATACTGGACAGTCCAGATCACGCAACGTATCTGTACAGTTATAAAGTATGTCAGAAACTTAGGACCGCGGAAGTCTGCTGCATCCTCCAAAACCTAGCACTCAGAATTGAAAGCTTAATAATGCACCATAAAATTGTGTTCAGCACTAACATTTTTGGTTGGATTTGTATTGTTACTTAATACTAGAATTCTTGGGGGCCTGGGTAGCTCAGCGAGTATTGATGCTGACTACCACCCCTGGTGTCGCAAGTTTGAATCCAGGGCATGCTGAGTGACTCCAGCCAGGTCTCCTAAGCAACCAAATTGGCCCGGTTGCTATGGAGGGTAGAGTCACATGGGGAAACCTCCTCGTGGTCGCAATTAGTGGTTCTTGCTCTCAATGGGGTGCATGGTAAGTTGTGCGTGGATTGCGGAGAGTAGCATGAGCCTTCACATGCTGTGAGTCTCCGTGGTGTCATGCACAGCGAGCCACATGATAAGATGCACGGACTGACTTTCTCAGAAGCAGAGGCAACCCGGATTGAGGTGAGGAACTGTGCCACCAGGAGGACCTACTGTGTAGTGGGAATTGGGCATTCCAAATTGGGAGATAAGGGGATAAAAAAAAATTATAATTTACAATTCCAAGCTGGTTAGCTGGTCTTAGCTGGTCTCCTAGCCTGGTTTTAGAGGGGCTTTGGGCACTTAATTGTCAGACTTGGTGACGAGTTGGCTGACCACCTAAATCAGCTGAGCGCCAGCTTTGCACTTACATTTTACCCTCGGAATTTTGTTTTGCAACAGGTACAGTTTCACATTTTGTATAGGTGGTTTTTCTCTCATCTCTTTTTGTGACATGATGATATCCATCACTTGTACATCTAATGGCAGCTCGCTGCATGATAGCGATCAGGGCTCATCTCTTTTACCATTGTTGATGCGATAAGATGAAATATATAAGCCTCATCGTTGGAAACTAATGTGCTATCATTTACGGCATTACACTCCCCAGCGAACGAAAATGCTCAGGGTGCTCCATCAGGTGTCTTCCATTAAACTGGAAAATTGAAGCTTAAGGTACCATTATGAAATATCAATTCAGAGCCCTCAGGTAATTATGGGTGGAAAATAAGTTTGCAAGAGGTCTATAATTCTCGATATTTCACATAGTGCCGAGCCCTAATTGTCATATTTAGCTCGAGAATCAGCCTTCCTAACACAGGTTTTTCAGTAAGTGCATTTGACAGTTCAGGGTTACCACGGCTATGGCTTGCTTCACATCACTCTTGAATGCTAAAACCCCGTTCACCAATTTCTTTACTGTGTTAAATGCTCATCTCTGCCTGCCACACACTATTGACACTTTCTTATCTTCAGAGATCCAAAACACACACCTTTGTGTTCCTTGTACATTCAATTTGGAATGTACAAGGATTTGGAATTCATGTTAAAGGCATAGTTTACCCAAAAATGAAAATTCTCTCATCATTTACTCACCCTCATGCCATCCCATATGTGTATGATTTTCTTTCTTAAGCAGAACACAAACAAAGATTTGTAGAAGAATATCTCAGCTCTATAGGTTCATACAGTGCAAATGAATGGTGATCAGACTTTTGTAGCTCCAAAAATCACATAAATCAAACATAAAAGTAATCCATATGACTCCAGTGTTTAAATCCATATCTTCAAAAGCAGTATAATAGGTGTGGGTGAGAAACAGAACAATATTTAAGTATTTTTTACTCCAAATCTCCACTTTCACTTTTAGATGTGAAAGTGGAACTAAACAGGCACCACAGGTGATGTTCAGATATAAAAGTGAAGGTTTGATCACCATTTACTTGCATTATATGGACCTACAGAGTGGAGATATTCTTCTAAAAATCTTTTATACACATCTGGGATGGCATGAGGGTGAGTAAATGATGAAAGAATTTTCATGTTTGGGCGAACTATCCCTTTAACTTTTTTATTAAACTTTTCATTAAAATTGTTATGCTGATTCTATAGTTTGTTATAAAACTATAAAATAGAATCTTTTTTTTTAAACAAACTCAGCCTTTTGAACCCAATAGTATGTATGAGATTGCATTGGTATAATTTTGTGGTCTCTATGGTTCATCTCTTAAATATGGATTTCTCTCTCTTTCTCTTCACCAGCTGCCTTGCAAGTGGATATCATTCCAGCCCAAGGAGAGATCAGCGTGGGAGAGTCCAAATTCTTTTTGTGTGAAGGTAGGAGGACAACCCTCCTGTGATGAAACAAATGAGGTCACTTCATATTTAACCTTCATGAAGTGCCTTTGATATCAAACCTATCGTTACCACTCTGTTCAATGCATTTAAACAAGTACTTTAATTCTGGTTATAGGCAGTGGTGGGTGTAATGCATTACTAAGTAATTAATTATTGTAATTAAATTACTTTTTCATTGAAAAAAGTAAAGGGGTTACTCTTAATTTTTCCTGTAATTTAATTACAGTTACTTCTGATGTAATTGCAATAAATACTGTGTAGACTATAGAACAATTATATATAAAAACAATAGTGAATTTAAAATCGAAATTTAACATCTAATGTTAAAATGTGTTTTCTAATTTAACGCTGCCCCCTTAAATTCTTTGGCCAGTTCATGAATAATTTATTTGATTTTATATGATTTATTTGAAAGAATTAAAAGAACAGTTTTGTGTCTATCCTTGTATTTTTCATCTGGTGGAGGTTGATCAGGGTTTTAGAAAGTTATTAGTAATAAGTAATGCAATTACTTTTCAGACAGAGTAATTAGTACAGTAATCTAATTACACTGTAGAAGATGTAATTAGTAGTTAGTAATTAATTAATTTTTTAGAGTAATTTACCCAACACTGGTTGTAGGCAGGGTGGACTAAAGATTTGATGTATTTATTTACAGTCTAGAGAGATTTTCATTGACCTGTCTGGCCTTTGCAGTGAATTACTTTGTTAATTTTAGCCCTTGACTTCCACCTCAGAGGAGTGAAATGTGAAGTTAAGGAATAAGCTAGATGAAGCAAAAAAAAAAAAAAAAATTCTTCTATTATAAATGAGGAGTGCATGAAATATTCAAAGGTTGATTGTGACCATTTTTTTTTAAAGACCCCAAGAAATCGCTTGATGAGTGCAGTTTTCTTTGCTGTGTTTACACATATTCTATTGTAAGAGGAAAATGGGACATCCCTTTTTTAAATAGCCAATAGCCTTTTGTTTACATCACAGCCACAAACATGATTTGCTACTTGTAGTCGCTTGCAGGTGGAATTAGTGGGAAAGATATTCTCATTCTAAAGATTCAAGATGTCCCACTGCACACTGGGTGTCACTGTGTTTTGTGTGTGCTTTCAGTTGTTGGAGATGCAAAGGAAATAGACTGGTATGCTCCCAATGGTGAAAAGCTCCTGCCAGGGAGAACAGACATCAGTGTCAGCAACAATGACGAGTCCTCTTCCACACTCACAATCTACAATGCTAACGTTGACCATGCTGGCATGTACAAGTGTGTGGCCAAAAATGGGGACAAGGAATCTCATGGCACCGTCATTGTAAATATTTTCCGTAAGTAAAGTGTTTGTGTTTTTTCATTAATACATCAATGCCCTACACAACAAATCATCTGCAGTTTATTAGGGGCAGATCTTCATTGGACTTTGGTGCTTTGCGCAACAGGTGCTGAACTTCCTTTTGTACTTTATCGTAGAGTAATATGTCTCCGCGGTAACACGCTCAACAAGCCACGTGATAAGATGCGCGGTTTGACGGTCTCAGACGTGGAGGCAACTGAGATTCGTCCTCCGCCACCCGGATTGAGGCGAGTCACTACGCCACCATGAGGAATTAGAGCGCATTGGGAATTGGGCATTCCAAACTGGGGAGAAAAATAATATAAATTGTCTTTTTTTTTTTTTTAAATAACAGCATCATTCAAGCTGTAAGCCTTAAATCTGATCTAGTCTCGCAACTTTTGACTACTGGTATAATGTCCAGTGCATATTGTAGTTTATTCTGCAAAAAAGTGAAAACTCATTTAAACAGAGGAATTTACAATCTTTAAGAAATATGTGCCTGACCACTTGTGGTACCACTTGTGGTAATAAAGTGTGTTGTTTTCCAATGTTTTATGAAAGGAGGGGGTCCATACACATACGCACACATTGGTCTGGGCTAAACCCCAAATATTGACTGGCCTAGAAACGCCCTAGAAACCCTGATTGCAACACATGTCAATTTTAAACATTAACATGGATTGTGGTATATATGATTTTGGACAATACCAACAACATACACTCACCGACCACTTTATTAGAAATACTATGGTCCTAATAAAGTGCCCAACATGGTCTTCTGCTGTTGTAGCCCATCCGTCTCAATGTTCGACGTGTTGTGCATTCTGAGATGCTATTCTACTCACTACAATTGTACAGAGGGGTTATCTGAGTTACTGTAGCCTTTCTGTCAGCTCAAACCAGTCTGACCATTCTCTGTTGACCTCTCTCATCAACAAGGCATTTGCGTCCACAGAACTGCCGCTTACTGGATGTTTTTGGCATCATTCGGAGTAAATTCTAGAGACTGCTGTGTGTGAAAATCCCAGGAGATCAGCAGTTACAGAAATACTCAAACCAGCCCGTCTGGCACCAACGAACACTGAGATAAAAAATTTTCCCCGTTCTGATTGTTGATGTGAACATTAATTGAAGCTCCTAACCTGTATCTGTGTGATTGTATGCATTGCACTGCTGATACACTATTGGCTGATTAGATAATTGCATGAATAGGTAGGTGTACAGGTGTTCCTAATAAAGTGTCAGTGAGTGTGTGTGTGTGTGTGTGTGTGTGTGTGTGTGTGTGTGTACATATATATATGTACACACACACACACACACAGTATATTATCAGTATACATTGATAAATAAGGTTGTCCGAGGTTGATAAAAATGAAAAAATCTTTTAAATCTAGTTAGAAATGTATTCTTTCTGTCCAGTTTGGTTCATTGGATACGTTTATAGAATTTTCTACCAAAAAATGTATTTAATAAGCATTTGTGATTTTTACGTTTGATTTTAGTTTTTTTGATTTTAGGTAGTTTATAGTATATAGTTTTAGTATATATATATATATATATATATATATATATATATATATATATATATATATATATATATATATATATATATTATAATAATAATAATATAATGTAGTGTGTGTGTGTATATATATATATATATATATATATATATATATATATATATATATATATATATATATATATCATGTGTTTGAAGTGCTTGTCCATTCTTTTTCAGAGAAACTCATTTTCCAGAACGCTCCATCGCCCCAAGAGTTTAACGAGGGGGATGATGCTGACATCATCTGTGATGTCATAAGCTCACCGCCCCCAACTATTATCTGGAAGTTTAAAAAGATGAGAATCCAGCCTGAGACTGATGGTAAGACATGTGCAGGCAGTAGGCCAAGAGAAAAGATAGTCTCTCACAATCTTTCAATCCCCCTCCTTCTCACCCTCTAATTTCCCCATCCTCTGTAACACACTCTTCACTTCTCTTTTTTTAAGCTTCTGCCATAATTTCTTCTGTCTTGCCTATTAAAAACGTTCCCTCTTCAAGTTAAACGTCTGTGTTCAGCACAGACTGATGTTTTCAAATTATTTTTAATTCTGCACATTCTAATTATTCTGCTCGTGCCAAACCATCTCCATATAAGGGATTTCCACACAACCTCACAACCTGTTCAGCCATTTGTCACTTCACTAGTTTTTTTTGTTTTTTGTTTTTTTTTAATAAATAAAGCCAAAATGGCCATTCTTAAAACCAGTTGAAACACAATAAATATATTATATAGATATAATCTGCATTTTTATGCAGAACCTGTCACAGGTCGAGTTAAACACACATTTTTGTTATTTTAAATTAAGTAATACTTATTCTAAGGTCACATAGTTTACAAATGTCTTATTATAATATCTATTTTAAAAAAAAAATCATCTTAACACATTCCATTTTTTTAAGGCCACCAGGTATTTGTGATTTTTGAGTGTGGTTTTAGTTGGTTCTGAACTTAATCCAAAGTTTAGAGAAAAAAAAGCAAGCGCAAACTTGTTGATAATAGATATTTTTTTGCATGAAAACCTTCTCACACAGGTTTTACACACAAATGTGTGCGTACACACAATAAGTGAATAAGATGCAATGTCGTTTGAATCTGAGCTGTTTTGTTTGTGAGTTCAAGCCTCATTTGGATGGAACTACTTTAACCTCGGAGGGCTCCTCCCTCAGAGACCGCTGGAATAGACAGTGACCACAGCTCTCTGCTGTGATACATGAACTCACAGTTTTTTTCACTGCAAAACCTCTAATTGTAGCATAACTTGAAACCCAAACTGCTCTATGTAAATAACACATTTTGCACATTTCTCTTGTTAACCTTTTCGGTGCTCTTCTTTTGTTTGACTAATGTTCCATGTTGTTCAGGCAAAGCACAGCACAGCACAAAACACAATACTGTGCACAATATGTTAATTTTTGTATGCATATAATACCCAGATTACCTACTACATTTACCAAAAATGTGCAGCATAGAACAGAAAACACAGCATGGAGCATTGTATCTCACAATCAATGTGCTTGACCTCCCATTGCCAGTGTGACAAATGAACTGGAAGTAATTACAGCCACGATTTTAACATTTTATTTTTGACTCATTATTGATTAGACTGACAGAAGTGCAAAATAAGTATTTTTATATCCAAGATGATAACTGGACATGATGATGTTATGTGACAACAATGTAGCATACTACTGTTTGAAACACTTAGCATGGAATGATGCCCTATGTTTCACTTATTATTTAAAAAAATAAAAAACAGTATATAGTATTTACTGTGTTGTATTCAGTAAGTACTAGTGAGCAAGTATTCCATTCTGAATATAGCCTTTGTCTTGGCTGGAAGCTCTGCTTTGCCTTGTGGATTTTTTCATCAGTGCAATTTGTGTTTTCCATTATTTTCAATATATCAGTAATGTTTTACTGTGCTTCCACTGAGTCGAAATGTTAGATACACCTTTAGTGTTAGATGCATGTGAAATAAAGATAGCACTGCAGAAAGCCGATAATTTAAAAAAAAAATGTAAACAGGGAGAAAATGTGGCATTAGTTGTGCAGCCGAGGCATTTTGCTGCCCAGCATGTAATGAGAGGCTCGTTAACATGGTCTCCTTATCTTACTCAAGAGTAATTACAGTCTCATTTTGCATCCTCTCTCTTTCTTGCTCTCCCCCACCTACAGTCCGCTTCAAGGTCCTGAGCAACAACCACCTCCAGATCCGTGGCATCAAGAAGACAGATGAGGGTCAATACACCTGCGAGGGACGCATCATGGCCCGGGGAGAAATCGACATCAGGGTCATCACTGTCATTGTCAATGGTAAGGACTCAATCTCAGAGCCACCTGCTCTGTCATGGCATATACACACAGGAGCAGACAGGCTATACAGATTAAATAACCGCCTGGGTTCCCTGCTAAAAAGACCAGCTTTGCTAGTTTGGTGCTGGTGTAGATAGGGAACCCACATAACCCAATTACATGCTGTCACTTGGCAAACTTAAAGGGATAGTTCACCCAAAAATGACAATTCTTTTATTATTTACTCACCCTCATTCCATCAGATGTGTATGACTTCCTTTCTTCAGCAGAACACGAACAAGTTTTTTAGAAAAATATCTCAGCTCTTTAGGTCCATACAATGCAAGTGAATTGCGATCAGACCTTTTGTAGCTCCAAAAATCACAAAAGTGATATGCTAGGTGTGGGTGAGAAACAGAACAATATTTCAGTTCTTTTTTACTCTAAATCTTCACTTTAACGTTCACTTTCAGATGTGAAGGTGAAACTAAACAGGCACCATATGTTACTTTCAGATGTTTTTTGAGTAAAACCTTGAATCTGTTTCTCACCCACACCTATTATAATGCTTCTGGAGATATGGATTTAACCACTGGAGTCTTATGGCTTAATTCTATGTTTCCTTTATGTGATTTTTGGAGCTACAAATGTCTGGTCACCATTCGCTTGCATTGTGTGGACCTACAGAGCTGAGACATTCTGTACTATATTTTTGGTGAACTTTCCCTTTAAAATCTGTGTTAATTGTTTTGACAGTATTGAACTTAGTATAGAGAAATATGTCTAATCAGTTTCCAATAAGCATTCTATATATAATGAATAAATATGCATAATTAGTCAAAATTAATGTAATTATTTTTGTTTTGTTCCACATTATGTTTTGAATTCAACCTGTTGTGTAACTGTGTTGAATGTTTGTGTTGAATTCAGTAAATTCTGCATTCCATTTCAAATTCCAGTTCAGAATCTGGTGGGATGTAGCCCGTTTAATTCAAATTCAAATTCAAATCATGAAATGAAAGGGACCCAATGCTAATATTCTGAATTTTGGCCAACCCTGAGATTTTTGTGTTGAATCTGGTTGACCAAGGAAGTCTTGCTGGTTAAGATAGTTAAGAAACAAGCATCCCTTACTGGGCAGCACCAGCTTACAAAATAACACCATGTGCTGGTGATCAACTATGCTGAACTTTTCAGCTAGAGTGACGATTGCATTCAAGAGCTGTGCATTTTGTTTGTTCTGTATTTCAGTTATTTAAAGTCCATATTTGTGTGAATGTTTTTTTGTTTTTTTTTACCTGTCTCTCTTTCTCTATGCCTCTCACTCTCTCTCTCTCTCTCTCTCTCTCTCTCTCTCTCTCTCTCTCTCTCTCTCTCTCAGTTGTGCCAAGTATCAGAACCCGCTACACTGAGTTTAATGCCACTGCAGAGATCAGCCAGGCCGTGACGTTGGCCTGTCATGCAGATGGCTACCCAGAACCTACTGTCACATGGGCACGGTACGAGTAATTTGTCACCCACACTATTCAGCTGGCCCCTTATCCATAAGGCTGGGTATTGATACAGATTTCCCAATTCAATTTGATTCACAAGCTCTCGATTCGATTTTATTCCGATTTGATTCGATTCAATATCGATTCATGTGGGTTTATTTCAGTTATAATGTCCCTTTTTCTTACATATAAAATAAATTATCTACCAGCTAATACTGTTAATTATACAGGTGGCATTTTAATTAGGTACATTAGGAAAATATTAATTTTACTAATTATATTTTATTACTTCATCATTTTGGTCACATTTTGGCTTTTAAAAAATGACCAAATAAATGCATTGCATCAATTAATAAGATATTATATTTATTGTTAAATTGCATAATGTGTACTATTTACAAGTATCTACACTGATTTGTTGAACACATGCTAAAACCGGTACGGTTTAACAAAAAAAGTCATTTCTGTAGACAGCGACTTTAAATGATGTTAACTAGAGAGGACTTGAATGGCTTTACCTCATCTGTGCGAAACATAATTAGAATTAAAAAAAAAAAAATTGTAGTTTACAACTGACTGTAAAGAACAGAAAGGGTATTAAAAGAGACAGTATTCAATGACAAATGGGTTGCGTGGATCTCATCTTCGGACACACATTACACGGAACAACTTTTACTCTTAACATGCTGTGAAAGGATCTCGCTGGTGAACACTTCTAGCTACACAATTACTGGTGAGTGAAATTTACCAGCCAGTTGCCAAATATATTCACTTTAGTCACGTAGCGCGAAATTTGGTTGCGTGTGATTTCCTCTCATTGTAGTGGAGGGTAGCGCAGAGAATAAAAGATGGGGCTTTCTTGGGATTTAAGAATCAATATCAAGATCTTTCAAATGAAGATCGCGATTAATCTGAAAAACAATATTTTTTCCCACCCGTTCTTATCTACTCTTGCCAAAAAGCACCGAAAAAGTTCAGCCGAATCTCTGCAGGTAAAGCATTTTTTCTTAATCCAGGGAAGAGAGGGATTAGAGTTATTGAAACTTGTAAAAGCAGTATGAATGGTAGAGACGCTGTTTTCATCCTTCCAGCTGCCGGTAGCTATGGCAGCTGGCAGCTTTCAGCCTGGATTTAACTGAAAACTCTAGTGACTTCCGATTCACTATTGATGGGTTTTCTCCACTGGCAAGCAAGGAACAGGAGTGCTCACCACAGCCTCATTTATTTCCCTCCTTCACTGACAGTGCTGTCATTTGGGGGCCATTTTAAACTGTCGCTCAGTTGCTGCTGTTACAGGCAAAAAGATCTTGACTTGTGCGCAACTGCAGTTTTAAAGAGAGGTGGCGTTCTTCCAAGAAAGCCCATCAGAAGAAAATCAGCTTGATTTTTATAGCCTTCAGACATTGTTTATAGCTGTTATATTGGCCCAGGGACAGGAGAGCAACAAAAAGAGGAAGGTGACTTAGCATATCTTCCTTTATTCTTAGACAGAATGAGAATCCCAGGTGGTAAAAAAAAGAAAGGTTTGTGATTTTCTTTTTTTTCTTTTGTTTATTTAGTTTTTTGCTGTTCTCCCAAAATGGTCAGGCTTGTCTGGTTTGGTGGCTTTAAAAGGGTTTTGGGTACTTGTCAGCTGGTCAACCTGCTAAATCAGCAGAGCCAGACTAGTAGACCAGCTAGACTAGCTTAAACCAGACCAGCAAACGGGTTTTAGCTGGGGGGAGGGGTTTTCCAGCAGCTAGGAAACAGCCCTACTAGACGCAAAAGCTGAACAACCTGAAAAATACATTTTTTTTTTTTTTTTTTTTTTTTGTTATTTCAGCAGAAGAAGCTACATTTATAATACCATTGTTGTCAGATTTGTATGTTAATTTGAATTGTTACTGAAATGTAAACTTAGCTGACAATTTTGGATATTTCAATCTTTCCACATTCAAATAGATATGAGCTAAACTGGCAACTGGCATGCTTATAACATAAGGAAAACTGCTACCCTCGGACGTTCCCAAGATGACTGCCATATGAACTGACTTACCTTAAAAGGATAGTTTACCCAGAAATTAAATAATGACTTTCTTTCTTATGTGGATGTAAAGGGGGTACAATGGAAAGGAGGAGGTGAGAACCGGCTTAACAATATAAATAATATTTAATTAAATAAAAAGACACACAAACACATACAGGGTAGCTGCCCATAATTCTCTCTCTCTCGAGCTGCCGTCTTCAGTCGCCTTTATCCCTCGCTCGCCTCATCAGGCTGATTGGGGTCCGGGCGTCCGTCACTCCGCCCGGCCCCGCCCTCCTCTGCTCTACAGTGGAACACAAAAGAAAGCAAAACGTTAGCCTCAATCACCATTTACTTTCACTGTATGGAAAAAAGATGTTAAGATGAAAGCTAAGATGAATATCACAGCCTTTCTTTTCAATACAATGGTAATGAACAGTGTTGGGCAAGCTACTCAAAGAATTTAGCTAGCTAAGCTACTAACTACTCAACAGAAAAATAAGTTAAGCTAAGCTAAAAGCTACACTTCAGAAAAAATAGCAAGTTACACTTCAAGCTACATGCCAAAAGTAGCTTGCTACATTTAAGCTACATTTTTTTCAACCACAGATGCACAGAGCATACTGACATAGACAAAGCACTTAAAAGACGTATTCACATGACATTTATCAAAGCCATGGTACAGTATATTACAGTTTAATGCAATACAGTTTACAAGTATACAGTAGGTGCAATACGTATGTGCACGTGAAAAAAACAAACATGTAAATTCATATTTAGACGTTCTACTTATACAAACCCATATGTTCAACATGTAAAATCACTATTTTTACATTTTATTTTTCATATTTATACTACTACCTCTACAAACACGTGTTCAATGAAAAATCTATATTTATGAATTTTTTGTATTTATACTACTACAAACCCATACCCATTTAAACATCAGTTAATTTGCACATTTCTGTATAACAACTCTGCATACATACAGTATACTATTCATCTTATCCTGTAATTCTGTTTCTAGCTGTTGTGTTCCTGTATGTACTATACTGGAAGCTTTTGATTAGAGGCCAAATTCCTTTGGTTGGAAAATGTCTTTACCTGCAGAAGTTGTTTACAAGCTGCACACGTATTGAACTTAATAAAGACTTTCTTCATCACTGGCAAACGACAGGATGTATTTGCAGGTTTGGTTTCCATTGATTGATTGTAGATCCACTGCAACCAGCGTTATCTTTATTTGCCATGATATAAAATATTCCATGAGCTTGTGACAAGTGAGAGCACACGGCAAATGATTCAGCAGCGCAAGCGCAAGCTTTCTGAGTCTTTCAGAATGAATCACAAACCGATTCAGGCTGCTTTCCTATCACGTGTGACCAATTCATTGTAAAGAACCGACTGAAATGAGCGATTCATTTGTGATTGGAAATTTTTAGTTCTGATTCAAAACTGCCATTAGTAAACACCAGGTACAAGGCATGATGTAGCAGTGTAGCTTTTGCCAATTCTACACCGCGACCTTGTCACAAATATAGCTCCGCTACTGAAAACTACTGAAGCTACTGTCTCGCTACTCAGAAATGTAGTTAAGCTAATAGCTTCGCTATTTGTAGCGAAGTTACTGCCCACCACTGGCAATGAATAGTGTCTTACTTTAAAAAAAGGACCCAAAAGTATCATAAAAGTAGTCCATGCGACTCATGCGTCATGTTCCAAGTGTTCCAAAGGCAAACGATGGTGAGAAACAACCTGAAATTGAAAAACAACAGGTGTCACTGTGGTCGAGATTCATAAACGTGTAACGATAGTGAAGAAAAATTACCTTAATTTTGGGGTTTCATACCAAAACGTGTTCTTTCTGGACTATCAGCCCGATGAGAGAAGGCACTTGCAGGATGAAGAATTTATTTCATGGATTCATGGAATCCATTTCATGGGCAGGCACGCATTCTCTCTGTATTTGTTTGTGTAGATGTTGAGGGGCATCATGTATTCATGACTATACTGAGCAAGGCCAAACAGTAAACTCATCCCCCCCCCCTCTCTCTCTCTCTCTCTCTCTCTTTGTCCTGCAGTGGTAATGTCCTATTGGAATCAGGTGAGAAGTACAGTCTGAATGAAGATGGATCTGAGTTGACCATCAAAGACATCAAGAAGGTTGATGAAGGCGAGTACAAATGCATCGCCAGGAACAAGGCTGGAGAGAGGAGTGAGGAAGTCAGCCTCAATGTGTTTGGTAAGACTCAGTCACTGTGCATAAGCTTAAAGGGATAGTAGGACCTGTAGGACTTCTGCAAAACACAAAAGGAGGAACAATTTTCTGGTTCTTCTTTTCAATTCAAAGGAAGTGAATAGGGATTCAGCACTCAAGCGTCAAAAAGTATGTAAAATTATCATGAAAGTACTCAATGTAACCCGTGTGTCATATACCAAGTCTTCTGAAAGTTTTTGATAGGTTTTGGTAAGAAACAACCCAAATTTAAGTTTTGTTTTTGTTTCATTAAAAAGCTTAACATCCATTGTGTTTTCATGAGAGTGCATGAGGGAAGCTCATTCACACTGGCTCACTTGTTCACGGATGAAAGCTTCAGTTGTTTAGCGCAACAACACACTGCGATTGAGTAAACGATGGTAGAATTTTCATTTTTGGGTGACCTTTTCCTTTAAGAATTCTTCCTTTACCTCTTCCATTACCAAGATGGTCATTGGCATGGAACTGGAAAGAAGTGTAAACATGCTAATTACTATGAAAATGTTTTCCCCATCATGCAAAAGGTTTATTCTGCCACCACTGAGATCTGATGGAAATAATCAGAGTGCTATTGCAGCCCATTGCATCCATTAAACAAGGTTCCTCTGTTGAATTATGAAATATAACAAGGTGTTGATTAAATATTGAAAGCACTACGCCACGGAGGCACTGTCTCATCTGGTTAAGCAAACAATTTTCATCTCATCAACTTAAGAGCACTGTTCGCTATTATGGCCATTGTGAAGGTGCAGTAATTGCACAAGGCTAATCAATAATTATTTTGCCTTCTGAGAGTGTTTGTAGGCTATGTATTGACGTGTGTGTGTGTGTGTGTGTGTGTGTGTCAACAGTGCAACCGAAAATCACGTTCCTTGACAACCATACGGCGACCGAGTTGGAGGAGCAGATCACTCTGACTTGTGAGGCCACAGGTGACCCCACCCCCAACATCATTTGGAGCTTCGGTCGCCGGATCTTCACCGAGAATGAGCAGGTGCTGAGATTGAGGGGTCATGGTTCAGAGGGCTGGGGGGATGATTTTGAAGGTCTACGTTTCAAAGTATGAGGCTTGATAAGACAGTTAACCTTAACAGCTGCTATGCAGGTAAAAATTAGTTGCATCTCATCTTATTGTCTTGCTTAAAGATTGTTTTAATCAATGTAGTCATTTTTGTAATCATTGTTTTACTCTGGCTTGTTCAAGATAGTCATTTATGAGTCCAAGCTGGTCTTTACCTGGTCATCAAGCTACAATTTTTCGAAAACTAGCTGTTCTGGACAGCTTGGACCAGCTAAAAAACATCTTAACACCAGCTTGGACATTAGTAACCAGCTACCATCTTACATTTACATTTACATTTATTCATTTGGCAGACACATTTATCCAAAGCGACTTACAAAAGAGGAAAACATAAGTGAATCATCTTAAGGAGACAGTGGTGTGAAAAGTGCTGTATTACAAAGTTTAACTAGCATCAGAATAGTATTCAAAACAGAATAAAGTGCAACAGGAATTTTTTTTTTTTTAATGACTGGTTATGTGACAATAAAAGTGATTTGATTTGATTTGATTTTGATTTAAGTGCTCATGGAAAAGATGTGTTTTTAGTCATTTTTTGAAGACAGAAAGTGAGTCAGCTTCACGGATGGAGTTGGGAAGGTCGTTCCACCAACATGGTATGATGAAGCTGAAAGTCCGGGAAAGTGTTTTGGCGCCTCTTTGTGTTGGTACAACAAGGCGACGTTCCTTAGCTGACCGCAGGATTCTAGTGGGCGCGTAGCTCTGCATAATTGATTTTAGGTATGCTGGAGCAGATCCAGTGACTGTTCTGTATGCTAGCATCAGAGCCTTGAATTTGATACGTGCATCAACCGGCAGCCAGCAGAGAGAGACAAGGAGTGGTGTAACATGTGCTCTCTTTGGTTCATTAAAGACCAGACGTGCTGCTGCATTCTGGATCATTTGCAGGGTCTAATTACACATGCAGAGTGGCCTGCAATGAGAGCGTTACAGTAGCCCAGTCTAGTTATGACAAGTGACTGGACAAGCAGTTGTGTGGCATGTTCAGAGAGGAAGGGTCTTATCTTCCTGATATTGTAGAGTGTAAATCTACATGATCTTGCGGTCTTTGAGATGTGGTCTGTGAAATTTAATCTGTTGTCGATGGTTACCCCTAGATTTCTGACTGATTTGGAAGGCGTTACTGTAGTTGCACCCAGCTGCATGGTGATGTTGTGTTCAACAGCAGGGTTGGCTGGAAAGACAAGGAGTTCAGTCTTGGCTGGGTTGAGTTGCAGGTGGTGCTCCTTCATCCAGGCCGAGATGTCTGCCAGGCAGGCAGAAATTCGAGCAGTCACTGTGGTGATGTTAGGCTGGAAAGACAAATAGATTTGTGTGTCATCAGCATAGCAGTGGTAAGCGAAACCATGTGCCTGAATGATGGGTGCCAGTGATGTTGTGTATATAGAGAAGTGAAGTGGCCCAAGCACTGATCCCTGAGGTACCCCAGTAAGTAGCTGATGTGGCTTGGATACCTCACCTCTCCAGGCTACATTGAAGGACCTACCTGAGAGATAGGAGTTAAACCAGTCAAGCACAGTTCCTGTGATGCCCAGCGAGGAGAGGGTAGAGAGTAAGATTTGATGGTTGACTGTGTCAAAGGCTGCAGAAAGGTCCAGCAGAATCAGAACGGATGATCTGGATTCAGCTTTCGCCCGTCTCAGCGATCTTAAAGGCATAGTTCACCCAAAAATGTCATTATTTACTCTCCCTTAAGTTGTTGAAACTGATTGGACTTGCTTTCTTCCTTGTAACACAGAATGAGGCAAAACGTTAGCCTCAGTCACCATTTACTTTAATTGTAGGGGAAAAAATGCAATGAAAGTAAATGACGACTATGGCTAACATTCTGTCTATCATACCTTTATGTGTTCCACTGAAGTAAGAAAGTCATACAGGTTTGGAACAACAGGGTGAGTAAATCACAGAATTCTTCTTTTTGGATTAATTATCCCTTTAATCTGGATTTTCCAGCAGGAAATACTAAACCATGTGCAGGACAATTCATTAGGTCAGTTATGACACCCAGCAACATATCAATAAGCCCCTTGTCAATAAACCTAGTTAGATTGGTGACCTCTCCCTCTTGTGCATGGGATGCTTGGCTCTTTAATTATGATTTGCAGCAGGACATCAATAATCCCCCTCTCAATTCATCTGGCTAGATTAATGACCTGCTACTCTTGAGCATGATGCTCGTCTCTCCCCAGTGTGTGAAATTCACCTGACAGACAGTATTTGGACTCTGTAAGCACTACTGTTCATGGGTGTGACATGCTCTACTCTATCTAAAATTATCTTTTATAACTGCTAATTCTTTCATAATTGTTTTGCATGCAGCTTTTAAGGCCTCGTATTAATTGAGAGACTACATAGAATTGTGAGTTTAAAAGAAAAAAATGTGTATAAGGAAAATATACACTTTCCCTCTTACAAGTAATAAAAAATTAAGTTTAATCTAAAATCTTGATGTTGATTTAAAAAAATACAATACAAATACAAATAATGATTCCTGCATCAACTATCCTAAAATGCACACACACAAAAAGACTTAATATCTTATGTCATTTTGCTTCTCATGCAAATGTACCTTGTTTTAAGGACAAAAACAATGATGAAGAAAATTAATTTTGCAATGTAATGTTCACTGTGCACTAATTAAACGTCATGGGATGCAGCATTTGCATTAGATGAGAGAGAACCAGAGTATTGCATGCATAAACCTATGCTAGAGACTAAAAGGCTTTTTATATCTCAGGAGCTGCAGGCTCAACAGTGCTCGGTCTCACTCCCCTCTCTGCTCTGTTGGAGTCTGCATCGCTCTGAATCAGTCAAGCACTTTTTCTAATTAACAGCCCCAAAATTCCCAGTTACCATCTATTCATATTTCATCATAGCATAGCCAATCAGAATTCATCAACAGCTGTTAAAAGCTCTTACCGCTACTCTGCCCGATGGAGAGCCCCCAACCCTGTCAAATTTATTTCCTCTTTTGCTCTCTCAGCAAAACCCAACATGTCCAGTGATCTGCCCTCTTAGCTAGGGAAATCTAAGGTAGTTGTTCGGCAAAATAAAAAAAATCTGCTAAATTTTAAACCCTTGTTTTATCACAGTGGATGATTGACAGGCAAGTAGGTGGTCCTTTGAATTTATTTGAGATGCATCCGATGAATTGGCTTTTACACTACAAATGGGATTTGGTCACATGCATTTTCAACTACCTCCAAATGTGGTTTGAGTGAATGGATAATAACACCTTTTCGACCCAGTTTACATCTGCATTTAGCGTTGTCCACTTGTGATCAGATTGCCTAAAGCAGAAATGATTACCATGTTGTGGTAAATAAATAGGGCTCTGAATTGCATCACCTACTCTATTCTACTCTGACTATCTGCATGGTTTCCTTTGCTTTGGCTTATTCTCCCCTTCAGGCATCATGGAATTATTGTGTTGTGTTTCAATGCTTTGTGGATCAGACTATGCTTTTATTCAAGCTGTACTTGGTTAGCCATCAGTTTTTCCCCTCCTGGTGGTGGTTTTGCAGGTGGGATGAGGAAAAAACACCTGAAGTTTGAAGTTTAACTGAAGTTTATGTGCCCATCTGGCTGACTGAGAAGATTATTTACGTGACAATAGCCAGACAGATTGCACCCTTCCCTGTGTTTGCTTTGTATTATCTACGGCTACGCTGGCCAATATTCATAGCTGTCAGAGAAGACTGAATATTCCAGCTGTACGATAAGGCCTTTATTGGTTTATGATGGAGTTTCTTGTTGGTCTTCAGTTCTAAAGGCTGTCCTATCAGAGTGCCTGATGAATGTCACAACCAGCTTAAAGTAGCATTATAGATACAAAATCATCTATACTGTAACAAATGCTTTGTCATATAATCGAAAAATGTGCCTAATGCGGTTTTAAAAAAAATCTAAATTAACTGGTGTTATTAAAATAAATATATTATTTAATATGACTGAATGAATCTCACTTTATATAGGTTAAACCAATGATACCAAAGTGTATTTTAAAGTGACCAAGAGTTTTTTTTAAAAAGGTGTTGTATAAATTAAACTTACTATTATCATATAAAAACAGCTTAAACCAGCCTATGGTGGTTTTCTAGTCTTAACTGGTCTTAAAATGTTTAAAACCCCTTTAAAACCAGCAAAACAGACCAGCTAACCACCTTAATATTATTATTATTATTATTATTATTATTATTATTATTATATAAATTACAGGTATTATTATTTATGTAAATTTTAAGGGCAGATCAGGTAGAAATAGTGCCATAAGTTAACAACAGTGCAGTTCTACTTTTTACAGTGTACTCAAGGGCAAAATTATTAACCGTGTTAGATTTTATAATAGTGTTAATTGGATAGAACAGGGAAATAGTGATGAGATGAGAATAATGAATTGCTATAGTGGTTAATTAGTGCCGCACTTGTCTCTCATCTTATCTTGTCACCTCCAGAGGATGTTACTTTTGTACTCCTGTTTTTATATTTAATTTCCTTCCTACATATGATTGTTACATAAGAGTTAAAGGTGTTAACACTCACAAAACCAATTTTAATCAGGTATTAGCCAAACAAGGTAAATGCAGAATGTCTTTAATAGTGATAGGCCAATATTTAACAATGTTCAGCTGATAACTCTGTACACTTGGCCAGAGATTATTTAGCAGAGATGTGTCACTTCTGTTAAAGTGAATGGGAGAAATTGGAATGCCCAATGGTCAATGGATGTAGAAAGGAAGTCTCACCTTACAGGTAAAAGAGCCAATCATCTTTTAGATACAGACATTGCCTGTCAATCAACTCAAGAACACACATTAGCTATACAAGTTGGGGAAATTTAGGTTTCTAGTGTAAACTGAGGTAAAGAAGCACAATCTATGATACCAGTGTAGTCAGATTTCACTGCTGATTTCTTGACCAACCGTTTTGGAGATTTCTGTCTTCTCCTAAGTAGATTTGAGCTGCACTTGTATGTGGCTTGTTTACATAGAAAAATAGCTCCCCGGGAGCATTCCAAAGATGGCTGCCGAGTGAACTGACTTGCTAAAAAGACTTTGACTTGGCCAATTAACAGAAGAATTGGATCTCCAATATTTTTATTTTACTTTTATTCCCTTAAGTTCCAAAGTCTAATAACCTTGTTAATGGAGATAATACAAAATTTCTGTTTCAAATATTATGGTGAATTTAAAGGGGAAAAAATTAATTTAGCATGTGTTCATTTAAATAGTATTTAGCTTTAATTCAGTTTATAAAAAAATATATAAACTATAATTAATCTGTGTTGGCGCATAAAGTATATGAAAATTCCATATCAGTCAACTACTAATCTTAAAGGAATATTCAGTGGAAGTAATTACATTATCAACAGTTTGTGGTGTGTTGTCAGTTAACATAGAAACAAATAAATCACGTTTTAATTATACCTCAGTTTGTTAAAAAAAAAAAATAATAATTTTTAGAAAAGTAAATATGCCTGAATATACTGTATATTGCCAATACACCAAACATAAAAAATTATCCATTAATGACTAACAGTAGTTACATATATCACTTACCCAGGAGTAACTCCATTGTCCAGTTGCATGTTCTGTACTGCATAAGCACAGTACTGTATGTTTAATGAGCAGTAATTTCTGGTCATACTTTGCATGGCCAGTAAAGTTCATATACACATATACCTCTAAAATACACAAATGTTCATGTTTTTTTATAAAATAACTCCCTTGGATAGGCAAAAGTGCATAAGGAAATGTCAATATGAACAGCCTGTAATCACACCATGGTGTTTAGTTGGTTAGCTGGTGTATTAATACAGATTTGATGAGTCAGGAGCATGTCTGCAGTTCCCTTAAATCGTCCATCCCTTCTATGTGCTTGGTATTCCCCACCAAATATTTCCAGTGTATGAACTAGTCTGAAATTCACATAAACCTCAAAGTAGAAAAGTGTTTCTACCAAGTGAGCAATATCTAAGCCAGGCTTGTCAAGTCTCTAAGTAACTGCATTATGGAAGAGATCCGCTCTCTGTCTGCTCTCTGTTCTGCCTGTTAGGCTGGAAGAGATAGCCATGCTTTTTGCATGAGAGTTGACAGAGGCAATGTGTTCTGACATCAGGGACATGGTGGAAAGCTATAGTTAATGGCCATAGTTACGCATTGTAAGGCCTATTTCACACAGCATGCGTAAGCAGCGCTTATTTATTTTAGCGGCCTAATTAACAGATTACAGTATTCACACAGCCCGCCTTAGCAGCACATGCATAGTTGTAAGTTTCACCACCTAGTTTTGTTTGTTTTTCACTCAGGGGAATATTGTAAAAGTTCCAGCAAGAAGGAAGCGGGGAGCGGGGTGGCAGTCCAGGTAGGATAGCATTTATTCAAGCGTTTTCAGCTTCACAAACAAGGCACAGGCTTTTCAGCTTCACAAACACCGAACAGGCTTTTCAGCTTCACTAATAAAGATACAGCTTCACAAATAAAGAAGTGGTTTTTCAGCTTCACGCAACTGTCTCTCACTGGCGTTCTTGGTGGCCTTTTCAAGCCCATCTCCGTCATCACTGTAACAAGACACAGGTGTTATGTATCATTAATCACCAGGTGATGACCCTTACCACTTCCTCTCTCCCCAGCGACAGACACATGACCGCGTCCCGCTCCACATACCCCCATCCTGCCCGACTCAGGCCCGGGCAACGTCCAGCCTGCTAACTCCCCCCCCATTCCTGGAGAGGAATTCAGCCACAACCATCTGTGGCCCCAGACTGTGGACCATCTTAAATTTGAAGGGCTGAAGCGCCAAGTACCAACGAGTGATCCGCGCATTGGTATCCTTCATGCGGTGGAGCCACTTAAGCAGGGCATGATCTGAGTGGAGGATGAAGGCCCGCCCCAGCAGGTAGTAGCAGAGGGTTAGGACCGCTCACTTGATGCCAAGGCACTCTTTCTCGATGGTGCTGTACTTAGTCTCTCTCAAAGAGAGCTTATGACTAATGTACAGCACAGGGTGCTCCACACCCTCCACCCCCAACCCCCTCTCTGATGCATCTATCTGTAAAATAAAGGGGAGAGAGAAGTTAGGAGCATGTAAAATCGGCCCGCCACAGAGTGCAGATTTCACTCTCGTGAAAGCCTGTTGGCATGCCTCCGTCCACTGCACCGGATCTGGTGCCCCCTTTTTAGTGAGATCAGTCAAGGGGCTGGTGACATCAGAAAAATTAGGAACAAACCTTCTGTAATAGCCAGCCAGCACCATGAACTGCCTCACCTCCTTTTTGGACTTGGGACGTGGGCAGGCCGCTATCGCTGCAGTCTTATCAATTTGGGGATGTACCTGCCCATGATCCAAGTGGAAGCCCAGATACCGTACTTCCACCTGCCCAATTGCACACTTTTTCGGGTTTGCCGTGAGCCCCGCCTGCCTCAGCGACCTCAGAACGGCTCTCAGATACTGCATATGCCTCTGCCAATCATTACTGTATATAATGATATCATCCAAGTAGGCAGCAGCATACACAGCGTTTCGGTGGAGGATCTTATCCATTAGGCGCCAGAACATGGCGGGAGCCCCGAACAAACCAAATGGAAGAGTGATGAATTGGTGTAATCCGAACGGTGTGGAAAAGGCAGTTTTTTTCTTGGGATAATGGAGTTAAGAGGATCTGCCAATATCCCTTAGTTAAATCCATTGTCGAATAAAATTGAGCGACACCCAACCGAACGAGTAGATTGGGGCATTGGGTATGCGTCAGATTTAGACACCGCATTGACTTTCCGGTAATCAACACAGAACCGGACTGACCTGTCCCTCTCAGGTACAAGAACAACCGGGCTCGCCCAATCGCTGTGTGATTCTTCTATTACCCCCATCTCGAGCATTGCCTCTAATTCGTCCCGAATCACCTTTTTCTTGTGTTCAGGTACGCGGTATGGCCGACTACGCACTACCACTCCTGGTGGGGTCTCGATATGGTGTTGTATGAGGTTAGTCCGACTGGGAAGAAGAGAGAACGCGTCCACAAACTCTTTTTGCAACCTGGCCACATCCGTGAGCTGGGATGGCGAGAGGTGGTCTCCACAAGGGACCGGGGTGAATGGATTGGCTTTGAACTTCACCTCTGGCCCGAACTTCATAATCGAGGTCCCCAACTCTCTGTGTAACCTCAAAGGGTCCTTGCCAATTGGCGAGTAATTTTGAGCTCTATGTGGGGAGTAATACAAGTACTTTGTCTCCCAGTGCAAATTCCCATAGCTGGGCAACCCTATTATACAGCCGGCATTGTGTCTCTTGAGCTCGGAGCAAATTCTGTTGTGACAACTGACCCAGTGTGTGTAGCTTTGCTCGAAGATCAAGGACATATTGAGTTTCATTTTTGCTCTGAGAAGGTCCCTCCTCCCATGCTTCCCTTATGATCTCAAGCACCGCGCGGGGCCTGCGTCCATACAGGAGCTCGAAGGGGGACTGCAAATAATACGGGGTCTAGCCACTTGTCCCAATTTCTAGCGTCCTCGTGTACGAATTTATGAATCATGTTTTTTAGGGTGCGATTAAATCGTTCCACCAGCCCGTCAGTTTGTGGGTGATAAACGCTGGTGCGAATTTATTTAATCCCCAGCAATTCAGAAAGTTTGCGTAGTGTGCGTGACATAAACGTAGTGCCCCGGTTGGTGAGGATTTCCTTCGGAATCCCCACCTGGGAGATAATTTTGAAAGTGCCTCCGCAACACTGCATGCTGAGATGTTGCGCAGGGGCACTACTTCCGGATATCGCGTTGCGTAATCCACCAGGACTAATACAAACCAATATCCACGTACTGACCATTCTAATGGCACGTTGAGGTCCATGCCAATTCTTTCGAAGGGGACCTCGATTAGCTGTAATGGGTGCAATGGCGCTCATGGGGTGGTCTGTGGATTCACCAGCTGACATTTGCAGCATGCTACACACCATCTGCGCACATCCCCACAAATGCCCAGCCAATAAAAGTGGGCCATTAAACGGTGTAGTGTTCTCTCTTGCTCTAAATAACCCACCATAGGATTGTGATGAGCCGCCTGGAAAAGTGTTTCCCGACGGCTCTTCGGGACTAATAACTGGGTTGTATTTTAATGGGTCCGAGTGTCCTGCATCACTTGATACAACGTGTACCTATTAATTGAGAAACACGGATATGTGAGAGCGACGTCAGGCTGGAGCTGCTGGCCATTGATTACTCTCACTTGGTCAAAGGCATGCCTAAGGGTTTCGTCATACGACTGCTCTAGAGGGAAGTCCCCCTCTGGGAATTCCCTAAGGGCGGGAATGCCGGAGGATTCCCCCCCTTCATCATTCTGATGCTGAGCAAACGCGGACGGCCCCGGCTCCGCCTCCCCATCCATCGCGTCACACATCACACACCGTGTTTTTGGTTTGCAGGACCCATCCACACACAATGCTTTTAATAATCTTTTAAACCCATTGGTTCCCGTGAATCAGCTGCCTCCACTCTGCTTTACTCCCCGAAATTGAATAATGGTTGTCACTATGGGGTATTCGTGAATGTTCCCATGCACACACCTCACCAACACCTTGTGATCTGTACCCAGAGCCCCGTCATGAACCAAGCAATGGTGGATTGAGGTTTGGTTGCAACCCAAATCCACCAGAGCTTGGTATGTATGCCCCTTAACCTTACCAGTATGCGATATGTCCCAGCTCGATCGGGGGCGGCCTGTGGTGTTTAGGGAACCCGAATCCACATCCCAACTTCCATTGACCAGACACCGATCCTGGATGTGTCCCGGTTCCCCGCAACTCCAACAGACCAGCCCAGGCTCCCCAGCTGCACCCATGGTGGCGGAGACATCACCGACGGAGAGGGGTAGGGGAGGGGGTCAGCGCGTAGTGCAGCCCGCGGGAGCGGGGCGCCGGTTTGCGCCGTTTCCAGGGACAGGAACAGGATGGGAGGGTGGAGAGGGAGGGTCAAGAGGGGGATTAATAGAGGACAGCATCACATGGGGCGATGGCACTGGACCCATTCCGCAGATTTCCTGGGCAGTCGAACGGTCATCTGCTCCAGCACCATCAGCTCTATTATGGTGCTAGCCACGCCCTTCCTCGGCTAGCACCCATTTTCGGCAGGCGTCCCAGAGCTGTTGGGCAAATGCAAACAGGCGGCCGACTTCACTCAGCGTGAGGGAGTGGAACCCGTTGCAGGACAGCGGTTTTCAGTTTCACATAGTCCAAGCAGTTCTCAGCTAGTAGTTGTTGCGCTGCGAGTTGGGCCTCCCCAGACAGCAGCGTTAGAAAGTGGAGGGCCCACTGAGCTTGAGGCCAGTCGGAGGTGGTGGCTGAGTGTCCAAAGAGGCCCAGGAATGCCTCCGGGTCGCCCTGAGGGCCCACCTTCATCAGGAGGAGGTGCGGCTTCTTCGCTGCCTCCGGGGACATGGCGGAGGATCCGCCTGGAGCTAGCCAGCTCCATTGAGCCTGCCGATCCTCGGCCTGGGCCTGGAGGAGCTCCTGGAAATGTCTCTCCTGGACGAGCAGGGCTTGGTGATGGGTCTCCTGGATGCTAGCCAGGGCACGGATGACTTCGCCCAGCGGTGAGGTGTCCATGGTGACCAGTCTTCCTTCGATTCCCGGGTTGTGGCACCAGTGTAAAAGTTCCAGCAAGAAGGAAGCGGGGAGCGGGGTGGCAGTCCAGGTAGGATAGCTTTTATTCAAGCGTTTTCAGCTTCACAAACAAGGCACAGGCTTTTCAGTTTCACAAACAGCGAACAGCCTTTTCAGCTTCACTAATAAAGATACAGCTTCACAAATAAAGAAGTGGTTTTTCAGCTTCACGCAACTCTCTCTCTCTCTCACTGGCGTTCTCGGCGGCCTTTTCAAGCCCATCTCCATCGTCACTGTAACGAGACACAGGTGTTACGTATCATTAATCACCAGGTGATGGCCCTTACCGCTTCCTCTCTCCCCAGCAACAGACACATGACCACATCCCGCTCCACAAATATATATTAAAAATGCACTATAAATGTATTTATCAATATATACAATATTTAAATTAAGCTGTTTATAGCTATAGATTGGGGTTTTGGTTGATTACCATTTGGATGTAAATGTTGTAACCATTCTCATGTAAATTAAATTAGAAATACTTTACAATAAGGCTGTATTTGTTAACAGTAGTTATTACACGGGTTGCTGAAAAACTCTATTCTGATTGGTCAGTGGTGCCATCTAGTGATCTGATATGTCTGAATAACAACCGCAAGTCATATCAGATGGGTCATCCGGGTATTGCGAGTCATCCTTCCTACTCTCGGATCACTGTGCGATCTCTACAAGTAAGTTAATAAAATCATTTAAACTCAAATCAATGTGTCTTGTCCATTTTTTTTTTATTATTTATTTTTTTTTAATTATTATTATTGGGCAAGTAGTCTTTTAATAAGCTGGATAATGTGCAGTCAGACAGACATTAGGCTATTCAATTAAATATGTAATAATTCTCAATGGTCCACTCCCGATAACCATTTTATATAGTATAGCCATTATTAAAAGAAATATTCAATATAGAAACCCAGACATCACTTGGCTTTTCATATAGAGCAGCATTTTGATTATGCCGCAGAAACACTATCGGTGTGAAAGCATAATGTGAGCCTGCTGTTGTAGTTACATTGTTGCTTTGCTTATGAACTGCTTGTCCATACAGTTCGAAACAGGCTTAAATATTAAGTACTGTAAATCAAATGCGTGCATACTGAGTCAAGGGACTTAATATTAAGTGCAGATGAGAATTCTTTGGTTGAACTACTCATCTACTCATCTACATCTATCTGATTGGGCCTAGTGAACTGCCATTGACATGTCTATTGAAATAATCACACAATCAAGAGAGGCATTTCAGGGTTGCTAGCTGTTTGAGTCCAGTGCTTGTCACAAATTGCATTAGAAATGAGGACCCAAAGGCAGGAATGAGGCAAAAAATAAATATGTATTAAATAATACAAACAGGAAAAAACTAAACACTCAAGGGAGAATGCAACTAAAGAGAAAAAAAACAACAACGAACTTAAAACTGAAAAACAAATTAAAACCTAGACTGGAGACAGAGCAACAAAACACCAACTGAACATGAGAACAAAACGATCCAACCAACACAAGCAGAAAAGGAGACAATATATACAGGTAGAGCACATGTGGAACAGGTGAAGATAATTAACATAAGGACTAAACCCGAAGAGTGATAAGGGTAACGAGGAGGCGGAGTCAGGAAACACATGGCAGACAAACACAAAGCCATGTGCTAACACACCAGACTAAAACAGACACAGGTGCACATATGATGAAGGACCAAACACAGCCATGTGCACTCACACAATACACAAGACTGACAGAAGAGTGCATGGCAAGAGGACCGAACCCGAAGCCATGCGCTCACAAAAGACGGGACATGGAGCATGAGTGTCCAGATCCCAAACCAGAACAGAAACCGAACTAGGCTGAGTCAGCACCCAGACACCACGCTCTGAACATGAAAACACAAACACAGAACATGAGTGTCAAGATCCTGTCTACACTGAAAACATGAGTGACAAAGTGGCAGAATCCTGACAGTGCCACGCTGCCCTTCTGTAATGATAGCCTCTTAGTGGCACCCCTCCTGATCTGAGGTCATTTCAATTCATGCTATCCTGTTTCTAATGCTTTAAAGCTGAAATGTCTCATTTCTGCAGCACTAGCATTGACAAATGGAATTGTACAAATAACCACTGTCTTCAAACAGCTTCCAGAAAATTCCCCGTCTTACAGTGACGGTTCAAACTGTCAATATTGCTGTGTCAGGCTGGACGGGACCCTCAAACAAACGTCACAGAGTGCCAAAGCGCCACAGAGCCACAGTGTTAAACTTTTCGGTGAAATCAACTTGCAGCTTTTAAAAAAAAATTTTTTGCCTTTATTTAACGAGGCAAGTCACTTAAGAACATAATTCTTATTTACAATAACAAATGGCTTAGTTGTAGTAACCAAACTACACATATCAGCTTTATAGAAGCCAAATTAAATTAAAGTTTTGTGGCTTTTAGTTTGTTTGTTTGCTTTGAGGCCATCTATATGCTAATGTACTCCTAAAAAAAAAAAATCACTGTTAGCAGATATACACATTAAAATATACACTCTTTTTTTTTTCTCTTCCGGGAAAACGGCACAAAAATATTGATGACTTATCTTGCAGTACACAAATTATTGTTCATTCAGATGCTCTCTAGAATCATAATGTCCAGAGGGATGAGCCCTTCGATATCTCCCGTCTCAACGTCCCTTTGAAAATCCTAGGAAATACGTCAACACAGAACAGAAAACCACATTCGTTTTTCAATTTCATGAGGCCTTTAGAGACTACACTGTGTCTGCGGTCTTAGAACCATTAAAACACATCCTGCAAATATAATCATCTTGCAAGGATACCTAGAATAAAGCCAATTAAGATTTGTTATTTTCTCTTGCTTGACCCTGAAGGTTCATTTTTAGATTTAACAATGGCCATATAATCTTGCTGCTCTTTACAAGTCGGTGTCATCCCCAAGGCTGTTTATCTGCATGCAGATTGTAAAAAGACAAGGGTTCTGTTTTAAAGGTCAGCGAGGGAGTCTGTGATCTGGATTGTGTTTTAAGAGCAGGAGGGTTGACCTGCCATAAAAGCAGAAGCAGGTGCCAAAGCACAAGGTTTTAACCCCTTGACAAGCTGTCAGTTGCGGAGTATTTAAATCAATAGAGGAATAAGAGGATGGACCACTGCAAAACAAGTGTGCCCTGTAAATTCAGATGGACTTGTTCAAGAACTGCACACAAAGCCAACATGATAGGAACTGAGGTATTGTGGTATAATCATAATCTAGATTTAAGTGATTTTTCCTTTATTCTTAGCCTAGGGTGGAACAATCTCAGTGAGTTCACTGACAGTCTGATGCATATTGCACAGAAAAATTGTAAGTACTTGCTCTGATCTGATTGGCTGGCTTAAAAAAGGTTCAGGAAATAAGAGTGCACAGGTTTTAATCAATCTGCCGGAAAAGCATGTGTTTATAAGGTTCCGACCTGCTATAACCTGCTATAGAATTTTTGGGGAAGAGCAAAATCGCTGGATTTGCCAAAGTTTGTCAGGTTAGTGGCATCAAATCTGTAAAAGATATAAATAGTGTCTGAGACACTCAAAATTGTATATTCCACTTTACATGTCAATCAAGCAATTCCTGTCTGTCTAAGTGGGAAGTTAATGGCCAGAATAAGCTGCGAAGTGGACCAGACTTCCACTCAATAGTCAGTAGTCAATAGA
Source organism: Myxocyprinus asiaticus (assembly GCF_019703515.2). Classification (NCBI taxonomy): domain Eukaryota; kingdom Metazoa; phylum Chordata; class Actinopteri; order Cypriniformes; family Catostomidae; genus Myxocyprinus; species Myxocyprinus asiaticus. The sequence continues at coordinate 15,944,937 of NC_059383.1, read as the reverse complement.
CTTTTGTCAATAGTCAAAAGTCAGGCCATTTGAGACTACTTTGCTGTCATTCGACAAATTCAGTTACATGATGAAAATAAACAATTCTCCCTTTATTCTGATGAACCAAATGATTTTAAATTTTTTGGAGGAACTCACCCCATTGCACAAGTAGTTTCTTTAATACCAAAGATCTTTATTTCACTTGATCAGCGTCATAATTCAAAATACATGAATACCCCCCCCCCACATGCATGACAAATTTTATAGAGCTGAAGTAGTGATATGCTAATATTTATTATCAATCGATTTCTGCCTAAATTACAGTTAGTGTAATATATAGTAAATTCAAGGGTGGTGATGAAGAATTCTGTGCCGAATTCAAATGTTTTCCATTTCTCACGCCTTGCTTCTCACTGATTTAAGAGCTTTGCGCTCACACTGCTCTGTCCATTGAGCCGTATTCATCTACAGAGCCATACCCGTATAATTGAGAACCCCTGGCATTAGCCGAGGTTGTGCCACCGCCTGTGTATTTGACGCTGCTAAATCAGATTCTTCAGATGCATCGCTAGACTTCAAAATCACATGAATCGCGGTATAAATGCGTACCAACCCGTATAATTGAGAACCAACTGATATACTCCAAGTCTAGATAAATGTTTTAATGCAAAGAGGAACTTGACAATAGATTTGATTATTATGACTGATAAACGCCCCCCATTTGTAACCTAATGCCCCCCCCCCCCCGTACTAATTTGCTCTTAGTGTCCCCTGGCATCCTTTGAACGACCCCTTTTGAGAACCCCTGTTTTAAGCAGATTGTGTGATCATATTTCAAAATAACAGAATGCTACCTTTGTAAAACCTAGCTTTTATTGAATCATTTTCACTGTCATGAGTCAACAAGTCAGTCTTCTTCTATTCATGTCTGTTTGATTTATCAGTGGTGCGAGTCATGTCTTAAACAGCCACAATTGTGAGCCATGCAAATTCTCAGCGATTCCAGATGGCATTGTCATTGATTGATTTTAGCTTAACAAATGAGTTGAAAGTATAAAAACCTACACAGAAACCAACTCATCATTGTCCCGTTTAAAGAATATAGGGATCTGTGTTGTCAAATGGAGGAATGGCTCTCGTTAAGTCTCAAAGCCAGTGTCTGTGACTTATTGGAAATCAACAAAATGAATGTGGTGATCACAGTAAACATCACAGGCTACCAGTAGATCTCTGCAGATTGATGAGCTGTTCGACATATCAAGCTTTGGTGTCCACCACATTTGATTTGTATGTTAAAGCTGAAGTGTGTTATTTTGAAGTGAACATGTTAAAAGAACTCCTATCCCAGCTTAATATGAAGAAGGAACTATATGTAATCTATTGGCTGGTTACAATGTTGTGCCTGACACTGGAATATTGACTAGACCAATGTTTGGGGCAGGACTATCTGTTTTTCTGACCCAGTTTAAATTCAATCATAATTTGTACTGTTCCATTTGGAGATGCTAGTGGCATGGAAATTGAATACTTCAGCTTTAAGGTGTGCATCATTTTATCCATAATTTACTTGTTATGTACATGTTTTCTTTTGTTGTTATAAATTGTTGAACTGCAGTCTCTAGTTTGGCATTTTGATGGCTTGAAAGCCTGTGAGGAGGGACTGACCTTTCACAAGATCATGCACGTGTCACCTGGAGCATTGCACCTGAATGTCTGAGCCTCCACTTATGTTTTAGTCTCCTGATGACCAGCCTGTAGCTAAATGTGTCCTTTTCTATCAAGTTTGATTGTTGTTCAAGTCATAAAATGATTTGTCACACTTGAAGATGAGGAGGATGTTTTGATCCTTTTATGTGTCTTTGGGATAGTGCACAGTATTTTCAGATCAAAAAATGGTACGCTTCACTTTTTAAATGTACATTTTAGTATAAATTTGATAACAAAACAATAAACAGAATTTTTGTTCTGTTTTTGTATTTTTATATATACAGGTGCATCTCAATAAATTAGAATGTCGTGGAAAAGTTCATTTATTTCAGTAATTCAACTCAAATTGTGAAACTCGTGTATTAAATAAATTCAATGCACACAGACTGAAGTAGTTTAAGTCTTTGGTTCATTTTTAATTGTGATGATTTTGGCTCACATTTAAAAAAAAACACCAATTCACTATCTCAAAAAATTAGAATATGGTGACATGCCAATCAGCTAATCAACTCAAAACACCTGCAAAGGTTTCCTGAGCCTTCAAAATGGTCTCTCAGTTTGGTTCACTAGGCTACACAATCATGGGGAAGACTGCTGATCTGACAGTTGTCCAGAAGACAATCATTGACACCCTTCACAAGGAGGGTAAGCCACAAACATTCATTGCCAAAGAAGCTGGCTGTTCACAGAGTGCTGTATCCAAGCATGTTAACAGAAAGTTGAGTGGAAGGAAAAAGTGTGGAAGAAAAAGATGCACAACCAACCGAGAGAACCGCAGCCTTATGATTGTCAAGCAAAATCGATTCAAGAATTTGGGTGAACTTCACAAGGAATGGACTGAGGCTGGGGTCAAGGCATCAAGAGCCACCACACACAGACATGTCAAGGAATTTGGCTACAGTTGTCATATTCCTCTTGTTAAGCCACTCCTGAACCACAGACAACGTCAGAGTCGTCTTACCTGGGCTAAGGAGAAGAAGAACTGGACTGTTGCCCAGTGTTCCAAAGTCCTCTTTTCAGATGAGAGCAAGTTTTGTATTTCATTTGGAAACCAAGGTCCTAGAGTCTGGAGGAAGGATGAAGAAGCTCATAGCCCAAGTTGCTTGAAGTCCAGTGTTAAGTTTCCACAGTCTGTGATGATTTGGGGTGCAATGTCATCTGCTGGTGTTGGTCCATTGTGTTTTTTGAAAACCAAAGTCACTGCACCCGTTTACCAAGAAATTTTGGAGCACTTCATGCTTCCTTCTGCTGACCAGCTTTTTAAAGATGCTGATTTCATTTTCCAGCAGGATTTGGCACCTGCCCACACTGCCAAAAGCACCAAAAGTTGGTTAAATGACCATGGTGTTGGTGTGCTTGACTGGCCAGCAAACTCACCAGACCTGAACCCCATAGAGAATCTATGGGGTATTGTCAAGAGGGAAATGAGAAACAAGAGACCAAAAAATGCAGAGCAGCTGAAGGCCACTGTCAAAGAAACCTGGGCTTCCATACCACCTCAGCAGTGCCACAAACTGATCACCTCCATGCCACGCCAAATTGAGGCAGTAATTAAAGCAAAAGGAGCCCCTACCAAGTATTGAGTACATATACAGTAAATGAACATACTTTCCAGAAGGCCAACAATTCACTAAAAATGTTTTTTTTTTATTGATCTTATGATGTATTCTAATTTTTTGAGATAGTGAATTGGTGGGTTTTTGTTAAATGTGAGCCAAAATCATCACAATTAAAAGAACCAAAGACTTAAACTACTTCAGTCTGTGTGCATTGAATTTATTTAATACACGAGTTTCACAATTTGAGTTGAATTACTGAAATAAATGAACTTTTCCACGACATTCTAATTTATTGAGGTGCACCTGTATATATAAATATATATAATTAAAAAGTAAAAATACTTAATTGTTACTGTAATTGGTGTCACTTTTTTCTACCAATTTCATTCTACAATGCACTTTATGCTAAACTCTGCTGCTGACTGCGCTAAGTAACATCTACATGTGCAATGTCTGTTTATAATTGTGCGGGTGCAGACGTTAAGGCTTTTTACCCTTTTTTTTTTTTTTTTGTCGTGTTTTGCTTTGTGTCTTTGTCTTCCCAGGCTTCATGGACTCGACCTGAGAAACACAAGGTAGGGCTACTAAACACGTAGCCAGGTTGTTCACTAATCCTAGAGATCCTTCCTCACTGCAGAACATCTAGTGTTGGCTCTTTTCTACCCTCCAAATCCTGTAGAACTCATAGACACAACACATTTAATGAAATTTCCTCCCCAGTATAAAATAACATTTGTGTCATTTCAATGTTTTATATGTAATCGGCCATTATTTTCTCTAATAGCTTCCTTAAACAGAAATAGTGAAAATCTTATTAAATCTTAGATGTGAAAACTTTTTGAAAAGTAATTGCTTCTCATTAGTAGAATAACTGAGAATAACTTTTTCCTTTCCAGATTCTGCTAAGGCAAATTTTCTCAAGGGAAAATAAAGAGGGGTTGTTAGAGCAAGGGTTGGAACATGTCAGGTGCTTCTTTAAAGTATGAGCCAACACTCAATGTTCTCCCATGGAGTCAGACAGGGGAATGTAGCGGCACTGAAGAAGACAGTGACTCACATATAACCAACTCTAGCTTTATAGAGCACAAGCTGTCCCAGTGCTTCTGTTAACATTAATAGACTAAACCCTCACTGGTTAAACTTATTTTAAACTTCATTTAACTTCTGTAATGTGACATATTTGAGTTAGGATATTCAATTGAAAAAAAATGTGGAGCAGGGCTTGATATTATCATTTAAGAATTGATTGGTTTGTGAAAAGTGGGTGTTCCATACCACAATTTAAGTTTGTTATTTAAAACTGGATCTGACCATTCAGACTGAGACACATTCCGAATGAGAACAGATATTAATCTGATGTCAAACTACATATGAAAGCGGTTTGAACTTTTTTTGTTTTCTTTGAGACTACAAACAAATAAACTAACTAAACTAGCTAAAAAAAAAAAAAAAAAAACCTCTTTGGTGACTGAACAAAGCTTTAGTGACATTAGCAGAACAAGAAAGTCATTACAGAGGAAGATCGTGCTATTACATTTTGATTAAGATTACAAAGTTTGAAATACCGAGGATGATGAATCATTCTCATTCACAATAAGACCAGAAACATGCATTAAGAAAGTAAATAGGGCTCAATTTTGATTTTATGTTGAATGTTACACTATGAGCATGTGTTGATTTTAAAGCCTTTGCTTGGCTTTAAAATGTAGACTTTTTTTCTGTTTTTTACTTGCTTTGCTCAGTTGTCAAAGACAAAATCCATCAGTGTCTGCACAGCTGATTAAGAATGATTCAGATGCATATGGATTGTGTAGGAAGTCTGTTTATCTGATCTGCTGAGATGAAAGGCCACAGTTATGGGATTGCCCACACATCACTTCATGTTTTTTAATCCTCAGGAGTGGAGATAAAAAGCAGCATGCTTTGTTAACTGTGCATTATTTCTGCCAAGACAAAGACATTACTGCATCAATAGTTTTGGAATAATTAGCAGTTTCTTCTCTCCAACTGTAATGATGTCAGTATGCAGGACTTTGACCAAATTCAATTAGTATTCAATCTTGCCACATCTGGAATGCCCACTGTCTGGACGTTTACTGCTTCAAAACCACCTCAGGGGTAACTATTTTTCAACATGTACTGCATCAATCCAAGCTGGGCCATTTTTATCAAAAGTTCGGATTTTTCCTGCTCTGCGTTTGGACATATTGTCATGCATCTTGTCTTCTCTCAAGTGCTCCTCCAGTTTTTTGTTAGTGTGAAATGAGACACTCAAATGAAGTGCAGGAAAATGCTTTGCTTGCTTTTCTCCAACATGTGACAGTCAGTGCCAACTTTTTTCTTTTGGTGTCTTTGGACTCCTGAGTAGGGGTGCGCAATACTACATTTTCAAAATCGACTATTATATAGAAGTCCTATATAATGGTAATGGTGGGCCACCCGAAATGAAGTAGAGAGGGACACAATGGCCAAAGACGTGACACAACTGCCAAAGATGGAATGGATATGGCTGAAGCAGCGCATAGAGGATGAATTTAATGACCCAACTTTCCTGAGAAGTTTTTACCTGGCAAACTGTCCAACAGCTAAAGCACAGCATGCTATTTAAAGCGCCACTGCTAAAAGTTTTATTTATTTATAAAAATGATATATCTGTAACTAATCAATTAGTTGTTGTACAGCTAGTCTAGTCGACCATACTGACCCATCCCTAGTGCTGAGCTAGTCCTGAGCTAGTCCTGAGTTCCTTTCTTCTGTGCAAAGGTCTTGAGTGCAAACTCTGATTTTATTTTACCATTGCTCACTGTCTGTCGGCTCTCTAAAGAGAAACAGATGGGCAGAATGGGAATTCCTGCATTATCTACTAGGCGAGATAAGATGCAGACAGGTGCGTGATTGCTTTTCAGTGCAAGGACTTAAGCCTCTCTCTCACAGAAATGTTCTCCGTCTTCCCCTCACTTTCTGTTTTCTGCTAAATTTGACAACACAAGAGGCAGTGGAGCCACAAAGTGATTCGGCAGATGAATTAAAGGTTAACGTTCAAAGAAACAGCAGTGCCGACAGTAGCTTTATATGTGAGCGACCCTCCCTAGAACATACAAAACAATAGAGAAACTGCATATGCGGCTTACTGTCAATTACGATGCAACAGGAGGGGAATCGGTCGACAGCCCTGCATACTAACAGCCCTATGAACGTGAAGCACAAGCAGGATGGAATTTATGGTCGAGACCCTGGTTGTTACTTAAAGCACTCAATCCTCAGATCGTGACTAAGCCCGCGCACCTTTTAAATCAAGTTGGTGAATTGATTGAATTTCTGAGCTGCATTCACTCCATTCCTCTCCGCAGTCAAATTTCTCACTGACCATTGAACTGGCACTTTATAAATGAACTGCCACTGCAGATTTCTGAAACATCTTATTTCTTAGCTGTCTTCGCATGCTCTGTCTCTGTCTATGCCACTGATGAAAGGTGCATGCTAATACGCACGTTTTACAGTAGCATTGCCATCCATATGTAAATCGCTTGAAGAAAAATGGAAATAACAAACAAACTGAGCAGCTTGCTTTGAATTATTAGTTAATCAAAACAGTCTGTCATGTTTCATTCTTTGTATATGCTGCCTTCTTTGCGCATATGCATGCAATAACACTGTTGTCGTGCAGGAAAGGCATGGTATGCTCTGCTAAGCATGGATCAATATTGTCCAATATTGAATCTGAAAAATGTAGCGCACTTTTATCCCCCTCTCTCTGGCTCATATTATTAATTCTGCTGCATTGAATATTGCATATGAATCTTGAAATGGCTTATTTAAAGTAATGAGAGCTACTCTTTTCCACCATAATTGTCCTGTAACCTATGTAAATGATTAGGTATCCGTGTGCCCATGGCCAATAGCTATGGCGTGGGAATGAAGGAGCAACTCATGTTTGTTAGTTGAGCAATGTGGTGTCAGCTGGCATGACTAATAAATCTATTTAAATATGTCATGGTAGAGGCTGCGCTCTCTGATTAACATAGGTCACATTATGCAAGTCAGTTGCGCTTAGTCAATTAATTTTATTGTAAATTATATGAGAGTGTGATTAATCTGAGAAGTTCTATTAGATTTTTTTCTTTTGAAGATTATGAAGTTGAACTTGCGTTTGTCATGCGCTAACATATGATTAGCCTAGCTATAATGTACATATGTCATCACAGATTAATTATGTGAATTTGTTAATTTTGAAAGCTGATCTGAAGGTATCCACACTTGGTTCAGTTACATGTTTTACTGTTCTACTCCACACCACCTCCCCTATTTGAGTCCATTCCCGGTACTTTTGCATCATCAGTGTGGAGGAAAAGATGCCAACTTCACTGTTTAATTTAAGTAATTGTCCCTTTGGATTTACTATCAAAACCTTACATGCACAGGTCAGCACTTGTGTTTGTTTGCCTTGGATGCAGTGCTAGAGACTTGGAGAATGCAAGTTGCTCTTTGCAAGGTGATTTATTCAAGACAAGGTGTTCTGAGAATGTCGTGTACTTTGCATCATCAATAACAGTTCACTTCCTTATGTAGGACGGATTGCTTTCATACTAGTTGCGAAACGTACAGGTGTTCAGATGAACTGTACCCTATACCATCTTGTCAAGGGATCTCTGGTGCAGTTTCTTTGGGCAAGTTTGGAAAATTGCTTTCCAAGATTGCCTTAGGAATTTTAAAACTGTGATTTCAAGGGCTGGAAAAGTCATGGAAATTAATGTAATCTTAAAACATGAAATGGGAATTCCTTTGGTGAATATGCATTTTCAAGTTAATATTTTAGTCTAATATTCCATTTGGTTTGAAATTGTCCTTTGTGAGTGCAATCTCCTATATATATATATATATATATATATATATATATATATATATATATATATATATATATATATATATATATATATATATATATACACATATAAAATATATACACATATAAAATATATAATCCTTATAATCATGAATAACTGGAAAGGTCATTGAAAACTCATGAATATTAATTGGTTCAAATGTGCTGGAACCCTGGCATTCCCTGCAACCAATCAAAGCAAACTCTGATGTCAGTCAATCTTACATCCACACCAAAAGCGCTAGTGTGACATGCCCTGACAGAGCCATTCATGTAGATGCATACACAAACTTTACATACACCTAGTGTCACAGACCAACTTTACAGATGCTTTGGAAAACTACTGAAGCTACCAAGGGCTAGGGGGAACATTGCCACCACCCTCCCCACCCCCAGAAACTTTTGTCATCCCACTCCTGGTCCAATGAAAAGACAATCACTTGCCCAGCCTAAAAATAAAAATGCCCCTCCAAGGATCACTTCTTATTACTGGCCCTGTTCCAAAGCCGTATTTACATCCTTTTTGAAGCTTGAATGTTACAGTCACCATTCATTGTTATTGTACCCAAAAGAGTGACCAGTACATTCTTAGGAATTCCCTTTTTTGTCTTTCATGGAAGAAAGAAAGTCATACAGGTTTGAAACCACATGAGGTCAAGTAAATGACAAATGGGTATACTATTTCTTTAAGAACCCTCTAGTTTCCCTAGCACTGTAGAGGTCTGCGCAGAGTGCAGTTGTCTCAAAATGCATTTAAAAAAAATTACGTGCTTTTTCAACTTCTCACTGTTAAATAATGTGGTGGTCCTTTACAAGATGCTGAAGAAACAGCAAGAGCATGTGTGTGAAACAAGTTAGGTAGGCCTATTTATTTTTTCATTAATTTCAAACCTGACCCAAAGTAATACTTAAAAAAATTGACCCGAACCCGGCCCAAAACCCAGCGGTTTGTTGGTTCCCATTGGGCCAGTGTCGAGTTGCAAACCTCTATAGCACTGCCATAGGGTTAACTTTGTAAGGTTGACTAATTCCCCTGTATTTTTCACACGTTTTCATCTCTTCATCTCTTTGTCTTTCTCTAGAGTCTGGATGGTAACGTGATTGTACGCAGTGATGCCCGTGTGTCCTCTCTGACTCTGAAGTATGTGCAGTTCACTGATGCTGGCCAGTACCTCTGCACTGCCCGCAACTCCATTGGGCAGGACATCCAGAGCATGTACCTGGAAGTGCGCTGTAAGCTAAACACTAAACTTTTCTTTGTCCTTTGTGTTTTTTGTTTCCTTTTGGTTTTATTCAGAGCAAATACAGTATGTCAAAGTCACAGTGTCATATATTCAGAGCTCTCTGGATTTCATGACCTTTTGGGCATTTTTTTAATTAATTTTTTTCACAGCAAAGCAGACTCTCTGCATATGAATTGCAATCAAATCCAAAATGAAAAACCTGTCCTGACATTCTTAAAACTCCATTTCAAAGCTAACGCTTTTTATTTTATCAGATTAGGTTTACTCTAGTTGGTTGAGTGCACATTTGTGCTATTTTGCCAGGTAGAGAATTACAGTAAAGCTATTTTTAAAGTTATTTTCATCTGGTTTCACACTTTGAAGCATTCCCAGAATCTAATTCTGAAAAGGGGGGTGGGGGCTTGAAGTGCAATGAAAGTCTAATTGGATTAGTTTTTCTTACCACTAAATCAAGTAATCTTCTCCAGTCCTGAGATAGCATCAGAATGTGCAACTGATAAAAGTTGTGTGGAAATGCAGTTTGCCACATTCAGACTTATGAGTAATCAGCTTCTTGCTTGAATGCACGGAGTGTTTTGCAGCAATTAGTGATTAGAAAAGGTGCTTTGTCTGCTTCAGATGATCCGAGATGAGATTGTTCAGTTCTAGTACTGCCAACTGTTTGCAGTCCAGCCGAGAGTCTTTGCTTGTGTTTGTAGAGGAGGCAGAAACCATGTAGCTACCTGCCTGACTGTACATTTCTTTTATTTCCTTCTTTTTCATTCAAGCTTACATTTGAAAGAAAGATTTTCTGAGTTGGTTGTTTATTTGTTTGAGTCTAGTGCAGGCAGCCAGTTGGCAAGCCTGTTTATTCTAGCCATTCTGTTGTCAAATGAGTGACAACAAAAGTTTAGTTGTTTACTAACATCAGCACAGAAAGCACGTTTTGCTCAAAATCACATATGAAATTATTGGGAAGCAAAATGACCTGCATCATAAATCATTTCAAGGCTTAAAGGAATCGATCACTCATAGTCGTCATTGCTAGGCAGAATTTTGGAGCTGCTCTTTTCCATACAACCAAAGTAGATGGTGATTTATTGTCAAGCACTTATTGGTAAAAAAAAGGCATCATGAAAATACCATAAATGTACTCCACTCTACAAATTCTTTTGAAGTAGCTTTGTGTGAGGAACATATTGAAATGTATACGTTCACTGAAAATCTTACCCTCCACCACAACTCCCAAATCTCATTCTCGCTTGTGTTCAATTAAAAAATGGGTTGAACTAGTTTTGACATTTTTTGATTGCAAACGACATTGGTGACCAATCGCAGTGCAACAAGTTTGATATGATCATGAATGAGATTTCAGAGCTATGGCATAGGGGGAAATTATCAGTGTATAATGACTTGAATTTCACACAAAGCTATCGAATGGCTTTAGAAGACTTGAAATATACCATACAAGTCAGATGGGCTAGTAGTGCTTTTTTGTCTTTTTTTGGAGCTGGGCAGTATACAGTAAATCCCTGTCCATTTTCCATATGGGTAACAGAAGCTCAGATATTCTCCCAACAACCTCATTTTGTGTTTCAAGAAAATAATACAGGATTGGAACAACATGGGCATGAGTTTATGATGACAAAATGTTCATTTTTGGGTGAAGTAACCTGTTAAATTTCCAGATATTTATTTCAGACACTGTTGTGATCAAATTTGTACAGTTTATTTAATCCAAAGAGAGATATTACGTTTGGGCTGCCCACTTTATTTTAGCAGTAGTGTTGCAGGCTGTGGTCATGAGATAAGATAAGCAAGGTATATGTGTCTTATTGTAGCAGTTTTATAGAAAGTGTGATGACTCAACTGTGTCTGTCATTCCTGGGGTGGAAAGTTTAGTTAGCCGAGGTGAGCATCGGGGGGGGGGCGGGGCAGCTCTCCACTTTAAGCTGATAGCCTGTGGATACATTGAGATACAATAGATGTTTGACTCGAGCTTCTGGCTGCTCTGTAATAGCTGATACCAGAAATTGCAATTCTGAAAGGTTGTTGGAAATGCATGGCAAGCCAGAGGGGATGAGTGTTATTGTATGCCAGCTGGCAGCCTTTTCTCTGCCAGTCAGTCTTTCTCCAAAAGAGCGCCAGGTTTATTATAGTTTTATATTTTTAATTTAGTTTTTAATTCTAGATTATTTTAAATTTTTTCCTTTCAGTTTATATTAGTTTTCATTTGTTTTCACTCTGTGACTGTTAATTTAGATTTAGTTGTTTTTCAGTGTGTTTTAGTATTAGAATATTATTTTTATTTTAGATTTGTTTTAGTGTTTTAAGGCTGTCAAATTCCGTAACATTTTTTTTAATTTCTTCATCATTACCTAGTGATTTTTTTATTTTTTTTCATCCTTAATGAAGGCAGGTTGGTTTTAAATTGCTTTAAGTTTTATAATATACAAGTATCAAGAACTAAAATTAATGTCATTTTTATTTTATTTTAGTTAGTTTTGTAATCCTGAATATGTATTTTAGTTTAGTTTTCGTTTTTTTTTTTTTTTCAATTACAATAGTTTTTATTTCAATTATTGAAAATGTTTTAATTTAGTTTTTGTTTTTGTTATCATTAATAACACTGAACAGCACTTTGCTGACACTGAGTGCGTTTACATGCACAGCAATAGACTCATAACTATCTCATAACTATATTTGCTTATTCAAAAGGAAAATGACAATGTAAGAAAGCCATGTTTACATGAGATTTGAAATCATCTGATTATTCTCTGCTTTTGACCTCAAAACATAAACAGCCATATGCACAACAGTTGCTCATACTGTATAAGCAGTTTAGAATGCAAAATTGTAGTAATGGGCAAAAATTCTACCTGTGTGGATCGGTTTTAGCTTAAACCCTTTATGACCTTAACCCGATAAAAGAAAACCGTTTAAGGCATTTACAGGACCTTACACGTTTTCGGCTTAAAATTGTGCATGTAAATCGCAGATGCTCCAAAGATCCAGGGCCCTGCTGCTGTGTTCACCTGGGAGGGGAATCCAGCTAATATTACCTGTGAGGCTCTAGCTCACCCGGGTGCCTCCGTTTCGTGGTTCCACGAAGGCCAGCATCTACCCAGCTCCAATACCACCAATGTCAAGATCTACAACACACCCACAGTCAGCTTCCTGGAGGTACCGCTCACCACACAAACTCGTCAGACTTTAGATGGCTCCTCATTAAAGTTTCAACACTATAGACGGGGTTGACACTAATAATTGCTTTCTGAGGTCATTTTCTGTACACTTCGGCACTCAGACATGTAGCTTACAGTCAAGCTTATTAACTACATAAATTGGAGGAAGAATTGTTTATTTTGATTATTTATATTAATAAATTATTTATTGAACAACTATTTATTGAACATCTGTGCCCTTATTGTTCTTGCAGCTGTTCTACAAAAGCAATAAGCCATTCATGGCCATAAATTATTTTACTTTGGGTCCTATCTAAGAAACACCCCTTACTTGTGGTAAAATCACTATAATGCATCCCTGCTGAAAATGTACATCTTAAACCAACCTAAGTTTGCTGGTCTTACCTGGTTTAAGCTGGTCTAGCTGATCTCACAACATGACCAAGCTGGTGCTCAGCTGGTTTAGCCCAAAATTGCCCTGCAAATACACAAGCCTGATCATGCTAGGAGACCAGCATAGGCCAGCAAACCAGTTTATGCTGTAATTTTCAACAGAAATTGCCTCACATGGTTAATTATTTAAAGTTCATGGTACAGCGTGTTCATGTGTTTGTGTTTGTTTGTGTGTGTGTGTGGGTTTTTGTTTTTTGCTAGAAATGTGCTCTGTGACAGTCTCTCTGTTCCTGTGGCACATTAATTTAAGCTGCTGCAGCTAATGGAGCAAGTAGTCTTCCATTTTCTCTCTCTCTCTCTCTCTCTCTCTCTCTCTCTCTCTCTCTCTCTCTCTCTCTCTCTCTCTCTCTCTCTTTCTTTACCACTCAGTAATTATTGAGCTAAATGAATGGTTAACAGGTCACTGCAATTGCCATGGTGATAAACTTCCCTTAACCAGCCACCCAAGGAGCAAAGTGTATGTGTCAGACTAGGTCAGTCAAAAGAGAGATGCTGTCTTGACTTTGCCTTTTCTCCGACAGGTCACTCCAGAGTCCCAGAACGACTTTGGCAGCTACAACTGTACGGCCACCAATGTCATCGGCACAGAGTCAAAGGAATTCATTTTGGTTCAAGCAGGTCTGTGAACATTGAGGGGAAGAGGAAAAAATTAAAAATTAATTACAGTTTTCCCTTGGGAACTTGTTAAAAGCACTCACTGCTGATGTACAAGTGGAGGTTATCATTAGATGTTCATACAGCGTTTTTCACAAAGAGTTTTCTTAAGAGGGTCTGAAATGAAATATGAAATAATAATATACTCACCATCATTTTGTTACAAACCCGTATGACTTTCTTTCTTGCATGGAACATAACACAAAAGATATTAGGCAGAATGTTAGCGTCAGTCACTATTCACTTTCATTGCGTTAAAAAAAGATGAAAGTGAATGGTGACTGAGAGGGGAATTCACTAAGAATGAAAGCACCAGTTTTTTGCAGATCAGGCAACAGCGCAAACACACCCACAAAATCCCTGCTGAATGCAATTTGCACATGCAATTCTGATCTTGCGGGCCGATATATAGCGGAGGATGCCGCGGACCACTGTATTTGACAAACCCTGCCCGGACTGTACATCATCACTGTGATCCAGACACCTTAATCATCTTTTAAACAAGCCGAAATTGCGCTTTACTACACCGCTCATCTGGCTATATCTAAGTTATCCATCATTTGATGATTATTTGATGAATTACCGCTGATATGATAGGTTGAAAATGTTCACAAACATTTCTTTTAAATAAAATGTATTTTACCGCCTGCTTACATTTGGTGGTAATAATCTAAATTGCGCCAGGCAGTTTTTGTGAATAAAGTGCAATCTACAATGAGCCTTATTAACATATAAAAGAGTCATGTTCGCACAGAAAGGAATGTTAATGACTTAATTTAAATACTCAAGACACAGCGCAATTTCAGTACTGATTGCGCCTACTAAAATGGATTGCGGGTGGTTAGTGAATAACAAGCAGGTTTTTGCGCAAAAGTGATGCAACTGTTTAGTGAACCTGCCCCTGAGGCTAGTAATCTGCCTAACATCTCCTTACTGTGTTTCATGGAAGAAAAAAACGTTTTTTCTTCCATACACGGGTACACGATGACCGAATTTTCCCTTTAACACAGAAAAAAAGAACACATCTAAATTCCCTCTAAGTACTTATTTATAATCCACAAGGTATGCAAAAGGTAAATCATCCATAGACAGAGCTGCTTTAGCTTCAGATCAGAGCCTGCTCTTGTATTTTTTAGGCTGAGACTCTTGGGTAATAAAAACAGCAGGGATATAATTTTCAGGCTGCTGTGCAGACGGTTAAATGCGACGCTGCCTTAGATATTTTTGGTGCCCTGTAAAGTGGGGCATATATTAAATGGTGTGGAACTCTGTTAGATGGTTATTTAGACTAAATGCAATGGATAGAGCAAAAGTGATGCCTCTTTTCTACCTCACAGGCTTTAGAGCAGCCACACTGCCACAATGCCAGTTTATAGAGTCAGCACTGGTGGTATGGGGTGTTTGGGTGTTGCTGGGTGTTTAAAAAAGCTAGTTTTACTGTGTAAATGAGCTCTGTAAAAATAAGGGTTATAAGGGGTCACATCATTCATTTTTCTTCTTGTTTATATTGTTTCCCTAAGGTCCACTTTTTTTGTGTCACATTTTAGTTTTTCATGCCCATTTTCTGCCTTCTGTCTGACTAGTAGAATTAAATGTAAATGTTCTCTTCATATGTGAAATGAGCACTTTGCTACACATTTTAAAGCACTGCGGCTTCATTGACAAGTCTAGTAAACAGTAGCAATTGCCTCCCCCACACTACAATAACAACCTCTTTGCAAAGTCTGCATTTAATTTTGACATGTTCACAAAACAATTCATGCTGAAATGTGCTACTCAGGTTGTTAAGATGAAACGTTGAAATGCACCAGGACCTGGTTCAAAATAAATATGTACACAGCCAGGAACAGCACTATATTGGATAGTTCCATATCTAACCCATATTTAACCCTTGTCATCAGTTTATCATTCATTTTATTACCTCACTGGGACTGGCCGGTACAAGTTTCTCATCACTTATTAGGTGTGATTGACGTGTAAACATGGACGGTCCTGTGTTGATGTATTCATAATGCAGGCACAAGTTGTAGATGTTCAGAAAGAGTCATTTTTGCAGCTTAGTTTGGAGTCATGAATGTTACAGTATGTTTTCTTAGTGCAATGAATTGAGTCCTCATGACCCCGTTAAGCAATATCTTGGTTTGTCCGCAAGGTATTTTACTCGTGCTTCAGGGAAAATCTGTACTGGCCACCGCAATAACTGTTCCCTTTTTGACTCATTGTTTCAATTCTTATATTGCCTCACTCTTTTTTGTGGTGTCCTGCTTGTGTACAGCAGTTACTTTTTAATGTTTGCCTATGTGTGTGCGATTATGTGTATTTGTGTGTTCTGTAGATGTGCCTTCGGCCCCCTCTATCGAGCGTGTGGAGCCGTATTCCAGCACAGCGCTTTTGGAGTTTGATGAGCCTGCCTCTAGTGGAGGAGTGCCCATCCTCAAGTACAAGGCTGAGTGGAGGATAGCAGGCCAAGACTGGACTGACAGAGAGTATGATGTTGAGGATGGTAAGTGTCCAAATCACACACATTACTCTATAATAACGTTTATTGCCAACTGGAAGCAATAGAGAGAGAAAGCAAGAAAGACAAGGCTTTTGGGAGACTGTAAAAGCTTTTTCTCATTTGTGTGAAGGTTGAACTTGGTTTCATGGCATTGTGTTATACTGAAATGACCACAATTTCTAAGATTAATTTATTAGAACTAGGATTTTAGCACAGCCATTTTGAGAAAGATGCCTGATGCCTTGTTCGAACAGAGCGATTTTATCTCAGCAAGTGTGTTGTTGGTCGCTAGTACGAATTAAAATGTGGGCTGCACAGTTTTCTTTATCCATACTTATTCAAGTGAGATCTTTATTATAATGAGTGGCATATATATATTTAGTTGCCTAATTTGATGCCTTGTATACTTATTATTTGCTTAAAAATTACAGGAGAGAACAGCAATTTCAATAATGATGCACAAACAATGACCCTCCCATAGTCAATATCACCACTAAACACATTTCACAGCTGCCTGCTATTTAAATTGTTGCAAAATAGCCTTCCCTGCTGCCATAAAAAGACCCTTTCATAGCATGAAATGTGTTGCAGAGTTGACCGAAAATAGAATGCGCAAATGTGGGAAAAGGAGAAGGTTCACTTGAATGCTAAATAAGAGTGCTTGGAGCAGTTGTCACAAGCTGACATGTGCTCCGTTTGTCTGTGGGTGCTGTCTGTCTCTCAAGGGCGGAGATGTCAGTTAGCTCACTGCTGACAGCCCACCCGCTCGCTCTGCCAGACCTCCTTGGGACATGCGTCAGAACAAGCCATGCACACACACACACACACACACACTTAAACGCAGCCTTTCACGAAGCAGTCTCCCAAACAACTACACACTCACATCCCTGCTCAACCAGCGTCTTTTTGATCACTCAACCTTTTGTCAGTCTGTCACGTATGCATATGTCTGGTTTATGATACAGTGCAGCCATAAGAAGAGCGAAACAAAAGATACCAGATTTATCCAAATTTGTTGAGTGGCTACAAATAAACACAAGCAGCTGGCATAGATGATGTCCGATTTAACAGTCGTTCTTTTGAACCAGTTTATTTTAATGTTTCATTCAAAATGTTTCTAAATCATAAACTGTCAGGGTGAATTAAAACTACAAGGTGGGTGACATGATGGAACCATAAACATAATTTGACGTTAATGTAAGTTAGACGGGGTTTCCCGAAGCACCGTAAGTAGAGCATTAGTTGCGCGTAAGTAGTAATATATCTCTATGGCACATTTCCTAAAACCATTGTTATCTATGTAGCACTTACTGTAAAATCATCCATAAGTTAATGAGAGCTTTGCACAATTTGTAAGTCCATTATGTGCAACTTGGAGTAGTTCAATACAGCGCTAATGCCCATCATTGTAATCATGATCTTGCATCTGTTCCTGTAATCATGTGCATCTGTTAAAGAAATATTGTGTGTTCAATGCAAGATAGGCTCAATTAACAGCATTTATGGCATAATGTTGATTACCACAAAAATAACATTGACTCGTGCCTCCTTTTCTTAAAAAAAAAAAAAAAAAAAAGCAAAAATCGAGGTTACAGTGAGGTACTTACAATGGAAATGAATGGGGCTAATTTTTGAAGGGTTTAAAGGCAGAATATAATTTTAAATGATATAATGATATAATGATATAATGATATAATTTTAAAGGATTTAAATGATAACAAAGGAATTACAACTGGAGCACTTCCGATATCATTACCAGATCCTTTAAATAAGGCTCTGAATTAACATATTTTCTCAAAGAACATTAAACATTACCCGAAGTGACATATCCAGACGTGTTGTTGATACTGAGAATCTACGCGAGAGAGGCGATGATATTGTATCGTAGTTCAGATGCTCACAAAATTTACTCAGCGGAGAGATTGGGAATATTGGATCGCTACTGTTATAATCAATGAAGCTGTTCAGTTAAGCTGTCTGCTTGACCTCCAGACAAGTTAAGGATTTCTTTTTTTGCGTTTCTAATTCGTAAGACGTTTTGGATAAAAGCGTCTGCTAAATAACAATGTAATAGTATATTATGTCATTCATTGTAATGGGAGCGATCTATAGTCACTTATAGAGCTCTACCTCTTACAATTAGTTGCCATAAATGTCGTTCACCTACCAGCGATAAGATGTGTGCTACAGTTGTTAGTACTGCTCGCATCTAGTTCATGCATCCATTAACGGTTGCTTTTTCTGAGAAGTAAACACTTTAATTTCTGTTAGTTCCAGGCATCCAAGGAGCTGTAAACACTGTAGTTTTGAATGAGTTTGACAACTAGCAGGAAATGTTTAAGACACAAAGACGTCACTTCCTTAAACCAACGAATAGTCCTTGAAATGGTCTATAAAAGCACTTACATAATTTTTTCTTTAAAAACTTGTCTATTATTTGAGCTGTAAAGTTGTTTAAATTGTCATTTTATGGTTTATGGTGTTACATTGTC